>NC_137457.1:85404367-86040546 GCF_964235325.1 Thermobia domestica | reverse complement strand
GGGGTGTTATGTCCTATTTTATGTTTCTGCGCATAGCCGTAGTCTGCTCCTGAACTGGAACAATCTGCGGTCTGCTCTATTATGTTGCTATAAAGTGCTCGTAAAAGAGAACGGGGTGTTATGTCTTATTTTATGTTTCTGCGCATAGCCGTAATCTGCTCCTGACCCGGAACAATCTGCGGTCTGCTGTGTGTGTGTATATGTGTGTGTTCTGGTACCATTGATAAATAGAACGGCAGTTCTGCTCCGGCGGAATTGGAACAGTTTTGCGCATATGCGCAGTAGGTCAAAAAATTGGTCTCAAAATGGAGGGCGAATACTCCCCATTATTCTCTGCTATGTTTAAAAAGAGCGCTCATAAAAGGAAATGAGTGCACCCCTGATATGCTATATGTGCTATGTTAAATAGGTGGATGAAGAATGTGATATCTGCTTGCTATGTGGTTGTAAAGTGTTCATAAAAGGGAACGAGTCTCTGTGTTATATGTGCCGCGTTATGTGTTCGTAGTCTCTGTGTAATATCTGCTATGTTCAAAGTGGTCATAAAAGGGAACGAATCTTATGTGACATGTGCGCGGTGGGTGGGGTCCGGCGCCAACCAATCAGTGCGGTAATGGCGGTCATAAAAGAGCGTGACCAATCAGCGTGAAGGGGCGTGGCTGGGGGCGTGGCCTGCACCGACCAATCAGCGTGAAGGGGGCGTGGCCAAAAAATCAGCGTCAAGGGGCGTGGCCAGGGGGCGTGGCCGGAACCGACCAATCAGCGTCAGGGGGCGGGGCCAAGGTGGCGGGGTCACGTGACCTGCGCCAGCCAATCAGCGTCAAGGGTTTGCGCATGCGCAGTAGGAAAAAAAACACCCTCAAGTGTCCCCACTCTACTTATATATATA
Organism: Thermobia domestica; assembly: GCF_964235325.1. Lineage (NCBI taxonomy): Eukaryota > Metazoa > Arthropoda > Insecta > Zygentoma > Lepismatidae > Thermobia > Thermobia domestica. Next base: position 86,039,657 of record NC_137457.1, on the reverse strand, counting down.
TATATATATATATATATATATATATATATATATATATATATATATAAGGTTTGTATGGGCGCCCTTTTAGTAGACTTGTCCACCGCCCTTATTAGTATCCCAGCACGGGCCTGGCAGTGTGTATGCCTAACGAGCAGCATTTTAAAGGTGGAGCATTGCCACGAACTCTGTTCCGACCGGCCATCCTGACTGAGTGACTGAAGTTCTAGCTGGTACCTTTTGTCAGGCCAGAGTGGCTATCTTTTCACTTCCTTGCCCCTCCGTTCTCTTGGCCTGGTTAGTCGCCTTAAGACCTTAATACTGTGAAACAAAAACATAAAATTAAGCAAAATGGTGTTGTATTCGCTTCAGCTCAGTTCATAGATAACACTGGATGACTATCCTATTAAACTTCAGAAATGCTGGGGGCAGTTGCCCCTTGCCCCCCTAAGTTACGTCTATGCATGGGTGCTCACTTGAATTAGTTTCAAGGCTGTTTCTGGGTAAGTACTTTCTTCAAAATAATATTAAAAATTATAGAAAGATTTTCGAGACATTCGAGTCGAGTCGAGATTTTTACGAACAGTCTCGACTCGAAAATTCGAGTCGAGAAATACGTCTGTCTCGACTCGTCTCGAATTTTACAGAGTGTGTCTCAACTCGAATGTCGACTCGAATTCGAGTCGAGTCGAGTCGAGACTCGAGACTTGTCTCGATTCGTGCGCATCCCTCCCTATAGACAGCAGTGAAAACTGGTGAATTTCTACGTATGTTTTACTTTCAAGGCCTCCATTTTCATTCCTTTTCCATTTGTTTCTGTTTACTTATCTAAGAGGAGTGTATACATGTATATTTTTAAGTGAAAAAAAACTTCAGGTACAGGTAATAATTGTAATAATAGTAACAGGACTTACAACCTGGCTTTCCAGTTACAGACTGTGAGTTTTTAGAGGTGCTAACTACTGGAAAAATATATTTTTGAATCAGCTGTACTATATGAATTATTACATAAAAGTGACTGTAACTACTGCACGTGACGATCACGACCAAATGGCAAAACCAAATGAAGTTAATATAGTTAGGCCCCAGTCTCAACTGAAATGTTATATCAATTTCATTATAATACATATACAAAGGAGGAAGTGGGGGTCCGAATTTTTGCAAAAAAAATTGTGTATCTCACAAGTTGTTCAACTGACGGAGCTGAAATTCAGGATATTAACTTTTTAGTAAAAATAAACAGAACGTGTTGTAACGTTTTTTAAAATCTCTTTCTATATATGGGAAACTGGTAGTGGGTTGATTTTAAAAGTAAGCGAAAATGATTGATATTAGTTGAAAAATAAATTGAGAAATAATTTTTAATTGAGAAACAAGAAATACAGTGCTTCGTATTATATATCCAGTGCTTTCTACTATAATAATTGCTGAATCGTATGTTTATTATATGGAGCGTTCAGAGCACAAGGCAATTAAGCCATAAAATTGTGAGAGAAAAAAATAGACAAAGTTTATATTGTAAGCTTAGTTAATGGAAATTGAAGTTTGTACGGTATACTTAATTATATGGAAAACTCCATCATTTTTACTCCTTTACGTTAGTCTACTATACCTTGATTGGAGACTCAAATTTTATCCAATTTTCCACTGAAAAGTATCTGTAATTTAACAAGAAAATACTTCTATATATGATGATTAAATAGAAGTTTATCGTAATTTGGCCCATGACAAACACTTTACCATTTTATATCGTAAAGGTCAGATCCACCGTTTTTGTAACAGAGCGGTACTTGAGCGATTCACCGCAGAAGTTCAAACGTCGATTACTGATAATTTCACAACCTTGTTTTATTACAAGTGTAAACTCTTTAGTCAGTAGAGAAGAAGGCGTGAATCATTGGGCAGAGTAGATGATGATGGGTTTTGGTGGGTCGGAGTGAGTTCCAGAGGTTCATGGTGGGTGGTGGCCCGGAGTAGTCATGGTGGGTAGTGGTTCAGAGTGGGTCACGGTGGGTCAGTGGTTCATGGATCACGATGGGTGGTGAGTCAGTGGGTCGTGGGTCAAGTTTTCATTGATCCACACCATCTCTGTACCATAGTACGTACTGTAATCTTGCTTGTGTCATAATGAAGAGGACATATTTCAGTATTACTTTCATCTCAAAAAGTAGCATGATTTTTATATGAACTAATTCTTAAATTTCTTTCTTTTATTTTCTCGAAAATTATATGTGAGCTTTTATACTCCAGCATACAATGTTGTCCATCTCATTTAGATTTATCATTTGGTATCTCATCGTTGGAGAAGCTTTTTTCCTCATTGAAAACTAACAATATTGTAGAATTTTGAAGAACGACTCTATCGTATTATGTTTCCTTAACAGAGGCGAACACCACACAAACTTGGGAGCTGCACACACTTGCAAGACTGTTGCATATACAAATAATAAACCTAAGAAAAAAAGTTTGAATTTAGCAAAGAAACTAAACAAACCGTTTGCTCACAGTTGCGGAATTTTCAATTTGTTTAAAATCGCGACTCTCAAATTTAATCAAATTAATACAGTATTTACACATTATTGGAATATAATATAAAGTAGTGGTACCCATGATACTATAAGCTTTTGCGCAATAGATAGTTGGATGTCAGCGTCTAGCCTAAAACTCATAGGAAACCATATGATACATAATTCTACATATTGAGATGAAATCTAAATTTTGTGAGATCTCACAACAGACCAAAATTTTTATCAGTTAACCACAATAACATCACAGTTAGTACATATTATTTAATTGTTTTTTTTTTATCTTATGCGTCATTTCTTCTTAGATAATATAGTGTACTTTTTTTAAAAAAAAAGTAAATAACTACGAGTCTCACATTTATAAATGAGAATATTAGTTGAGTTGAATTGGGTTTTAGCTTTGTGTTCAGCAGCAAGGTTATATGAGACGTGGGTCTACAGATTAACATGCATCCGAACAAGACGAAATACCACCATTAATCGAACCCGGCTATCCCGTGCCAAAGACGCGTATGTTAACTATACAGCCATGAGGGAGCTCATATATGAGAATATGACAGACTATGGTTCTGCTTATGTTCAGGAGAATCCCAAAAGAAATGGCATTCGGGACCACGGTAGCTCAGTGGTAGATCGCTCGCCTCTGAACAGTGAGATACCGCTTTCCATTAGAGTTCTCAGCGGTAGTGTGGGTTTTGTGGTGGATAAATACCGTCTGCGTGGGTCTTCTTCTCCCGTTTCCTCCTACTTTCAAGATAGCACCAATATCGTTCGTCTTGGGAGCAGGGAAATTCGGTGTAGGAAATCTCGATGTAGCAAAATTCGGTGTAAGAAAATTCGGTGCACGGAAAATTTGGTGTACGGAAAATTCGGTGTGGGGAATGTTAGGTGGAAAGAAAGATTTGTTGTAGTAGACCGTAGAATCCATTAGAAACTTAAGTTTGAAGATAAAGGAACGTATTAGTTTTAAATTCAAACTGTGTGTAGAACATACTTTTACTGTCTACTATAAGAAATTAAAAAAATTGTGTTCCTGAAATAATTTGAATTCTACATTTCGACGAGTTTTTCCGACGAGTTTTCCCAAAAATGTTCTAATGATTTTATGTCTATTTTATAAATAAATATTTAAATCTAAAGTCTTCAAAAACGACATAGTTTATTTGTGTTACTGAAATGTGTAAAAATAAATGACTCAACTAAAGTATCTACGACTGATTGGAGGAGAAGTCAATAAGGAGTCAATAGGGTTGCAGTACTTGTTTGCCTTAACTTAAGGCAAACAAACTGAAGTGTCTGATTGGAGGAGAAGTCAACTATTTGTACAACTAAAATATTATCTGATAAATCCATCCTACTTTATATTTCCCGTTCCGCTAAGACTACTTTTTTTTTTTTTTTGATCAATATATTTTTGCATCTTACATATGTGCGGTATATACAGAGTGATTCTTTTAATACTCGCGGATTTCATTTGGCTCTAGAATTTCTAACTGAAGTCCGATTTTCATTCGGTTTGGTACAAATGATCAAGGAAGGATGGGATATTTATGGGACTATGTTTACTGGTTTAAATTCATCCGGGATAATATCGAGCAGCACGCAAGAAAAACAGCAAATATTCGCCAGTGTACCTTATAGTTCGAATGAGATATTGAATATTTGAAGCGAAATTGAAGAATACAAATTAAGTGTTAGAATACAAATTAAGTGCTAGAATACAAATTAAGTGTTAGTGGTAATACACATAAATCACATGTTGAATAGCTATAGCCGGTTTCTCACTACAAACGACAGAGAGATTTCTTGAGCAACTTAAAGAGTCGGTAACTGACATCTTCCACAACACCCACCAGGGGGGTCCAATGCCTCCCTGTTTCACTCAGAAGCGGTCCTGTTTCTTGCAATTTATTCACTAACGACCATATTATGTTCCTGTCTGGGGCAGAACGTGAGGCAAAAGTGCTTGTAAATGCCCTTTGCGTAGCAACCACAGATTCCGTTCTCCAAAAACTTTTTAACGATAAAATCACGTTGCTCCAAAGAGTATATTATTGTAACTGTGTTTTGATCACATTGGTACAGTAGCACAGCATAATTCTCAATACAACGGCCAGTTTCCTGTTTCTTATTGACCTTGGCAAGGTTGCCATCTAACGAAGAAACTCAAATCTCCACACTGCATCTCACCTAATTCCAATTATAAGGTACACTGGCGAATATTTGTTGTTTTTCTAGAGGCGTGGCCGATATTACCCCAAATTAATTTAAACCAGTAAACACAATTCCATAAATCTCCCATCCTTCCTTGATCATTTGCCAAAAACCGCATGAAAATCGGACTTCAGTTAGAAATTCTAGACCCAAATGAAATTCGTGAGTTTTAAAAAAAATCACCCCGTATATGGTCTATGATGTACTATATGAAAGCTGTCTTTAGTCGTTTCTATAACTATTCTCTGAACTTATAGCTGTAATTGTTTTAATTGTGACAAAAAGCTTTATTGTGTGATGAAAAGTAATTTATAGTAACACCCCGCAAAAGACATGCAAGAGGTATTGGACTCAAGGCAAAAAAAAAAAAAAAAGTAAAAATAAAATAAAATAAAATAAAATAAATAAATAAATTTGCTTTTCTTGAAATAGGTAACATTTTATTCGTTACATTTTATGGTTTTCGTTTTCACAATATGAAGTGTCGTAAGTTATCGTAAGTGGTAATATTTAATATGTTTTACACCGAATCTACTTTACAACTAAATTACCCCACATCGAATTTTCTGTACACCGAATTTTTCTACACCGAGTTTTCTTACACCGAATTTTCCTAGACCCGTTCGTCTTATCATCACCGTCTCCCATAGCCTCGATGCATAATCGTGGGTCGTTAAACTAGAAAGAAAACAAAAGTTTTTTTTTTCCTTTACCCCATTTTGAATTGGAACGTATATATTTGTTCGCATCATATGTTAAATGTGGCTTTCGTGTTGCGTAAGGCTTAAGATTTAAGAGAAAAAAAAACTCTAACTGATCAACTCAGCTTTGTATTTTTTCTTAGCTCTACCTTACTCGCATAATATAAATAGAGGGTGTCCAATATACAATGCAACCTGGAGTTTGGGATAGTAGAACTTTTGAATCTGAAGCGATACACAAATAATGGTTATACCATAAAGAAGCCTTGTTCATGCATATATTTTTAAACTGGGAAGCAACGATTGAAGTACACTAGGAACCACGCAGTGTCGCTAGATGTAACCAGTTTTTTTTTTTTTTTTTTTTTTTTTTTTTTTTTTTTTTTTTTTTTGCAAAACAGGTAAATTGACAAATAATTCATACGTATGGATGTTCTGTTATTAATTTTCAGTTTGTTTAGTTGGAGTAGCTTGCAAACCATGGAGCAGAAAAAAGAATTTTTCATTTACACTTACAACTAATCGGATGAGGTCTCTCTAAGGGGTTACTAAGGAAAACGTGGTTCTCATAAATTAACATTCTGAATTGTCAACCCTTCTGATGTTTCAGTGTATTAAAAGGTGTGCTTAAGGGTCTGTCTACATCATGCACTTCCTGAAAAGAATGGAAAAGAAACTAGTATTTTTTTTTTCAATGGGGAAGTGTCAATTATTAAATGAAAATGATAAAATGGAAAAACGCAGGATATGGAAAATCATTGTATTTTATTTTACTTTAGTATAAAATCTATCACGTATAGTGTGGAAAACATTTGTATTTCATTATTCACTGGGATAATGAACATTTGGTGTGTTATCACTAGAAAATTTGAATTATATTTTCAGAAGTAAGACAAAGTATAATGCCGTCAATATAGGCGATAGCTATTGTGACTGGATTTTAAATTTCGGCCTCGATGGTAACCCGTAACTATTGACTACAATAATCTTCTGAACAATCTTCTACGACAAATTCAGTTTTTATTTAAATAAATTAATTTTAAATTTTATTCCTCTGTTAGGTAGAAATTCCTAAGTTTAGACTTATTTAAATCATTTATGCACATAGAACACAGTCAATGCATTTGTTTAAACAAAATACCTGAAACGCCTGTAGGCCTGTAATAAATCAAATATACAGGAAGCTAGTTACAATTCAATAAATAGAACAATTTCCCTACTGTTCTGAATTATACATCATATATGAGTTATATAGTAGGCCTAATTAAGACGTTATAAATTCGTACAATAATAATAATATTGTTCTTTGGTGAGCGTGACCATGGTTAGAAATGAATCACGTAGCCTCCGGCGGAAAATAGACAAAAATACACTACTCCAGGCCTTCAAACTTCCTCAGAGGGACGGAATGAGAATATATGAAAGTCAACTTTACCAGGAAAAAAAATACTTTCACGTACCACATTTTTCTTTTTTAAACTTAAGAATGCCTAGTTCAATTTCAGTACAATTTCCAGAAGCAAGGTATCTACTTCATGAATTATTTTATACTAATTGAAATACCCGTTCTTTGCATGGAGAAGATAAGATTTATACAATATTAACTAAAACTAACTCTATGGCCTATGGAACCCGCAGGTTCAGTGCCGCGTTCACAAAAGCTCTCCACTGACTTCTATCCTTAGCTAATTGCATCCAGTTTCTACTTTGTATTCCTATCTCTGCGAGATCCATCTTAATATTATCCTCCCATCTGCGCCTAGGTCTTCCTAATGGTCGTTTTCCTATGGGTCTTCCAGTCAAGGCTTTGAAAGCATTTCTACTTTCTTCCATTCTAGCTACATGACCTGCCCACCTAAGCCTCCTAGACTTGACGACCCTAACAATGTTGGGTAAACCGTATAAACTATGTAGTTCTTCGTTATGAAGTTTCCGCCATTCCCCATTCTCGTTCCTCTTGGGTCCGAATATTCTTCTCAGGATCCTGTTCTCAAATACTTTCAGTCTATGTTCTTCCCGCTGAGTAAGTGACCATGTTTCGCAACCATACAGAACAACAGGCATGATTATCGTTTTATATATTTTAAGCTTCAAATTTTTCGACAGAATTCGCGACGACAAGAGATTTTGAACCGAATAGTAACACGAATTCCCTGCTTTTAGTCGACATTTAATTTCTTCGTGAATATGATTTTCATCTGTTAATATTGATCCTAAATATTTGAAAGTATCCACTTTATCAAAAGTATTATTTAATATTTTAACGCCCCCACAATTTGCCGTATTACGGTCCCGACGCACTTCCATGTATTTAGTTTTCTCTGCATTTACTTCTAAACCCATGTCCCTGCAAGCGTTTAATAAGATCTCTGCATTTATTTCTACTGTTCTCCTATCATCCCCTATTAAATTTACATCATCAGCATATGCCATCACCTGGTGAATACCGTTCAACTCTAGGCCCTGGTTGCTATCTTTGATTTTCCTTATAGCGTATTCCAGCACAAAGTTAAATAATATACAATATACCATATTTAAAGGTAAAGAAATCAATGAAATAAATAAACAAAGCAACATATAAGCATAATATAAGTGCAATATAGAAATGCCGAAGAGCAACGCCGACCAGCTGCCTTGTTCGTTCTTGCCTAAACTTGGATTTGAGTGCCATTAGGACTGTCACCGGACGCCTGTGGCGTGGAAGACACGGCTTCGACTGCCGGCGGGAACTCATGTGGTTCGGATTCCACATTAAGTTGTAGAACCACGTTTCATATAGCCTCGCTGCTGAAAGGGGCGCTAAACTAAGAATCCAATTCAATTTTAATCCAGTTTCTCAACCAGTTTCTCTACTCCAGCATATAAATGCCAGTTTGTAATTTCCCATTTGGAACCACAGGGGAATGAAATTGACCACCCTACTACTACCTAACTAGTTTAGAATAATAAGTGCCTAAACCCTGCCTTCGACACCAGCAAATTTTGCTAAATGGGGACAAGATTATTCACTCACATAAAAATTTATTTTTTTATTAGTATATTATTATACAATTGATTAATATGTATTTCTCAAACTCAGAGGAACAATTGCTCTCCTGTTTTCCTCAAACGATGACCCTGCTTCAGATAGATAACTCAGACATACTGACTAACAACTATACTCGTATTACATACTGGAATCTAGGAAAAAATAGTAGTAGCAAAAAAAACAATTGGCCTATATCAAAGTCAGTGTATAATGTTGCTTCCAGATGATTTTGGGAGGACGATTCCCATCATGCATCCAATCTGCTGACTTCGGCTGAAATTTAATTGATCTTTAAATCCGTACGTACCACACAAAATAAATGCACAAGATTGAGCCTTATACCTTATCCATAGCTTTGTGTTTAACCAGTGTATCCTGAAGAAAATTTTCTAAACCAAACTAAAAATCACGCGTAACAACTTTTCTTATCGTTGTGAATTTCCAAATTTCATTTTAATTATTGCAAAAAGTCGATTTCTTCCGCCTATACCCATCACAGTCACGACGTCAGAGTGGTCGAACACTTTTTTGATGGCCACGCGTCTCCCCCCCTCAGACATTTAACCACCATTTCACTACAATATAATATAAAACTATATTTTAAAGCATGCAAAAAGAATCTAGTGCTACCAACAAAATTTCCTGCTCTTTGCTTGGGCCCCTTACAAGAAGTTATATTTATATATATAAACATAAATCCTGTTAAAACTGGACTATGACATTTGGCTCAAAAATCCGAAGTGGTAATAATAATAAATAAGTAAGCTATTTCAAATATCTTTAAGATACCACTACAATGTTAGAGTTGTACCATGCAGGAAAAGGATGAATTGGGACTCAGTTCAGATGTTCAAACGTTAATCAAGATCTTTGTCTGCTCATAGTAGCTCTATATTCCTTCTTTCATGTTCATTTGTTTCCAACTTTAAAAAAAAAAAAAAAAAAAAAAAAGTCATTACCGTATCAATTAATACTTCCCGTGCCTTTCTGCGTGGTGGCACTGTTCCTCCTATTCACATATAGTTTGACAACACTCGCGTATGGTATGAACATAAGGGGCACTATGAAGAGTCGTTTTGACGTATGATTAGCGTCATACTAAAGGCCTGAGTACTGCAGGAAACATATTAGTCGAACTCCTTAGTATGGCACTAATCACGCGTCACAACGACTCTGCATAAGGCCCAAGATCTTTTACCAAACTACTGACCAGACCCATTTTTAAAAATGAGCAACTATGAGCAAACAGTTTCTATAGTTTTGAACTCTATACTCTCGTGTAACTGATCAATCAAAATTGATCCTATCACAAATTTGTTTAAAATGATATATGCCATTGTTAAAATCGGTTTGGAAATATTAGTTATTACAAATATTACTTTCTTTTATTCTAGTCGTATGCTATGTTCTTACTCTTACAAAACCTCACTGTGTTTAGTGTTTATGCTCTTCAGTTTCCTCCAATAACTTTTTCTTTTTAACTTAGATTCACGGGTTTAGTTACCTCTAACAAGAGAGTATGATGATATTTTCGATATATATATATATATATATATATATATATATATATATATACAGTGGAGGGCCAAACTTCCGTGTCCTGTTTGATGGAAAAATGATCCCAATAAAGTCCTTCAAATTGGAAGCATTTCATATGTTAATGGACCAAAAGCAAATACTGGTAGTGATCACTCTTTGAAAAAGACGAAATTCGTTGGGTTAAGTTCTGATCCCTTAAGCCTCTATTCTACAACTGCTTCAGGTTAAAAAATGGGGGCTGTCTAAGTTGTAGCCCCCCCCACCATGTCCAATTCAATCACAAGTTGTCGCATTCGTTTGTGCATCGTTTGTACAGAAATGTGCAGGCGAAATGTTAGTTTCAACAAACTTAGGGGCGCCGCCAGAACGAAAACAAAGTGGGGAGCTGTCTGAGTGGTAGCTCCCCCCACGATGTCCAATTGAATCACAAAGTATAGCAATCGTTTGTACATTGTTTGTACAGAAATGTGCAGGCCAAATTTTTGTTTGTACACTATTAGGGGCGACGCCAGAACGAAAAGAAATTGGGGGCTGTCTAGCTGGTAGCCCCCCACCAACATGTCCTATTCAATCACAAATTATAGCAATCGTTTGCACTTCGTTTGTACAGAAACGTGCAGGCGAAATTTTTGTTTGTACACAATTAGGGGCGCCGCCAGAACAGAAAAAATGGGGGCTGTCTAAGTGGTAGCCCCCCCCACCATGTCCAATTGAATCACAAATTGTCGCGATTGTTTGTACTTCATTTGTACAGAAATGTGCAGGCGAAATGTATGTTCGCACGCAATTAGGGGCGCCGCCAGAACGAAAAAAAATGGGGGCTGTCTAAGTGGTAGCCCCCGACCACGTCCTATTCAATCACAAATTGTCGCAATAGTTTATACTTCGTTTGTACAGAAATGTGCACGCGAAATTTTCGTTTGTACATAATTAAGGGCGCCGCCAGAACAGGAAAAAATGGGGGCTGTCTAAGTGGTAGCCCCCCACCATGTCCAATTCAATAACAAGTTGTCGCATTCGTTTGTGCATCGTTTGTACAGAAATGTGCAGGCGAAATGTATGTTCGCACGCAATTAGGGGCGCCGCCAGAACGAAAACAAAGTGGGGGCTGTCTAAGTGGTAGCCCCCCCATCATGTCCAATTGAATCACAAATTGTCACAATCGTTTGTACTTCGTTTGTACAGAAATGTGCAGGCAAAATGTATGTTCGTACACAATTAGGGGCGCCGCTAGAACGAAAACAAAGTGGGGGACTGTCTAACTGGTAGCCCCCCACCAACATGTTCTATTCTATCACAAATTATCGCAATCGTTTCTACTTCGTGTGTACAGAAATGTGCAGGCAAAAGTTTCGTTTGTACACAATTAGGGGCGCCGCCAGAACAGAAAAAAGGGGGCTGTCTAAGTGGTAGCCCCCCACCATGTCCAATTCAATCACAAATTATCGCAATCGTTTGTATTTAGTTTGTACAGAAACGGGCAGGAGAAATGTTTGTTTGTTCACAATTAGGGGCGCCGCCAGAACGAAAACAAAGTAGGGTGCTTTCTAAGTAATACCTCCCCACCATGTTCCATTGAATCACAAATTGTCGGAATCGTTTGTACTTCGTTTGTACAGAAACGAGCAGGCGAAATGTTTGTTTGTACACAATTAGGGGCGCCGCCAGAACGAAAACTAAGTGGGGCTGTCGAAGTGGTAGCCCCCGACCATGTCCAATTCAATCACAAATTGTCGCAATCGTTTGTACGTCGCTTTTACAGAAATGTTCAGGCAAAATTTTCGTTTGTACACAATTAGGGGCGCCGCCAGAACGAAAACAAACTGGGGGCTCTCTAAGTGGTAGCTTCCCACCAACATGTCCAATTGAATCACAAATTTTCGTAATCGTTTGTACATCATTTGTACAGAAATATGCATGCGTAATTTTCGTTTGTACACAATTAATGGCACCGCCAGAACGAAAACAAAGTGGGGCTGTCTAAATGGTAGCCCCCACCATATCGAATTCAATCACAAATTATATCAATCGCTTGTACATCATTTGCACAGAAATGTGCAGGCGAAATTTTCGTTTGTACTCTATTAGGGGCGCCGCCAGAATGAAAACAATGTGAGGGTTTGTATAAATGGTAGAAGCATTAAAAAATGTGTCACATTTATGGAGTATTTTTCTAACAGGACTTTGTTCACACTATCGTGTGGTTTGGTTTGTTCACACTATCCTGTGATTCACTATATTGATCTTATCCTAACGATGATGGAATTAAATGTTTTTTTTTTGTTTTTTTATATTTATATTTATACTTACAATCATTATTGCTGAGTTAGTTTTTCACTCCTCGGCTCTTATTATTAAACTTATTCATTATTTCTTACGTGAACTGAATCCTTATGAGAAAAATGTATTTTTTTCTCTCTATCTTGCGCAGAAACCGTTATTCTCATCTCGTACAGGAAATTGATAAGTGGAAGATATAACAAATTCACAAAGTAGACTGTTAAAGGGAAAATTATAACACAGTATTTTGTTTTATTTGATCATCTTCATTAAACTCATTTTGCAGAAACTATAGAATGCATGGTGAAGTATTTTGGTGCATTCAGCATTCTGATTTACGAGTAGAGTTGCTAATTGGCCGGTATTTGCTGTAATTTTGATTAAGGCCGTTGACCGGTACAAACTTCTTATTAGACCCCTTCTGACCGGTATTTTGGAATCTGCAATCCAGAATATAACATTGAACATCGAAATTTTTCAACAGTGCCTTTACAAACACAAATTTCCGTTGTATTATACATTATCGATATTTTTTTAACGTATGGCAGTTTTTTTTATTTATTTAACATAACAAATTTGATAACACTTATATTTTATTGTAAAAGAATTTTATTCATTTATTGAGAGTAGAAAATGACTTTTTAAAGCAATTTCCTTTGTTTGAAGTGAAGTTTATAGAATAAATTTCATTTTATGAATCAACTACTGTTACATAAAGATTAATATCCAGTATTATTCATCTGTTTCGATAATTTTAAACAAGTGGCAATTGCTGGTAAATACAATAACGATCAATACAGTCTTCAGTTTCTCATTTGTACAGAGAATTTTGAGGGTGTGCCGGTAATTTTGTTTTCCTGAGTTGGCAACCTATTTACGAGGTTTTGTTTCAACTCTGCTACGTAGTGGCTCCGTACTGACACTCCGCATGCAAATAAGTATGTAAGGCTACCATACGCCCCGGTTTCTTAAAATTTGTCCCGATGTGCAGAAATTTTCCTTTTTGTCCTGTTTTTTTCTTTATTATTATTATTAATTACATATCAAAATTTCTGAAAAGATAATAAAATCGACTTATTCCTTTTGCATTCAATTCCGACAATACTATAGGAACAATTTCATTCTAATCTTTATTATTATTGCAATCGCTGCTTCCCCGGATATAACATGCAATGTTTAAATCCTCCTAAGTAGCACTCTTATCACTAAAAGTAAGAATGTATACCCCGAGGTGGCAACAAATTCTTGTGACGTTGCAGACCAGCCCCGAAAACACATTTTTTTCTGCTTCAGAAAAACAATTATGCAAATTGCTTTCTTTTAGTTCGCATTTTAGGTTAACAAAAATAAATCAGCCTATTGAAATTTTGAAACAACTTCATAAATCTGGATATTTTTCTTTATAGACATGTAGAGCATGTAAAGGTGGTATGCGTAATAATATTGAAAATATAATTTTTGCCTAAATATTGTATGTTCACTGATTGCGTTTATATTGTATAACAGCTTCTAGCTTCTATAATAATTTTTAGCACTGTTGATTAAGTATGGACAGTGGCGTATTTACGATTTTATTTCGGGAGGGGCTTTGCTAACTTCCGGGGGTGCTTTGCCTGAAAATATGAAAATTCTGCAAGATATTTCATATACTTTACTATAGTAAGTAAGATTTCGGTGGGGGGCTTGAGCCCGGAAGCCCTCCCCCTAAATACGCCACTGAGTATGGACTATATTCGAGTGTTTCGTCACCGTCCTTAAACCGTCATACCACTGCACTCTCCGCGTAGTCACGACACCCTCACCAAAGGCCTGTCATATCTTCCGCCCCGCGGAGCAGCAATTTGAACTCGTACAGCAAACAAGCCCTTATGACGCTCTGTGAAGGCCCCATGTTCACTCAGTCCTTACGCACGTTCACGGTGTATCTGAACAGCCACAACCAAGTAGTATGTTGGATATACTTACTAGTGTTGCTCACGAGACCTGGTTTGGGGTATTCTCGTTTCGAAAATGTGTCGTGAAGGTAGTCTCGTCTGGAAAAGTGCATAAGTTTCTATTGAAAGAGCTCTGTATCATCTCGTACCCTTTCATGAAAATTCTGTCTCGTCTCGTCTCGTCCAACAACTGACCCTCACCTTATATCCATTCGCATTCAACTCACGGTGTGAGGGCCAATTGAACACAGACCTCCACAAAGAGACAGAACTTTCTTGGTCACCTTCAGATTATTATTATTATTATTATTATTATTATTATTATTATTATTATTATTATTATTATTATTATTATTATTATTATTATTATTATTATTATTATTATTGCTGGGGTAGTGATTTGACTTTCTCCGCAATAAAATACTTGCTAATTTTATATAACGTTGCAAATATCTTCTAGATAAATTAGTCAAGAAAAAATAAAAGGTAATTCCCTACAGAATGATATTTCAGTGCAATTAGTTCCTTATGATTCTATCAGACAGCAACGCTGTTTTTAAATAGAAAAATCGGAATGTTAACGTGATGAAATTGTTGTTTGTTACACAGCAAAAAATATTAAAAGAAGTTCTATATACATTCCTTACTAGAAAATAATGTTGTCTTCAGAACTTTTATTCTTTTAGCCTTCAGAACTTGTCTTCAGAACTCAGTCAAATTTTATTTTGACTTTTGAACTTGATTGCCTAAATTTTAACCTTGGAAATTTGGATGTGGAGTAAAATAAAGAAGGTTAGAAGGGTAGAGAGGAAAACGAATTAGGAAATGCTGAAAAAATGCAAGAGAGGAGAGCAATATTAGACGATATAAGGAAGCGAAAAATGGACGGATCATAAGTTTTGATCTTGCTAAGGGATTGCATTCTGAGGGATGTAGTAAAGGGGGTGATATCAGGAGAGCGAGAGTGTGTAAGAAGGTTGGAATTGATAGATTGTAATAAGGAGGGTGGTACTTTATGTTGGGTTGCGAGGCAGATATTAGCGGGAAATCGCAAAAATGGAAGCTTCTTACCTAATTCAAGGAAACTGGCCTGTTTATTAATGGGAGAACACTGAGGAGGAGGAGGAGGATAATTATACTACAAGTAAAAAAAAGCCGAAATAATGGTTTATGCATAAGAATTGGTCAGCATTTTTTTTCTGGTGGCAGTTTTGTAAAGTTCTAGCTCTCTCAAACTGGTTAGATTGTAAGGTCAAGTCACTCGGGTCGGTTGTCGGGTTAAGTCACCTCGGGTTGGTTCACTCGGGTCACTTTGGGTCGGGCCAATCGCGTCAGCTCGGGTCGGGTTGTCGGGTCTGGTCAGTCAATTTGGGTCACGGGTGGGGTCGGGTCGGTCTTCAACACATATAATTTCCACGAAAATTACAATATACCACGGTTTATACCTCATTGGACTTCCAATAAAACGTTTTCAATGATGTGTACACCATGTCACCATTTTTGTATGAGGGAATGTCTAGAGGGATTTTGTGGGAATTTGATGGAGTGTAGATTCCTGTGTGTGTGTGTGTGTGTGTGTGTGTCTATATATATATATATATGTATGTATGTGTGTGTGTGATACCTTACAGGATACAAGATGTCGAGGAAGTGTGTAAATAAACCGGACAATTTCTGTTATGTATGTGGGGAGCTGATATTTAAATCACAACGTCGATGTTTTACTCCACTTGTGAGGAAGTGTTATCAGTTATATTTTGGTTGCTGTGTAGGAGACCAGGATAAGAACTGGGTTCCTCACTACATTTGTTGTACTTGCGTGAAACGTCTGACTGGGTGGGCAAATGGTGGACGAAACATGAACTTCGCAGTACCGATGATCTGGAGGGAACCAAAAGATCATTCTTCAGACTGCTACTTTTGTATGACACAGATAAAAGAAATAAGCAGTAAATCTAACCACACAGTACAGTACCCTAATTTGCATCAGCAATTAGGCCAGTTCCACACAGTGCAGAATTACCTGTACCGGTACCTCCTCCTCATCTTACTGTAAATGAGGATTACGTACTTGAGGCAACTATTGAAGTTCCAAATGAAGATGATGATCCTACTTATGTAGGAAGCACATCTACATTGGATTCCCATCTGATAACTCCGGGTGAACTAAATGACCTCATACGGGATTTAAAACTCTCCAATACACAGACAGAACTTCTTGATTCTAAACTTAAGGCTGGAATCTGCTCCATCGTGACACTAAAGTGTGTATTTTTCGAAACCTTCATACAGAGTTTCAAAACTACTATTCTCAAGAAAATGATTTAGTGTATTGTAATAATGTCTGTGCTGTGATGGATAGACTTGGACATGCACATATAAGTACAGAGTGGAGATTGCTTATTGACTCTTTGAAAACTAGTTTTAAGGCTGTCCTTTTGCACAATAGCAACCAATTTCCTTCAGTGCCTTTGGCTTATGCAACTAATATGAAGGAAACTTATGAAAACATCGAAATAGTGTTAGAAAAAATTCAGTATGAGAAATACAAGTAGACCGTTTGGTGTGATTTACAAGTCATTTCTTTGTTAATGGGTTTGCAGCTTGGTTATACGAAATATTGTTGTTTCCTCTGCGAATGGGACAGCAGGAACAAAGCGGAACATTACATCAAGAAGGAATGGCCAACGCATGTATTAACTCCTGGACAGAAGAATGCTGTTTATTCCTCACTGGTGAGCCCTGATTAGATAATTCTACCTCCTCTTCACATAAAGTTGGGGATCTTCAAAAACTTTGTTAGGACAATGGACAAAAGTAATGCAGGATCTTGTTACCTCAAGGAAAAAATTCCTCGGGTTAGTGACGCTAGGGATTTTTGTAGACCCCCAAATAAGATGTTTGATTCGTGACCAAAAATTTGAGGATCTCTTAACTCTGGTTGAGAAACCAGCTTGGTGTCAATTTAAATGTTTAACAGAGATTTTTTTAGGAAACAAGAAAGCCCCAAATTACCGTGAAATTGTGAGTGATTTCCGGCAATCATTCAATGAAATGGGTTGCAACATGTCCCTTAAAGTTCACTTTCTAGACTCCCACCTGCATTTCTTTCCTGAAAAGCTTGGAGCTGTTAGTGATGAGTATGGGGAACATTTTCATCAGGACATTTCCTCCATGGAGAAGAGGTACCAGTGACAGTGTAGTTCAAAAATGCTAGCTGATTACTGTTGGACACTTAGAAGAGATGTTCCAGAAACCAAACACAGAAGAAAGTCGACATCTAAAACATATTAGTTGAGGTAAGTAAGTGTCAGTTTATTAAGAAGATACCACTCACTTCTTTTGTATTATTTATTAAGTAGATATAAAATGGTGTCACGGTGTATACATCATTGAAAATATGTTTTATTTCAAATCCAATAAGATATAAACCGTGCTTATATTGTAATTTTCGTGGAAGTTATATGTGATTTTATCTGCACTAATGAATATTGTAAAATGAACAGTACACATAGCATATTTTTTATATAAATATGTTTATTTCTCTAGATAGAATAATGCTATTCTTATGAAACTTAGAGGGCTTACTAAGTATAAATCAAACTAACATACAATATAATTTGTGCGTTTATATACCTAAGGTACCCAAGCTACAAGTATGAAAATGGTTTTAAAAAAAGAAAAAAAGAAAAAGAACAGAAATTTGAGGGGAAATTTTCGGAAAACACCTCTGTCACGGGAAAACTGAGAGTGATGGAGAAAAACTGATTGCAGATTCGAATCCTACGTGAAAAGTTCTATTAGAATCAGGCATTTTCTTCCGTGTGCCAGAGAAAAAGAATTTTTTTTCAACTAGTGCAATAGGAACCATTTTCAAACTCATCAACCGTTATTCAAACCGGTTAATGTTGATCGCAGATATTAAAAATACTCACATCCGTATATTATTTAATACAAACGAAAATTTTACCTGCACATTTCTGCACAAATGATGTATAAACGAGCGCGACAATTTGAGGTTCAATCGAACATGGTGGGGCTAGCACTTAGACAACTCCCCTTTTTTTTCGTTCTGTCCACGCATCTGATAGCTTAGAAAAAAAATTTCGCCTCCGCATTACTGCTCAAACGATGTTCAAACAATTGAGATGGTTTTCTTTTGAATCGGACGTAGGGGGTGCTACCAATTAGGTAGCCTATACTTTGTTATCGTTTTGGCGCGCCCGCAATTGTGTACAAACGAAACTTTCGCCTGCAAATTTCTGTACAAAACCGTAACAAACAAGTGCGACAGTTTGTGGTTGAATTCGACATGGTGGGAGGCCTATCAATTAGAGAGCCCATAGTTTGTTATCGTTTTGGCGGGGCCACATTTTTGTGCAAACGAAAATTTCAGCTGCACATTTATGTACAAAGGCGTACAAACAAGTGCGACAGTTTGTGGTTGAATTGAACATGGTGGGAGGGCTAACATTTAGACAGCCCCCACTTTGTTTTCGTTCTGGCGGCGCCCCTAATTGTGTACAAACGAAAATCTCGCCTGCACATTTCTTTATAACTATATTCAAACGATTGCGATAATTTGTGATTCAATTGCACATGGTGGGAGGGCTACAATTTAGACAGCCCCCCTTTGTTTTCGTTCTGAGGTCGCCCCTAATTGTGTACAAACGAAAATTTTGCCTGCATATTTCTGGACAAACGATGTACAAACGATTGCGACAATTTGTGATTGAATTGAACATGGTGATTGGGCTATCACTTAGAAAGCCCCCCACTTTGTTTTCGCCCTGGCGGCGCCCCTAATTATGTACAAACGAAAATTTTGCATGCACATTTCTGTACAAACGATGTAGAAACGATTGCGACAATTTGTGATTGAATTGGACATGGTGGGGGGCTATCACTTAAACAGCCCCCACTTTGTTTTTGTTCTGGCGGCGCCCTCAATTATGTACAAACAATAATTTAGCCTGCACATTTCTGTACAAACGATATAGAAACGATTGTGACAATTTGTGATTGAATTGGACATGGTGGGGGACTACCACTTAGACAGCCCCCCCTTTGTTTTCGTTCTGAGCTCGCCCCTAATTGTGTACAAACGAAAATTTCGCGTGCATATTTCTGTACAAACGATGTACAAACGATTGCGACAATTTGTGATTGAATAGGACATGGTGATTGGGCTATCACTTAGAAAGCTCCCCACTTTGTTTTCGTTCTGGTGGCGCCCCTAAGTTTGTTCAAACAAACATTTCGCCTGCACATTTCTGTACAAACAATGCACAAACGAATGCGACAACTTGTGATTGAATTGGACATGGTGGGGGGCTACCACTTAGACAGCCCCCATTTTTTTCTGTTCTGGCGGCGTCCTTAATTATGTACAAACGAAAATTTTGCGTGCACATTTATGTACAAACGAAGTACAAACTATTGCGACAATTTGTGATTGAATAGGACATGGTCGGGGGCTACCACTTAGACAGCCCCCATTTTTTTTCGTTCTGGCGGCGCCCCTAATTTCGTGCGAACATACATTTCGCCTGCACGTTTCTGTACAAACGAAGTACAAACAATTGCGACAATTTGTGATTCAATTGGACATGGTGGGGGGCTACCACTTAGACAGCCACCATTTTTTCTGTTCTGGCGGCGCCCCTAATTGTGTACAAACGAAAATTTCGCTCGTACATTTCTGTACAAACGAAGTACACACGATTGCGACAATTTGTGATTCAACTGGACATGGTGGGAGGGGCTACCACTTAGGCATCCCCGACTTTGTTTTCGTTCTGGCGGTGCCTCTAATTGTGTACAAACGAAAATTTAGCCTTCATTTTTCTGTGGAAACGATGTAGGAACGATTGCGACATTTGTCATTGAATTGGACATGGTGGGGGGTATCACTTAGACAGCCCCACTTTGTTTTCGTTCTGGCGGCGCCCCTAATTGTGTAAAACAAAAATTTCGCCTGCACATTTCTGTACAAACAATGTACAAAACGATTGCGACAATTTGTGATTGAAGTGGACATGGTGGGGGGCTACCATTTGGACAGCCCCCACTTTGGTTTCGTTCTGACGGCGCCCCTAATTGTGTACAAACGAAAATTTCGCCTTCACATTTCTGTAGAAACGATGTACAAATGATTGCGACAATTTGTGCTTGAATAGGACTTGTTGGTGGGGGGCTACCATTTAGACAGCCCCCACTTTGTTTTCGTTCTGACGGCACCCCTAATTGTGTACAAACGAAAATTTCGCCTTCACATTTCTGTAGAAACGATGTACAAATTATTGCGACAATTTGTGCTTGAATAGGACATGTTGTTGGGGGGCTACCATTTAGACAGCCCCCACTTTGTTTTCGTTCTGACGGCGCCCTTAATTGTGTACAAACGAAAATTTCGCCTGCACATTTGTGTACAAACGATTGAGACCATTTCCGATTGAGTCTGATAAGGGGGGGGGGGCTGTCTAAATGGACGTCTCCTTTTCACCTCTACTGTAATTAAATTCTTCCTCGAGAAAATCTGTAATCAACACTGTCAGTAGCTACGTCCTCGACTAATATACCTTAACAAGTACAGCTTTATTTTCGTATATTTTTCAACAGTTAACCAATTTAAAACTATCGCAAACAGGAATATGTAGTCAACTTCTTAAATACTTCGCTCGCCGAAACCCGTTCAGCGCGTGCAAGAAGTAAAAACAACATGTTTGGCGTCTCACAAATGGAAAAGGGGGAAAAAAGAGAAGGAAAAGCAGCACGGCAGTGCCTTATCGCAGTCAGAGCTGACAACATAGTTTCGGTCGTCACTAACGCGAATAGACCTACTAGCGGTGTACAAGAGTTATACAGTTACAATATACGTCGTGCCGCAGTAGCGCTACAGGCGGATTGTGCACGAACTACAAATGAATATGTTCCCTTACAAGCATCAGTCACTGTTGCACCCTCTTTACATTCTACACATCCTTTTTTCTCCCACTTTTTGACCTTGACAAGCAGAAGTACCAGGCTTTCCGAGTTCACAACCATAAACTGTTTGTGTACAGAGTACGTTTTCAGTTCTTCGAATGACTGTGCGCGCGAAGAACAAGGGTGATGATCGGGCTACCGTATACGGAAGTCAGTAACACCCGGTTGCAATAATAAATGTAAAATACAAATATAGAGCTTTGACAATGCCGTGAGGATGAATATATATATATATATATATATATATATATATATATATATATATATATATATAAGTAGAGTGGGGACACTTGCGGGTGTTTTTTTTCCTACTGCGCATGCGCAAACCCTTGACGCTGATTGGCTGGCGCAGGTCACGTGACCCCGCCCCCTTGGCCCCGCCCCCTGACGCTGATTGGTCGGTTCCGGCCACGCCCCCTGGCCACGCCCCTTGACGCTGATTGGTTGGCCACGCCCCCGGCCACGCCCCTTAACGCTGATTGGTCGGTTCCGGCCACGCCCCTTCACGCTGATTGGCTGGCCACGCCCCCTGACGCTGATTGGTCGGTGCCCGCCACGCCCCCCCCGGTCACGCTCTTTTATGACCTCCTATCTACTGCGCTGACTGGCTGGCGGCGGACCCCCTTCCGATTGGCTGGCGCGGGACCCCCTTCCGATTGGCTGGCACCGGACCCCGCCCCCTTAACGGCGATTGGTCACGCTCTTTTATGACCGCCATTACCGCACTGATTGGTTGGCGCCGGACCCCACCCACCGCGCATTTCTTTCTTTTTTTTTTTTTTAATAGCAATTTCTATTTCTGTCTGGTTAGGTTCCGGAATATACGGTTATGCTGCATGCATTTCACTTTCCCCATGATCATTAGTTTTTAGCTATGTGTTAAGCAAATCGTCAAAACAATCTTTCCATCTATTCAAGATGCTATCCTGATCAGTAAGAACTGTTCTGTTGGCTTTCTTTAAGATTGGTTTAAAGGGACAAGTTTTGACGATAGATGTCATTACAGTCTTCGTATCTCTCTCATGTATATTTTACCTTTCACGAAAATTCATGATTTCTCTTACAAATTTCAAACTACAGACTTCAAATTTTTAGAGAAGGAACTTCATAACCTATCAAAGGCAACAATCTGTGCCGATTTTTTTATTTAGATATTTCTTCATTCTTGAAACAGTATATTGTTAAAGATTTTGATATCCAATTTCAACAATTAATCCATTTAAACAATGAAGAAAATTCCAAGTAAAAAATCGGCACGGATTGTTGCCTTTGATAGGGTATGAAGTTCCTTCTCTAAAAATTTGAAGTCCGTAATTTGAAATTTGTAAGAGAAATTGTGAATTTTCGTGAAAGGTAAAAAATACATGAGAGAGATACGAGGACTGTAGTGACATCTATCGTCAAAACTTGACCCTTTAAACCAACCTTAATAGATAAGCACGAGGTTGATAGCCTTTCTTAAGTTTGTTGATGCATTTATACAATTCCCGAATGTTTTTGTTTTTATTATTATTTTCAAGTTAATTAATTTTAGCTTTTAAAAAATCGTGTTTCTTTGTTCTAAAAGTTTTGGAAGTTTTCCGCCAGATGACAATGAAATTTTATGTAGTTATTTCGTTCGGATTTTGTGGCCAATGCTTGTTTCTTCTGTTTTCTCTTCTCTACTACTTTAGTGCTTTCCTGGTTGAACCATGGTTTGTTGAACCACGAATTGAAACCGCCTAACAGAATTTTCATATGGTATTGTGGGAGATGATTAAATACCCGTTCTTTTTTCGTAAAAACTGTCTTTTTTTAAATTGTCATCCTTATTTTCTGTTGGGGCATGTGCATTGAAAACAATAATATTACATCACCGACCCTTAAGAGAAGTAAAAGAAAATCTATCATTAACAAATTCAACCCATGCAATTCTGATATTATTCGTTTGTGAACGAAAAACCCTGTTCCTAGTTGGTAATTTTTAATTCGTTCCCGTAAAAGAACGTAAAATTTCCCGACTTGACTCCTCCATTTCCTTCTCATCTTGCTTCCTGATATCCGACTAGGTCCATCCACTATTTCTGAACTCATTCGTTACAAATTTTAACGCGCTTGCCCTATAGAGACTTCTTATATTCCATTTTCCAAATCTCATGTCGATTTTACTTTGCTGAATTCGTGCGAAGTTATCAGTTCTGATTCGAGGATTCTGCGAATATATCTGA
Source organism: Thermobia domestica (assembly GCF_964235325.1). Taxonomy (NCBI): domain Eukaryota; kingdom Metazoa; phylum Arthropoda; class Insecta; order Zygentoma; family Lepismatidae; genus Thermobia; species Thermobia domestica. Next base: position 86,016,263 of record NC_137457.1, on the reverse strand, counting down.
ACAAGCCGTTTTTTTTTGTTTTTTTTACAGGATGAGGTTGTTAGCCCCACACTAAATCCCCAATCTGGAGGATCACCCCCTTGTCGTCTGTCCACGACTGCTTATTCAGTATATTCGCAGCTAACTTCTATATCTAGAAGTCTTCTTCTCGATCCACAACCTGAGGACGCGCAATGCCGTGCTGACAGGAAGACCACATTTCACTGAAATTAATAAAACTATATTTCAGAAATACAATAAATACTGATTATCCGAACACTGCTTTAAAACACACAGGAACAATCAATATGCTCGGATATATGGATGCATATTAAGACTGTGAAAGCTTCGATGCCCTAAAAATCGTAAATTAGAGACTAGTGTCAATGTAGTAAATCATGAATGCTATCCGAACTATTCTTGATGTATTACATTGTTTCGTTTTATAGCTACCTAACTTTAGAATATTTTTGTAAGTGATTATACTCTTTACCTGTTCTCTGGCAATAGAAACTGTATGAATTTATAACACAAAACTGAAATACAGAAGAATAAAATTTTTAAAATATATATAATGTGATATTTCGCAGGGTATCTTATGTAAAGGGCGTCTTGTATCCTTCACAGGTTCCTTATTAACAGTTACTATTTGAATTTATTATACAAAGCTAGTATACAGGATAACTAAAACCACTTATCTATAAGGTGATGTTTCGTAGGGCGCCTTATGTAAAGGGCGCACTATAACTTTCACCAACCAACAGTGGTTCTTTACCAACAGTAACTGTATGTATTTATTGTACAGAACAGCGGCATACAGAAGAGTGAATAAAATCGCTCATCTTTGATGTGGTTTCGCAAGGACGCTTTATGTAAAGGACGCACTGCATTTTTCACGGGCTCTTTACCAATAAATATGTAAGAATTTATTACTAAAAACTTGTACCTTTATTTATACTGTGATGTTTAGGAGGGCGCACCGGGACACGTCCCGGTATCCCGGTGGGCCAGCACGGGCCTGCACACTGCCCAAAGCTTAAAGTGGTTTCAGTGAATAGCCACCTCACCAGAATGCTTATCCACAGTTATTTGCGAGAACGCAGTCAACAATGAAAGTAAATAATCCATGATCCATGTTCCAGATCTGGTTTGATAGATCATATTACTAGTCGTTTCATAGACGGAACCAAAATATTAGTTAAAAATTAATGCAGTTTATACAGTGGCTGTTGTTGCACACGAACTAAATTCTGACAACAGGCAGATTTGCCAGAGCTTTGTGCCGAGCGTTCCGGCTCACTTTAAGCCTTGACACTGCCTCTCTACTACTAGCTTGGTAATTGTCACTCACTTTCGATGCATGTGTTCTGAATTGATTCACACCTCACTTTATTGCTTTTTTCGTTTTTAGACATTACATGTTCCTTTACGACGGTAATAATAATTTATAAACTGTATTGTCATGATTTTTTTTATTTTTCTGTTATATCATAAATGCTTGTAATTTGAATAAATATAGGACTTATTCGGAACATTTTTTGAGGGGGATCACAGAGGCAGTGTAAAATTGTGATTGAATATATATTTTAAAGAAATTTCTCATGTTCAGAGGTGTTCATATACCTTCTCTCTTACTGATTCTGGCTGTTTCCTAGGCAATGGACAGTTATTAAAAATTTTGTCTTACGGTATCTATGCTGATATTATTATAAAATGTTCGACTGTAAACTATCTTTAAGTCTGAAAAATGTTCTAGAATAACAACGGGAATGAAACTCTGATTTTAATCATATCTGGTAATGTCTTGCAATAAATGTTTTGCCACATCCATCTTAATAAAGGTTAGTGAACTTTGAGCGTGCTGGAGAAAGGGAATGCGGTGTACGTTGATGGTCAAAGGAAGAGCAGGTCGGTCTGTTGTCTGGGATACAGGGTGAGTTTTATAAGGATAAGCAGAGACATCAGAACTCGGCTCTTTGTCGGAAATCTAGTTGTCCTAAATGCAAAAGATATTTTAATCCTTTCCCTGTGTCACAAAAATAGCAACATCTATTGTTGTAAAGTGGAAAGGGAGAATTGTAAGGTTAAAACAACGAGTTATTTTTACTAATAGCCACCCTGGCACCCAAACCAAAAATAATACACTTGAATTATTCTGAAGTTTGTGTTTGCAGTGAGCAAGAGCCCCCCAAAGCTCATATGGGCCCCCATGTATTTTTTGAATATGTATATTTATATGCATTTTGTATTGTTATATGCATTTCTTATGAATATACAAACCCACGTCTGAATGCCCCCCCCCCAGAGTTACAGAGAAATCGGCGCCCTTGGCAATGAGCAGATCGTTTGAAGGTTTTTTTTTTTCTGTATATATAGGCTTCACGTGTATCGGTGTATAGTGGTTTCATTTTTTATATTTTATCTATGGTATTTGAAGATTTCTCAAGTTTTACAGGAAGTTGTGACTAATATGCAGTGCGCAAAAAAAAAAAAAAAAAAAAAAAGAAAGAAAGAAAAGAGACTTTGTTGGAATATTTTAGTAAGAAGCCGAAACTTAGCAATATTGACAGTCAGCGGAGATAATGAAATAGTGACTAAACAATCTACTTCTTGAATTTCAGAAGATAAGAATTCAAGTGCTAGTGTGAAAACAGTGTCAGAAGATGAAGTCTCAGAAGATAAGAATTCAAATGCCGGTATTACTGTAGAAACAGTGTCACAAGATGAAATTTCAGAAGATCGTGATCCAGTCAAAGGTTGTGAAAAAGCAAAGACATTTCTGGCAGTAGATCTAGTCCCTTCCAACCACAATTGAAAACGAACCCCAATAAAAATGGCCGCCAGTTCCGATCTGAGTGGTATAGGCCAGTGTTCGAAGTGAAAAAAAGCAGAGGCGGTATGTTTTATTATGATTTTGACTCAACATACCGGCTATTTAAATATTGTCTTGATCACTGAAAAACCACAGACGGTATGTCCTCATTACTGAAAAACCAGAGGCAGTATGGCATACCACCGCATACCGCCTCATTTCGACCGCCGGTATAAGCAATTTAGTTGGTTAGAATATAACATTTCTCGAGATAGTGTTTTTTGCTTTTATTGTCGCGCATTCTCCGAAAATATTCCGAAATCTGAAGACAGTTTTACTAAAGAGGGTTTCCGTAACTGGAAGAAGGTCCTAGATAAATTCGGTACTCATGAGGCAAGTAACGCTCATAAGACTTGTATTTCTAAGACTGCGGAATTCCGAAACGCACTATTGCACGGACCAGTTGCGCGTAAATTAGATTTGCAGACGAACCAAATAGTTAATGGCAATAGAATATATTTGGAAGCACTTCTAAATAGTATTTTGTATTGTGCTCGCCTATGTGTTCCTCTTAGAGACCATAAGGAAAATAACGAAAGTGAAAATAAAGGTAATTTACTAGAACTCTTATCGCTAAGATCCAAAGACAATGACGTGATTTTTCGGTATTATGTTAACAAAGAGAAAACATTTAGATACGTTAGTGCCCAAATACCAAAATCGATTTCAAGATTTAATGTGCGAGTATGTGCTGAGAAAAATAACCGATCGTGTGAAGACTGCAGGTATATATGGTGTCATCATGGATGAAACTCAAGGTTTGAAGCGACATGAACAAGTATCAGTTGTTTTGCAATACTGTGATGAAACATTAAACGTTCACGAAAGTTTTATCGAATTTTACGATACAGAAAAATCACGGCGAAAGTTTGTCCAAACTGCTAACAAATGTGTTAATATCACTGGGTCTGAATGTAAATAACATCCGAGGACAATGTTACGATGGTGCGGCCGCTATGCGTGGTCAGTAAGTACTCTGGCGTTGCAAAGAGGATCAGGAACGTGAACTATTTAGCCATTTATATTCATTGTTACGCTCACATTTTGAACTTATGCATTGTTGATGTGTACGGAAAACTGTCTACGATTCGAAACATGTTTGGTGTTCTGAGCAGTTGCATTCCTTCATAGAAGAGCCCTCAAAAAAGCACGCTATTTTTTAAAATATTCAACGTCAAGGAAAAAAAAAGCATTTGGTAACATTACAATCTTTGAGCGACACTAGATGGAACTGTAAATCGGAAGCTATTCGTGCAGTTTTAGAAAATTTTGGACCTGTAGTTGAAACTTTAGAGGAAATAGTACTATCAAATTTACGGTCCAGATGCGCATTCCCTGTTAAGAAATGTTCATGATTGTTTTTATTTTTGTTTCGTCTTAAACTGATGAGACATGTTCTTGAATACACGAATCAACTGTCCATGCACTTACAAAATACATGTACCAACTTTTCTACTGTGAAAAATTTGTCGCAAACCAATATCTGCAGCCTTCAGTCCTTACGGAATGAGAAAATTTTCAAAACGCTGTGGGCAGGAACAGAAGCAATTGCAGAAACAATAGGATGCAGTGCACCGAACGTTCCGCGAAGACAAATCCCACGAACATTGGATGGTGGTGATACTTCTTCGAGTGTGAGACAGCAGCTGAATATTACAGACGCGAAGTGTATTATTCCGTTATTGACATCCTTGTGGCAGATATTAGCAATAAAAGTCCAAAGAAAATGATATACAGGTTCTTCATTCCCTCCACAACGTGTTGAATCAACACAAGCCATCTGCAGAAAGTATCACAATTGTCAGCAACACCTACACAATCCCCAAAGTTGAGCTGACATCAGAGTTAACAGTTTTCTCCAACTTGTGTGCAAAGAGATAGATTGAAAATGATTTTCATCGCTTCTAAATTTGTTTTAAAAATTGAACCTTTACGAATGCTTCCCAAACTTGAACCAAGTTTATAAGACTTTTCTAACCGTGCATATCAGTTCCGCAACCAGTGAACGCTCCTTTTCGTGTCTGAGACGGCTAAAAACATACGTTCGTAGCACTATTGTTCAAGAAAAATTTCGTAGTTTAGCTGTGTTGTGCATAGAAAGGTCTTACGACATTAGCGTTTCTCAGATTATCGACAAATTTGGTTCAGAAGCAACATTTCGAGGAAGGCGGCTGCAGTTCCATTCACAGTTCAAGTCCAATTTCCATATCATTACATTTAGTGGTAAGTGAAATATTAACTTATTAAATCAAAATTATAAATGTGATATTTACTGGCTAATATTTGGATTTCCTAATATTGTGATTTCCTTGTATTACTGATCAGCAGTATTTCTTTCAGAGGGCGAGTTGGGGCTTCTCCCTTTATACACACACAGTCAAGTGCAAAATACCCTTCAGGCAAATTTTCAGAGAAAATCGGGATATCAAGAAACATATTTAACTATAATTCGCCTCTTTACTTTTAAGATACCCTCTTTGGATATTTTTTCTGAAAGAAACACTATTAATGAGCTGCGGTAGGCCTAAATGAATATGTGGATGTTGTGCTGATAGGTCGTTTCAGGTAATTCCTTAAGAACATTTAAGGCTCAGATCAATATGAGGGATTGGGCAAAGATCAGGGAAAGATTGGCTAAGCGGGGCTTAGAATGGGCCAGAACGCACCATTCCTGCGCTCCAGTAAGTCAGTGTGGTGTCCGAATTCAGTTCCTGTGCTGTACTTGTCTCGCTCCAAATTTGTATTTTTTCAGTTTATTATTGTCATATTTTAAGCAGATTAATACCCTATTAAAGCACGATAAAGAACTAATGTAGAACTTTTTGTTCTGCGTCATTGTGTTCCACGAAATTATTCTAGGGAAAAGCGTTCCGGCTATTGACTAAAAAAAAATTTGAGCACAGAGGCAAAGGCTTAATTTTAGGTCTCATCCTCAAAAACTGACGTAAAGTTAGGCTGGATATCTGCCTGAGTAGTATTTATATTATTCACACACTCGAACTACACAATGGTGATCCAAAATCAGGAGGGTTTTTCGAAACTACGGTACTAAATATTTGGTTAAAACATTAGAAGCAAATGTTTGGTTGGTTTCAAAAAGTGACAATTTAAGGTCGAAGACTACCTGCCCAAGAAAAATTTGTGAATATATTTTTGTCGAAACAAAGAAAGGTTTAACGTGCACAAGTGAGTAATGTATATTATATACGTCTAATTACAGCTTGTGAATCTTAAAGTCAATAAATAAAACTCTCTTAATAATGAAAGAAAAGAAGAATCGCAGTTCACACTCATGCCATGTAGCTGCCACGGCAAATTCCAACTTTATAATTGTTTTCTATACCAAAGGCAGTAATTTGAAATATGTTGCTGCTTCCGATCTAAAGTAGGAATTAAAATCTACGCTTGGTTGAATTCACAACTTTCTGTGATCAGTTGTTAATGTATAATGCTCTTTCTTAAACTTCCAAAGGGAGAGAGCATATACAACAAAAGAAGCACGGATAGATGTATGCTTGGAATAACCCGGAGAGATAGAAAAAGAAATACATGGATAAGGAAGATGACAGGAGTGACTGATATCATCGTGAAAATAAAAGGACTGAAGTGTCAGTGAGCTGGTCATATTGCAAGAAGAGCTGACGATAGGTGGACAAAAGCAATTCTTGAGGAATCCTAAGGGAACGAAAACGATCCAGAAAACATTGTAATACAATGTGGTGTGGCGAAATTAGGAAACAGTGTGGAGTAACGTGGAAACGAACTGCCGAAAATAGATATGTGTGAAAAAGTATTGGAGGAACCTTCATCGAGAAGTGGGGTCGGCAAAGGTTGAGAATTATATATATATATATATATATATATATATATATATATATATATATATATATATATGTGTGTGTGTGTGTGTGTGTGTTTGTGCTTTGCCCCCCCCGAACCATATGGGTCAAGGTTATGCTTATGTATCCATGTGTCTAGTGGAGCTCGAGTAAAGCACCATGACGGACGAGGCGTATCGTACACTGCTTGCAGACTACGTACACGCCTTCATGACAACCATGTTTCTCAAACGGTAGTGGCATTTTTCGACAAGATAATGCAACATGTCACAAGGCCAGGAGTGTGATAGAGTGGTTCGAGGAACATAGGGGCGAGTTCCCAGTGATGTGTTGGCCCCCAACTCGCCGGGTCTGAACCCAATCGAACACATCTGAGATGTGATTGAACGTGACGTCAGATCGCATCGTCCCCCTCCCCGGAATTTACGGGAATTAGGTGACCTGTGTGTGCACATGTGATGACAACTCTCTCCAGCGACCTACAAAGGATCATTGCGTCCATGTCAAGAGCATTCGCCGTTGTTATCAGTGCCAAAGGTAGACATACTGACAATTAGGTAGGTAGTCATAATGTTCTGGCTGATGTGTACGTATATTTTAATTCGTATATTTTGTCTCGACTTGAATTCCGAGACGTCTCGACTCGAATTCGAGTCGAGTCGAGACAGAAAATGTCGAGTCGAGACACGAGTCGAGACAGAAACATATTTTCGAGTCGAGACAACATTTTCTCGAGTCGAGTCGAGACAGGCTTAAATCTCGACTCGACTCGACTCGTGCGCATCCCTAGCTGTCTACAATGCACTGAGCAGAATGGTCCTATAAACTGTCATTCGTTGTCAATAATAATAACTGCCATTCTTAATTTTACTGAAATTAGTTGTTTTTGAATTTAAAAATGTATGTGTAGTAAAACGCACTGTTAACTAGCAGACTGTAGTCCCATTTGTTGTTTGTCTTTTTGGATTGTGACACTCCCTCTTACGCACATATTACTTCTAAGCCGACCATACAATTCAACTATGTCATATGCTTTTGTTTTATATTATAATTGCTTATTCTTTTGTTCCAATTCTAGAAAGAATATTCACTTCTCAGTTTCTAATGTTCTTCCTCATTTGTTGATTTAAGTTAATCTGAATCAATTTTACCCATTTTTTAGATTCAAAACAAGGTCAAAGAACTGTCTCTCAATCACAAGGAATAACTGAATAGCATCCTTAATCAATCAATAGGCACGGAAGACCCAAGTTTGACTCCCGATGGCGCTCATGCGGTTCGGATTCCACGTTAAGCTGTAGATTCACGTTTCACATAGCCTTACAGCTGAAAGGGATGCTTAAATAAATTCAACAATTTATACGATAATTTAAATAAAGTAAGCATACTAGACATTTATTTAAAGATTTACTACTGAATAGTCTAAAATATTATTTATAGTCATTTATTTGGAATGTATGAAGTTATGATATTGAAGTATGCACTGTAAATTTTGTAACCTTACAGGTTATTACAAACTATGTTTTTTTTTAAATGGTTGTATTAGAGCATTTGGCAACTATAAGTAAGTTTACTACGAAGAAAATGTCGGCATTTAGTTGAACATGAGAATGCGTAACCAGTTTACGCCGAATCATAGACATGTTGCGCGTAGGATACACGATCATACTTAACGGGTGTTAAGGGTCTTCACTACAGCGAAATTAAACTACCTATAGTTTTAAAGTTTTTCCGTAATATCTAAAAAAAAAGAAAGAAAGAAAAAATGGAAAATTAGGAACGTAGTGAACTAGACAATGATTTTGCATGTGATACCTTTACCACAATTCACGTATCTGCTTTTAGTATGCTGCTATTTACAGAACCAGCAAAAAATGCTAAATCTATCTACAGTTGCAAATCGAAGGCAGATAGATGAGTTGTGATAACGGTATCACATGCAAAATCGTATTGTCTAGTTCACTACGTTTCTGCTTTTCGAATATTTTTTATTTGGTTTGAAGATATTACACAAAACTCTAAAATTATCGGTGCAGCGATTAGCTGTCAATGACAGACGAAATGAGAAAGTACGAGATAATACTGAATCATTTCCATCACACTACACTTAATATTTATTGCCCTCCCCGCTGGTTTAGTAATCGCGGCTAGTAATCGCACCTTTGGAGTACGTGGTCGCGGGTTCCATTCTTTGTTGGAGAGCATTAAATGCATTACGATGGTTTGGATTCCACATTTAAAACTGTAGGTCAACGTCTCATATAGACTCAGTTTTGAAAATGACGCTAAATTTTACAAGCAAACAAGTTAATATTTCCATTTCCGATGATACTATAATAAATAAACAGAATAGTTAGGGGTTAGCTTACGCAGTTTCTTCGTACGATAGTCTTCTTCGATTCTCATTGGAAGCTCATTTCGTTCGGGTCCCAAGTTAAAATGAAAGTGCATCTCCCATATAGTCTCGGTGCTGAAAAGAGACGACATAATTTAAACTAAACGATCAAGCAAAGTGATTATTCATCAGCGACCAGTCGAAACCACTCAGAACCTTGAAGTTTAGACAATACAGCTGCTGCTTTTATTTGATATTTTATTAGGCTAACAAACATTTTGTTTCTTATTGGCATTATCTAAAAAGTTTTCTTGTCCGCTGGAAATCTTTTCAGACGAATGGCCACATCAGTTTGGCACGAATTATTCACAGGTGAAATTTTCCCACGGGACCACCCTGATAAATATGTCATAGTTCACATCAGAGTATTCCCCGAGGCGGTAAGTTTCAAACGATCTCGCTTCATGAGGATACCTTATTACAACTACAATGTTGAAAATTTACTAAATATTTATTTGAATATTTCACTTAAAGTTTGACATTTTCAATAATAATAATAATAATAATAATAATAATAATAATAATAATAATAATAATAATAATAATAATAATAATAATATGGTATTTTGATCTAAAAGGTGCAAAGTGTTGCAACTTTATAGTGTTCATATAGAAATGCGTGTAACTCTGAAAAGGTTAATTGAAATGTGTTTAAAATTTAAAAGGTAATCATAATTTTAGGACATTTAGGTTGTTATATCTTATTAAGGATAGGGTGGACTGTCCTCATGCTAGTGTAGTAATGAAAGGCTGAATAGTGTATATTTTGGAAAAAGTTTCATTTTAATTATTGACCCTGTTAATGTTATGTACGAATGACTTGTTTGTACCATAAAAAAAATAGTTTTATCGATTTTTATCGCATGAGGATCGCTTATAAGTATTAAGATTCGCACAAGTCATTCAGCTCAATGACACCTATTGATTGATGAATGTCTATTTTGGACGTTTTTCCATGGAGCGGCAATTGTTAATAGAAATTAGCGTTTATCACGAAGTATTGCTATTATAATATGATTTTATTGTTGAATCCAAAGAGGCTATATAGACTATCAATAGTAGGAGATTTTTTTATACGTATATTGATAAGATATTGATAAGAACATTTTTTTTCAGTTTAAGGTAGAACTACATCATTATCCTAAAGTATTGCTGAAAATGTCCCTTAGTAAGATCCTTCTACGTTTTCTCGTGTCACTTCTACCCTCTACCCTCTATATATAGTCTAAATCTCTAAAAAATGAAAGCTAGCTCATGGAACTAAATACTACTATGCCTTCCACGCTAATTAGTACCTAGAGCGAGCACCTGCGATTCAGAAATTTAAATGGACTACAGTGATTCGGGTTCCACTCTAAACTCCCATCAAATCAATCAACCAACTAATGACGTACACAAAATTTCATGAGGGAATAAGTTCAATCACCCAAAATCTCATTGTTTCAAACACATTTTTGAACACATGTCTTAATAGAATAATTGTTTATTTTTTCATAGTATCTTGTTAAATGGGGAGTTAAAACCAGGAAATCCCGCCTTTCTGTACTCCACTGCAACCAATTTACATATTACGAGTAAATGTGTAAATTACGAGTATTAATAGTAAATTTCTCCCTACCAAAACGCATTGTTGCACACTTTATTTTGTGAAACATTAAGTATTTTGATGAGATTTTCCAATTTCTTCAAAAGGTAGCTACTTTCTAATGATTGAAAAGAATGTTTGCTATTTTACCTTTATGCTACGCGAGGGACATTCGAAATCCTTCCTAGAGAGATTTTATTAAAACAGGTTTCCAGAATTTTGTCTTGATACATTGGTGAGTGTGACTTCTAGGTCTGTAAAGGGGAGGACAGACAGACCGAATCAGAAAGCCAGTTTTAAGTCATGTATACGACATGAAACGCGTAAATCCGACGAAACTTTTGTTTTGAATTATAACCACAAGACTCTTTACTAGTACTATTGTTCCAAAGTCAAAAGCACATCCTACCTGTAAACTATCTCTTCATATACATTGTGACGTGATCTCTTCAGGCTTTCCTAAGAAAAAATATATTCTATTTTCTATATTGTAGGGTTATATAGGAGAACCCCCGAGGAAACACACGCACACGATTTTTGTCTGCCACAAAGTCCACTTAGCGCGAGCTGGGATCTAGGCAGGAACTCTACGCACCAATGGTAGGACGCTCCTCTGGTGTATAAGGTCACCGGATCGATCTCATTCGTGGCAAGTGGACTTTGTGGCGGACAAACACTGCGTGGGTAGTCTCATGGTTCTTCCGTTTCCTCCCATTTTCTTCATTCCACCATTATCATTCACCTCATCATCACTCTTTTCACATCATTACCGTTAACCTTGGATTCATATTCATGGGATGCTAAACTAAACTGAGTTATCTTACAAAATGTGGAAAAATAATTGCTTGAGCCGTTTTCGAGAAAATTATCCGAACAAACTTACTTCAAGAGAAACTCAGTACGGTAAATCGACAGGGATTTCCCCAGAGAAACACTACATGAAGTTGTTGATGAAATACTTGTTTATGACACAATCATAATTGTTAGAGTCATTTTCGAAGAAACAGCGATTTCAAGTTTTCAGCTATAAGAAAATTACTTTTATACGGGAGTAAGGATTAAATTCGATGCCCCTTACTCTAGAGAAACTTATACACAACCTTATGATTAAACTTTGGTCCGATACGTTGACCGTATAGTCTCTAAGTGTGCACAGATACATCGTGACGAACTGACATGAAAAACATGAACTGACATAGACTTTTCAACATATAAGAGCCCTAAAATATGTAAATTTGTTCAGTGGCGTTTTTAGGGGGAGGTGCACCCGGCTCGAGCTCCCTCATTGAGTGCAAAGTTTTTTTTTTTTAATGTACTTGCAACGATAAGAGAAAAACTCACGAAATTGTCACCTAACGTCTCTTGTCGCAATGAAGAACAAAAGGCAGCATATCTGCAACAGAATGACCCATCCCTCTTCACTTCCATCTCCAAACACACACACCAACGAACACTTTTAACAAGCGAAAATATATATACAGGGGCGGATCCAGGATATGATCAATGGAGAGGCTAAACCATATTTTGCCGTTCTATCCAGTGTATAACTGAGCGTCAAGGGGGGCTATAGCGACCGACATTTGACACACAACTCCAAATGGAGAGTGAGTTGTTCTAACCACTTGTTTGTGTTATATTTTAACACAACCGTGTTAACACATACGCATGTTGTTGAAATAACACGATTTTTTACAGTGTAGCAGTGAAAGTAGTAACACTTTTTGAAAACTTCTGCTGTCATGTTTCCATTTGGGTTTAAAAGAAAGTGAAGTTTTGCAAAAATCAGTAGTTTAAGTCAATTTTTTGAAGGTTGAATGAAAAGGATTCACCGAGAGCAGACACTTAGCACTTCCAGGGCAATTCTTAATTCACACCACAGGTGCCTAAAGACATTTAAAAAAATCAAATTTAATTCAAATGTACTGGTAGTTATTAATACACCCCCATCAGAAAATCCTGGATCCGGCCCTGCTTGGAATTGGAATGTGCACAAAACTTTACAAATATACTTAGGAATTATTTATGTTAAATATAATTTGTCAGTAGACCCTATGTAAAATAAATAAATAAATAAATAAATAAATAAATAAATAAAATAAAGAAGTTCAATATGTTGTGACACGTAGTTGATACACAAAAGCTTTTACTTCATTACTATTAAAGATGAACGGGAACGTAATATGGAAGTTAACCCTTGTAAAGGTCAAAGATAACCACAAATTTACTTTCAAAGACTATCCGAACCTTTGAAAGTAACGTTTTTTCTACTGCCTTAATTTAGAACAAGAGAGATTTTGTAGAGTCATTAAATGGGTATAGTGAACGAAATTTCATTCATATTTTTTTCTTCTGCTCTGCATGGTAACATTAATTTTCTTATTCCCTATAGGCATTATTTCATGTTACAGTGTTTTCTTTTAATAGTTTATTATATTTTCATACTTTCGTGTTAAAGCTCTCTAATGAAATTTCATATCGACGTGTCGTTACAGCCTACAAAAATGTTATTATTTATTTCATCCAAATCCATATTGTTTGTCGAGAGACAAATCGAAATTGTTCATCTAGCGAACTCGCAGCAGATCTGCAAGGAGGATGGGAAGGTATGATCTTTTTTAATTGCAAAACATTCGAATATATATATATATATAATTTTTTTTTCTTTTTGTATACATATATCAAGGAAATCACGGGTTGCCCGGTGCAGCAGCCTTTTACAAGAATATATTGTATATACATTTAAGTACAAACCCATTGCCGGCTATGATATCTTCTCTCCTTCGAAATGAGAGTAAAATTGCATTTCTTACATTCTCATCGGTATCTTCGTGCTCTACCTAATGACTCTCCAGCACTTTGTGGCACATTTTGTATCTTATTTTATCTTTAACCAGAACAGAACTCCTGTTCTGCCTAACCTTCACAAAATGTATATTTTGACTCCGGAAAAATGTAATAGTAATTATTTTCTCTACAATTGCAGTTGCTTCCAGGGCCTCTTAATTTTGATCTACTATTTCAGCATCCCTGATATTAAATTAACTATCGTAGATCGCCATTAGTTCACTACGAGTATATCTATGTCGTGAATACTAACCAACTACAACTTCACCGATGTTTCTTCGCTATATAAAGGGATTCAGAGGTTGTGCATAATGGTAGTTTCCTGTATTTAAAAAAAAAAAATGGAAAGAAGTTACAAATATAACTAAAGTGTTGTATATGAAAAAAGTGTTAGATATAACAATGCAGTTTTATTTTTTTAACTTTAAAGCATTTCGTACTACCTATAATATTCCCTCTTGAAATATTTTTATCTGTCAACAGAATGATTTAAATTTACTTCTAGTATCAGTTTAGAAATGTTGGACCGTAAGTGCTACACCACTTAAGCACAGACACATTTAAGAAAATGCTAATAGTTAATGGGGGGGGGGAGATGTAGTAAGGTACGGTAACTAAAACAGTGCAAATATAGGATATCCGGTCATTTCTCTTCACACAAGATAATATACTATGAATACCTATGTTTTCATTAGTTTTCTCCTGTCAAATTAAATAACAAGAATCTTTTTTTTTCTTTTAATAAAATGCAATAATAATATTTCATAGGTTCAAAGGTCCGAGAATTTTTGGAGGGCACCTGATTCTTCTAGTTGCGAACGTGCAACTAACTAACCAGCAATGTAGTTGGCGACATATCCCTGCACCAGTGGTGCTGATATTTATTAAATTTTTTGGCCTCGGTAATGTGTGTGTGTTAAATTGTCATATATCCAAACACATACACTTAGATTCTGGGGATCCCAAGCAAACTTGGGACGCCCATGACCCCCCAGGACTATTTTTTTTTTGTTTTAGATTTCCAAACTGTGCTGTCCATAAGTGTGGAAAAGTGTGAACGTTCGTGTCCGTCCGTTTGTCTGTCAACATATACCAGAGCGAAAACTTTAAGATACGCAAGCGATTATTTTTCAGTCAATTTAGCGTCGCAAGAATGGATTCTATCTCCTCTGTTAACTCTCTATTCACAACGGAAGCTTCTCAGATAAACCATTTCCAGTTTCAACATTAGTACCATGTGTACACAAACAACAAACGTGTTTCTGAAATCGATTCAATGTCTCAAGAGAATACATCATCACTACCTGCAACAGTCTACTAATACCAGAAATGGTTGAAATTTACTAGTGTTTCAGGTTTCAGTATTGATTTTCATAACACAAAAATGATGACTCAAGAATTTTTTTTTTCGGTCTACTCATTGTTCGACGAATATACTCCATTTCTTTCTTTAACCCTCTATTCAAATCGGATGGGGTAGAAGTCAACCATTTCCGCCATAGAAAGCTACGTTCATAGCCATAGAACAAAAATGGTAATAGATAGCGACAAGTGGTTTCTGTCAATCGATTCAGCGTCCCAATAGAATATACCATCACCATACTCAGCAATTTTACCAAAACCGTAAGTGGTTGAAATTTACTAGTACTTCTGGTTTCAAAACTTGGTTTCGTTGATTAAAAATGGTGTTTTATTTCGACTTTCATCTACTTGTTCAACCTGGAAATGGTAAAAATCTACGATCTTTTGGTTACAACACTGATCACATAATTGATAAAATGGAAATAGATAACAATAACCTTTTTTTTTGTGTGTGTGTGTGTGTATGGGATACAATCCTGAACAATATGTTTCACCTCTGATTTTATTCCTCTTTTTCAGAACTGATATCAATTAGCAATTACAGTTTCAATATTAATCTTCGTAAAACCAAACCAATAAGAAATATCGAGTAATGACTCTTTGTAATTTATTCAGTGTCCGAGGAACAGAATCAATCTTGGATCTTATTCCTCTGTTGCAACCAGTGGTTAGAGATGCATACTTCAAGGTTGAGTACTGAATTCGCAGTTTGGAAATCTATCCTAGTGTTTCACACTGAAACGAAACTCACTTATTATTATTATTATTATTATTATTATTATTATTATTATTATTATTATTATTATTATTATTATTATTATTATTATTAATAATAATAATAATAATAATAATAATAATAGTAGTAGTAGTATTAAATTTCATACGTTGCAACTGGAACTATCTCCTTGTGTGTCGGGATAGATTAATTTATACTTACATCACATCACCTCAAAATGGACTAGAACGGCATTTCCCAAACATTTTTAAAATCAGGACTATTTTCACTATTTAGAATGTTTTGTAGACCACAATACTCTTCACACTTTGAAAAGCTAATTTATCATCAGCATTTGACCATGTCTGCATACATTAATAACAATATACAGTACGTTCATTTTTACAAAAATAATAATAATAATAATAATAATAATAATAATAATAATAATAATAATAATAATTTTCGAATATCAATTAAGGTTCCCTTATTTTGTTTTTGTATAAATAAATACATATTTCTTTCATTTAATAATTCAACCGTGTGCATAGGTTTTCTCGGGGTTCTCCCCTTTCCTACCACATTCTTTATGCCACCATTTCATTTATTTCTCATCATAAGAATTTCCTTTAGTCTAGCCGACATAACCGTGGGACGTAAAAATTAAATATTTCATTTCATCTATATATTAATAGCGGTGTCTGTGAACAAAAAACTTTAGTTCCAAATTGAAAGTGGCTATGATTGTGACTCTTAATTTCTTAAACCACCCGAATGATCTCGATCAAATTTTGACGTAGATGCAGTTCTGGCTTAGGAATGTTTTTAACTATTCACTTTGACGTTAGAGCTTAGGCGAGGGGGAGGAGGAGGAATTATACAAAAATAAATAAAACTTAATAATACTTGAATCGAACGACCAATCTCGATCAAATTTTCAACATAGATGACGTTCGTGCCTGGGATGGATTTTACCATTTCACTTTGATGGAACAAAGTTGCCAATGGGGAGGAGGGGGAGATATACAAAAATCAATAAACATTAAAAAAAAGTGCTCAGGTTTGTGAGTTAATAACTCTTGAACCACCCGATCGATCTCAATCAAATTTTCAGTATAGATGAAGTTCGAACCTGGGACGCTTTTGTATTATTTCATTTTGATGGTAGAACTTAGGGGAGGGGAGGGGGGGCAAATATATGAAAATGAATTAAACTTAATAACTCTTGAATCACCCGGCCGATCTCGATCAAACTTTTAACATAGATAAGGTCCGTACCTGGAATGTTTTCATCATTTTACTTTGACGACACAATGTAGAGGAGGTTAAGGGAGACATATACGTAACAAAAAAAAAAAAAAAAAAAAAAAAAAAAATAGAATAGAATAAATATAAAGTAAGTGTTTTTGTGACTTCATCACGCTTAAACCACCGAACCGATCTTAATCAAATTATTAACATAGATGAGGTTCGGACCTGAGGTGGTTTTCATCATATCCCTTTTACGATAGAACTTAGGGTAGGAGGAGAGGAGGGGAGAGATATAGAAAAATAAGTAAGACTTAGTAACTCTTGAACCGACCACCCGACAGATCTCGGTCAAATTTTCAACATACATGACATTCGGGACTGGGATAATTTTTATCATGCTATTCCCCCCAACATGGGAAGGGGAGAGGGTTATATAAAAATAACCGAAAATGACCAATATCAAAGAACTCTTTATTAATAGTAAAAATGGAACATAATACTATTTTCTTAATTTAACCCAGCGAAATTGGGGTGCGTCTTGGATTCGAGGACGTCTTAAATTCGAGTAATTATCGAGAAATTCTTAATTAAAGATGTTATTAACGTGTTATTAAAGCTACTTTGCTGGCCATAAATATTTTAAATTTTCTATTATATTCAATCATTCAGACAACTATGGTGTCCTGCGTGCGGGTTTGTCAGTTTTGTAATTGAAAACGAAGAAGAATATCTTATACACTAGAGTCACAAAGTTTATAAAATGTCAGTCCTGAAGGAGAAAGTAAATTATGGTTGCGTATGTAATTTTCATGTTATGTTTGAGATTCTTAGCTGTAGTGTCTGATTTTCATGTCTGATTTGTTTCAATTTTATCTTCTCTCTCTTTTTTGGACCAATGTTCATTTCTAAGAGCACCAGAAGGGTAGATCTCGAATATCACTTTTGATTCGCGGACTACAGTTTGCAACACACTGGGCTTGAGTATATGCCTATTTACGGAAGGCAAGGGGACTAAAAGATTTGGTACTTAATATTGAAGATAGTCGTATGTCCTTTGTATGTCGTATGTCGTTTCCATGTTCAGCTTGAAAAAATATATAAATGATTCTTGATGCACTGCACTATAATTGATTTACATATTCGGAAGACACGGGTGAGATCTTGGATTTAATACATACATTTCGCGGATTGCCCAGAGGGAGGTTCTTTTGTCTCAAACTCCTTTGAAGACCTGTTTAGTGTGTGTGTGGTGGCGGGGAAAACATTTTGAGGTGACTTTATTTTGAGTTTAACGTCCCGTTCAGCAGCGAGGCTATATGAGACGTGAACCTACTGATTAACGTGGAATCCGAAACACATGAGCTCCCGTCGGGAATCAAACCCGGGCCTCTCACGCCAAAGGCGTGTACACTAACCGCTTAGCCACGGACGAGCTCAGGAAGATATTTTATTGTTGTTACACAAAGAATATAAACTAGAATCGAATGATAGGAATTCGGAATACCATGATATTGTACTTGGAGTCTAAACATGAATGAGGAGAGGGATAATGTGTCAAAAAGAATCTAACTATATCTTATAAAATAGATTATTAGTGTTATTACATTTATGGCATATCCCTCATATAATATTTCCGACTACACCAGAGGTAGTGGTATTAGAACTTCTACGTATAGTCGAATTTTATATTTCAACGATATGTACGTAAACATTTTTGTTACCATGTCAGTCACTCAATTACTTGTGTTACTAGCATATTATTGAAAACCATTAGAGTATTGTTCATGTAATTCTCGTGCAACGAAAATTTTAAAGAAAGGCGGCACGGTGTCTCAGTAGTAAGGTGCTTACCTCTGAAGCATCTAGTCCCTGACTCGATCCCCGGCCACGTAAGTTTGTAGTGGACAATATTTTCGTGGATTTTCTCGGGATACTCTCGTTTCATCTAACATTCTCATTCAATTAATTCCTCCATTATCATTAACTTGTCTAAAACATCGACTGCCTTATTCTACGATCATAAACGTGGGACGTTAAACTGAAAGATTTTATTTTTTAAATTTTTACTTTAAAGATAGAACTACTTTAAATAACTGCCTTAATAGTGCGAGATCATTGCACATGTTTCAAATTTGAAATATTAACAGTTAAAATGAATATTCTCATATATTTTCTTTTCTCTTTCTCCTTTCTTTGTTATTGATATACCCAAAATAAAATCCTGATCTCGAAAATAGGATATAATTTGAAAATATTAAGCAATATGTTATTGCTGATGTGTAGAACAGTATACACATCTATAAAGTATTGAACAGTGAATTCTGTGGTTAAAAATCTTAAGTCAACAATTTCCATACAAAAGTTAGTTGGTAAGCCTGATTGGGATGAAGAGACCTCGAAGCTTCAAAACGACCTGTTTGGATATTCATTTGGGGAGGAAGAGACCTTTTTTTGGGGACGAAGAGACCTTACGGGGACAAAGTGACCGCTTGTGCTTTCTGGAGAAAATTGCAAGAGGTCGATACGTCCCAAAATGGGGACCAAGAAACCTGTTCAAGATATCTATCTATCTATCTATCTATCTATCTATCTATAGCTGACTGAAAGTGTCTTATTTGCGGACTCCTTATTTTATAGCACTACGGCATAATAAATTATAGTAGGTACAATGAATTGCGTAGAATTAGCCAAAAAGTAAAAACCGACTAGTGTTTCATTGCAAAATTGTGCAATCAACGAGAAAATACATGTCCCAAAGTGTTCTATTGCCGACTATGAAAATCATAGAGAAAAGTTTTTTTAGAATATTGGAACAATTTAAATATTATAATTTATATTTATAATTCCGCGTTCTGAGAAAGTAAGTAATCTCACCACTTGGATGAAGCTAAGAGTCAGAACCTGGAGGGAACATCAGCGTGAAGTATTAACAAAGCAGCATCGAGGGACCAACGAACCTCGCAAACCACAAAAATCCGGTTCAATTAATACGAAAAGCATCGAACAAAAATTAGCAGATGGTGATATACGTGGCGCTATCAGACTACTGATATCCGATGACACTGTGGCTACGCCAGATACGTCAGTACTACATGCTCTCAGAGAAAAACATCCAGCCCACGTTCACTCATTCATCAATCCCGAACCACCTGAGGACTCGACCACAGTAACTAAAGTCTCTTCCATCGAATTATTAAAGGCTATAAAATCCTTCTCCTCTGGTTCGGCAGGCGGAATGGATAATCTCCGTCCCTCAATCTTAAAAGATCTACTTATAAATCAAGACTTTGATTCAAGGGAACGGTTAACCACTTCCATTTGTGAATTTATGCACTTAATTATATCTGGGAAAGTGCCGACCATTTTACGACCAATTTTTTTGGTGCTTCACTTATAGCACTGAAGAAGAAAAGCGGTGGAATTCGCCCAATAGCTGTTGGCAATGTTTGGAGACGCTTATCAGCAAAAATTATCTGCTTCCGGATACGAGATTCATTAATTAATATACTATCACCACACCAACTTGGGGTCTGTATACCATTCGGAGCAGAATCAGCCGTACATGCTGCCAGAATGTACTACTCATCTTCCCATACTGAAGTGAAAGCATTTTTGAAAATTGACTTCCGCAACGCCTTCAATGAACTCAACCGCGACTCAATGTTACAATCTGTTAAAACTAACTTTCCAACGTACTATCCATACATCTACCAATGCTACTCCGAACCATGCAATCTTTTTATAAGGGATAACATAATTCACTCACAACGTGGAGTACAGCAAGGCGACCCACTTGGACCAGCACTGTTCGCCCTAACAATCCATCACATTATTAAGGATATTAACACAGATTTAAATATCTGGTACTTAGATGACGGTACCATAGCTGGAAATATCGACGTAGTACTACGCGCTTTTAATAAAATTCGTCTAGAAGCTTCATCTATTGGATTGTTTCTTAACTCTGCCAAATGTGAAGTGAGTTTTCTGAGCGCCAGAGCTGATGAAGTCCATGACCTTTATGAAAAGTTTAACGAAGTAGCACCTGGTATCAAACTCTTATCACCTACCAATGCGGAACTTTTAGGGGCTGCCATCTCTACCGAATCAAGGAGCAAAATTTTACTGGACAAGATATCAAAATTAGAATTCTTCTTTTCTCAATTATCAAAACTTTCTGCACACTCCGCTTATTATTTACTGCGAGCTTCACTCTCACTTCCAAGATTACTGTATTTCCTCCGTTGCTCCCCTTCTTGGCAGGATGATAAATTACTTGACAAATTCGACTACACTATTAGAACAGGACTGGAATCCATTCTAAACTGTTCTTTGAAAGACAGTTCATGGTTACAAGCTTCCTTACCAGTTGAAAATGGAGGCCTTGGGATTCGTCGAGCCATGGATATCGCCATACCTTCTTTCCTCGCATCATTCTATGGCTCACGAGAACTAATTGGATCTCTTCTTCAACAGGAAGTTGACTTAGACTCGATTCGAGATGTACAAGAATGCACCGATAAATGGACTAGTCTGGTTGGAATGGATCCCCCACCTATCGACAAAAGACATGTTCAGTCTGTTTGGGATGAACCTATAGTCAAGCTTCGTTTATCTTCACTCCTATCATCAACTAATAACCCAGATGACAAAGCCAGGCTGTTAGCTGTCTCTTCCTCCAAAAACGGAGCATGGCTTCAAGCCCTACCTTCTCACACACTCGGCCTACACCTTTCTAATGAGAGCTTTCGTATTGCTACAGCTCTGCGCTTAGGTGCTAATATTTGTGAGCCTCACTTTTGTCCTGCTTGCAACGCATATGTTGATAATAAAGGATTACATGGCCTTTCATGTAAAAAAAGTGCGGGAAGACAATCTCGACATCATATTGTAAACGACATTATTTGTAGAGCCCTCGTTTCAGCGGGAGTTCCTTCAATAAAAGAACCAAATGGTTGTTGCCGCTCTGATGGTAAAAGGCCTGATGGCATGACCTTGGTACCGTGGAAAAATGGAAAAGCACTAGTCTGGGATTTCACATGTTCCGATACGTTTGCTCCTTCCAACTTACCCCATTCTTCAATTCAGGCAGGTCTCGTCGCCGCTCACAGAGAATCAGACAAAAGACTAAAATACTCAAACCTATTGGACAAATATTGGTTTGTAACAGTAGCAATAGAAACCAGTGGGTCTTGGGGTCACGAAGGATCTAATTTAATTAATGAAGTTGGTCATCGAATAGCAATCAAAACTGGTGACCCCCGAGCTACTGCATTCCTTTTCCAACCTATCAGCATCGCCATCCAGCGCGGGAATGTGTCATCGATCTTAGGCACATTACCTCCTGGTAAAGAACTGGACGAGATTTTTCTTCTATAACACACAATAAGACGGAAGGAAACATATCCGAGGAGGCTGACAACCACTTTGACTAATATATACTATCTATTCCAAGAGAAGTATTGATATGCGGATTCTGGAGTACAACATTTAATTCCACCTCAGAAAAACGTGATTCCAAAGAGGATGATTCCCTTCTATGATTTTCTTGAGGTGTTCAGATTTGGCGGAGTTAGTTGATGTTGAAATTCAGTAATCCAGTTCTGTTTTGTATTATAGAGCTCTATTGTTAACTGTGAATTCTGTTGTTGTATGATTTGCTTTTTCAAAGAATGTCCAGATTTTATATTTCGGAGTAATATTAAAAAAGTAAATTTATATTTAATCATTTATTCATTTATAAGGAACAATTAAATCATTATCTACTATATTAACTACCTTCAAATTGATTTTTTCAAATTTCTGATTTTAACTGTTGTGAGTATCTGCAATTGCTTAATGTGGTTTTGTTAACCACTAAAATATATTTTCCATCATGATTGAGCGTTTAATATGGAAATATTTATTATAAACCGAAAAAAGGAAAAATGGTCTATTTGCGGTTAAAAGGACCACATTTCGCTAAAAACCGGAATAATCTTATTTTCTGTAAACGATTAAGGAAAGTAAGGTTTGAGACATATTTCCCTTTAGTGTGAGATGGTACACATCTGTTCCCCCCAAAAAAGTTGGAAACTCGTTCAGAAACTAAGTTCGAAAAATTGAGCCTAGATCCGTCACAATTCCCGCAGATCTATACAGTGAATTGCATCTTCTCTCCGTTCTTTATTGCAGCTGCAAACCGCACGGTCATCCGAGCGATGGGAAATGTAAAAACAAAATCAAAGTACTTATTTCTGAGATTAATATTGATTGCACACTCCATGGCAATATTGATTTACACACAGTTCCAATATGCAAAAAAAAAAAAAAAACAATATATTATGTAGAAACAACTGAAAAAGAACGAAAATGACTATTTAAAACTTCAAGTGTCAACCAGCGCTTAGAGCGATACAATTATCAATACTATGACGCATTTCCTTCTAAGTGCATCCGTAGCCAAGCGGATTCAGTAATGCTGATTCAAATTTCTGATCGAAGAGCGACGGTTCGAGCCTCCGTGCGGGAAGTTCGTGTTTATTTCTTCCTTTTTTGAACAAATATATGATACCGTTGTAATAAATTTCTACTTTGAAGTGCTTGGAAAAACAATCAGACAACTCTCACGTTTCAAATCCCTGTTGCATTTAATAGCCCAACATTTCCAAAATTTATGTATGAAAACGTTAACACAGACATCAAAAATGTAAATTATTCATGTTTTTAATATATATATATATATATATATATATATATATATATATATATATATATATATATATATATTCTCAATACACCCGTATTGAACAGCGTGATTATAATTGGAATTTGGTAAATAATTGAATGAAGATTGTTAAAAATTAAATGTAGGTTAAGTTTATGAGAAAATGAAGAACATTTCAAAATTATCTCAGACGCATTGCTTTGTTTACTTGGATGTAGTAAGAATAAAAACAGACATTACCAAAATGTAGCAATATTATTCTAACGAAGACAATAAGCAATAAAATTCAATGTAAAAGGTTTGTAAAATATTTGTAAACAAAACTCACGTTGTGGACATGTCAAAACAGTCAGATTTCAAAGGTAGGTGTCTGGAGATTTCGATCACCTGATGACATTGCAGAAACGTAAGTTTGACAATGAGATAGGTAAACACCGAAAGATGTCCATGGATAATGTAGCAATTTCATCAGTGAAGAAAGGAGGGTAAAAGAGTCCTGCTTAAGGAATGGAAAAGGAGTCGAGGAGCAGATAAGTTTCGGTCGAGTATCAGTCAGTTGAGATCCGTCGGCGACCAACTAAGTTTCGTTGACATTTATTATCACAACGGTCAATGGCAGTAGCACGTTTAAGGTCTGGCCATTGTTAGTCTACCAATTCCATCCAGACCATCACACAACGGAGGACGAGCTATACTTTATCCAGAGGAGAGAATCAACAACACCCAAAGGTTGTTGTCCTAGACCTCTTGTCAAGTGAGGTAATAACAGGAATTTATTAGATTGTGATCTGACGCATGTTTTACATATGCTCTACAGTCACACACATTTTACACCTGACGAGTCCAAGACTACCGGGGCATTTCATATAATGTCCAGAGGACAATCTTCCTGCGTCAATGCGCTACACAATCCCCAAAGTTAAGGGCACACGCAGGACGATTGACATGGCGGAGGCTTACGGTTCGATCCCCGGCTGGTTTCTTTTTCAAGTAAAGGACTCTACCATTGGCATGGTGGAAGTTTTGGTTTGATCCCAGGCTAATTTCAATGATAAAGTGAAATAAGAGGAGGTTAGCTCACACCACCACACATCTTTTTACTTTGGAGTAATAGTGTTATAAGTTTAATAGTTCACTAAGTTATCTCTTACGCACTGATATATAATATTAAGTTAATTATTGTAATAAATGAACGAAGGAATTATTCGCACTAAGGTGCAGAAAGCTAGTAAAGAAGTACCATTAGAGGTTGAGAATTTATTTGGCATAAGAACTCCGGAAAGTAGGAAGCAATGTAGAATAACACCGCTAGTTAACCCGTCAGGTCCAGCAAATTCTAAAATAGAGTTTCAAGTAGGACCGGTTCATAATTTTCCGTCAAGTCCGGTGTCAGAAATATTTTTCAGAAAATTTTCCGTCATTTTTGCAGTTAGACGAGGAATTAGTAAATAGGGCATTCCGTGTTTTGGAGCATATGCCTTATAAGGTGTTGCCCATGCGATATGTGCACCGGCAGTATACTAAAATCATAGCAATTACTCTTTCAAATGTCAGCACCGAGGCGGTGTCCTATTATATGGATGATATTTTTGTTTATGTGAACGAGGAAGAGAAAATGGTCCTATTGTTAAAGTCTATTTTTCAAAGACAGAGACATTATGGTTTACAACTATCGGTAGAAAAGTATTAGTTTGTAGAAGAAAAACTGTTTGTCTTTAGGTCATGTAGTAAGTGATGCGGGATATGAGATAAGCCAGAAAGTAATACAAGCTATTAAAGTTTTTAAACCTCCAAAATCACCAAAGAAGTTAAAGTCATTTTTAGGATTGACCAATTATGTGAGGAAGTTTTATAAGGACTACGCTGAAATTTCAGCGATTTTCCAGCCGTTATTTAAACCAGGTCAAAAATTCGTATGGAAAGTGGAACATCAAGAGGGTTTTCAAAAGTAGAAGCAGACATTACTGAATCCACCATTAATTGCCCCATTTCGTGAGAAGTTGGAGACAAGAGTGTATACAGACGCATCCATGAAGTCGATCGGCGCTGTATTAATGCAGAAACAGGAGAGTGGTGAATGGACTCCAATAGCGTACTACAGTAGAGTGTTGAGACTGCAGGAAAAGCAAAGGTATATAGTAGAGTTAGAAATTATTGCAGTGGTAGACTCATTCCGAGCGTTTAACTCTTATTTATTTAATTGAACATTCGACAGACTGTCGTTGCATAAACCACCTGCAAGCGACACCAAAATTATCGCCGAAATTATTACGTCTTAGCTTGGAGATGGCTCAATATAATTATACTCCAATACATTGTCCGGGGGAAAAGAATCCAAGTGATATTTTGTCGAGAAACACGGACATCCAACCAACAAAGGGTGGTATAGATGTGGAAACATTGAAGATAAATGAAGAAGACTTTCAAGATAATTTGACATTTGATGACGACTTTCATGTAGGTGAATTACAGAGAAAGGATGCATTCTTTGGCCTGATTATGAGAGCAATAGAAGATCCGGGAGGAGAAGATGTGAAGGCGGAGAAACAGTCACGTTGGTATATGATATAGGACAACAGACTTTATCGAACCCAAAAGATAGTGAGCGGCACGAAGTTACTCTTATGTATTCCATTTGCACTCAGGGAACAAATGTTTAAAAACATTCATTGTTCAGTATACGGTGGAGGACATTTCTTGTATGCTAAGTAGTATAAACGAGCGTTGAGGTCGTTATACTTTCCGAACATGAAGAAGTTTCTTTTACAAAAAAGTAAATCAATGTGGTAGTTGTCAGGTCCAGAAACGGAAGTCAGGGAGGATACCGTTCCATGCTCAAACGTATCCAAGTTATGCGCCTTTCCAATTTGTAACTTTAGATGAGATTGGTCCTTTCAAACGATCGAAGAACCACCGCAATTAATATATTTTGGGCGCAACTGGGACGATTCAATGAGTGATGAAACATTATATAGATAAGGAAATCACTAATTGGGACGAGGTCTTACCTACTATAATTCACTATAGTAGGTATTCACTGTACTATCTGTTGATTGCGAAAGAACCGAGAATGTTACTAGAACAAATTCTATACATACTTTGTGACTATGTCGACAATAAAACTCGTATACAGGCAGTTAAAGAAGCAAGGAAATTAGCGTATCGTAACTTACAGAAACTGTTTAAATCTCAAAAGAAACGAATCGAAAAGAAATGTGCACAACAAAGATTTGAGATTGATCAGGAAATTTTGATTAAGGAGATGCCGCGAGCCGGTGTTCCAGCATGTTTCGGCGAACGATATAATATCAGAGGTGTTATATTGGATAGAGTCAATAACAATTCTTATAAAATAAAATATGAAACAGCTAAAGAAGAGAAAGTTGACAGTATTGACATCAGGAGAATTAATCCGTTTGTAAGTCAAAGAGAACAAGGAGGAAGTAAAGAGGACCAAGATTCAGAAAGTATTGATTAAAAAGAAGAAATAGGAAAAATTAGTAAGACAGATTTGGAATGAACTGATTAAATAGGTTAATGAGGAACGAAGTACATTATTAAAATAAGGTTAAATTTGCGCAAAATATGCCTGCTCAAATATTGATAGACTGCCAGGAAGGCGGCATGTTTCACTACAAAAACCTATTCCGATATCTGAAGAAAACAGATATCCATCTCATTTCTGAATCGCTAAACATGTATTGGTCCCAGTGATTTGTTTATAAAATATTTAGTGTATAAATGTTTAGAGAATTTATTGATATATTTAACAGCGAGATTTAGAAATACTGTATTTCAGGAGCAACCGAGTTGATAACTAAATAAGTAAATAAATGCGTAAATAAGTACCTAAATTAATAAATAAATAAATTAAGTAGTTAATAAATAACGAACATAAATAGTAATTGAAACAATTTTAATTAACTTCAGAATTTATTCAGAAGTCTTACTATTGAGATTAAAAAAGGTTTCAAGAATCAGTTAGCACCTGATTATGTTCATTTTGGCGAGGGCACAGAATATAGATGACCACCAACAGATAACGTTACGAGATATTCACTGAAATACGCGGTATACAAATTTCTACTGATATTTATTGAGTTTAGGCAAATCACCAAGTGACCAATAATTGGCACCCCCTGAAAACTTGGTTTAACATTCAAGAAGCAAAAATTTTTGTTTTAGTCTGATAAATTAGTCCTTCGGTTACATCAAAAGCTCTTTAACTAGTCAGTTTTTATTAGGATCTATCTGATATTCTCCGGAAACGAAAACAACTTATCTTAAGCGAAACCGTTACTAGAAGGCTGAAAACACAGTTGACTTCTCACTGTCCATCGATCTTCTGCGTATTTTGGAGTAGTAGCACCTAGTGGCAAATATTAGCAGTGGTGTAAGATTGACAACACCACAAAGTAATAAAAGGTAGCAGCATTTGTTGGTACTTAGACCTGCAGCCTTATTGCGGCGAAAAAAAACGACAGTGTCAACTACTGCTACACTGCCAATTATTGGGACAGTTACCCTATATATATATCGTGCTGGCTTACCCACTCGGAAATTTTGGAGGACATATCAAGGTATGTCATCGTAATTTGTTTTTGCAACTTGCATTTATATTCAGCGTTTTATTCAGCTGTTTTATCCCAAAAGTTCGGAATCAGCCTCTTTTAGTCTATTGCCAGAAAAGCAAAAATTATTTACCAACATTAGGGAGGAGATGCAGAAAATTACACAGAGACAGAATTTTCTTATCTTAGAAGTTAGTCATATTCGATATTCGTGAGACTACTTTCATATACACCTATAAACTTGCCTTGCTCTTCCCCCCAGACTTTCAAATTTCGAATTAAAACTTAAGTCAACCGTTTGCTTTTCGTGTTGTTGACTCTTTGGAATGGAAACAAATGATCGTTTGTTTCTATAAACACTAAGAGATTTATACAAAACAAATTTAGGGCAAATTCACTCTAACTCCCTCACTTTCAAATTTCGATTCCAAACCAGAATCAATCTTTTGTTTTTGCTTGTTTTGAAGAAAAATAGTTTGTTTCGAAAACCTTCAGGAGATACTTCAAAATGAAGTTTGGGGTTTCTTTACATTCACCTTCAGTTTCAAAATCCAACTCGAAACTAAAATCAATCGTTTTTTATTGGTTGTTTTGAATAAAGAAAGAATAATTTATTTCGAAAAGCTTTAAGAGATATTTAAAATAAAGCTGGGACCTACTTCGTACTGACCCCACTTTCAAATTTTGATTCGAAACGGAAGCTAATCGTTTGTTTTTCAGTTGTTACTCATTCTATTGAAAGAAATACAGTAAACCAGGTTAACACGAATTCCAACGGACTGAAAAATCAGGAGTTCGTGTTAAAAGAATTCGTGTTAACCGGGGTCCCAAATTTTATTATTCGAATACATTTTCTCCATACATCCACACTACAGTATACAGACTATACATACCACTACAGTATATTATGTATGTCATAGAAAACACTAGAGATGGTATCGAGACGAGACTGAGTAGCCTCGGTCTCGTCTCTGTTTCAAATTCGAGACGAGACCAAGACTATTTTCTGTCTTGATACCATCCAAAGAATTGTATCGAGACGAGACTGAGAGTTTCGGTCTCGTCTCGATTTCGAAAAGCACTTCTCGGTCTCAAATTCGAGTTAAGATCGAGATCGAGACTAGTTTCAGTCTCGGTACCATCCTCTTAAAAGTGAAAACACTACAGTAAGTTTATTATCCCATCTGCGAAGATTAAAAAGAAAAGTTTCCACGCAGAAAATCCAGGTCAAGTTATAAAATTCATAACTCCGCTAGCAGGGTGAGTACCGCTAGTAACGGAAAGGTATTTATGATTGCTGTCACCAGTTTGGAGTTACAGGGGAGATAAGAAGTTTTGTCTCGAGTTGTCGCCAGCTCGTCTGCCAAGCACCTGCATGTTCAGCGCTTGACGGAAAACAGAATCAACACCTCATAAGAGAGGAAAGATACCTGTTTCTGGTTTTTCTCTTATTTACAAGGCAATTTTCGTCTGTATAAATAGTGTATGCCAAAAACTGATCTGGAGTGAAATCTGAAATAAGAAAAATTATCTTAAAAAAAAGGATTGAAAGTTCGTGATAAATGAAAACCTTTACTGATTCGAGGGACTAAAAATTAGTTCGTAATTCGTGCTAACCGAAATTCGTGTTAACCGATAAAACTTCCTATAAGATAACGTACAGCGATGCCGGGACCGAAATTTTGTTCGTCCTAACCGAGTGTTCGGCTTAAGCGAGTTCGTGTTAACGAGGTTATACTGTATTTTCTTTCGAAAATTATTAAGTATTGCTCTACGTATAACAAACACAATATGAGTTTGCTTTAACGTCATAAAATGAAAACTGTATTACATAACAAGACGCGGTCATCTGTAATAAATTAAGCATCCCAAGAATATATTGAGTGTCCACTCTCATATTTCTGCTGAAACTAGAATTCATATAAATTTTAACCACTTAATAATAATTGAAATAATATCAAGCCATTAAAACTAAACACCATCACGTGGTGTATATGTGACACTTGTTTAATGTATAAGGGAAGAACGAAGCACTATTTTTATTCAGTCTTTGTTCCATCAAATAGAATTACTTTCTTTCTTCTCAATTTGTAATAAATAACAGTGGCGGCGAAAGGCAAACTGAGGCCCGGGTACCGGGCCAGTAAATTTGATAGTGGAACCTTCTCGAACAATTATGATTTATACATTTGCATAATCATCTTTCTGTTTACTCCTCCACCTTTCCCTTTGGTATATGTGTGTGTAAACCATCTTAATCTGGGATATATTAGATAAATGGGGGTGACATTCAGCATTCCTGTCTATTTTTTAATGCTTAGAACCACCTTAAGGCTTGTATTTAAAAATAAAACTGTACCAGAACTATCATTGCATTTTTCTTTTTTAATCATTTTTAAACAAAAGACAATATAAAAATGACTAGGGATACAATTATAAGGAAAA
Source organism: Thermobia domestica (assembly GCF_964235325.1). Classification (NCBI taxonomy): domain Eukaryota; kingdom Metazoa; phylum Arthropoda; class Insecta; order Zygentoma; family Lepismatidae; genus Thermobia; species Thermobia domestica. The sequence continues at coordinate 85,985,699 of NC_137457.1, read as the reverse complement.
CAATCTACGACAGAAATAACAATTGTAAGAACAAACATAACGTAACAACAAAGAATCCAGAATTTATCCTATATCTATACTATGCTAGTTAACTCGTACTGTAATTATATGGAATAGTGGAAATAATATCCCTAATAATACATTTAGAGATAAAATTACGTAGTAAATGTAACAATGAGCTGATATTGAAGAAAATGCAAATAATATAACCAATGCAATTTCTAAATGTGACCTCTACGTTTTCTAGAATTTTCTTGTTCGGTTCTCGCCCTTGGTATTTTTCCTGTGCAATTTCTCATATTGTTAGGCTTATTCATGGTTTCTCACCTGTCTAAATTTACGCTACATGGGTTTTATTTTATTAGATTTTTCACCTATAGTTTACCCCATTCACTTTAACATTCGGTTTCTTTCCAGAATCATACATCATAATTAAACACTTCTTTTTAACGAACTATCAGTACATAGTAGCTGGAATATATTTATCTTCTGTTTGTCTTCTCCATTTATTTTTTACTAGGTGTCTCTCTAGGTTTCACTATACTGTATGATCTATTTAGTCCCACTGCTTTTGCAGAAATATCAATGAACACTTAAGCACTAGAACGTTTCTCTCCTCCATGCCTTTTGTTTGTTACTATTGTATCCTGATTTTACACTTATTTTACGAAGATATATCATGGATTAAATATGTGAGCACAGAATTCTACTACGGGTTGCGCAATCCTACTTTGATTACGACCCATCAATCGACAGATCTTGACTAAGTTTTATTATTTTGGTATTTGTGTATTGTTATTGTCTTAAGTTTGAAACATGTCGACAATAATTCCACTACATCATTAGGGTGTGTTCCACCGGGATTCAAAATACTACTTTCCTTGCTTTGGTAGCTGCGAAAGTCTCAACTATATTATCAAAATCCAAAGTAGATACTTTCTCATTTTCGATAAAGAATGGCCAGATTCGTGAGTCCTTCTTGACTCATTGTGGAGCGCAAGTATGATTTTATGAGCTTCATTTTGCTGAAAGACCTTTCAAATGGCGCGACGTGGGGTAAAGTCAAGTTGTTCTTTAGCTTTCTGAGCACACGTTAGTGAACGAATTATATCCTTACAATCCTGAAATAATTCTATGCCATCCAAGTCATTCGGGTAGAACAAAGCAAAATCAGAGTAACATGCTTTTAGCATTTTCTCGCCCTCATCATCTAGCTGATGCGCAAAGTTGGCGATAGAGCACAGGAATCCAAATATATCGTTCAGATCACGCATCTGAGTAAAACAGTCATACATTTGTTGTCTCATCTCATCTAGAATTTCATTGATAGAGCGTTTCACTTCGGCCTGTGCATTGAGAGATTCACCCTTTGCTTCTTCTCCAGGTAAGCATTTCTTTCTCCTACTGCGTGTACCCACAGTTATGTTCTATCTTTTGCAACTTCCTTCAGCTGCGTATATGATTTTCTCAGCGACCTCAAGTCTCCAGGTAGCAATTGTGTCAACCACGCTCTGTAACTAAATAAGAGCCTGATTGAAACTCATATCCTGAGATTGAATGCATTTTCGGATCCGATCAATATATGGAAGAACTTCAGACCAGAAATACAGTATATGATGAAGTTAAAAGAGTGGATGCTTGCAAGAAGAAGACCAGCATCTCTTCGAGTATCAAGCGTTTCAGTCGAATTGTCACGCGGTTCTTGCAAGACATCAATTACTTCGTCTAATCGACTAGAAAGTGTCTTCAAAGCTTCTGTTTTTGAACTCCATCTAGTGTCACCTTCATGTTTCAGAGCAATCTTTACGTGCCTTTGCAGTACACTCAAGCTGTGAGTAGATCTAGAGAAGAATACAAACAAACGTTCCATTGTTCCAAAGAAACTGACCGCAAGAATATTAACGTGCGTAGCGTGTACGCCAACAAGGTTCAATTAATGATTGTTACGAGGAACGAAAATGGCAAAAGGATTTATATTCCTTATCAAAATTTGAACTCCAGAATATTGACCGGCCATTGTAGCTTGATTATCATAAGACTGGCCTCTGCGAACTTGAATGTCAAGCCTATCACGTTGAAGTTTCGTTAGTATTTCAGCATAAATACTCTCACTAGGGAAGTACATGAATTTGTACGCGTGGATCTGCATGTGTTATATATCGTTGGGAAGGCCACACCGAGTATACTTCACATATGAAATATCTTGCTTGAATGGGGCCTGTAGGGGACGTGGCGCCCATTTAAAGATCAGAACAAGGCTCGTTGCGAAACACCAGAAAACGTGAATAAAATAAAAAGCTATGACGTAATTGTTTCGAGACGTGGTATATATAGGTTTGAAAGGTAACTGAATACGAATCTGACACCAAATGTTTAAAAATCAAAATTGACGGATCCAACATGACGGACACAAAATACAAAGAAACGTGCTATGAATCTGAAATCAGGTATCTGGAGATATTCGACGTCGCTGTGTATAAATCGGATGCTAAAAATGTAAATTCAATATGGTGGACAAAACGTAAAACAATACTTGAACTGAAAGCAGGGAGTAGAGGTTTTCGTGGTCGCAGTATACGAATTCAATGTTAAAAGTGCAAAATGAAATATGACGTATCTAATACGGTAGACAAAAGGTGCAAAAATACAGAATGGACGTATGAGTATCGAGACGAGCCTTAAATCCCTCTCGATCTTCTCTCGATTTGGAAAAGCACACAAGGTCGAAATTACTCTCGATATCAGTAGAATAGCTACTACGGAGAGTAGATATTTATCATACATATTGTTCAGAAATGTATACGACATAATATGAAACCGGAAAGACAGTTATGGAAGTATAAAGATATTTTAAACGCTTACTTTTCACTGTCATTGCTCGAATATTCAGATAGTATACGAAAATAATTGCAACATACCCTACAAAGGCCATTCAAGCAAGATATTACAGATATGAAGAGTAGTCGATGCAGCTCTTCAACGATATATAACACATGCTGATCCCTGCGTATATCTGTGGCGTCGGGGGAGGGAGTTGGTAGTAAAATAATTATTGCCTATGATTGCAATATGTTCATATCATAAAACTTTCATGTGCACTACAAAACCTGTTCCGCATTCTGTGCCTGAGGCTTGGCATGATTGTATAACAAAACACGTTCCGTATTTATTTATTTATTTATTGTAACACATCATGCACTATTGGTATTTTTCCATTACATGTGTAAGAATAACATATACCAGTCCTGTACATAACTTTTTTGCATTTTTGACCGCCACAATCGATCCGTCATATTACACTTTGTACGCTTGACATTGAATTCGTATTCAGCGACAACTAAAATCTCTATCCACCTGCTTTCAGTTCAATAGCAGTATTTTACATTTTGTCCGTCATCTTGGAACTGTTATTTTGAATTTTACACTCTTAGCATCTGATTTATATACAGCGACGTCGAATATCTCCATATACTTGATTTCAGATTCAAAGCATGTTTCTTTGTAATTTGCGTCCGCCATTTTGGATCCGCCAATTTTGACTTGTAAACATTTGGTGTCAGATTCGTATCCAGCTACCTATCAAACCTATATATACCACGTCTCAAAACAATTACCTCATAGTTTCTTATTTTATACACTTTTTTGGTGCTTCGGAGGGAGCCTTCCTCTGATCTTTAAATGGTCGCCACGCCCTCTTCAGGCCTCATTCAAACGAGATATTTCACATGTGAAATATACTCGGTGTGATCTTTTTAGCGATATATAACACATGCAGATCTTCGCGTACCACTTTATGTACTTCTCTAGCGAGCAGTTTTTCCTTCGACAGAGAGGAAATCAATAAATGCTTCCCGAACTTGAACAGAAACACGTTGTATGTCAACAAATCGAATGATTTGTGACAACTGTTCCCCATCAGAACAATCAGGAGTTGAATCGTATATAATGCTGAAGTATGTTGCTCTTCTCGCGCTTTCAAGTTAATGCTGTCGAACTTTTTCTCCAAGAAGGTTAATCAATTCGTTCGTTCTCATGTGAAAAGTTAAATAATCGTCTTTGTCCTTCCGTTTTAGTGCTTATTGAATCAATATGTGACTTCATATCTGGATCAAATTTTAACAGAAATTTAACTAAAGCCAAAAAGTTGCCCGGATTTTGGTTATCAATAAGACACTCTCTGTGTCCACGAAAAGGAATATTTTGTTGTAGAAGCAACTGAATTATTGCAATGATACTTCCTAAAATGTCTCTCAACTTTTTAGTAGAAAATTTTATTTGGTTTTGCAGATTGTCATCAATGATTTTTCCTTCTTCGTTCTACGTCCCATATCCTTCCATGTCCAAAAAGAAGATCGCTGACCAGGGCAGCTTTCATGATCGGAAACTCTTGAATTCAACTTTCTTCAATTTGTGAACCCTTTACCACTACAAAATCTGCTTCCTTTCATTCTGCCATCCGGAAATAACACGCAATAAAAAAAACACTTGTTTTCGAGGAGAGTAGCACATCCAAGATCTGGAGACTTTTTTGCCCATTTGACATCTTTCTTTCAAACCACTCTTTCGAAAGTGACCGCCCTGAACTATCTTTCGTGAAATGACAGTCTTTATTCTGTAATTCTTCTGGACCTATCTCAACCATTAATTGGCGAAACGACTCGGAAATCTGGAGCTCCCAGTGTGCTATATCACGAAAAGCATCGTCAATTATATTGCAGGCTTCTCTAGAAATGGGTTTCTTTTCTACGTAGTAGCAGACGATTTGTTTTTCACTGATTGTTGTTCTTCACTATCTTCAACATCGTGACAGTCATTACTGCACTCAGAGTCTTTCAAAAAGTTCCCGTCATGTGATGAGATAGGTGTGGGCGAAATCTCACCCTTGTCTTCACTTTCTGGATCGAGAAGTAGTGGAGGAGATGTCAAACCAATCAAAGCGCTATTGTCATCACCGTTGTCTGTTGATTGATGGAGCGCTTCGAAATTATCTCTCGCACTACTACATCCTGCATTGGAAGACATACCTTTCAGAAAGTGTTCCATGAACAATCTGGACATCTGTGATGTTTCATCAGCTGACTTTTTCTTTTTTCTTTTTTCTGCTTCACTGGGATATTGACGCTTCATTTGGAATACTAAGGAAACAGTACTTGCAGTGGCGTTGGGTAGCGGTGCAGAAGGGCCTGGCCCTTCCCAAAGAGGCCAAACAATGTACTTTGGTACTTTGATGTTTGTAATTTTTTTATATATTTTTGTGTTTATATTTTTTTTGGTAATGTTTCTATATGTACCTATAACAGCACTTAGCCCCCTTCCCCAAACACACATCCTGGCTATGCTACTGAGTACTTGCAGGCTATAGGGCCTTTTCTTTGAGTATAGATTATCTGCATGTTGAAAAAAGTGTCCTAAATTATTTGAAGATTGTAATATTCTTTTTTAAATGTTAAAATGATTACAATGAAACATCTGTACTAAGGTGTGGTAATTAATTCAAGGAAAACGTTACTTAGATAAAATAAAATCCTTCTGCTCAGATACAATAAAATTCAAACTTATTGCAAGCATTCAGCGATTCATGAATAATGGTGTAAGGGCATTGAATATGAAAGATAGTTTCGGTGCCTTAGATGTAATGTTCTGAGAAATAACTTACAATCTCTGTTATGCGGCACATTATGACAGTGAAAAATCGTTTATTCAAGTCTATTTCTTTCTTTCTTAATTATAAACTCCAAACTACTAACTGCAATTTCTTACATTGTCACAAATGTGCTGCAATGTTCTTAGTTTGTCGTGATTTCATGCTTTAACGTACTTCGTACGCGATTTTATCCCTTATTGTACAACCCTCAAGAAGGATGTGTGCTTCCTAATGCCTGCCCAACATTGGAAACCATGCGTCGTTGGGAACCAACATTCCATGCAGCGGCATAATTAAGTTCCAAATATATTTTACTCTATTTTACTGCCACGAAGGATGGCTGCGAAAATTAAAATCGGAGGCGAAATAAGAGAGCTGGTAACTAACTAGTTTTCGGTTTCTAAATAGTATTATCAGGAAAGACATGGTGTACGATTAATGGTTTTGAGTCCTGGGAATAAAAGGGATGCTATGAGGAAAAGATTTCTATTTTATTTGTTCATGAATTAAAAAACTGGTTTTTGGGCTTTTTTGCTTTTTCTCTGGCGCTAGTTATATTTTAGAATCCCTAATTGAATATTTCTAAAGTATATTAGCTTTCTAATTTAGCACAATATGTATCAGGTAATTTTTATTATGCTTAACACAAGACGTCAAAGGTTTATTTCATTTGCACCGACCTAATTACCCACAAATTCGAGTTTTTCCCTTCAAAAACAGCCCTTCTTAAAACAGAAATTCTTCAGGAAGGTGAAAAAAAGCCTTCAATGTTGCAAAGTAGAGAAATATCTCAAATACATTGTGTGTGCGTGTGGGTGTGTGTTCTAGAACGTATTAAAGACATGCACAAAAAAGGCTAAAAGTTGTAAGAGCAATTTGGATTTTTTTGTAGATGAAAAATAAGCATGGAAAACAGGAAGATTATGATGCCATCTATTGGTAAATAAATTGTTTTTTAACCACCTTAACATCTCCCTCTTCTTTAACTTTTAAAATATGTAATTAAAAATATAGAATGTTTTGTCAGTATCTGTACCGGATCTAGAAATTTCGCCCCCCCTCGTCCGGCAAGAAAATTTGAAACCCCCCCTGTTTTCAAATATTTTTAATAGTACATTTTAATTAAATATTCCTTAAATTTTACAAGAAACCATCATGGGTTACAAAAAAAATATTTCAAGCATTAACTTCTAAAAATATTCTTTAAACCCACCAAACAACGCAAGGATTCCATGTGTGGTTGGTAAAACTGAGAAGTTTATTCGAAGCGAAGACAAGAATGTTTCACGCTACCGAGGCCAAAGAAATTGTAAAATTTTCATGTTTCTTGTAATAAGAGGTTCGTGATCCGAATCCCGGTAAAGGACGTAAGAATTTTTATACGCGTTTCTCATAAGAGTTGAGCTGATTTTGAGTTTAACGTTCCCTTTCAGCAACGAGGCTATATGAAACGGGACCTATTGATTAACATGGAATCCGAACCAGATGAGGTCCTGACGGGAATCGAAACCGGGTTTCTCACGCCAAAGCGTTTTTCATAAGAAAACACTATAGCTTCAATATCAATGGAGAATAAATTAACGATTTTTGAACACGTAACGAATAATGTAAACACCGATGAGAAGATATTTTTTTAAGAGATTTTGGTCTGAAAGTTCTAACAACCCTCTAGATGCCACTGCTGGCTGAGGCTGATACAAATGATTACCCTGTTCGTTGGCCTTGGAGTCAATCGGGAAAATCCAGGGAAAACAGGCGCATGTGTGTTGTCTACATGTGTTTGGACAACTATATGTAAAAGAGTGAACTTCGTCATGCGTAGGTGGACTGGCACGCGTGTGTTACTGTATTGAATGAACAAGAAAAATAACTTTAAAAGGGTTAGTTTTAGTTGCAGATATTTTACGATCCCTTTCAGACCTGCTACCTGGAATCTAGGAAGAAAATGCTTTACATTTAAAAAAAAGTGAATTAAAATAGGAATGTCATATCGTGGTAATCGATCGAACTTCGACAGTACAAAATATTGAATGAAAAAAAAATATTGAAAAACGAAAAGCACACAACACGGCAAGTAGTGAAGTATATACCGGTTCTAGCACACCCCCTAACCAACGAATTAGGCTAAATCTTTTTAAAAATCTAGTTTACGCACACTTTTTGACTATCGTTTTCCCCTCCAGGTGTCAGTTTAAGTATAAATTCCCCCTCCTAGTACTTTTGACAAATATTATTTAACACAGAAGGATAGAACAATGTTAAAGTGAGATTGAGTAGGACTTTATGACATTTAAAATCAAACAAAAATGAACTAACTATTTTGGATATTTTATATTTAATAAATCATGAAAAAGTGTGTAATTTGTGGAGAATTAAAACAATTCCAAGAGTTAACTAGAAATGGAAACAAGAGGTCTGATAACTGTAAAAGATGTTATAGAGTAGAGAATATGAATAAAGAAATTGAACATGGTTTTAATTATTCTGGACGGTTGGTAAATTATTCACTCTCATCAAAACAACGAGTGATTGAAATACATAATAAAATGTTAGAGCATGACTTTATAAAAATAATGTATTTTTTCTTTAAGGATATAGACACACGATTTATGATTTTAAGACCAGCTACATTATCGGAATGTAAGTTTGTAGATTCAACATACAGCCCTGTAGGTTTTACATTACCAGCACCACAAGTTATTTTATTTGAAGATATAATACGTGTTGGTTTCCCACCATATTTTACTAGAAGGGACTATACTACATCTTGTTATGACTTAATTAATGAAAGAAATAATAATAATAAATGTGTTGTATGTGGAATTCCTGCATATTACAATGAAGCCTTTTGCTCCATATCCCACATAAAACTTCATGATTGGATACAAAGTAAAATGTAAGAATTTAAAGAAAATTCGTATAATATCACTAACTACAAATTGCCACTAGATGACTAACATAATTAGTAAGCATTTTTAACATTAGTTGACAAGCACAATTTTTACTATATTTTTAAGACTAGACTTCTGGCATATGAAAATTGGCTAAAGAGTTGTTCGCGTATAGAACTTTATAGCTTTTAACTATAAAAAACTTAAATCTAATTTAGCTCTCCTACTCGTTGTGTTTCTCTTTCTTGTCTACTCTTAGCACATTGATCATATAACTCTTTTAACTTAGGAATCAAATCTTCTTTCCTTAATTCTATGTTATAATGACCCCAAGCTAGACTATGTATACCATCCTTCAATATATATATGTCTTGTCGTCATAAGCACTTAACTTGTTTTCTTCTACTGAGTATACATTATGCTTTTTATTACGAATATGATTTTATATTTTATATAACTCTTTCTTTTCTAAAACACAGTCCTCATAATCCTCAAATGATCAATCTTTTATAACTAGACTTTTCTTTATACCTTTTGCTTTTCTAATCTGTCCATCCTGATCTACCCCTTTCTTTTTAATAGCATATATTTTTGATATTAGATCTACAAACTTCTCTATTACAACACTTTTCAATTCATCTTTAAATTTTCTTAATACATTTTTTTAACTAATTTCAATCCATATTCATTGTCTTTTTTAATCAGAGGTATCTAAATATTCATACATATCTTTCATATCTTCGTAAAAGTCTTCTGTTTCTGTATGTGCTATAACAGAATCAGTATCAGTCATTCACAATTTTACATTGTCTCCACATCTCTTTTTCAAAACGTTGTAGTAAAAGTCAATGATAGATTTTAGAGATATCTAATACTGCCATTCCTACATGGATAGGTTTGTTAAATACAATTTTAGTTTTATACATATGAATAGCAGCTAAATTCTCAGAAAATATCGTTCTATCTTTGAAGCTAGGTTTAGCTACTAAATCCTCTAACAAATTTTCATTATGTATTATCTGTCAGGAAAGTAAATGTACACCTATTTTTAGAGTCTGGCATTCCTGCTCTCCATCCGTGGAGAGTATGAGAATTAAATCAATCAAATGTTTACTGAGGGGCAAAAAGAAAAGTTTAATCTGAATAAGACATTGCAGAGGGACACAAGCTGTGAATACGAATAGTGCATAGTGTAAATAAATGACGACATCAAAAGAGAAAGCCAGAAACAGCTGTTAAACTTAGAAAAAAGAGTAAAAAATGTTGAAGTGGGAACATATAACACAAATACAACAAACACGCCGAAACTAAACGATCACCATGCCATGATCTTGGTGTAGTGGTTAAGGTGCTGGTTTACAAATGCAAAGGTCGCCAGTTCGAATCTTCGGTGAGGACATTTTTAAAAAAAATTGTTAATAATACATGCAGTTCATGAGATAGTAAAATAGGTATTTAGTCTTTCGTAGCAATTATTATTGGTAATGTTTAGGACTGATAATACTTTTTGTCTTTGCGTATTGCTTTTATTCTTTTCTTCATTTCAAAAGAGAAGAATATCCGAACAAATGCCACAAAAATTCATCATATTTTGAATGTAAACGCCAATTGCAATTAGTAAAGAATAAAAATTGAACGTTCCGATGTAGCTGCAAAAAGTAAAAAGAAAAACATGGAAGTAGACCATAGTCATGGTTATTAAAAATACAATTTCTGCAATGCCTTACACCTCCCGACCACGTTTCTACGTTAGCAAGTAGGAGGTTTGTGTTTAGGTCAGGCTGATCAATACGTTTTGCAAAGGGGCCCGGTTTAGCTCTGACGCACCACAGGTGCGAGAAGGGAGCAAAACACTTTTTCTCTCTCCCTCTGTGTGTCTATTTATCTAACTATCTCTCTATATATAACGCTATTTGTGAATGCCATAACCACCCTAATTTTCAGCGGATTGAGACGAAACTTGGCACACACATTAATTGTTGAAATATCTTCAGTTTGTTAACCAGAATAATCAGACGAAAATGTTCAAAATGGCGGCCCTTCAAACTCTCAAAAACTTCCAAGGGAACCAAATTTCGCCCATAGATGGGTATTAAGAAAGTTTGAATAACTTTTCCTCTTTTACAGAAATATATGTGTGCAGAGACTTATTGAAATATTGGACCCGATTAACCGCATAAAGAATGTTCACGTCCTTTCGCAACGGTCAGGCTTTTTTTTTGTTCCAGGAGGGGGTTATTTTCGTATCGGAACAAGATGATTGTTAGTGATGATATGAAATTACACATTGAAAGTGAAGTAACTTGTGAAACGTGTTATTCGAAAGAATAATATAATAAATGTGCTTTTCCCTAACACAGAGAACTGTAAATCATGTATTTCGAGTTCGGGAGCCTGAATGGCGAGTTATTTGATTTGCCTTTTAGTAACACATTGCATTGCAAATAAAGGTAGGCAACATTAGTAGTAAGTAAAACAACAACAATAATAATAATAATAATAATAATAATAATAATAATTATAATTTGTGTTGTTTGTGGCAAGGCAATATCTTCCTCAATTCTTCTTCAAACGTAATGATTGTAACGCCATATCTCCCTTATAACCAAATATTAGCAATTTATATCGAGAGAACGGTAAACTGTTGAGTGATGGGAGCAACGTTGGACAGTATGCACTCATAGTAATCAGACAAATAAGCGATTTCTATGCAAAATGAACGAAGAGTCATTGCCACGGGTAGTCATGGAGCCAAGCAGAGCCCTCTTTAGGCAAAATGTGGATAACTTATATCAAGAGAACAGGAGATGATAGTGAGATGGGACCAACGTTGGACACCGTGGACCCATAAGGCGAATCCAAAAAATTTGGGGGGCGGGCTCAGCCAGCCTTACTTATTTCCACATAATAAAATTAATTATATTGTCGAAATACACACACGAGTTAGCTAGTAATATTTCATATTATTATTATTATTATTATTAATATTATTATTATCGACAGCGTCTTTTCATTACGTGTGCATGTTTGACATGAAGCCAAAAAGAAGATCCATCATTCGTAGAAAGAATAAGAATAGCCAGTTAATTTAATTGTGAACGACGGCGGAAAATACGAAAAGAGTGACAAGCTTAGCGAAAAGAAACAATACTTTCTCTCAAATGGATAAGAAATCAAGCCGAGATAGATTCGAACTCACATGGAGGGCGCGAACAGCCAGTTCATTGTTTACTTTTTTTCTAACTGACTCACCGAACGTGTTTTAGTAACTTACTTATTGCTAATTTTACTTGCTTCACTCGTTTAACTTGCTTTTTCTAATAACTAATAACGACAGGGACACGAACACAGAAACATCGAGGACAGTTAAAAATCATAGATCCTCTCCCGCCGGGAATCGAAATCGGGACACCATACACCAAAGGCACACGTGCTAGCCACTAGACCAGCGGGCAGGGCACTGTTCACTTTCTGTGTCGTTAGGGATTACGACCACTGTATTGCCAGCTATTATTTCTGTGGGTTGTATACTATGATCACATGTTTCTTCTTTGCTGGAAGAGTTAAACCTACATTCTATGTAATACATGAGGTATTTAGACCTACATGCTCTTCATATAATGTAATAAAAGGGTCATGCTGAGAATAAGAAAAAGAACATTCCTTGGACAAAACGGAAACTATTGGCATCAGAAATATTTATCTACGAGGCATGCGCAGTAGTATATTTCAGAATAGTTACTGTTTAGTTCAGTAAACGAAGAAAGGGGTATAAAGAAGCAAATATGTGGCGTCAACGAGATATACCAGAGTTGAAAGAGGCGGAAGCAGATGTGTAGTAATACAACAACTTGGTTAAAATGATAATTGGTTCTTTATTCTGTAGTAGATCGTATCACAACTTTACGGGAGAGCAGAGAAAGACTTACTAACGCTGTCATATAGTAAGCTTTAGTAACACGATCATACAGACACAAATGGATGTAACTGTGAGAACTACAACTTGGATTTAACGAAAGCCGTTTAGATATTCATTGGTTTGCAGGGTTGTATAAGACACAATACAATTCTTCATACCTCAGCTTCCAGTAACTAGATACATGCTGTCGGATAGATACTGAAACTGCTGTCGGATTTTAATACATGACGTATTGCAGGATACAAAATGCTTTGCACTACTTGTTTATTTTGTAGACAGCTACTAGCTTAGTGTTCTGAAAGGTTGTGTATAAACTAGAGATAGCCAATTCCGGAATTATTACTTTAAGCTCTCCCGAAGGTAAAACCGGACAAACTCTGGAATTCGGAAAAATCCGGAATTTAGAAATTTCTGATTTCGTTTACAATCCGGAATTCGGAACAATCCGGATTTTTTTCGAAATACGGATTCTTTCTCAATTCCGGAATTTTCTAAATTCCTGATTCTTCCCGAGTTCCGGAATTCTTCTGAATTATGGGGTTTAACTGAATTCCGTAATTTTCCGAAATCCGGAAAGTGAAAGTTCCACTTCCAAAAAATGAATTTATTTTGGTTAATATGAATCAAGGTGGAAAGAAGTCTTTGACCAGATAATGGGGACTGCTTTGAAAGAAATAGAGAGTATGAGAATTCAATCTGCCATGTTTGTAGTTTCGTGTGGAGAAAAACGAACTTGTGAACCAACGGTTTAATAAAAACTCAAGTTATTAATGTAAATTTTTCCGACATCATAAAAGAAATACGAAAGACATTTTGAATCGAAGAAATATAACATACAAGTTTGCAAGCGGAGACAAAGAAACCTAACGTAACCAGACTAAAAACGAATCGTTTACCGCGTAACGATCAAGGTCAAGCTGTTTTCCTGGGCGAGTTTCGAGTTGAGTCGAGTTTGATAATGGCTCGCTCGCTCGTTCAGCTCGTTTTAACTCTTTTTTAAATAATGGCCTGATTAGACTGGAAAGCAAAAGCCATGAGAAATGTAAGCACTAATGTGGAATACTTTTTAGTGTTGCTCACGACAGGAGTGCTTCTCGTCTCGTAATTTTAGTGCATCTGGTGGGGCAATTTTTGTGTATCTCGTCTCATCTAGATAACGAGAAGACAAGGTTTTTTTCATTATTACGAGACAGCCTCAAATGTCGTAATCACCAATATAAGTATATACTGTTGTTCTTAAAATCAAGGCTGAGACCTTCACTGTCGAATTTTTGAGCCCAAGCAGAAGACCAACTCGGGTAGTGATATCAACCGGCTCGGCTCGTATCAACTGAGCGAACAGATCGAGTCGGCTCGGTTGGGATGAGCCAATGACCCGAGCCGGCTCAGTTGGAACGAGCCATCGACTCAGCTCAATTGAGAAGATGGCTCGAGCTTTCTCGGTTGGGATGGGTCCCCTACTCGGCTCATGTGAACCGGTTCAAGCCAGCTAAGTTGAAATTAGTCCATCGGCACGTTTCGATTCAGTTCAACTAAGCCGATGGCTCAAATCGGCTCGGTTGGTTGAGCTGTTGGCTCGGCTCACTTCTTGGTTCGGTTCGATAGTGAATGAGCTGTAAGCCGAGCCGTTGATAAGCCTAAACCCGGTCCGAGCTGTTTTGAACATGTTTGGCTGAAGCCTATAACTTTTAACAATTTTTGGCTCGAGCCCGAAAACTTGCCCCTTCGGAACTCAAACCCAGAACGTGACCGATGTCCTTCCCTCCTGAAGACTTCTCGACGACCGAGATCGACAGTCAAATAGCTTTTACTACTCAGATACAAACCGTATATCTTTTAAAGATTATACAGGGTGTTAATATAATAATAATAATAATAATAATAATAATAATAATAATAATAACAAAAGTTTTAAGCTTGCCGTTGAAATTTGGCAAAACTTACTTAAAAGTAGATATTTCGGGGAAAGGGTTCCGTACCTTCAAGACAGTGGCGTAGGGAGAGGGGGACCCGGAGGGCCCCCCCCAAAGAGGTCCGACAATGTACTTTGGTACTTTGATGTTTGTAATTTTTTATATATTTTTATATTTATATATTTTTTGTTTGTAATTTTTCTATATGTGCCTATAACAGCACTTGGGCCCTCCCCCCCAAACACACATCCTGGCTACGCTACTGCTTCAAGACACACCTCTGAAACTACCAACATTTTAAACTACAACGTTCCATTGAAATTTCATATAGAAAGTATTCTACTGTATGTTTTAAGGAAAATAACTTTAATAAATATAACTGAATATCACGCAACAGTAAGGCATATAATAAACTAATTTTTAAGATATGCAGAGGTAAATATAAAAGCTTTGCTACAAAATACCTACACAGAGCATAATTCAATGAGCTCTGAAATATAATGTAACGAATAGCCCATGAGATTCAGTCTACAGAGCAATTGTTACTTAAAGAATGGACATACATTATTTCGAGAATCGAGGCAAGACGGGAAATGTTTACCACACTTTTCGGCTCGTCTCGATACCCATCTCCAAAGAGAGACGAAAATTTTGAGTTAGCCTTGACCAGTCTCGAATGTAAAATGTTAATTCTCATGTTATTTTATTTGTTTTAGAAACGAGATGAGAAACTCCTCTTCTCGTGAGCAACATTAAACCAAACCGAAATATTCTTAACAAATGTCACGTTTCTGCTTCTAATGGTATGACCTGAGCGATAATTAGCTCCTAGCTTTTAATCTTCTACGAGATAATAATAATAATTATTAGTTTATTATTATTATTATTCCTGAAGGTTTGATAGTTCAAATATTGAAACATCCGAGTATTCAAATATCTGAATATAATAAAACATATGTTATCGCTGAACAATCGCCATCAAAAATCCTGAAGTAAAAAACAATTACAATGTGCATTCGCACAAGCACCTTGACCACTGAACTGCGATCGCTACGCGGTAAAAGATTCGTTTTTAGTATGGTTACGTTAGATTTCTTTGTCTCCGCTTGCAAACTTGTATGTTATATTTCTTCGATTCAAAATGCCTTTCGTATTTCTTTTATAAAGTCGGAAAAGTTTACATTAATAACTTGAGTTGTTCTTAAACCGCTGGTTCACAAGTTTGTTTTTTCTCCACACGAAACTACAAATATGACAGATTGAATTCTCATACTCCCCATTTCTTTCAAAGAAGTCGCAATTACCGCCACGATTTATATTAACCAAAATAAATTCATTTTTCGGAAGCAGAACTTTCACTTTCCGGATTTCGGAAAATTATGAAATTCAGTTAAGCTCCGGAATTTATAATACTTTCGGAACTCGGAAACAATAAGGAATTTAGAAAACTCCGGAATTGAGAAAAACTCGGGATTTAAAAAAATCGGATTTTTCCCAATTCCGGAATGTAAACTAAATCAGAAATTTCTAAATTCCGGAAATATTCCAAAATTGGAATTTTCCGAATTCCGGAATTTGTCCTGTTTTACCTTCGGGAGTCCGAAAAGTAATAATTCCGGAATTGACTATCTTTAGTTTATACACAACCTTTCAGAACACTAAGCTAGTAGCTGTCTACAAACAAACAAGTAATGCAAATCATTTTGCATCCTGCAATACGTCATGTATTAAAATCCGACAGCAGTTTCAGTATCTATCCGACAGCATGTATCTAGTTACTGGAAGCTGAAGTATGAAGAATTGTATTGTGTCTTATACAACCCTTCAAACCACTGAATATCTAAACGGCTTTCGTTAAATCCAAGTTGTAGTTCTCACAGTTACATCCATTTGTGTCTGTATGATCGTGTTACTAAAGCTTACTATATGACAGCGTTAGTAAGTCTTTCTCTGCTCTCCCGTAAAGTTGTGATACGATCAACTACAGAATAAAGAACCAATTATCATTTTAACCAAGTTGTTGTATTACTACACATCTGCTTCCGCCTCTGTCAACTCTGGTCCATCTCGTTGACGCGACATATTTGCTTTTTTATACCCCTTTCTTCGTTTACTGAACTAAACAGTAACTATTCTGAAATATACTACTGCGCATGCCTCGTAGATAAATCTTTTTGATACCAATAGTTTCCGTTTTTTCCAAGGAATGTTCTTTTTCTTATTCCCAGCATGATCCTTTTCTTACATTATATGAAGAGCATGTAGGTCTAAATACCTCATGTATTACATAGAATGTAGGTTTAACTCTTCCAGCAAAGAAGAAACATGTGATCATAGTATACAACCCACAGGAGTAATAGCTGGCAATACAGTGGTCGTAATCCCTAACGACACAGAATGTGAGCAGTGCCCTCCCCGCTGGTCTAGTGACCAGCAAGTGCGCCTTTGGTGTATGGTGTCCCGATTTCGATTCCCGGCAGGAGAGCATCTATGATTTTAACTGTTCCTTATGTTTCTGTGTTCGTGTCCCTGTCGTTATAAGTTATTAGAAAAAGCAAGTTAAACGAGTGAAGCAAGTAAAATTAGCAATAAGTGAGTTACTGAAACACGTTCGGTGAGTCAGTTAAAGAAAAAAAGTGGACAAAGCACTGACTTTTCGTGCCGTCCATGCAAGTTCTAATCTATCTCGGCTTGATTTTTTATTTATTTGAGAGAAAGTATTGTTTCTTTACGCTACAGGCAGAGACGGATCCAGGGACGACTTCTGGGAAGGACGGTGAGTTGTCATACTGTTACTTTTAAGGGCTCCAAACTTTGAGATGGGTTTTATTTATATATATAAAATCAAAAAAGTTCCCCGATCGCCCCCCCCCTGGATCGACCCCTGGCTAGAGGTGACCACTCTTTCCGTATTTTTCGTTGTCGTTCACAGTTAAAGTAACTGACTACTCTTATTCTTTCTACGAATGATGGATCTTCTCTTTGGCTTCATGTCAAACATGCACACGTAATGAAAGACGCTGTCGATAATAATAATCTGAAATATTACTAGCTAACTCGTGTGTGTATTTCGACTATATAATTTTATATTATTATGTGGAAATAAGTAAGGCTGGCTGGCGCCCCCCCTAATTTTATCGATGCGCCTTATGGGTCCACGGTGTCCAACGTTGGTCCCATCTCACTATCACCTCCTGTTCTCTCGATATAAGTTATCGACCTTTTGCCTAAAGAAGGCTCTCCCTTGGCTCCATGACTACCCATGACAATGACTCTTCGTTCATTTTGCATTGAAATCGCTTATTTTTCTGATTACTATGAGTGCATTCTGTCCAACGTTGCTCCCATCACTCTACAATTCCCCGTTCTCTCGATATAAATTGCTAATATTTTGTTTGTAAGGGAGATATGGCGTTACAATTATTACGTTTGAAGAAGAATTGAGGAAGATATTGCCTTGCCAGAAACAACACCTATTATTATTTATATTATTATTATTATTATTATTATTATTATTATTATTATTATTATTATTATTATTATTATTATTATTATTATTACTTACCACTAATGTCGTCTACCTTTATTTGCAATGCAATGTGTTACTAAAAAGCAAATCAAATAACATTCCTCGCCATTCACGCCCCCGAACTTGAAATACATGATTTACAGTTCTCTGTGTTAGAGGAAAGCACATTTATTATATTATTCTTTCGAATAACACGTTTCACAAGTTACTTCACTTTCAATGTGTAATTTCATATCATCACTAACAATCATCTTGTTCCGGTACGAAAATAACCCCCTCCTGCAACAAAAAAAACCCTTACCGTAGCGAAAGGGCGTGAACATTATTTATGCGATTAATCGGGTCCAATATTTCAATAAGTCTCTGCACACAAATATTTCAGTAAAAGAGGAAAATTTATTCAAACTTTCTAAATACCTATTTATTGGCGAAATTTGGTTCCCTTGGAAATTTTTGGGAGTTTGAAGTGCCGCCATTTTGAACATTTTCATCTCATTGTTGTGGTCAATGAACTGTCGATATTTCAACAATTAATGTTTTTGCCAAGTTTCGTCTCAATCCGCTGAAAATTAGGGTGGTTACGGCATTCACAAATAGCGTTATATATATACAGATAGATAGATAAGTAGACACACAGAGGGAGAGAGAAAAAGTGTTTTACTCAATTCTCGCACCTGTGGTGCGTCAGAGCTAAACCGGGCCCCTTTGCAAAACGTATTGATCAGCTTAACCTAAACACAAACCTCCTACTTGCTAACGTAGAAACGTTGTCGGGAGAAGTAAGGCATGTAGAAATTGTATTTTTAATAACCATGAGTATGGATTCGAACACTCCACTTCCATGTTTGTCTTTTTACTTTTTGCAGCTACATCGGAACGTTCAATTTTTATTCTTTACTAATTGCAAATGGCGTTTACATTCAAAATATGAGGAATTTTGGTGGCATTTATTCGGATATTCTTCTCTTTCGAAATGAAGAAAAGAATAAAAGCAATACGCAAAGACAAAAAGTATTATCAGTCCTAAACATTACCAATAATAATTGCTACGAAATACTAAATACGACCTCTTTTACCATCTCTCATTAGCTGCATGTATTATTAACAAAAATTTTAAAAAGTCCTCACCGAAGATTCGAACTGGCGACCTTTGCATTTGTAAGCCAGCACCTTAACCACTACACCATGATCATGGCATGGTGATTGTTTAGTTGTCGGCGTATTTGTTGTATTTGTGTTTTATGTTCCCACTACAACAATTTTTACTCTTTTTTCTAAGTTTAACAGCTGTTTCTGGCTTTCTCTTTTGGTGTCGTCCTTTATTTACACTATGCACTATTCGTATTCACAGCTTGTGTCCCTCTGCAATGTCTTATTCAGATTAAACGTTTCTTTTTGCCCCTCTGTAAAAATTTGATTGATTTAATTCTCATACTCTCCACCGATGGAGAGCTGGAATGTCAGACTCGAAAAATAGGTGTACATTTACTTTCCTGACAGATAATACTAATCTTACATTTATTCTTTTTTCTTATATTTTCCATAGTCTTACCAAAAACAGCATTATTAGTCAACTTATAAACATTTTTCTGAAATGCATTCTCTGCTTGTGACCGTATATTAGTATTTAGATCTATATATTTCTTTAACCAGGCTGATTGTTTAAATGTTATTACCCTATGTATTTTTTAAGCTTCATTCCTTGTGACAAATAGAATTTAAGATTTTGATAGTGTAGTATATAACGTTCTTTATCATATAGAGTTGTGAATAACTTTGGAAGATTTTTGTTATTAATATAGTGTTCTGGAGGTAAGGGAAAATCTGAATTTTTATTATGGAGTTTCTTTGGAAGTCCACTTCTAAAATATAACCATCTTCAGAATCATCTTTTGTTTCTAGTATAGTTTTTGCTAAGTGTTTCTCATTGTACTTATTAACGCATATCCATTGAAAACCTCCATACGGCATGTGATGATTCATCGCCCAACCATACTCGTTATTTGGATCCATGTAAGTTATATAAGAGCTTTTTTTCTTCTTGTCAAAGTTATCTAAGTATTCATTATTTGCAACTGCATATCGATTTGAACATTGAGAAATTTCACCTGTAATACCTTTCTCTATAAATAGTAATTTGTCATAGTCAGTTAATAATTCTAATTTTTGTTTTTTCATCTTTAACATTGCATCCCAGAAAAAAAACAGGACCGGTAAGATACCACGCTGGATCTAATTTATATGTTTTAAGAGCTGTATCTCTGAAATTTTCAATAATATCTGTTAGTTGAAGAACATCTGTCTTATTATAAAATGGAGTATATTCACTTATTTTTTTAAATCAAATTCTTTACAAACTCGTACATGATGCTTATGGAGCTCAGGACTCATTTTTTCTCCTGTTAATCTGTTTGTAAATTTGTCTATAGATATTGGAACTGATTCTTCTAACTTTTCTTTAGAATCAACATAATCATATGGATAATCACCTTTAGTAGTAACTAGATCAAGTTTATCAATCGGGAAAAACTTTGATGTTTCTCGAAATAATTTTGGCTTTAAATTCTTTGTAAACTCTGCTAAACCTTTTAATAAAAAATCTTAATGAACCAATGAATCTTAAATTGATAGATCTATCTTTTCGTTTTGCATCCTTATATCGAATGGTTTTTGAGAATATAATGTAGTTTTCTTCAGTGTTAGCTATTACATCTATTTTTTCTTTCTCATCCCCGCCTCCTAAACTTTTTATAAATAAATGCGCATCATATCTAGAGAGATTGTGGAAATATACAGGAATAAATCTTGGATTTCTATATTTTATATTACAATAAGAATGAGCAGCACGTCTAAATTTACCTGCTAAATAATCATGATCATGTACTTTTGTTTTACATGCATCTCTACTATTTTTAAGCTTTTTATATTTTTTCTTACATTCTACTGGGACTTCTTTTATCTCTTTTCTCTGCTCTTTTATCTCTGTTATGCTATCATCCTCTTCTTCCTCTATTTTAAAATGATGTTCTTCTTCCAAGTGTATAACTACTTCTTTTATCTTTTTCTTTAAATACTCCATTTTAATCTTTAAGCTTTCTATTTTCTTCACTAATAAACGTGGCAGAGCTTCAAGACTTCCCTCACAAATATGGCATATTGTAGCTGATTCACATATCTCTTTTTCGTGCTCAGATAATGGAGTCATAGGTGTATAAGTATCATATATTTTTGCTACTTTGATTGCTTCTTCTGTTAACCTTTTTATAAGCTCATCTGCTACATTATCTCCTATGTATTCTACTGATTCACTTGTATAGAAATCTAAAGTGATTTTTACATAGTAAGTAAAACTATTAGGTTCATGTAGTTGATAAGGATTTCAGTAGGATCTTTCAAGATCAGGCTGACATGTACTTATTCTTCTTAGTATTGATTCTAAGTCTGCCATTGTTGGGAATGGTATTCTTAAAGAATGCTTATCATTTACAAATTCTAATATCTTATTCCAATCTCTAGGCAAAATGATCTTAGCAGCAGAATGTAAACCACAGTATTCTTCATGCCGTTTTAATTATTCTTCTGATTTAAAATGCTTAACTAACATCCCTCACATAAAAATCTCTTATGTTCATTTTTTGTTATTTGATTTCCAACAAGCCTCCAAAAATCTTTAATCAAACCGTAATGTGCTTTATTTCTTTTCTTTAAATATAAAAGACGAATACGATTTTGCTTTCTTCCATTGGGTATTCTAAGTGGGTAGATTTTTTCATTATAATCTATGGTGAAGACACTAATAGATATATTAGTTCTTTTTTCAAATTTTGCTATATCAGTAATTTGTAGAGGAAAGGGAATATCTTTAAAATATTTATCCAATTCTTGTTCATATTGTCTAGGAACTCATTGTGGATTTCTATCAACAGGATGTAATGCTCTTAGAACAGACCATAAGAAGCGTTTTTTATCTTTGTTTTTAATATTAATGCATGCTTTTCTTCTTTGAATTGTTTCTGGAAGTTCTATATATGATGATCCATTCATTGCTACGTATTCGTTAATTCTTAGCTCAAGATAGTCAAGAGAATGCAAAGTCCAACCTGGACGCTTTCCTTGAAACTCTTCCATCTCTGCTCTAGTTTTTCTAATTGCATTTTTATAATACTCATTTAAATCAGTGAATTGAAGTATAACTTCATTTG
Organism: Thermobia domestica; assembly: GCF_964235325.1. Lineage (NCBI taxonomy): Eukaryota > Metazoa > Arthropoda > Insecta > Zygentoma > Lepismatidae > Thermobia > Thermobia domestica. The sequence continues at coordinate 85,963,601 of NC_137457.1, read as the reverse complement.
ATGTTTTAAAATTATGTTCTTGAATCTGTTTATCTTTTTTGAAGCTACATGTAAATGACATATTTACCTTAAGTGCATTAAAATATATAAATCCATTCTTAATCATACTTTTAACCGGTCTGCTAATTGAACGTAGGAATTTGGAAGGATCTTTATATCCACCTGTGTATTTTATTTTGAAAGTATGTAATCTATATTTAAATGAAGTTTCTTTTAGTTCGACACTATATTTGCTCTTTTAGGCTTCGGATCTCCAAAAATCTGTTGTTTAAATGGGAACAGTTTTAAAGCTTTCTTCCTACGTAATCTCTTAGGTTTTGGTTTTCCAAAGATGTTTTCTTGAAATTGAAATATTTGGTTATGTTTAATGTGTTTTGCTCATCTTCATGCTGTTTAATACGGTCAATAAGTTCTGCTTTTCTTAATCGGGAATATCTTTTGATTCCTTTCTCTTTACATTGTCGTCTTAACTCTACTACAGTAAATCTATTATAATTACTCATCTTATTTATTATATAGAAAATCTTATTATCACTCTTCAATTTTTATCTTCACCAAAATTTTTAAAATCATTTTCGTTATCTAATACAACAGCTAATACTCATTCTGACGTGGGAAATCTCGATGTATATTAGCATATTGTATTAGAACATGGCTTTCATGGTAATAACACATCAAAGCTACTATTGATTTAATGAAAAAATAATTCATTTTTATTATTCCTTTTTTAAATCTGCCTCCTCACCATATTTGTGGACTCAATCTCTTTATCGCTATCCCAATTTGATTCTGGTGTAAATCTTTCTTTTAATAACATTTCTTGTTCTTTTACTAATATATGTTTTTATAGTAGTGCTGCTATGAGTTTAAGATCTTGATGAATAAGGATAAGCTTATTTTGCATCAATTTACAATGTGCTTCCATATTTATTATATAGAAAATTAGCAAAAATGATTATTATTTTTTAAAATTTATATAAAAAACGAGACTATGGAAAGGAAATCCATTCCCCAACTTAAACAATATTGCAGAGAGAAAGGAATACATGGTTATTCAAAGATTACGAAAGCACAAATTTATAAACTTAATCAATGAGCATAAAAATAAGTCTCTAAGAATATCTACCACAAATTCACAACAACCAAGTGAGCAAGATAAAACGGCTTCTACAAATTTACAACGACTAACTGAACTTATAAAAGACATGGTTCAAAAATTAAATCCTGAATATATCGTAAACTACTTTCAAAATCCGCTTTTGTAGAAATATAGTTATAGATGTACTTAATAGTCGAAATTTCGAAGAATGGAAGCCAATTTCAGAAATAAAGAACTTATCCGATGACCTTCTACGTACTTTTGAAAACAAGGTACATTGGCGTTCAGTTACATCAAACCATAAACTATCACTTTCGTTTATTGAAAATCATGAAGAACACATCGATTGGGTCAAATTATCAAAAAGAGAACCTACTTGAACACGAAAACATCATTTCAAGTATGGTGTTAAATTTTCCTCTGACAAATTGTGTGAACCAAGTTATAGATCAAGATGTTATCATCATTTAAAACCAGAAATCGTATTAAAACATAAAGAACATACAAGACAACATATTCATTGGGATTACTACATGTATGAATATGCTCCACAAATGAGTGAAGATTCTCTTAATGAGTTTAAAGAAGGGATTGATTGGCTTGCGTTCAGTGAAAAAAATAACTGGAGAAGGTATACACAGAAACAAGTTATTAAGGTTTGCACACAATTCAGAGAATACTTACATTGGGATATAATCTCTCATCATTCAAATTTGCTTAAACTTGCGTTCCCAAGAACCTTTAAAAATAAACTCCTTTGGAATATAGTTTCTAAAAGATGTTACATTGAAGGAAAAGAACTAACAACCTTCGTTAGCGAATTTAATTCTCTTATCGAGTGGCAAGCTATTACATGACAACTAGATGAAACACATGTGAGAAAATACCAAAATAAAGTTTACTGGCCAAAAGTTAGTTTAGATGATAAAAGCGAAAATTCATTCTCGAGTTTGAAAGAAAAGGCTTAGATATAAGCAAGATAGTATATACTTGTTGCAATAGGAGGTTCTCTGAAAACTTTCTAATAGCAATCAAAGACATGATTAATATAGTTCAATTCTTAAGAGTAAATATGCATGTTAGCAATCCCCTTAGAAACAAATTAATATTACTTTCATAAGGTTTACCCTTAATACAAAACTCAGAAGAATGTCCAATATGCAAAGAAACAAAAACTCAATTGTGTAAAACAACATGCGAATATGTGTTCTGTGTTAAGTGTATGCTTACCTGGTTAGGAAATAATAACACTTGTTCTTTGTGTAGAGCGGTTATACATAACAACAACAACTACAACAGCGACAACAACGATATTTAATATTCTACAGAAGAACTTGATTTTGATAATCCGGTTTATTCTATATATCCTGAAGACCCTGATATTGATAGCACGTTTTTTTATGAAGATGAAGAGTGGATTTAGGTTAGTGAAGAATAATGTTAAGCTTTTATGAATTATACTCATAAAAGTTATATTTAAAGCTTTTACATAGGATTAGATATTAACCGATCATATAAACTATCAATTTCTTTAACCAAATCTTTTTCTGATAGGTATGTCCAAAACCCATTACCCTTACCTTTACGAATATATAGTTCTTGCTGCATTAGGTTGAATAACTTAATACTGTTAGAATCTCTAAACTTTTCATATATTATCTCATGATTCGGATATTTTTCTTCTGCTTCATTAAGAGGCTTATATAGACTTCTCTTTTGTCATTTGATAGCATAGTAAGGGGAACGATCTTTAAGTTTGTTCTTCTTGTATATGATTAGGCAATTATCTTCTGAATTATCGACTGTATATGGTGCTGCAATTTCTTTTAAGCCCTCGTTTTGAATTCACAATCTCTCCATTGTTTGTTCTATTTTCCCTACTCTTATTTGACCCTTTTTGATCTTCTTGAATCTATTTAAAGTCTTGTGTGAAGTAATCTTCGATTATATTGTAACACTTATTATAAAACTCATGCGAAATCCAAAATGAGATACTCAATGTTAATTCTTTTCTTACATATGTTCCTGATACTAATAGATCTTGTATATTTGTTCCTTTTGACTCAACTATGTAAATTGAGTTTTGGTGGTGCAGATCAGGCCCACCCAATTTCTTGTTATAATATCGTAGGAGATCTTTTGATTTATCTAACCTTGTCCAATGTTTAAATTCTTTTCCCCCGCTATGACACAACTTAGTAGCATTGAAATATCCTGTACTAATATCTATATTCAATTTGAAATCACCAAAAATACCATACCAAAAATTGTCTTTAATCTGCTCGTAACAAATATCATTTAAAGTAAGAGAACTATCCATGGTACCCCTATATATTGTTTAGAAAATAATTTTTAATTTATTTTTCCTCGCTATCTACAAGTTGTATTTCGTAAGTTGCTTTAATAAAGTTCCTAGAATTAGAAGGATAAAATTTTTCATTACTGTGTAAGATGAGTTTTCAAAGTAGTCTGAATTCGGTCCACCTAATATACTAGCCTTTTATGGAATAATAACCATAAAACATAACATTTATATTTACACTACAACATTACTTTTATCTACCAACTATTATATGAATAATCAAATCCTAACCATTTAACGTGTACTTTGTTACCTTTCTTTCTCAACACCTTCTCCACCAAGTATTCATCTTTGTGTTTCGTCTTTAATAGTTCTGGTTCGTAAAATCTGCCTTGTACATCCTCTTCTTCTAAATCTTTAATTCTACACGTAGGCGGATTAGATGGAATAACTTCGCTAATAACAAATACTTCTGTTGACCAATTAGGTGTATATCCTTTCTCAAATAATCCTTTCGATTTACTTATACCAACATAATCGTCTAATTTGTATTTGGGTTTAACACGCTTATATTCTTTTTGATAAACTTTCTCCAATATTGTTCGTTCATTCTTCTTGTTAACTCCTATAGGTTTCAAACCAATTGTTCTATGAATTTGATTATTATATTCGCTAACTAGTGTAGGTAATATCTCTATCCATTTATAATTTCCTTGTGTTGTAAACTTCTTCCACATGTTTTATTTAAGTGTTCTATTGAATCCTTCAACAACAGAAGCTTTCTTACCGCTATAGGATGAGTAATGATTAATCTTATTTACCTCCATCAACTTCTTAAATTCCTTATTGTAAAACTCCTTGCCTTGATCTGTTCGTAAGTTATTAGGTTTTCTAATTTTTAATATTGGTTCAAACGCTTCTGTAACATTTTTACCACTCTTATCTTTAACGGGAACAGCAAAAGCATATTTTGAAAACACATCAATAATCGTTATCAAATACTTATAGCCTTTATTTAACTTGGAGACACCTTTTAACACACCACTATCCATTTCTGCAAGGCCAGCTTGCCATAAGTCATCTATACCTTTAGTAATAACACTTAGCCTAGGATAATTCTTTCTGGAAGTTTTGTGAATTTCTTCAATAATGTCTTCTCTAAAACCTTTACCTTCTTCTAGTCAATCTTTCATTTTAACGAATTGAGTTTTAGTAACATCACATATAGAACAAATACCTTTCTTAGTATATTTTCCATTCTTTGTTTGCTCTATTCTAATGGTATTTTTCTTCGTATCTGTTGATTTCTTGCACTTAACACAATACATCCTGTTTATTATATAGAAAATAATTTCTCTTTCTACGTGCATAATAACAGATAGTAATTGTCATTTTATCGAACGCTGATTTTTTTCTGCTTGAAACGTAATTATATCACCATTTTTAAAGTCTAAAGGAAAAGTTTCAACTAAAGTATCGTTCAAAAATATACGTAGATATTATTTATCCTAAATTAATTCCATATGCATTATTTTCCCATTATAGAGAAACTTATAAGCATTCGATAGATTAAATATTCTAAAGATTGGGTCTTTATCATTCTTAGTACTCAATGGACATAATAGATTTATAGTTTCTTCATAATGAACATATTTGCTTCTCTGTTTGATTTTTGGAAATCTTCTTTTGTAACAAATTTATCTACATCATTCCTTCTAACAACATTCTCTAACTGCGATGACATTTCCGCCTTGTATTTGTTGAATTCTGATATAGGAACCTTTGCACTAAACAAAAGAACAACATTATTATTAATCTTTTGGATTTCTTCCATATATTCTTTCCGAAAAGCGTTAATATCATCTATTTTTATGTATGTGTTATGTAATGATTTTAATACATCATTGACTATTGACTCAAATTGATGAAAAGTTACTACATCTTGTTGGTCAATAGCATCAGCTACATTAACAAGTCTTTTCTTTTTAAAATCAACCCATGTTATATTATTTGATGTGAAAACTTTATCTAGATTACTAAGGTGTTTGAGCTCTTCGCTAATAGCATCATTCTTCCTACTTTTACCATTACCAAAGATATCCATATTTATTATATACAAAATTTATATCTATTTAACAGCGAAGAGAACAGTTATACGACCTCCACCAAAATCCATCAAATCACCATTCTCGGCTCGAATTGAAGCTTTGAAATTATTAAATTTGTTGTGATGTATTGGAAAAAATGTCTTTTCTCTAGGTTCATATATAATTGATTCTCTAAATTCTACATTTGTTCTAAACGTCGCAATTAAATCTGTTTCGTTATGTGTTATATCATTATGTTTCGAAATCATACTTTCTGCTAAATCATAGTGAATATTTATAGTATCAAATGGATGAAACTTTGGTATCTTATCTCCAACATGCTCTATGTTACTAGCCAAATTCTTCTCACTAAAACTTAATACAAGGTTAATGGTATCTAAGGTTATATAACACAATCTGCTAAATATTTTAACTCTATTGTTCTTTATGTCGTCAGTAAATTTAATATCTTTAGAAGGATCGGTGTAGTATGGAAGATTAGATTTAATATATTATTCTAATTCTTTTAAATTATATTGATCAGGTTGAACTATGAGTTGCTCTGAAAGTACATTATCATTGCTACAAAATGTTAATTTATTATTTCTTTCTGTAATGTTTGGAGTTAAGTATGTGTAAAATCCTGCAAGAGCTATTTCTCAATTGTTTTCAAATGGGTAATGTAAAGACATGTTTAATACAGATGAATAACCATTTAAATTAAATACGTTCATTTATTATATAATAAATATTAACATATATAACTAGGATATTAAAGTAAGGTTAACAGAAAAAGCCACAAAGAAAAAGAGGAACGGTGTGTTGTTACCTGATGATATAAGATGTCTAATAGTTGGGCTTAGTGGTTGTAGTTAAACAACGTTAGTGATTGATAATGTTTGTTAGCACCTGAATGGGTTGAATATACAAATGTTTATATCTATTTTAAAAGTCTACATCAGCCTAAAAATCAACAGCTAATACAAATTTTTCGAGATATGCAATGTAATATTAATAACACAATTGCAATAGTAAAAGGAAACAACGAAGAGATTATTCCGTCAGATGACTGTGAGAACAATTCTGTGGTAGTGTTTGATGATTTCATTTTAGAACAACAAAACCACGTTAGAGAATATTTTACTCGAGGTCGTCATAAAGGTTTGAACTGTTTCTATCTCGGACAAACATATTCTAAAGTACCAAAAGAGCTAATAAGAGATAACTTAAACTTTCTTTGTATCTTTAGACAGGATAATACAAATTTAAAGCATATATATGATGAATTTGGTGGATAAGATATGTCGTTTTAAAAATTACAATCTTTATGCAATAAGTGTTGGTAAAAAGAGCATGGTTTCTTAACAATAGATATGACTAGGAAAACGTATAATGGCAAATACAGAAATAAAATTAAAGACTTTTTAAAACTGTAAGTTAAACATAGATAAACATGCTTAAACGTGTATGTTCTGTTACGTTAGGCTACGTTTTTTTATTTTTTCTTTATATAATAAATAAGTCAGTTAGATGCTGCTGAAGCTAAAAAAATAAAGTAAAAAAGAACTTTTTAAAAGATTTAAGGAAATTAAACAAGCTAATCGGAGCAAATATGAAAAATATAAAGAACAAGATCAACCTGTTATACATGCAATTGCAGGCTTAGGACAAAATATATCAAAAGTAGCAGAAGAAAATAAAAATGTAATTCAAGAGTTAGTTCCAGTTGTAAATAAAAGCGCGAAAGTAGATTCAAGCTTATTAGTAACACCTCCTATGTATGAGAGTTCAATAAGTGATAGCGATACGCCTATAACAGAAGAAATAAAACATATGAAAAAGCAAGTTAAGTATAAAGTAGAAGGAATAGAATATTTACCAGCTACCCATTTTGGTAAGATTGCTTCGATATATTATGCAACTAGAGATGATAAAAATTTTGGAATTCAATCATATGATGATGGTGGAAAAATCGTGCATATGATTGGGGATACGGAAGTTAAAATTCATGGTGATGATTTAGTTACTAATAATCGACATTATACAGGAACCTTAGGTTTATGGGAATTACTAACAAAACATAATCCAAAAAACTACAATGAAGATGAACTAGAAACATATACACAAATAGTTATTGATTCTAATGAAGTATTTCATACCAACGATCCCAATAGAAGAAAACAACGATCTAGTAGAAGTGAAAAATTCAAAGAAATTATCAAACCTATTTGGGACAATTATATAAAACCAACACTAGAACCAACCCACCAAGAAAAAAACACCAAAGTAAGGAGAAGGAATAAAAATATACAACGAATTACCTAAAGAATATATATGGATGGATGATATGAGAAAAATAATAGATAGGTTAATAGTTATAGATGGAGAAGAAAAACCTGGAAATCATAACTTTTATTATGAGAAAGTAGGCATAATGAATATGATTAATTCTAAACTCTCGCAACTTATTCCTAATGATGCAAAGGGTATAGGTTATTTGATAAGTATATTGAATAGGTTACCTCCAAAATTTTGGAACAGTGAGAAGTATGGAAAAGGATTAATGAATAGGATTTTAACATGAAGGAAATACTAGAGTTGCATATTCCTGGATACGAATTTTGCGGGCCTTTTACGAAGCTACAAGAAAGATTAGAAAGAGGAGATAAAGGTATTAATCCATTAGATGAAGCTTGTAGAGATCATGATATTTACTACAGAGATAATAAAGACATAGTGCAAACAAAGAATTGGAAAATAAAGCATGGGAGAAAGGTTTTGCTAAAATTGCTAATCAAATAAGTGAAAAACTACCTGCTCTTGGAACTGCTTTAAGTATGAATGCAAAAGTAAGGTTTGGTTTAGGTTTATAAGTACGGTGTTTAATTTTTACGTTTTTTCTATAAAAGTTTTATAATAAATATAAGTATGAAGTTAAGTAGTTTTACATTTACAATTCCTAACGAGGAACTTAAACAATTAAATATTGATCACATTTTAACTAAGAAACAGATAAATGATAAAGCTAAAAAGATGAAAGGAGGTACAAAAATACATTTAACTCTTTCTATACCTCAAGGTAAGAAAATAAACAAAGAAATAAGAGTAAATGATAATAAAGTTCACTATGGAGGTTTTATATTTACTATTCCAACCATTCTAGCTTTAATAGGTGCTCTTGGTTCTGCTACTGCAGGAGTTGCTACTGTAGTAAAAACGGTAGAAGATGTGAAAAAGAATAAAGCAGAATTAGAAGAACAAATGAGACATAACTTAGCAATGGAAGAGAAACAAGGTGGTAAGCTTCCAAAAAACTTAAAGCCCAAAACAGTAAATAAAATGAATCAAAGTCTTAAGTAACATAGATCTAATTCATCTTGTTAAACGGCTTACGATAAAAAACTTTAGAGGTGTATTTATGAGTGATGAATTGCGTAAACAACCAAAGAAGAATGAGTTTTTTCTTGTTAACTTTGATACGTATAAAATATAGGAACTCATTGGGTTGGTTATTTTAAAGAAGTAAATAGAAAGTATGTGTTTGATTCATTCGGAGGTAATCCACCAAAGACACTCGTAAAATACCTTGTGTGAAGGGCTAGGCGCAATACATATTCGCCCTCAGTACCCAACACAGCTTACTGATAAAAGGTGGTGGAGTGTCGAGGGATATTCAAATTAATTTAAATATTAATGAAAAATACTAATAAATGCTCTTACTTAGGCAAATCTCTACTTGGAGTGTCAAAGGTGACCTCCTGCTGGAACCGCCACTGCCACACTTGTTACCTTCATGAGCATGAGTAAGTAGTTAAAACAAAATAATATCTCAGTGTTCTAATTTCAAAATAATCTCAGGGATTTGGTTACCACAGCTATGGTCTCAGCAGCTACTTGTAAAGGGTATGGTAAATTTAAAAATGTTAAAAAAATTCAAGCAAACAGGTAGCACCTGTTATGTACCCTTTACACTCATAGCTGGGTCTCTTTGGTTCTCTGGGCGTGAAGTCTTCCTGGGCCCCATTCAGGAAGGTGGTCAGAAATACTCGAGTAAAGGAGTAGAATGTTTCCTTAACTCTCCATCCTGAAAGAAAACATCAGAATTAGCAATAGGATACTCACCATACAGGAAAACAGAAATTCTCTCGCTACTGGTAGTTGATAGAAATTTATTTCCAGCTTGAATAGCAGGATGACTGATGTCAACACACACAATGGTTTAATTTAATATAACACTTCCTTGTAATATTATTGATGAGAATTAATTTCACTGGTGCACCATTTACACACTGATATTTATATATATCTTATTACACTTGACCTAGATTAACTAACACACACTAGAGATCCAGCTGACCTCCCAAAAATTGTAAGCTATTAAGCAAACATAAGAATTTCTCCTCATTTTCAAGAGTTTATTGTCTCTAACTGTCTCTATATAGAGGTGAGGAGTAGAGAACATGAAAAGATAATAAAAAAACAAATTTTATCAATTTCGAATCTTGTTACACAGTTCCATCTTCTAATGCATTGACGACATAACGTCCACTTCTTGATAGTCTCTGCACACTTGAAGGGACTCGCAAATATTTATGTGACGGTAATTACACGCAGGAAGCTACTGGTTTCTGACGTTATCATGTTTATGGGCGTTGCACCGTTCCTGGACGTCGATGACGTAACTGAAGGAAAGACGTCAAAATCTCGTCAGATCTGACACAGAAGTTGGTCAGCACAAAATATTCACAACGTTTGGTAGTCTCCTTCGTAAAAGTTCAGAAGGGTTCTGTCATTTTACTGAGACAGGCCAATAGATCTCAAATGAGACCTGTTGAAATCTATTATTTCATTCCACGTCAAGAATGTCACTTAAGTGCCACTGCACTATTTGGAAGTTAACAGATTATACCTCACATATTGTCTTGTGAGCACCAACTATCACTTAATAAGTATGACTATCATAACCGATTTCGCGGTACAAGCAATATCATGTACTTTATTCAACAGAGCTCCAGGGAGTCGACGGCTTCACCGCTCTGGAACTTTACAACGAATTGAAAATCACAATTTCAACAAAAACTTTGAAACCTACGTAGATTCCTGGAAATTGAGCCACTCGCTCTTCCAAGAATAGACACAAAAAGCTTTGGTAGCCTGCGGCTAAAATTATGTGGTCTATCCAGTCAGCAACGCTTGGAACCGCCAAATTGCTCTTGCAGAGAACAAACCACTCGTGACATGTGCTGCCATCATTGTGACAAGCGGTACTATAGTTTCGAAAGCTCCTGTCCAAAACAGAAGTCCATGACAGGAACTAAGTAAACAATACATATTTCACTCCTAGTAACTATAGTAACTATAGTACTCCTAGTACACAGAATAGTAAAACATGGTTATACACACATTAAGACAAAAATATATACAGAACATAATTATATAGAGATACACAGATGACATTACATATTTTACTCGTAGGGAATCTTTTTTCCATGGTCTCCCTATGCGCGTCTGCTAATTCAGGCTGCCATCATGCCAAGACAGAGGGAGAGGGAAACATCTGTTGATATTAGCAAATTTTGAAAATGCACAACAGATCTAAATGTCTTGTACGTAGGGAAAATCGATGACAAATGAAATCATGAATTTTAACGGTCTTTCCAAGAACTTATGAGCGTAATACGGTAATATTAATAAATTACACATAAAAATAATTAAAATAAAATACAAGATTTCAAACACGCAGTGCATCTCGGGAAAAAGAGAGCTAGGCTGGATAGCTGACGATAACGGTTGACGCTTGGGCGACGCGTAGAGCTCGGGAGGTGGGACATTCTTTTAAAATGTGTGAAAAGCACACGTATAGAAATTGAAAATCTATCGTAGCGACGCTAAAAATTTTATGACTTTTTCAACAAAGCATGGAGTGCGCTTCGCAAGCAATGTTTCCACCTAGATATTCTATACAGATGAAGCTTCCAGTATACTTCCTATAAACAATCTTTCTGTCTTTCCGTTTTCATCTAGGCATTTCTTCTCCTCTTAGTAGTTAATCACCTGACAGAGACTCTCAGCTCAGAACACTGTCGCCATAAAGAGAAAAAAATCTCTGTTCAAGCTCTCTCTGCATCATGAAGCTCAAGACTTCTATATACGAAGTAACAAAATATAATGTATTTCTTCTCATATTCTCTATATGCAGCATATGCAAATCAAATGATGCCTGTAAGTATATACATCCTATTTCCCGTTAATGAGATGCACGCAAATACTTAATGATATTCATAACCTATAAAAAATAAATGTACAAACATGAATAAAATATATATCGAAAGAACATTAATAGTATCGTATTGCGCTCCGTGTTTACCCAATGGTTATTCATAATCGTTACATGATATTCAAATGAAGGCTAATTAAAAGCAATTAATTTATTCACAAATTACCATAAATTACCATTTTAATAAGGAAATGTGCTCACATCTGCATTTCGATATGCAGATGGATCAGAGGGCACTCGGCCTTCCACACTTGGTTATAATATAAAGTACAGTAGCAATCGTATACAACATTTTAAGGCGGTAATCTGTAGGCATTTATGTATTGCAGTATGGAGTATGCAGTATGGAGTATGGAGTATGTATTGCAGTAATTTTTTTCAGATGGATATAGTTTTTCAGAAATCATTAGTCAGGTGAATAGAAATAAGGATATTAGGAGAAGTTATATTTAAGTTTGTTTCATTGGTTGAACTCATAAAACGATAACCATATTTTTATAATAAATATGGATAAAATAGAGTCATATGAATTACTATCTTTCAAACCTAATCAAAAGACAATCGAAAATTTAAATAAACCAAACAGATCTATTGAGTTTGATATAGATGTTGGGGATAGGTTCGTTCATCCCTATTATGCTGATATTTATGCAACTTTCGAAATTAGACGTAGAGATGCTAATGGAGAATATACTGCTGGCCAAAATATTAAACTTGTTAATAACTTCTTCCCACATCTATTTTCTCAAATACAAGTTAGTAAACATGGACAAATATTAGATATTGTAGATTATCCTGGTTTAACTTTGGCTGCTGTAAACACACGTACAATTTCAAAACCAGAATCATTATGATGAATGTGGATGGGAAGAAATTACATGGCGAAGAACAGATGAAGAATTAGTATTTTTACTAAGATTTTCATAGGATTTTGTTCTGATTATAAAGATATTATGTGGAAAGGAGGATTGAAATATACATTTAAAAGAAGTGGTTCTGATGATAATGCATTTGCTATTTGGAAAACTAAAAAGCAGGATGGAAGGTATGAGAATGATCAACCACATTCAGGTAAAGTTAAGATTACAAATATGGAGTTGAGAATGCCTATTGTTAATTATGAGCCTAACTACGCTACCTTGCGAAGAACTAACATGTTAAAAGAGGGTAAAATTTCAATTTCCTTCAACACATATCAATGTTTACAAAAATAAGTTACAGGTAAATATTTAAAATTTGATCTAACCACACAATTTAACTCAAGCAAATTTGATATGCCCAATTTTGTAATTGCATTTTTTCAAACTGATAGGAATGATAATCAAGAAAGAGATTCAAGCTATTTTGATCATTTTAAAGTACAGACTATCCATTTTCGTAATTCTAGAAATGAGTCTTTTCCTTTAGAATCTTTGAACTTAGATTTCGAAAAGCATAAATATCTCAAAGCTTACGAAATGTATACAATATACAAGAGAGTCACAATTGGAAACACGGAGATGTTTTATTATCCTAAAGAGTTTTTAGAAAATGGACCCATGTTCGTAATTAACATAAGCAAGCGTAATTCATTAACTGTAAATGATAGAACCAATTTGAAATTAATTGTTAATTTTGAAAGCGATGTACCAGATAAAGCGATTTGTTATGTTGTAATGATTGGCAAGAAAAACCTTGAATATTATGTTCAAAAAGAAAAAATAATCGAGAAGATATAAATCAATTATATGTTTAGTTCGTAAGTGTTTTAATGGTAATATCGTTAAAACTTATATATAGCCCAAGAAGATAAACAGATTGTGATCCAAACCGTACAAAACGGAATGAATCGTTCCACTTGTGTTTAAGGTAGATGACTAGAATAATTTGTTTAATAGGAACGAATCGTTCCACATGTGTTTAAGCTATACGACTAGAATAATTTGTTTAATAGGAACGAATCGTTCCACTTGTGTTTAAGCTAGATGACTAGAATAATTTGTTTAATAGAAACCAATCGTTCCACTTGTTTGTTGTATTTATTTAAGAGGAACTGATAATTTAAAATATGATCATAAAAAACTTATTTAATAAAATGAATATTCCAGATAACATTCCACGAAATAATCTAATTGTGTTAATTGAGGATACGATATTAACACTTCAAAATTTACTAGCGAAAACAAAGAGGAAATTTAATAGGTTAAAATGTATTTATGTTACTCTTATTGCATTTTCGATACTACTTTCTGCTTCAACGGGTTTTATCAATATATTTATTCCTGTTACAGTCTATTCAATTATTACAGCAGCATTTGCATCTGCTTCTGCCAATATCACTGGTTTATCAACACGATTTGATATAGCGTCGAAGAAATAATATAAAAATATGGTTACTCAAATTGCTATGCTTAAGGATGAGCTCAACGTTATTAAAGTATTGGATGGAGAAAAAAATTAAAAGTTTTATACAATAAATGAGAAATGGCCTCACAATTAAACAAGAAAAACAATATTAACATTCTAAAGGTTGTTAAATTCCAAGATCTGGAAGAAGGAAAATCATACGAAATAACCTCATGGAACTTGATACAAACAAAATACACTGGGGAAAGGGTATTAGTACATCTAAATGAGAAAAGAGATATAATGAAGATACTGATCAAGTTTTAAAAGAGATGAAAAGTAAGAAACTGTTTGAGGTACGATGGAATGAAAGATCTTTCTAATGGTTATAAAATACACCAGCAGTTCTTTAAAAATGAATCTAAGAAGTAACAAAAATGATAAAAAAAATTTCTAAAGTAAAAAATGGAGTTGTTAGTATGGATCCCCAAGAGAAATTTATTCTTACTAATAATTTCAATGTAATCATTATGAATGTACAAGAAAGCACAGAAGTTGTCTTCGAAATTAATGGTTGTTTATTCAGCTTAAACTCATAGCTGGCCAGTTTGACCAGCTATTGGGTTAAACTCATAACCCAATGGACTGAGTTTAAGAAATCATTGTTTCCCATAGAGAATGAAGTTAGCAGAAGATTCCATTATCACTATCCGAACTTGTAATTTTAAGAATGTTTTATATTATAGTTAATTGATTTTAAGAGTTTTATGGTTATAAAGCTATAAAACTAAGACCTTTAGACATACAGAATGCAATGCCATTTGAATTTTAAAGATCCATATGTAAATAAGAGAGTTATTTAAGTTTTTTGTAATAATATCCTTAGAGCTATGCAACCTACAAGTCATTCCCAATATAGTAAATTTATTTCTCTATTGATTGTCGTTTTAATTTTGAAAATCCAGGAATATTTGGCGAAGTTATAGCAAATTCAAAATTTCGGGAATTTTTTACGGGTTTGTCTTTGTTTTCTGGAAAATGTTTTCTTAAAAAAAAGACTTAGAATTTTATGTACATTACGCTAGTATTTTTTGTTTTTCAAATATCTGAATTTTTCTTTTTTGCAGTGTTGCTCTCATATTCTTTTTTCAGAAATTTGCCAACTTTTTTATTGGATGAATTAGCGCATTGTAACTATGGAGGGGTAAAACTATCCTCTGAAAAAATATTTGGGGTAAACACTAAGTGGGTTGGCAGCACTGACATTTTTTTTTATTTTTGAACATTGATGCTTAAGCTAAATTTGCCGGCTAGGTGAACATATTCAAGAAGTTACTCACTTACTCAGTAGTTGGCGTTGCATATCATTTAGTTTATCACTTTGCTAATAGATGGCCTTGCTTGTAGAAGTATTTGTTCATATATAAGGACCGACTTTCACTTGATTTCCTTGAGTTCGTGTTAGCCGAGCGGACTCGCTCATGGTCTGGCCAGCTATAAGTAGTTGTCCGCGTGGTCGACGTCGCAAGTTCGAATCGCCTCCAAGCCAGAAGAAGGATTTTTACTTTCTCCTCTACAAGCCAGAGAGGATCAGAGGGAGTTGACGTGAATGGAGACTAGCGCTAGTCGGGAAAGGAATACGGAGGCACAACAGAAACAGCAGTAGAAGCAACAGAAATTGAAACAGAGAAAAAGGAGCCTGAGTGGCAGCCAAAAGCAAAACCAAATAAATAAATAAATATATAAATAAGAGAAAGGCGTAAGTCCTCTCAGGTCCACCTGTGTACAAATTTTGCTGCTTTTTACTTTGAAAAATTTAGTTATGTTACAGTTTTTAGATGTAAATTTCTATGATTTTAGATGTCATAAAGTCCTACTCAATCTCACTTTAACATTGTGCTATCCTTTTGTGTTAAATAATATTTGTCAAAAGTACTAGGAGAGGTAATGTATACTTAAACTAACACGTGGAGGGAAAAACGATAGGCAAAACGTGTGCGTAAACTAGATTTTTTAAAAAAGATTTAGCCTAATTCGTTGATTAGGGGGTGTGCAAGAACCGGTATATACTTCAATACTACGGCAGGTCGGTTTGTTAAAAAAACTCCATTCTGGCTCTAGTAATAAACAATGATGTCTTTGATTAAAGAAAACATCATTCACCTGCCGTGGTCCCAGTGCTTTTTGATCCAGACATAGAACTAGTGGGAAAAAACAGAATAATATTTTTATTAGTTTTATAATGAGGCGTCTTGCAGTCGTCTTTTTCTCCTGTTGTTTCTTCACTTGTTTTATTTAGCTCCATATTAACTATTGGACAATGTATCAAAACCAAACGGAGTTAACGGACCAGACCGCTACTAAACGAATTACGCCCGCCCAATTCAGCAGTGTTACAACTCTTGCAATAGGCACAATGTGAGTATAACCTTATTTTTAAACCCCTCGAAAGTAAGAGACATCTCGTGCGTCGTTGCTAGTCCTTGCAATTCGTTTCTTGGATTAAGTAATTAAACTATTATAACGATATAATTATTTTTCATTTGTTTTAATAATTCATATCTATACTCAAGATGCTTAGAGTAAGAGGAACCTTTAAGAGCCCTTCGGTCCATTAGGCGGCCCATCTTGCGGTTTATATATCAAGCATTCATTAGTATGCAGATTAAAAGCAGATTCTCATCTCTTCCGAATCGGCGAATCCATGACAATTACATAGCATCTAATTTAAACGAACTTAATGAAGCAAACGAAAGTTAAAGCTTACAAAACCAAAACATTTCTAATTCATAAAAGTAACCTCGTAAAAGTTGACACCTGAAAATACCTACTCATACAGATTTACTCTCTAATAGTCAGTGTTAGGCAATCTCTTTTCTTCCAAAATTTCAGAAACTTCTAACCGTAATCGGCTTTGGTTCTAAACCCACAGACTTTAGTAGAACCCTGACTGGTCTACTGGTCAGAGAGCTCGCCTTTGGAGCGTGAGTTTGTGGGTTCAAATCCATTTGGTTCACTTTCACAAAACTATAGGACCTAACCTTACACGCTCCCAAGCTTGTTTAGAATGATAATCACAAGTGAAACAATAAATAAACAAACAAATACGGTGTAGGTTTCACCATAGGGCCTACTTACGTACCAGTGCCTTCTGCAAGGTCGAAATCAAGACATTCACGTGGACTAATCACGAAATACCGTGTAGGCTTGTTTCACGCGTACTAGTCGGTTGCTACAACGGACTGATATTCAGTGTTCCTTTTATTGAGCATCTACACAATCACAAGAATGGACATGCGACACGATTGTAAACAGCTATCCATATGATGGAATTGTGCAACAGTTCACCCAGCTTCTCTAAAAACTAGGATGCAGAACACAAATTACCCCGTAAAAAATAGGTCTATTTTATTTCAATCTAAATATAGAAGGAAGTAATATAACATAATTCACGTCTTTTCTTTTCCTTTGTGAATAACACTTGCTTTCTTATTGAACATCTTCTTCACTCTAAATTTGTGGACTGAAGTGTAAATTTATACGGCAAAAAACTAGAACAAAAAAGGAGAAACCGGCTAAGCAAAAGGGTTTCGCTCACTGAAAATTCGACTTGTAAAGAACAAAAGAAAGAAAACAAGGGAAAAAATGAATCAGTGACTACAGCGTCCCAAGGAAAGAGCTTTTAGTTAGCAACACAATGCTAGTACCTTAATAAAGCATTATGTACCTTGATCTATTCTTTGTGTCCTTCCCTTAAACTGATAAATAAATTAATAAACATAGATATCTTACGAAGCAGGCTAGCAGACGTGGCCGCATTACTTGCATCCAGGGCTGTGCCGTGAAAAATCAGCGCCCGGGGCGAGAGTATACCACGGCCCCCATACATATATTCCAAGTAAGTTTCCTTTCTTTTGCCCCTTTTTCTCCCGATTTTTTCGCCTCCCTTACTTAGGCGCCCGGGGCCGTCAGTAGTAGGCCCCGACGTATGGCTCGTCGAGTCAGCAAAAATTTCTCGATTCTGATTGACTGAGAGAGGTCACGTGACTTTAGGCCACGCCCACGCGGGAAATTCAAATTTCCAGGTCACGGGGTATGACGTCATGAGGCACTCCGCGGGGAAATCCCTCATTCTCTTTTATGACCGGGATTTTTGAAATTTGTTCCCTTTTACGGGTAAGATGAGTGCTTTGATACCTGATTCTGATTGGTTGAGAGATGTCACGTGATCTTAGACTCTGGGATATTTGAAATTCGTTCCCTTTTATGGGTAACATGAATGCTTTGGTACCACGATGATGATTGGTTAATAGAGGTCACATGATCTTAGCCTCTTGGATTTTTTAAAAATTCGTTTCCTTTTACGGGTAAGATGAATGCTTTGGTTCCTTGATTCTGTTCGGCTGACAGATGTCACGTGATCTTAGGTCCAGAGATATTTGAAATTCGTTCCCTTTTACGGGTAAGATCAATGCTTTCGTACCATGATACTGCTTGGTTGATAGAGGTCACATGATCTTTGGCTCTGGGATTGGTACTACGATACTGATTGGAGGATAGAAGGCACATGATTTTAAACCCACCACACGGTGAACAGATTACATGGTATAACGTGGGGAAATGCCTCACTCATTTGTTTCCGTTTACGGGTAAGATGAATGTTTTGGTACCTCAATTTCGATTGGTGGATAGAAATCACATGATGTTACTCACCCCAATGTCAGAAATTCAGAGTGATATGATGGCGATCCACCCTAGACCGGGATTTTAGAATTACATCACCTTTTATTGTTACTGTACTGAGGGTCACCTTAAAAATTATCGTTTCCTTTTAAGAAAGATGGTTCTTACCTTATATGTTTACGTATGGAGATCTTGTCCTTGAATTAGTATATCTCTGAAAGGATACATTTATTTCTAACAATAGTGAAAGAGGGTCCATTCCTGTCGCTTGTCGATTTCTTATAACAAATTGTTGAGAGGTTAAGCGATTTTTTAAACGCTCAGTGTTTTATTGCTCAGTAAGCACTTTAATTAATGGAAACAATGTTGCCAGATTTTTCTTACGTAAACTGCTCTGATTCTTTTCGAAACGGTTCCGCACGAATTTTCAAACAAAATTTTTCGAACTAAAAAAAATTCAAAACTAAAAAAATTTTCGAACTAAAAAAATTTGTAACTAAAAAATTTTATACAAAAATTTCAAACCAAAATTTTCGAACCAAAAATTGACACAAAATTTTCTAGCTAAATTTTCAAATCAAAACATTTTCGAGCAAAAATTTTTGAAACTAAATATTTTCAAAACTTAAAATTTTAAAACTAAAGAAATTAAAAAATTTCGAACTAAAAATTAAAACAAAAATTTTTCGAACGATAAAATTTGTAAGAAAATTTTGTCGAACTAAACCAGTTTTTAAAAACAAAAGTGTTGAACTAAAGATGTGAATCAAATTTAAAATTTTCAACTCAAACTTCTTATCGAACTAAACTTTTAAAATTTTCGAACTAGAAATTTAAATCAAGTTTTAGAAAAGTAAAAGAAAAATCCTAAGAAATGTTTCTTCAGGAATCGAACTCAGGTCTTCCAAACCAAAGACGTGTATCCTAACCGCTTAGCTATGAATGAATTCAGTTTTAATCGTGCTTGGGTTTCTTAACATGGTCCTTGAAAAGAATACACTTGTACTTTAAGAAAATAAATCTGGCAGTGTAACGCTTCCGTTCGTGGATTAAAATAAAATGCTGATAGACTTCTTTGTGTGTTGACATAGAAGCACATATGATTTAAATGCAAGCGTCAGCGGATGCGCATCGTATTACTTTTGTTTTACTACGAACGTGTCAGCATGATTCGTGGAAAAAGCAAGCATTGACATTTTTCGTATGGAATATGAGGAAAATGAAATGTCGTCACAGTTACGACAGGTAGTGACATGATCCAAGCAGAAATCATTTGGGATGATATGATGATCAGAATTGCGATACTAGATGTCGTAACTATTGAGAAACGTGAATGACATCACGATCGATTGTTACAAATCGTTTTGGTTCGTGATTCATGACAAAATCCACGTTTTGATTGGTTCATTGTGATGTCATTTTATGAATTTCCTCGTTTCTGATTGGTTGATGATGACGTCGTTTTCACAGCGACCTAAATAAAAATCTAAATTTTATTTTTCATATCCTACACCGTACTCAACTGTCAAGTGAAGAAGGTCTGCTTCTTAAAGTGTCTTCATTTAAACTTTACTGCGGCGACTTTTTGTTCATTGCGTTTGAAGTAAGTTCAGTGAGATTTTTTTTCACACAAGATTCAAAAATCATTTTTATTCCATATTTGTGGGCGGATCACTAATACACTGTTTTACTTTTAATACGAAATATTTAGGGTATGAAGGAATTAGTGGAATGGGAAAGTGGGAGTACCCCGAATAAACTCACGAGATCGAAACAGGAACCCCCCACACACATTAAAAACTAAGCATGAGAAATGATATGGTTTGCTTATTTTGGTTTAGTGTCCCTGGAGCTTAATGTTCAATCTGAGCGCACGCAGATAATTGAACCATGGCCAGTAATGTGTATGCTTAGCTTTGAAAAGCATGCGTTACAGAATTTCGAAAACTATGCCTGAGAATAATATGGTTCGATTCTCTTTGAAACATTGTTTTAGTTTAGCGTCCCTTCAGCTTAATATGATATTCGAGCAACCAGACGGGATTGAACCAGGGCCAGCGGTGTGTACGTCAACCATTTAGCTTAGTTTTGAAAGAATGTTTGATAACGCATGAGAATAATATTATTAACTTTCAGAAAAGGCTTGACATCGCCCAGACGTGGAAAGCAAACTCTCCTAGGGTAGAACCAGGGCCTTCCACGTTAGAAGCATGTACGCTAACCGCTTAGCCACAATGATAAAAAGGGTGCATGAATATTTGGTTAAAAGTTTACGCTATACAAATTTTGTTTTGACAATTACATATGCGTAACGTTAATGTCTGATGAATCTCTTAAACTTGCAAACGCATTGTTATAGTTTAGCGTCCCTTCAGCTTAACGTAATATTTGAGCAAATACCTGGGATTGAACCAGGGGCCAGAGGTGTGTACGTCAACCATTTAGCTTTGTTTTGAAATGAATGTATAACGCATGAAAATATTAAATTTCAAGAAAAAAAGCTTGACAGCACCCGGACGTCAAAAGCAAACCCACCGAGGGTTGAACCACGGCCTTCCACATTAGAACCATGTACGCTAACCGCTTAGCCATGATGAAAATAAAAAAGAGTGCATGAATATTTGGTTTAAAGTTTTACGCTATACAGATTTTGTTTTGACAATTACATATGCGTAACGTTAACGTTTAATGAATCCCTTAAGCTTGCAAACGCATGATTTTAAAGGTCGTTGTGAGTGGAAAAATGCTTACGCGTACTTTGTCACATCTCAGTACTGTTGAAACATTCATTCATTTCATGCATTCTTTTTATAACTATAGAATGGTAGGTCAGTTATATGCTGATGTAATGGTCTCGAGTTTGCTTTCCAGTATGGCAGCAATAAAACACACATTTCAGTAACATAATTATTTTAAAATAAAACTTTGATTTCTATTACGTGTGCTTTCATAATGGGATTCTGAACGCCACCGCCAGAGAATCAAACTTATGACCTTTACATGAATTACGTAGTTAAGAATTTATCATAAACATTATGATTTCTTGTTTATCAGGTGATTAAGATTTTTCTTTCTCTTTTTTTTTTGTAGTAAATTCACGCTGCTCAATTCCTTTTTTCCCATTACATATTTTATAGTAATTGTACCTGTTTGTTTTCTCCTTTTACCCATGGCCGAATCGGGTTTTGCTGTTCGTAATGAAATCACTCGTCATTACAGACGATTTAACATTGGAGGCAGAATGCTCGAAATTCAATTTAACGCACCACCCGTACGAACCGATATTATCCAGTATGTGCATAATAGTTTCCAAGTGATGCTGGACCATTTATTAGCCAATGTCGACGATGAGGCGATGGTTGGTTTATCGGTAATATCGCCACGAAATATCAATAAGCCATTTTGGGTGAGTTTTCGCCAAGCACGAAACCTGACACTGGAAACGATGTGGGCATCGTTCGAAAGAGTTTTACAAAGTAACAATTCATTTCTGCTTCACTAACCATTGACCGTTCATTTTCATCGTGTGGATATTCCACGTGGCTATGGCGGTTTGCGGCAAGGAGTACTGGAGAACGAAGAATTGTTACGTAGTAAGCGAGGGATTGTACGCGTAAGAAATCAAGATTCAAGGTGTCTGGCGTACGCCCATGTTATTGCTATTGGCCTGAAAAAATACAAGAATGTAGATATGAAACGACATAAGCAATATAAAAATCAGAGAAAATGTGTTGCGGACCAAGAAGTCGAGACGTTATGTTCAAATGCAGGAGTCAATTTGGACCACGGGGGCAGAGTAAATGAAATTCGTCAATTCCAGTCATACCTCAAAGAGTATAAAATTACTGTTTATACAAGTTTTTCAGGTCATGACATCATGTACGAGGTGCCCAACGATGAAAATCGCACTCCCATAAATCTAATTTGTTTGGCTGGGCACTTTGATATCATCCAATCTTTAACTGCTTGTTTGCAACCAATTTCTACTGTGAAACTTGCCATAAAAAGTATAGTAAACGTAATGAACATGTGAAAAATTGTCCTGTAACATGCTTCAAATGTTTACAGAGACCTCTATGCGACAAGAATCAAACGCCGATATTGTGCAACGACTGCAATCGTCAATTTTACGGCGAGGGATGTTTTAACAATCATCGTGATGCTGCATATCATCAAAGGGAATCTGTATGTAAAAAGGTGAAGCAATGTACTAGATGTTACAGAGTATATTCTGTTGTACGAAGTGGTCAACGCCTTCATGACTGGAATGAGATCTTTTGTAATGTATGTAAGAAGATTGTTCCAGGATCACATCAATGTTTTATGCTTCCAGATCGACAATGCTTGAAACCTGGTGTTCCTTCACTCATGCACGCAAAGAAAGCCTTATTGATTTTCTACGATATAGAATCCATGCAAGACAAGAATAATGGAGATCGTATGTTCCAAATTTATTGGTTGCACAACAAGTATGTTATGCATGTATTGAAAACGATAATATCCAGCAGTCTACAGTACGTGTGGTCAGCGCCAACATATTTTCCAAGGAGACGATCCAGTTTATGATTTTCTCCAGTACTTGCGGGAAGTCGTCCCAATATAAGTAGGATTTTCTGTCTGCCTCACAATTCGAAGGGCTACGATGGACATTTTATTCTAAAGACCATGGTAGAACAATGTCAATGGATACCTGAAGTCATATTAAATGGGACCAAGATACTGAGTTTAACCTTGAATAATCTGACATTCATTGACTCTTTGAACTTCCTGCCTATGACATTAAGCAAATTGTCAAAAGCGTTCAATTTACCCGCAACCGAAGGCCACTTCCCGCATTTCTTCAACACCAAAGAAAATCAATCGTATAGTGGACCACTTCCAGAAACGAAGTATTATGCTGCAAATGAAATGTCCGTCGAAGACAGGAACAAGTTCAAGCAGTGGTGCAACGAACATCGTCATGACACGTTTTATTTTCAGAAGGAAATTATCAACTATTGTATTCAAGATGTCAATGTACTGCGACAAACATGCGTTTCGTTTATGACGTCATTTAAAACAGAAACCAAAGTAAATCCCTTCTTGGAGACGATCACGATTGCAAGTGTTTCCAATTTAGTATTCCGCCAGAATTTCCTCAAACCCAACACCATTGGAATTCTACCGGCACATGGCTATCGATGGAGAAGTACCCAATCGATCGCTGCATCATAACATCTTAGATTTTATTATATTTTAATGTACACTCAGGTTCTCTGAGGTTATTCAACAGAGTGAAACTTTCGTTTTATTCTTATTTTAATCCCTCACATTTTTCCTTTAAATTTTTGGGGCCCCAAGAGAATGAACTTTTATTTATACATTCAGCTATGATACATTCAGCTTTTTCTTTAATTTTTTGGGGCTCCCAAAAGGGAAACTTAGTTTTATTATTTTTTCACGTACTTTTAGCCTTTTCGTTTATATTTCTTTCGGGGGCCCCAAGATAATGATACTTTTAATTTATTTATTTTTAATCTACATTCTGTTTTTTCTTTAAATATTTTGGCAGGACCCAAGAGAGTGACCCTAAGCAATAGAGAGATTTCTGTTTTTTCATCCATTATTTGATGTAATATTAATTGACAATAGATTCCGTTTACTTTTATTAAAGGTGTTGATTATAGATACTGACGGCTCTTACACGACTCATGCTATCAAGGTTCTTTAGTAATTATTTTTGTTACCCACCGTCTGCCCCCCCATAAAGTGGGGCTCAGGGCGGGGGCACTGCTCGCATCCCCCTTACGTCGCCACTGATAAATAAAGCAACAAAGCGTTATTATCCAATCTGTATTCGTTGTGTTTCACTTCTTACTATCAAAATATAAAAGAAAGTAATGAAATGCCGTACTGCTTTTTTATGGAATCTGTACCGAATCGGTTATTATTGTTTGGCCTTTTCCATTTTAAATTTTATCATAAAATATGTTCTACTTTCAATTGATATTAATTATTCTGGTATAGGGGAAGGCGTTGTACTTGTGAACACTTTTAGAGCCTTCGAAACTTTTGTGCTAATATTCAGCACTTTTTCCCCAATTGTTGTCGTATATTTAAAGTGCCATCTCTTTGCTATCAGATAGG
Organism: Thermobia domestica; assembly: GCF_964235325.1. Taxonomy (NCBI): domain Eukaryota; kingdom Metazoa; phylum Arthropoda; class Insecta; order Zygentoma; family Lepismatidae; genus Thermobia; species Thermobia domestica. Next base: position 85,938,702 of record NC_137457.1, on the reverse strand, counting down.
ATGATTTTTAATCGTGTTACATAATTTCATTAGCTTTTATAGAATATAACAAGAGCATATCCGTTTTGTTCACAGGTACCAAATTTCACAAAATTAAATCCCCACGTTAAGCGGGTTTGCATATCCAGGCTCCTAACTATGAAAACATTTACGCTCACTCCAACCTCAATCATTTCACGAATTCAACCTGTTTTACGTATGTTATTAGGACATAATATTGATTGTGATTTATTCTAGAAACACTTTTATACAATGCAAGAGCTGTAACGTCCAAATATTTGCTGAGAACTCATAGTCGTATCGGAGTAAACAAAAGCGAGTATGGAACAGTAAACTGCTTTCACAAAAGGCAAAAGAAGAAGTGCAAAGGCATGCAAAACGGTCGAGTGGTTTGGGTCGATACACTATCAATCACATGTTTGTGTGTTCAAACCCGGTAGCAAGTTGTTTCTTTTTTAAGTGTCTTCCTATTTTCATCCGGAGGCTGAAAATATTTCTTTGAGTAACTCATTGAAAACTTCTTTTCTTTCAAACTCGATTAGAACGGAACATTAAATGAATTGCGAATCTTAAATCCATAGCTAAAAAAAAATGAAGTATACTCACTGCTCTATTATCCTCAGATTTGTAACGGAAAACTATAACGATCGAATATATCGTCCTGAAGGCGGAAATTTCTTAGCTCGAGAGGGGTCTCAAATTCTCCCTCAGATCACGTCCTGAAAGCACATTCCTTAAAAGCTTTTCGTAACAAATATAATATTACACTTGTTTATCGTTCTACATTTTGAATTGGTAAAATCATAACTTATAGAAGATTATAATAAAAGCATAAAAATTACAATACCAATCATGTATAAATTATCCTGTAAGTTATAAACTTTGGGTCAGATTAAAACTCAAATATTTGTTTTCGGATTGCACTTAGAAGTAAGTCCTCTCTATATAATCCTGATTGGAAAGCATGTATAACTCTAATTAATTAATCAATATTTATACAAATATTATTTTTATTTTACTATTTTTACTATTCAATATTATATACACTTCATTTCCAAAATCAAAATCTCGAAAATGTATATTGTACGAGTGCAGATTCGCAAATAAATGATTATTTATCATATATATTGGTCTCTACTCGAAATTCTATTTAATGGAAGCCGACAAGAACACAGACAGAAACATCGAGAACAGGTGAAAAAAAAAGAGAGAAAAAAGTGATGTACCCTGCGGGGACTCGTACTTAGTTCGAATGGTGCGTCATAAGCCGAACGCCTTAGACCACTCGGCTATGGTAACAACTAGTGATTGTGGCAAAGGCTTCGAGTAGTAGTTCTTATTACAGAATAGCATTTTCTATTGCCTAAAATTTAAACCTAATTTACTTTGATATAATATATCTATTAATTTGTTTCATGAACACGTTTTCCTTACTTTGATGAATGATGCATGTTGTTGATATAGATTCTATTACACGTTCTTTCGTAAATATTATAGAAAGTATCAGGGTTATTTATGATCTTTCATGGAAATTGACTGGCGCATGCGCAGTACACAGACAGTTCAATTGGAAGGCGAGGAAGGAAACGCTAACACACTGTTAGAATGTTTCCCTCGCAAGCAGTAGTTCACAACCGAGAGACGGCGGGACGCACTTCTTCCTCCTGGGGTGGCTTGAAGTGTTTACGAATCCCTTCGTTGTGTTATATTTCTTGAATGATTATGCACAATATCCAGTCACATCTTCTACACATTTGGAAGTGATAAATCGTAGTATACAGGTAAATAAACCGTCCTCCACACACAATGATTGTTGCTTTTCCAAGATTATAAGCTGAAACACTTTTTATTTCAATAGAATATAAAAGTTTCAATGGGAGGGGTTAGAACCCCCTCAACCCCCTGGGTTTTTGATATGTCACCGCCTAAACTGTAACTTTCAAGTTAGAATCGAAAAATGGAGACATGTGACCTACTAAATATATTTTTAGTTCATTATACATTTTCATAAATAAAATATCCACAATTACAATGACAGTAAATGCTAAGTAATTATTGTAAATCTTTGTACTTTCATTTTCCCTCTTTCTTCTCAACTGAGCTTGAAAAATGTAAAAATGGAAGGTTAAGAATTTCAAATATTACGTATATTTTAGCGTATTACGAAATTATATTTAATAGAATCCGGCAGGATCACATACAGAAACGTCAAGAAGAGGTAAAATCAAATTGTACTGTGGTGCGATTCGAACTACTCTTGAATGGTGCCTCAGAATCTCTAGCCAAGTGCCTTAGTCCACTCGGCTAATGTGACAAGTTGAAAATATAGTAAGCGTGTTTCATGTTCAATCTTTTGTTACAGTATGAAATTTATTTTGTATTCTCTGAAGACTAAGCCTATTTTGGCCTGATGTAATAGTCTGTTGAAATTGTTTTATGTTTACGGTATTCTTTACTTTGACGAATGATGTTGTTAATATAGGTTCTATTACATATTCGTTCATAAATATTACAACAATTTTCAGGATTATTTATGACCTTTCATGAAAATTGACTGGTGCATGCGCAGTAGAAACAGAAAGATGCACTTTACCGACATTTGTCATACACGCCAGAACGCACATTTCTAACAGGTTCTGAAAATGCCTCGCTCTAAAGGTTGTGGAGAACTGTCTGTTGCTCTGAGAGGAGAAATCATAGGCCGAGCAGAAATGGGACAAACTGTGCCTCAGATTGCTAGAGATCTGGGATGTGAGAAGAAAACGGTCAAGAAATGGGTTCAGCGACATGAAGAAGGTGGTGAATGGTTCAGGTCTCGGTCAAGAAGTGGAAGGCCAAAAGTGACAACTGCAGCTCAAGATCAAGCTTTAGTTACAGAAGTAATCAACAGACCTCTACGCCGCACGTCAATCCTCTTGGACAAAGCCAGAGAATATAATTGTTCTCACGAAACAATAAGAAGAAGATTATTGGGGGCTGGTCTACACTGTTCAAGACCCGCTAGGAAGACTCTCCTGACTGAAACTCACAAGGCCAGACGAATGGAATGGGCACAGAATAACATAACCCAACCTCAGTTATATTGGGACTTAGTCATCTGGACCGACGAAAAGGTTTTCAAGTCTAACCAACAAGGGAGAGTTATATTGTATAGACCGCGCGGAACCAGGTATGCTGAGCAAAATATTATCAGAACTTCTTGTTCAGGGCGAATATCAGCACACTTTTGGGGATACATGACGGCTGCTGGTCCTGGAGATTTGGTTGCTGTGCCTGAGAGAATGAACAGTAGTGTTTACATTAACATCCTCGAAAATACGTTGTTACCGTCCTTAAAAAGAAACTTCCCCGAACAGGAAGAATATATATTTATGCATGATAACAGTGCTGTTCACACTTCCCGGCAAACACGAGAGTGGCTAAGTGAACATCGAGAGTTAATTTGTATTGAGTGGCCCCCTCTAATCCCAGCTTTGAACCCCATTGAACATCTGTGGGCCTACATGGTGCAAGAATGGGAAGAGAGACGTGAAGACAGAGACCAAACGTTTCTTCAAAATCATGTTATGGAACTGTGGCAACATTTTCATGACACACCGTTGTATTGCTCGAGACTTGTATCTAGTATCCCCTCCAGATTTCAAGAAGTTATTGACTCTGGAGGTGATTACACGAAGTACTAGTGTGTTATTTTTTGTGTAAACATTTATTTAAGTTTCATTTATTTATTATATTTTTTCAAGAGCAATACTTTCGTTCTTCATTCTTTTCCTTTGCTTGTTTACTTATTAGTTCGTTAAAACGTTAAGGAAGAGTAGTATATCTTCAAAAAGTGTTTGTGAATTTACTTTGAACATTTCTAAGAATACATTTACTTTCTTTTCTTACTCTATATCATGCCCAATATTACTTTCATTTCAGTTAAATAATAAATTTATTTCACATCTCGGATAAAAGTATTATTGTCATTTTAACGATGTTTTTCCTTTTGATTGTGTAATTTCTAGTTTCATTGAATTATCTCAATTCGAATGAATAAATCACATTTTTTTTATTGTCCCTTCCTTAGCTAGGTTCGAATTCGAGAACAATGTGGTGTAATTTACGTTCTTTATTCTTCATATTGTGCAGTAATGACAATATTAATTATTTTTCATGAGTCCAGTTGATCAGTAAAAACTTGGACAAACATTAACCTGGTGATTCTTTACGCAATGACAAGCGTAAAATACATTTTAGCTATTCTTTATACTTCACACCGATGAAACATTCTAACAGTCTGTTAGCGCTTCATTCCTCGCCTTCCAATTGAACTGTCTGTGTACTGCGCATGCGCCAGTCAATTTCCATGAAATATCATAAATAACCCTGATACTTTCTATAATATTTACGAAAGAACGTGTAATAGAATCTATATCAACAACATACATCATTCATCAAAGTAAGGAAAACGTGTTCATGAAACAAATTAATAGATATATTATATCAAAGTAAATTAGGTTTAAATTTTAGGCAATAGAAAATGTTATTCTGCAATAAGAACTACTACTCAAAGCCTTTGCCACAATCATTAGTTGTTACCATAGCCGAGTGGTCTAAGGCGTTCGGCTTATAAAGCACCATTCGAACTAAGTTCGAGTCCCCGCAGGGTACATCACTTTTTTTCTCTCTTTTTTTCACCTGTTCTCGATGTTTCTGTCTGTGTTCTTGTCGGCTTCCATCAAATACAATTTCGAATAGAGACCAATATATAAGATAAATAATCATTTATTTGCGAATCTGCACTCGTATACATTTTCGAGATTTTGATTTTGGAAATGAAGTGTATATAATATTGAATAGTAAAAATAGTAAAATAAAAAAAATATTTGTATAAATATTGATTAATTAATTAGAGTTATACATGGCTTTTCAATCAGGATTATATAGAGAGGACTTACTTCTAAGTGCAATCCGAAAACAAATATTTGAGTTTTAATCTGACCCAAAGTTGGTAACTTACAGGATAATTTATACATAATTGGTATTGTAATTTTTATGCTTTTATTATAATCTTCTATAAGTTATGATTTTACCAATTCAAAATGTAGAACGATAAACAAGTGTAATATTATATTTGTTACGAAAAGCTTTTAAGCAATGATGCTTTCCGGACGTGATCTGAGGGAGAATTTGAGACCCCTCTCGAGCTAAGAAATTTCCGCCTTCAGGACGATATATTCGATCATGCTAAATGTGGACTACCAATGTTTGCCCTCTACCCGCATATTGAAATTCCCCCCGAGGATAATTTTCTGAAGTCACCACTATTTATAAATAGTTTTTCGTTAGAAATCAGAGGATAATGGAGTAGTGAGTATACTTCATTTTTTTTTTAGCTATGGATTTAAGATTCGCAATTCATATAATGTTCCGTTCTAATCGAGTTTGAAACAAAAGAAGTTTTCAATGAGTTACTCAAAGAAATATTTTCAGCCTCCGGATGAAAATAGGAAGACACTTAAAAAAGAAACAACTTGCTACCGGGTTTGAACACACAAACATGTGATTGATAGTGTATCGACCCAAACCACTCGACCGTTTTGCATGCCTTTGCACTTCTTCTTTTGCCTTTTGTGAAAGCAGTTTACTGTTCCATACTCGCTTTTGTTTATTCCGATACGACTATGAGTTCTCAGCAAATATTTGGACGTAACAGCTCTTGCATTGTATAAAAGTGTTTCTAGAATAAATCACAATCAATATTATGTCCTAATAACATACGTAAAACAGGTTGAATTCGTGAAATGATTGAGGTTGGAGTGAGCGTAAATGTTTTCATAGTTAGGAGCCTGGATATGCAAACCCGCTTAACGTGGGGATTTAATTTTGTGAAATTTGGTACATTATGGTCGTGTACCATTGAACAAACCCGCTTGTACCTTTGAACTAAGTGATAATTACAACGTTTCTAAGGCAATAATATGAAAATAAGCCGTATATATTAACAGTTATAAATTGCAATAAAAGGTTTAGCTATAAAATGTTCCCCAGAACTTAAATTTTATTAATTAAATTAAAAATTGAAGAGAAGTTCTAACAAAAACTTGTGAACAATAAAGTTGAGCATATACAACTCTTAACATTATGTTATACAATAAGCAAATATTTAGAAACTACTTAAAATTATATATTATTATAAAAATAAATAACTTTATATCCTAACCTAACCTATATAAAAATATAGGAATTGTTTTAACTACTTATATTGTGTATCTTTACACAGTACTATTTATCGTTCAAGGGTACGCGATGCATTGATGTTCATAGGTACTAGAGGGTCACCATTACGTAGAAAAGTTTTCCGCTAGCTTAAATATTGAACAGACGTTAAAACTAAAAATATTACTGTATTCCCCTATGACTCTACTACAAGTTTGGACAAATAAATATCACAAGTTGCGAAAACCCAAGAGCACTAAATTCAAAAGGTAACTAAAAAAATCATCGTTTTGGGGTGAAAAAATTAAAACGAACATTACTCGGCACAACACTCAATAAACAACAGCCAAACGTTTTTGTTGTCCTTTTTAACATTTAATCTTTCAAACGAATTTTAATAACTGCACCTAGATAGTTCTGAATTCGAGAAAAGCCCAGGTGTTTAAAGGTACATTGTTTCAAAGGTACAACGCCTTCCCCTATATATAAACACTTGAAATTACATGAACATCGAAGTCTGGACTCCCCTTGAATTTCTGCGTATGTTACCAATTGTGTTTCTCTTCACATTTTTTACACTTTCTATTTTGAATGCAATTTGGAAGTACAGGGCAAGCGTGAAGATGACAAACAACTTTATTATCAAAATATTTTAACGCTTTTCGATTTTTCTTCAAAACAATCAATAACACGCAAAAAACAAGTGATTGAGTTTTTTTAAACTGAAATCTGAAATTTAAACGACTAGTATGAAGTTGGCTTACCCAAATTTATGTTGTAAATCGCTCTTAATACTTTTCGAAACAAACTATTTTCTCTTAAACTAATCAACAAGATAAGAAAAAGAAACTTGACTTGAGCTTTGAATCAAAATTTAAAAGTAGAATAAGCAGTGTGCATTGGCCTATCAAATGTATTCTGTAAATATCTCTTGTTGTTGTTCGATTGTTTTTCTCCAAAACAATCAACAACGATCGAGAAATAAACCACTTTCATCCAAACCACATCGTAAATATGTTCTAATATTTATCCAAACAAACTACCTTTCTCAAAATAATCAACAACAAACCCTATCAAACGATTAATTTTAGTTTTCAATCGAAATGTGTAAGTAGAGGGACCAGGGCAAATGTAGCCGTATTCAAAATTTATTTTATATATATACCTTTATGATTTTCGAAACAAATATTTTTCTTCTTCGAAACAATCAATAACAAATGATTGGCTCTGGGTTTGGATCAAAATTTAAAAGTAGGGGAATTACTTGTGAAAAAGTAAATATCTCTTCTCAATATTTGAAGGTAACTATTTTTTCTTCAAAAGATTTAATAACAAACGAAAAACAAGCAAAATTGAATGTGAGAGCCGAGATTAAAGTTAGCTACACCCCAATCCAAAAGTTAACTACAGTCCACTTTCTACATATCTCAGTACGTTTATCGAAACAAACGATTTTTTCTTCAAACAGTCAATAACAAACGAGAGAAAACGGTTTTAAAACAAAATTTGAAATGGGGGCAATGTGAAGTTGCCCCCTACTTTATTTCATAAATATCTTAAAGGTTTTTGAGACAAAAGATTTTTTCTTCAAAAGAATCGATAACCAACAAAAACATGCTATTGATTTTGTTTTTTATCGAAATTTGATAGAGGGCCACTTCGCACTGCCCTACTAACTTAATTTTGTATATATGTCTATGTTTTTGAAACAAACGATTTATTCAAAACAATCAATAACAAATGAAAAGCAAATGTTTGCAGACCCGTATTTATAAATTGTGCGCCCTCTACTCTACATAATATCCCGCCCCCTCCCACACAACTTTATTAGTGATGATTATGATATTGAATTTTACGCTTGAGTAAAGCTGTTTTTCTGCTTGTCTGTCGGTAGCGCTTTTCAACTAGAGAACCATAATAGATAGAAAAATGGAATTTTAACATGTTTTAGAGCTCTAAGAGAAATGATTAAAATGACTGTTCCAGATTCTCAGGTCACACTTTAGCTGAGGTATGGGGCTGCAAAATACCCCTAAGAATAACACGGAGTATTTTTAAAATAATCGAAAACGACAAATATTAGAGATAAATTCATATTTTTGAGGTCGATGAGATGAATAGTGACAGTTTTAGTCTAATTCAACTCTAAGGTCTTACTTCACTCCCGTGTGCGGGAGCGAGATTTTAAAGGTAATAAAAATCATAGTTTATAGTTTTGAATTTATAGTTTCGAGGTCGCTGAATTTAATGGTATCAGTTTTCTAATATGTTAAAGTTCATCCTCACCTCTTGGAGTGGGAGTGGGAGAGAATGACTTCTTTAAAACTAATCAGATAACATAGCTTATTGGTAACTATTATAATTAGAGCGAATTAAACAGATTTTTTCTCGCGCTTGTGTGGGGCTCTGCGATTTGCTAGTTTTAAATGTTACTTTGTTGTGAATCGTAAAATAGATCCAAAATTTTGCACTTCACTAAATTCCACAGCTCTGTGCTCGAGCACAGAATAGCACTTATGTAAATAGGGGCCTGAATGTATGGTTTCGGTACCTAATCGACATTAGAAAGTGGCGAGTGGGCAATTCAGAAACGTTTTATGAAAGCTTTATGAAGTTTTTTTTTTCTTGAATTTCGTTTTGATAGGTGTAATCATACTGGGTTTGCTCTTGTTACTGAGTCACTAATAACATTTTTTAGCACAATAAATATTTCCCTTTGAACAATTTCTCGTAAAGTACACATAAGGTTTTATCCTCCCGCATGTCACTTTCTTAGGTTCAACTAGCTTTTTCGATTGATATGCATATCTCATTTTTGGACAATTATTGTACAATAATCTATTGTAGAATTTAAAGAGATAATGTATGTGGTTGCTTTAGAAGTATATTAATACGAACATCTTATAAACCTTAAGTGTAGAAGTAGATTATTACAGAATAAATTATTGTAAAATTTCCTGTAGTTAAATTTTTCCATCAGTTTCAGTGTATACAGGAACTAAAGCTAGCTCATAGAACAAAATATTCCTGTTAGGAATAATATTAATGGCAACTTCTTCCCTGCAAAAACGCATTGTAACTTCATTTTGTAAAACATTTAGTAACTTATTTTACCACATTTTCTTCTTTGTTCAGTACATTGCAGTAGTTATAAATGTATATATATTAATAATTGTATATTTATTATATTAATATTATCAGTAGCGTACTTCGGGGGCTTCCGGGCTTAAGCCCCCGCGAAATCTTACTTAATATAGTAAAGTATATGAAATATCTTGCAGAATTTTCACATTTTCATGCAAACCCCCCGCGAAAGTTAGCAAAGCCCCTCCCGAAACAAAATCGTAAATACGCCACTGAATATTAATAATTATTCGATTTTGAGAAAACACAATGTAAAATTTTCTTAAGGGATTCCAATGATATCCCAGTTCGCCACTATAATTTGCCAGGAATGGAAGGGCGAATTGATACCTCATTTAAATAAACATGTTCCAGGATAGCTTTCGTTTAAAAAATGTTGACGCAATATGGCGTATATCTTCTTTAAGAAGCCTCATCCCGCGAAATTAAAATACCGCTAATTTTACAGTAATTATGTGATATCTTCAAATAGATAAAAGAAAATCGAAATGTGAAACAAGAAGCCCTAGAGAATTTTATTTTGCGTGTGGTACCTTTATCACAAGTCACCTAGTGGCTTTCCGTTTTCAGCCGTTCAGAAACGCGAAAATAAATGCCGATTTTCAAACTGGCTCGAATTCGAAAGCAGATAAGTGAGTCGTGATAACGGCATCTCAGGTAAAATGAGATTATCTACGGCGCTCTTGTTCCACATTTCGATTATCTTTTATTTATTTGAAGATATCACATAATTACTGTAAAATTAGCGGTATTTTAATTTCGCCATGATGAGGCCTCTTAAGACCCTCTGGGAGGGGCTGAAATCTTGAGTATAAAGAGATTGCACCCCATCCGACGATTAAAAAAGAAAACAAGATATCAGATAAATGTTAACCGATTTTGATAAATGTTAATCGATTTTGATAAATGTTCTTTAGTTAGTTGGGATCAGTCAGGAATAAATCAAAGGCTTTACCCCTAGTATAGGCTAAATTCACCATAAAGGGGTGAAAGGTGAATCAAATCAACCCCATGTTATAAACATTCAAAACAATTTTGCAGGAAAAGCTACGCTATGTTTTTCGTTATAATAATAATAGTAAAATCAACTCAATGTCATGCATATTTTTTAAAGCTTCACAATCATCCCTTCTACCTCAATTTAAAATCAATCGAGAACTTCACTTTCAAATTATCTCATTTCCCGGTGTTCAAATAAATAAGTGTTCTACAATTACATAAGTAATATTGTTCTATTTTAACAAGCTAATAATGAGGGAGTGAATCTCTCCTGATTGTAAATAAAATATTTCCACGCAATTTCTTAGGTCTACTACTTTTATAAAACATAGTGTGTATTTTGTTCTAGATTATAGACTTACTCTTGGGGGTGTAGAGGGAGAATATGGGAGGAAAGGGAGAACCCAAGAAAACACACGAACACATTTTTTTCTTTAGTTAACGTCTCACGATATGCATCTAGATTGATATTAGCGCGGCTTAGTCATAAAAAAACTGCATTTAGTGAAAGAATTATGAAACTTGGCAAACTTGTAGAGTAAGGCATGGAAAATATTTTGAGAAATGGAGACATTCGAAATTCGTGTTTGTTTGCCCGCCATCTTGGAAATCAATATGGCGACTACGTAAAGGGACAGACTTTTAATTAAATAATAATATCTCCTCACAGAACTACCTTAGAAACCTCCTTATTGCGTTAAATTAAAGATAATGAAAAAGTTAAGAATGTAAGTTTATTATATGTTACTTGTACGTCCACCATATTGTCAAGGGACGTTAAGTTTGAAGATAATTTTTCTATTTTAAATTCCTTTGGATATCAGAAGTTAAAGATTAAAAGCAAATTATATTTTAAATTGGCGTTGTGTTTCAAAATTAAGAAAGCTGCAGACAGAATAATTTCTAAATAAGATTTCTTTATGTTTATGTTTGTTTTGTTGACATATGTGAAATAACGCTACAGACACGAGTCTGCACGTGTCGTCATTATGACAACAAACATTGAGAAAATATTAATTGTAAACTTTTATAAAATTTTGTTAACATGAACACATTTTAGAAGTTTATCAAAACTGTTGAAATCGCAGACGCAGACTATTTGGAAATTTGATTCGTTGAGAGACAATGGAGAAACCGATGGTTTCAGCAAAGAGATGAAACAACACTAAAATGAAGTAAGAGATGAGACCACAACATCGTAGTTTGGAGGACGACATAAAAAGGTTATGTCGGAGAGAATTGGGGTCAGTCGGATAGATCAGTCAAGGAGATCAGTCGTATGGATCAGTCGCAGGGAGCCTAGACACTGGTCAGTCAGATGAGTTGGGGACTGTAGTAGCAGAGACAAGTTGGATCAGTTGCAGCGAATCCTTAGTCAGTGCAAATCCTTCCACTCTTAGTCAGCGAAGTAACGACATTCAGAGTCAAACCAACGACCTCAAGGAAGGAACTCAGAGTCCATGAGTTGTCATCTAACGTCAACAGGTGTGTGGTATTTCATCTCAGTTGCTCTCAATTGAGTAAATCGCCAAGAGTCTACTTTGTGTGATCTGATGGTATTTACAAACTTCCTCGCTCACACACAACATTCCACTTCATAATTCCATTTAAGAAATACATGATTTTAGTAGTATGTGGTCAGTTTCTCATTTAGTGAATAACCTCTCTCAATTATATGTCTATTCTGTTATTCCTGTCTATTTCAGACAATAGACAGAAGCAACCTTATTCGTGTCTTAAAAGCATTTACATCCCAGTTAGGCACGACACGAGTATTGTGTTGAGAATATTTAAATAAAGTGATTGTTATCAGTAAATTTTAGTTGTACTCGTTACTGAATATTGCTATAATGGGAAATAACTATGAAACTATCAAATTTGTACATTCACGTAGAAGTTAACATAATAGAGCATAATCCAGCTTTCCCAACGATGTCAGAATCTTTGCTCTGCCTTCAAACTAAAGGGAGCTAGTCGACTGGATGTATTATACGGTGTTGTTCTTTAAGTACTTCAATTTCGCGCCCACGTATAATTATGTTCCCAAGAAATTACGATAAATACTTCTTTTTCGAGTCAAACTAAAGAAAATGAATTTCCCAAAAATGTCACACTAGCAGAATATATTTTCTCGTTTACTCGCATGCAACACTGATTTGTCTACAGTTACAATGAACGGTGCACAACCTTTATATTAGTAGAAAAAATTTGAAATATTATTATTAGAAATTGTATTATATGAGACTTTTTTTAAAAAAAGAAGTGAATAACAGAAGTGTCAAAGCGTCAAATCAATTCAGGAGCAAGCTCCTGCATAATTTTTGCACATAAGGGTACACAACAGTCCTTTCTTTTTGTGCTTGCAAGCATTTTGCTGGCATCCTTTTTCGCAGCTGCACTTAATCTGTTCTCTCACTGCCTTAGAGATTCCCGGTTGAGATTACCATTTTGGTGTTGGTTTACGATCTATCAAAATCCATCCCCAATCTTGTAGTCGTGGAATATTAATGATGTTCATTGTCTTGTGACCACTTTGTTAAAGTCCCCTTAAAATATGCTGCTTCAAAGCATCAGATTTTAGGGAAAGTTAAACATCGTTCTCTTGAAGGAAGTAAATGGTTGCTTTGAAGCCTCGTTTACAGTCATTAAGTCACTCGTCTGAGCATAGAAGAGCACGGTATATCGTTGGAGTAGGTCATATGCATTGTCTGTGATTGCATCTTGAGGAAGCAACAGAAACTCAAATGGCTCCAATTCATCATGAAATGAATTCCATCGCTTCCAATTGGTTGCTTTTCCACGCCCGAAAAAAACGAAACACTGTCACATCCACTGAAAGAGTGGAAACCTCGAAGTTCAACTGGTTTTCGTTCTCCAAGTTGTTCAGCAATAACATGGACATAAGAAGAATCTGGCTTGTTTTCCACTACCAAACTTTATGAACAACCGTTTAAGACCTTGACGTTTCAACTCAAAATACTACGATATTGACAAATCCAAAACATCAGTGTCAACTGTTCTGATACATATGCCATGCTTACCATGAAGTACAGCATCCTGAACGTGCAAAATAATGCGGGTATCGTCTTCTTCGTGGTTGCAAACTTCAAGAAAACTTTCGCGAACACAAGAACGATTTGTTAGAACTCCTCAACCGTGAGTAGATACTACTTCAATGTCTGAAAATAATCCAGAAGATACTCTTCTCCTATGAAACGTAGATAGTTAAGATTTATTTTGGAAATTTTTATAGAGTTTTGATTCATTTGGCCGTACCTAATCTCTGTCAACTACCTCGAGATTCCCTAGTATGAGATTTAATACTAGATGTCTCCATATCTTAAAATGTTTCCCATGGCTTACTCTTCAAGTGTGCCAAGTTTCGTAATGCTTCACTAAATGCAGTTTTCCTTTGATTTTCCAGGTTAAGCAGCCCTACTACAAGAGAGACGGTCGTGATGATAATGATCGAAAATGTAGAATGAAGACGAGCGAGAACGGGAGAACATCTTGACATTTCGATGCACACACGGTTTGTCAGCATAAAAACAACTTAATGAAAACCGGGAACTACCCGGGGACCCTAGATAAGCGCTTTACCATTGTGCATCTATAGTTGAGTTCTTTAACTATTTAGCGACAAATGAATTAATGTACTGTATTAGAAATCTAAATTTATGTTGTCTATAAAAGTAATAAATTGTACATAACTTAAGTATGTATATTGATTAATATGTTACATTAAAAAATACAGCAAAATTTCTGAATACATTATTTCTTATAGTTACACGTTAAAAAAAGATCATCATGGCTTTGAAATGCACTTGAAGTATGTATATTTTTAAAGTGATTGTAGCACGTTGCAAAGCACTTGAATTTTCTAATTATCTAAGCATCACTGTCAATTTATTATCTCAAATTTAAAAAAAAATCAGTGCATCTTTAATTCACATTATTAATAAGCAAACAAGTTTCACTAGTATAAACTATCGTCATTTAGAAATCCTAATTCAAGAATATCAGTGTCTTATAGCTTTGAGAGTATTAAAAGATGACTATATTAACAAAATTGTATTCACGGGCTTCCTTGACAACTTATTATAAAGGTAACGAAGAAAATTATGTCGTTTTTTGTGGAGATCTGTGTACAATTGTCTCTCACATTGTGAGATGAACGCGGATGGAGATAATGCTAAGGTCAGTTGTTGATGTGGGTATATCTAACATACTACCTGGTTGTGACAGTTCACTTACACCGTGAACTTGCTTAAGGACAGAGTGAGCATGGGACCTCCACAGAGCGTCATAAGTGTCTGTATGGTGTACAAGTTCAACTCAAGTCAAACGCCACTGCAGCGGGGCGGAAGATATATCAGGCCTTTGGTGAGAGTGTTGTGAAGACGCGGACAGTGCAGCGATGGTTTAACAAGTTTAAGGACGGTGAGTAAACACTCGAAGACGAACCACTTGCAGAAAACATGTATAAAATGAAGATCGTCAACCAGCAATTCAGACGAACTGCAATTCAGTGTAAGTGGACAAACCATTCGGCAGCAACTCCATCAAGTTGGGAAGCACTACAAGTTGGGGAGATGGGTCCCACATGAGTTGACTCCGCGCCAGAAGGCAAGACGATCAGACACACATGTTTGTTTGTTTTCTCGTCTGAAGAAGGAGTCATTTCTGGATAGAGTGTAGACATGTGATGAGAAGTGGGTCCTGTACGAAGCTCCACGGCACGATCATCATTGCTTAACATCCCACGAACCTGTTCCAAAACAGCCGAAACCAGCACTGCACCGAAGAACTTCCACCTCTGTATTCGGAGAACGGTTCGCGGCATCGTGCATCGGGATCTGTTACAAGCTTGTCAGAGCATCAATATAACTGTATTCTGTCAGCCGTTGAACCGTCCTCAAAACACTGGAGCCAGCACATCTGAATCACAAAGGGGTCCTCCTGTTACAGGGCAACGCTCAGCCCCACGTGGCTAGGATGATCCGGGACACCATTCTACGCCTCGGATTAGAAACACTATTCCATCCGCCACACTCCCCGGACATTGCACCTCCGAACCTGTTACATCCCTTGGAAAATCACCTTAGAGGACGCCAGTTCAAATTCCTAGTAGAGGTGCAAAATTCACTTGATACCTCTTTTGCTTCGCGGCCCACCGCGATTGCATCCATGGTCTTCCGAAACTTTGGCAAACTCGTCGGTTTTTGGGGATCATTTTTGATCTTCCAGGTACGTATTAGGTGACATTGATGTTAGAATGTGGTGGATGAAAAAGCGATACAACTTTCTTGGTTTCATTTATAAACTGTGTACCCATGAAATATATTTAATTCTTACCGCTTAGCTTCTTAAGCTTATAAGAACTATGTCAAATGAGTAGAAGAAGTCGTAGTCACTAACGTGAAAAAATAAAATGTGATGAACTAGTAAGGTGGAAATTTTTAGAAGAGAAATATTGGCATACTCTGACGGAAATGAAATGTTACGTCTACCTCTGAAATGAGATTTATCCAGGAAACCTAAGCCAATATGGCAGACTAGCGGTAAACCTTAAATCGCATGATTGCCAAGCAATGAGACTATCTTCTGAGAAAAGTTATATTGTAGAAAATGCAGTGGTTGGCAAGATCACAAATGTCTCAAGTCAGCAAATAGACCACCAAGATTCCGCTAATAGACGAAATCAATCAGCAAATAGGCCACTTTCATAAAAGTAAATAATGGAAAGTGGTCTTTTTGCTGACAAATTTCCGCAACTAGACCACTGCAGATTACTATCTATCTATCTAACTATATATATATATATATATATATATATATATATATATATATATATATATATCGAGTAAATCAAATACAATTAACATAGTAAAATAGCATATATTCTACGTATTTCGTTTAAATTATGAAAAGCTTTTTGAGTTCCACATGGTCTTTCATTGTGTGCAATAACTTTATCAATCATGTTTCCATATCTTGCTTCTTAACCTGAATAAAACGGTACACAGTAAAAAAAAGAGGTGGTAAAACAACACACAATGACTCCCATTTTAGTAAGTCACTTGTTTGTTAATTTAACACGAAATATTATTTGTGGCTAGCCATGAATATTTAGTACACTGTTAGAGGATTACTTTCTCTCTAACGGAAGACCATTATTTAATACGGTGTAGTAATAATTGGTTGAGGGCAGATCTAGGATAACTTTCTTGAAATTTATTCTTGTAAATTGCAGATTTAAGAACCATTGCAATTATTAACGTTAGTACCTGATCAGGAGGGGAAAATTCCGGGAGAAAAATTAGATTCATTGAATGATTTTAAATAGTACATCAAGTGATCTAAAGCTTTCAAAGCGTTTACATTACATAGAATATGGGAAAAATCTGGGATAAACCCATTTATGTTGTATAATGGAACTAGAAGAAGAGGTCAATCTAATCTTGTATAGCTTATTATGGCGGCAATCTTGAAGTCAGCTATCTTGAACTCAGGTAAAACATTTTCTAATAGGACGAGGGTTATCGTTTTGAGGTAGCGTTTCATCTGAAGCACAACTCTGGCATTATTTTCAAGTTTCCTATAATGATATAAGAGTAATTACGTGTGAACAACGAAATTCTTCGGTGTAATGTTATTTTATTGTAGATATGGACAACAGACTTGTAAGAATTTTGGACGTTTTTTGACATAAACTGAAATAAGCTGCTACAGAAAGCTAAATCTTTGTTTCGTTATGAGCTACAAATAAGTTTCCATCAAGAAACCCTTTGGGTATTTTAAATCTCTCTCGAAAAAAATTGTGTTTGTTGTAACAAAACCACTGATTTTTTCTTCACAATAATTTCTATCGTATCACCTCTTGCGTCAAGCCTGTTTGCTGTTTCACCGTTTCCTCTTACCGTTTTAATTTTTTTCAATCACTTTTTGTTTTTCCATAATGCTAACCATTAAAAAACCGCTACGTGTTTCTCCGCCAAGTATCAGAGATGGGGAGATAATTTAGAACAAGACAGTCCAGTTGATTGAGAATCTATTTTTCTATAACTGTAGAAACGTTTCAAAAATCTATACCTTGTAATGGTGCATGGGTTGCTCGGTCCCATTTAAACCAAGCTTGCACAAATAGACGTATCAGAAAAATGCATACTTTCCGAAAATCCGTTTCTATTTGCTTCGTTAAACGAAATTTTTGGCGCAAGAAAAACATTTTTAAAGAGTAGATTGCTTTTACTCTCCCTTGCATAGTGAATTGCTGCAGGTAAACGAAAGAAAAAGTCCCGAGGAGGTATGACACCCAAGAATATGATAACCACTTAGAAAAATTCCCTGTAAGCTTCTCTGCCTTGTCCTGCTTCTACAAGTTTGATAGCAAAATTTAAAACTTCGTTTCTTACATCGGTAATATTGTTCCTTACATCATCATCGTCAATTCCTGGAATAAAGTTAGTACAATGTATTTTCGACCATTCGTTCTGAAAACGGTTAAAAAGAGGAATGTCCGATCCAGCTGCAAGCCAAACACAACACTTATCGAATACACATTTTAAAACAGATTCATAAATGTGGTGTCCACAAGGAAGGTATAGAAGTGTTTCGGAGCTTCTGCTCTAGCAGAATGCAAGCATTGTTGACATGAGCCATATTGAAGGGAGTTTTGTCACAAAAACTGCCTGCACAAACTTCATCAAGTTCCATTCATTAAGCGAATGAGCTATAGTAGGAGCAATATATTCTCCTGTTGATGATGACAAAATGGGAACACCAAATAGTAGGGGCCCGCGTATATCTCGACGAGTCAGCAAAATTTTTCTCGATCCTGATTGGCTAATAGAGGTCACTTAACTTTAGGACCTGCATACGCGGGAAATTGAAATTTTAGCCACGCTCCCCGGTCACGTGGTATGACGTCATGAGTCATCCTCTGTGGAAATCCCTCATTCCCCTTTATGACCGGGATTTTCAAATTCGTTCCTTTTTACGGATGAGTGCTTTGGTACCACGATGTTGATTGGTTGATAGAGGTCACGTGATCTTAGGCCGTGGGACTTTTGAAACTCGGGTATCCTTTTGGATGTGTAATTTTATACTACGATACTGATTGGCCGATAGAGGTCACATGATTTTAGACCCGCCACACGGTGAACGGGTTACATGTTATAACGTCATGAATCATCTTTGTGGGAAAAACCCTCACTGTGAATTTTTGAAATGTGTTTCCTTTTACGGGTAAGATGAGTGTTTTGGTACCTCGATTTTGATTGGAGGTTAGAAGTCACATGATCTTAGCCACAGCCCATGCGAGAAATTCAATCGTTTTAGGTTACGTGATATGACGTCATGAGGTCAGGACAGCCACCCTCGACCGGGATTTTAGAATTTTGTTCCCTTTTATGGTTATTCTTTTTGGTTCCTTGAAGTTCTCATGGAAGGTTAAACCTCTCCTTAAATAACCCTTTTAAGTATAATGATACTGTACTGAAGTTTACCTTAAATATTATCGTTTTCTTTGACAGATAAGATGATTACCAGCTTCTTTACCTGCCTTCTTACCTTGATGGGGAAGAAGCCCACCTTATATGTTTACTTGTGGAGATCCTTTCCTTGAAATAGTGTCTCTGGAAGGATACATTTATTTAACACTGGTAAAAGAGAAGGCCGTTCTTGTCGCTTGTAGATTAACTCTAAAAATTTCGAAGTAAACTTTTTAAATTTTCGAAATAAACATTTAAAACCAGATTTTGAAATGTAAACCAAGTTTTGGAAAATTAAAAAGAACAATCCTAACAAATATTTCTCCATGAATCTAACTCAGGTCTTTCAAACCAAAGACGCGTACGCTAACCATTTAGCTATGAACGAATTCGGTTTTAATCATGCTTCGTGGGTTTCGAACTATGGTCCCTGAAATACTTTAAGATGTGGAAGTGAAAATAACGTTTTCGTTCTTGGATTAAAATAAGATGCTGAAAGACTTCTTTGTGTGTTGACATAGACGCACATATGAATGAAATGCAAGCGTCAGCGGATGCGTACCTTATTACTTTTGTTTTAGTACAAGCGTATTAGCATGATTCACGAAAAAAGCATTTACATTCTCTTATTGAATATGAGGATAATGAATTGTCGTCACATTTACGAAATGTGACCCAGGTAGAAAGCTTCGGTATGATGTCATGATCATAATTGCGATACTAGATGTTGTAATAAGGATTTTATAACTACTGAGAAACGTGAATGACGTCACGATCGATTTTTACACACCGCTTTCTTTCGAGATTCATGACGAAAGCAGCGTTTTGAATGGTTCGTTGTGATGTCATTTTATGTATTTCCTCGTTTCTGATTGGTTGATAGTGACGTCGTTTTCATAGTGACCTAAATAAAAATCTAAATTTCATTTTTCAAATTCTACACCGCTCTCAACTGTCAATTGAAGAAGGTGTGCTTTTTATAAGTGTTTTTATTTTAAACTTTACTGCAGCGACTTTTTGTTCATTGAATTTGAGGTAAGTTCACAATTTACATTTAAGATTTATTTTCTCACACGATTCGAAAATAATTTTATTTAATATTTGTGGGAATTATAAACTTCACATCTTTATAACATTGTTATCACTAATACACTGTTTTACTTTTAACACGAGATATTTAGGCTGAGACCATTTGAATGGTTATGAAGGAATTAATGGAATGGGAAAGTGTGAGTACCCCGAATAGACTCACGAGATCGAATCAGAAACCCCACACACTAAAGTATCGTGTTCTCTAAAACCAAGCACGAGAAGTGATATGATTTGTTTATTATGGTTTAACGTCCCTTCAGTAGTGTGGGCTAGGAATACAGCTTAATGTTGAATTTCAACACCCGTCGGTAATTGAACTATGGCCAGAAATGCGTGCGGTAATCATTGGCTTGGTTTTAAAAGAATGCATTTCAAAATTTCGAAAACTACGACTGAGGATAGTATTGTTCGATTCCCATTGAAACCATTGTTTTAGTTTAGCGTCCCTTCAACTTAACGTGATATTCGAGCAACCACCCAGTATTGAACCAGGGCCAGAGGTGTGTACGGCAACCACTTAGCTTAGTTTTGAGAAGAATGTATGATAAATTTTGAAAACTACGTATGAGAATAATATTATTAATTTCAGAAAAGGATTGACAGCGCCAAGACGTGGAAAGCAAATTCACCGAGGATTGAACCATTGCCTTCCACGTTAGAAGCATGTACGCTAACCGCTTAGCTACAATAAAAAAAAGAGTGCATGAATATTTCGTTAAAAGTTTTACGCTATACAGATTTTGTTTTGAGAATTACATATGCATAACGTTAACGTTTGATGAATCTCTTAAACTTACAAACGCATCATTTTAAAGTCGAGGAAAAATGCTTAGGCGTACTTTGTCACATCTCAGCACTGTTGAAACATATTCATTTCATGCATTCCTTTAATCATTACAGAATTATACGTAAGTTACATGCTGATGTAATGGTCTCGAGTTTGATTTCCAGTATGACAGCAAAAAACACTCATTTCAGTAACACAATTATTTGAGACTTTGTAACCGAAAAAAATTTAATTTATAGTACGCGTGCTTTAATAATGAGACTCTGAGCGCCCCCGCCGGGAATCAAACTCAGGACCTTTACATGAATTGGTTAGTTAAGAATTTATCATGAATGTTATGATATCCTGTTTATCAGGTGATTAAGATTCTTCTTTCTTTTGTAGTAAATTAACGTTGCGCAATTCCTTTTTCCCCCTTACATATTTCGTTTTACCGTACGTGTTCCTATTTGTTTGTTTTCTTTTTTACCATGCTAGAATAGGGTTTTATCGTTCCTAAAGAAATCACTCGTCATTATAGACAAATTAACATTGAGGCAGAATAATGGAAGTACAATTTAACGCACCACCCGTAGGAACCGGTATTATCCAATACCTACATAATAGTTTTCAAGCGATGCCGGACAATTTATTAGCCAATATCGATGATGAGGCAATGGTTGGTTTATCGGTAATATCGCCACGAAACACCAATAAACCATTTTGGGTGAGTTTTCGCCAAGCACGAAATCTGACACTGGAAACAATGGGGGCATCGTTCGAAAGAGGTTTACAAAGCAATAATTCGTTTCTACTTCACTAACCATTCACCGTTTATTTTCATCGTGCGGATGTTGCACGTGGCTACGGCGGCAGTTTGCGGCAAGAAGTATTTCAAAACGAAGAATTCTTACGAAGCAAGCGAGGGATTGTACGTGTAAAAATCAAGATTCAAGGTGTCTGGTGTACGCCCTTGTCATTGCTATTGGCCTGAAGATATACAAGAATGTAGATGTGAAACGACATAAGCAATATCAAAATCATAGAAAATGTATTGCGGATCAAGAAGTTGATGCGTTATGTACAAATACAGGAGAGAATTTGGACTATGGTGCCAGTGTAAATGAAATTCGACAATTCCACTCTTATCTGAAAGAATATAAAATTACTGTGTACACCAGTTTCTCAGGCTGTGACTTGGGGCCCAATGATGAAAATCACACTCCCATAAATTTGGTTTGTTTGGCTGGACACTGTTTTGCAAACACGTTCTATTGTGAAGCGTGTCATAAAAGGTATGATCATCGTAGCAGACATGTAAAAAATATCCTGTTACGTGCTCCAAATCTTTACAGAGACCTGTATGTGACAAGAACGAAACGCTGATACTGTGCAACGATTGCAATCGTTAATTCTACGGCGAAGAATGTTAAATAATCATCATAATGTTGTATATCATCAAAGGGAACCTGTGCGTAAAATGGTGAAGCAATATACTAAATGTTACAGAGTATATTCCTTTGTACGAAGTGGACAACGCATTCATGACTGTAACAAGATCTTTTGTAATGTATTTAAGAAGATTGTTCCAGGATTGCATCAATGTTTCATGCTTCCTGATCGACAATGCTTTAAATCGGGTGTTCCATCACTCATGCACGCAAAGAAAGACTAATTGGTTTTACTACGGTATAGAATCCATGCAGGACAAGAACATTGGCGATAACATGTTTGTACACGTTCCGGATTTATTGGTTGCAAAACAAGTATGTTATGCATGTGTTGAAAACGATAATATCCAACATCTTGAAGTACGGGTGGTCAGCGCCAGCATATTTTCCTAGGAGAAGATACAATTTATGATTTTCTCCAGTACTTCCGGGAACGTCGTCCCAACATAAATAGAATTGTCTGTTTCGCTCACAACCCGAAGGGTTACGATGGACATTTTATTCTAAAGACTATGGTAGAGCAATATCAATGAAGACCTGACGTCAGATTAAATGGGCATAAGATACTGAGATTAACCTTGAATAATATGACATTCAATGACTCTTTGAACTTGCTGACTATGGCATTAAGCAAATTGTCGAAAGCGTTCAATTTACCCGCAACCAAAATATAATTCCCGAATTTCTTCAGCACTAAAGAAAATCAATCGTATATTGGACCACTTCCAGAAACGAAGTATTATGGTGCAAATGAAATGTCCTTAGAAGACAGGAACAAGTTCATGCAATGGTACAACGACCTTCGTAATGACACGTTTGATTTCCAGAAAGAAATGATCAACTATTTTATTCAAGATGTCAATGTACTGCGACAAGCATGCTTTTCGTTTATGACGTCATTTAAAGCAGAAACCAAAGTGAATACCTTCTTGCGGACGATCACGATTGCAAGTGCTTCCAATTTAGTATTTCGCAGCAATTTCCTCAAACCCAACACCATTGGAATTCTACCAGCACATGGTTATCGATGGAAAAGTACGCAATCGATCGCTGCCATGCAACGGCTGGTCTATATTGAAAAAACCGAAGGAAAACAAATCTTATATGCGGCTCGACAAAAAGAAGTGTTTATTGCGGGATTCCATGTTGATGGCTACTACGAAGATCCTGAGACATTAGAGAATCACGTCTATGAGCATACCGGCTGTTTTTGTCATGGTTGTAAATTGTATATTACTACAGGCCGTAATCAGCCCATTTACGGCAATCCAGAACACCATGTAATTCCGTTATGAACTGACGCAACGAAAAAATGCAAGAGTGTGTGAATTGGGGTACATTCTACATGAAATTTGGGAGTGCGAATTTAAACAGTTTTTAAAACAAAATGCAGCAATGGTGAAG
The DNA here is from genome assembly GCF_964235325.1 of Thermobia domestica. NCBI lineage: Eukaryota > Metazoa > Arthropoda > Insecta > Zygentoma > Lepismatidae > Thermobia > Thermobia domestica. The sequence continues at coordinate 85,915,153 of NC_137457.1, read as the reverse complement.
TATCTCAAAAATCATCCGTATATGAACCACAGACCCTTAAATCCAATAAATAATTTTTTGGAGGAAGGACCAATTGTGTGAAATTGTACCATCAAGTCGAAAAAGCAGGAGAAAAATATAGTTCGATATTGTTACGCTTTATCCGTTCAATACCCTGTAGGACTCCTAGAATTTATCTACAGGGTGATGAAAATATACCACCAATAAATAAAGCCAATCGTCTGATCAAAATGACGATATTGCCAAGTCGCCATCTTTATCATTGTCTCCTCCCATATCGATACAACAAAAAACTACTGTCTCCAGTGTGTGCTGGTTGTGCCGAAGAAATGAACCCAGGCCTTACAGCAACGTGTACGCACAACGATCAGAAGCGATGCCTCACTGGAACATGGGTATCATACTAAATACAAAAGGCAATAGAGTTAGGATATTAACCGGTGGAAATCTTTGAAATTTGGCATTATAACATTGAACAATATGACCCCATCACGAAAAAAAGTGGCTTGTTCACGGAATACACGAATACGTTTTTGAAATCGAAAATGCAAGCTTTTGGATGTCGCGAGTTCATGTGTCACCGAAAAAGACAAAACGAAATTTATACAAAGCGTCCTGTAACGTGAAGGTATTGCTTTGGATCCTACCAAAATTGAAAATAATCCTGTACGAATAAGTTTATTTAAGGTTTGTGTTAACTGTCTAGGAGCAAGCTTTTACAGCGTACAAACTTTAGCCAGACCACAACTATTGATCGGCCGGAAGAATTTTATGAAAAACTCACTTCCCCTTCATTGAACTCCATCAAATTGTATCCATCAATGGTACCATGTTGTATGTGTTCTGGGAGTACAAAGAACATCTGCCTGTTAAAAATCGAAACACCAATGTCCTTTCATGAGCATTTACAACATGTGAATGTACAAGCACCTGGAAATGTTGCAGGAACGTGTTTTATATTTCGGCACGGATTCTGTGATATTTGCAGAAAAGCCGAGGGAGCCAACCATTGAACCTTCCACGTACTTGGAATGCTTATTGGATGAAATGGATTCTTATAGACAACGAGCCTACATCAAGACATTTGTTAGTGAAGGGTGAAAAATTGAAGTTTAGAAATCCAGACACCAAAGTCACCAGTTTCATATGCAAACTTAGAGGATTTACCTTAAACTACGATTAAGGGCAGCAAATAAATTTCAACACCCTAAAAGAAATGATTACGAATCAATGCCGTGGACAAGTCACCATTTCCATCCCTCATAAAATATGCAGGACCAAAGACCATACCGTCGTCACTCTCAAAAAAGAGAAAATGTACAGCATCCAGTATACAAAACGTCGATTTAAAGAACTCAATTCCTATGATACCCAATAAGGCCACCATTGTAACATAGTCTTTTTTCCTTTTCTTTTATCCTCCTTTTTTCCTACCAAAGAAAAGCACTACCGAGAATTTTTCATAAACCACCAACACCATCAGTGGAATAAATGCAGTCATCTCGTACCCGAGGAGAAAGTTGGAACTAAACGGAGAGTGTTACAGATCCATCTTTTATAAGTAAGCTTTATTTCTCTCTTATCAATATTTTTGTCGTTTTTAATGTTTCAGGAAAAAATAAATTCATAAAGTAATCCATTGTTTCTTCTTTTTCTTTACAGGATATGTCTACAAGATTCATAGATGACGACACGTCCAAAATGTTCATTAAACTATATTCTGTATTTATTTATCTATTAAAATGCTACAGTACCAATTAAGAGCGACCAAGCTCTAGCCTATAATCTTAGCTTTCAACTCTTTGATTTTCTGTTATTTGTGATTTCACGATTTCAACAAAGACAAATATTTTTAAAAGACTGTACTTTAAATAAATGTTCTAAAGAAATATTTTTCAGAAAATTTTTATCCTTTTAAATTATTGTTTGAAGGCGTTAGCCATTAATAAGCCATCTCCGAAATAAATGCAAGTGAATTGTGCTGCCATCTTTGGAGCTCTTTTAAACTGCGTGTATATGTTTATGGCTAATCCTTTCGACAATGAGATCTTGGAAACTACAGGCTCTAGAAATATGACGTTTTCACTGATCGATTGCAAATTTCATGTAGATTGTTCAGTTCTAATTGAATATTTAAAAAACATGGCCACGATTTCTTTATTACATTCTAACGGGTACATTGGAAGTGTTGAAATTAAAAAAAAAAACTAAAGCATCACGTCCTAAGCATTATACATTCCAACACCACACTGTTGTATATATAGGTTGTATATGTCTCAGGCGTTTGTTTCAATGCCAAATAGTAATAGAAATGAAAGATAACCATGTCTCCAGTCTAAGATGAACTTTTTTTTTGAGAGTGTTTTGCCCAATGAACACCATGTATAACTGACATTATAATTAATTGTGTATGTAATGTATTTGCTTATTAAATACTGCATGCAAGAAGAAAGAAAACACTGGTCTTACATGAACTAGAAACTCCAACCGGAAGCAAGCTAAAATTCTTGCAAAGGGTGCGAGATATTGAGAAAAATAATCGAAAAAAGTCTTCCCTTTTTGATACCCCTTGTTTTTTTAATCAATACGTCTTTCACTTGTGTCTGTAACGGGACGTGTACAAATGTTGTAAGGAATGATAAGGGGATTTATGCTCATATGCGAATGATGCGCTGTGTAGAGAGATCAGGTTCAGCTAGTTGTGTTAATAAAATTGTACGAGAAAAGCACATACCTTTCGCTAAAACACAAAAAGTTGAAAAAAATGTTTTATTATTTCTTGAAACCCTGAACACTTGATTGAAATAATGGTAATCTTGAAAATTTGGCTTGAGAATTTAAGGTGGAAAATATATCCAAAATTTGGTTTAAATGATTAGTTTGAAAATGTTTTGTTCGAAAAAGTATTTAAAGAATTTTCAGTGTCCAAAATTTGTTTTTTAATTTTTGGTTCGAAAATTTTTAGTGTTTCGAGAAAAATTGATTTGAAAATTTTTACATTTGATTTAAATCTTTGAATAAATTTTGCTTAGTTCGAAAAAATTGGTTTGGAAATTTAGTTTGTACAATTTTTGTTTGAAATTTTTGTTTTCAATTTTTGGTTTCTATTTCTTTTAGTTCGAAAAAGTTTTGATTTGAAAATTCAGTTCGATTATTTCAATTTTTTGGGTTCGAAAATTTTTGCTTTGAAACTGTTTTGTTTATAAATTTTTACTTTCAATTTTTGTAGTTCGAAAAATTTTTAGTTTTGAAATTTTTTTTCAATTTTTTTTTAGTTTTTGCACTCTGCAGAACTGTTTCGAAAGAATCAGAGCAGTTTAGGTAAGAAAAATCTGGCAACACTGTTTCCATTAATGAAGCGCTTACTGAGCAATAAAACGCTGAGCGTTTAAAAAATCGCTTAAATCACAAAAATGTTTTACAAGATTTTTGACAATTAAATTTACAAGCGACAAGGATGGATTTCACCATTGTTTAAAATAAGTGTATCCTTTCAGATACATACTAATTCAAGGACAGTTTGAATTTCCCACATGGGCTGGAGCTAAGATCGTGTGACTTCTATCATCCAATCAAAATCGAGGTACTAAAGCACTCATCTAACCCGTAAAATGAAACAAATTTTAAAAATTCAAAGTTTAGGGATTTTTGCTTAAAGATGACTCATGGCGTTATACCATGTAACCTGTTCATCGTGTGGCGTGTCTAAAATCATGTAACTTCAATCAACCAATCAGTATCGTAGTACCAAAGTACACATCAAAAAGGATACCCGAATATCAAAACTTCCAGGGCGTAAGATCACTTGACCTCTACCAACCAATCAGAATCAGGTATCAAAGCACTCATCTTACACATAAAAGGAAACAAGTTTTAAAAATTCCAAGAGCCTAAGATCACGTGACATCTATCAACGAATCAGCATCGTGATACCAAAGCATTCATGTCACCCATAAAAGGGAACGAATTTCAAATACCCCACGACTCACATTGCTAATAATATCGACCATAATATATAGAATATTGATGGGCATGGCACATTTCATGAAATGGGTAATGATTGCCACAATAACACCCACACCAACACTGATGTCATCACTCGTAGTCCCAAAAAGAACGTGGCAATCAAAAGACATAATACATATGTGAAGAACCTGTTTCGAAATGAGTTTCCTGTGCTTCATTGGACATTTATGGCAAAATTTGGAATTTAGTGGCGTTCGAGGAAATTTATTCCAATAATAATGCACTGCATATGCTTATTTTTAAAGTTCGTAGAGATCATATTCTGGTTTATACCGTACTTAGTGGTATGCTGTTAGGAGAATTGTTCGGAACTCTTACTATTTCCATAATCTATAGTACAAAAGAATATTCTGATCACCAACTACGTGGTGAAAAAAACACTCAACAGAACCTTGAGGAAGATATTAAAGTAAGTAATGATTTTGAAACAAATTCTTCTGCTGAACGTACAGGCGGAATGGAATCTCACTCTTTGATTGCTGATGTAAAAGATTTGTTTGATAATTCAACTGTGAGAGATATCAATAAAGTTTTACAGGGCCATACATTATTCAATGTCTACGAGAAATTGTGCAAGATCTGAAAAAGCAAGGCAAAATCCAGTGGAACTAGTCGATTAGCGATTCCATAAACGCATATTATAGATATCCATAAAACATTCATTACTTCTGAAATAGCTGAAGCTTGGATTCTGCTCCTTGATATTCTAAAACAAATCCTTCCGTACTTTGCTGGTTCTGGCTATAATTGTATGCAAAAAGTGTTTACATATTTCTTCAAACTATGTATTATATTGAGGACACTCATCCACATGTGAAGAATTGTCGAATGAGTTGTCTTAGAAACACAGAAGAGACTGGACTAAAACTGTTACAGCACCCTACGCACTTTTCAGATCTCGCTCCCTCTGACTTCGCGCCGTTTTTCCATGTGAAAACCAGACTGTAGGGAAGGTGTTTTACAAGCGATGTCGGTCTACAAAGGGATTATGGATTTGGATGAGTTTGACCAGATCTCTGCTGAAGGATGGCAGAGTTTCTTCGACGACTGGCTTCGAAGAATGGAAAAGTGTGTAATGTATTTTGGAAAGCACTTTGAAAAATTATAAGAAATAACATTGTTTTGAAAAAGCTTTCCTAGTTTATTTTTTAGAATACTACTAAAAAGTCAGCTATTCAGTGTTTGGTCTTTCCATACGTTTGATAACTTTTTATAATTTTCTCTTATTACTTTGACTTTTCCATAATTCCTTATATATATTTAAATACAATTACCATTGTTGCCCACATAAAATTTTGCAGGATTATGGCAAATACTAGAAAACGTTAAGTATATTGATTTCTAAGTGCGAATATTGTCAGCGTCACATATAGTCAGAACAAAAATCGCTTATGATTTTCCAAATTTCCATAAAAAATTATGCAACCCGAAATATCCTGTGCCACAAATTTTATTCTATTATCATTATGAAACCATGCAATGCACAGGGGTACTAACATTTTCATTTGCAATATTTCTTGCTAATTATTTTAGTTATGCAAAAAGACTGTGTTAAATCAAAAAAAGAGGGACAAATATTTTTGTTTCTTTTCCAAGACTAACAAGGGAAGTATGAATGAACTCGTATCGAAACCTACCGTAAAATTTCACTCAGAGGAAGGAAGTCCCACAGAAAGACCACACACAAGAAAGAGCTGCGTTTTCGAAGTGGAATTAAACAAAATAGCAGATTGAAATGTCGCGTGTCCATGTCGACAATTGCACAATACGTTCAGTACCACCCCTTGGTAACAGCAGGTTAATAATAAAAAGTCAATAACAACAATGTGGGTACATACTATACCTAAGGTGAAGTCGTACGGTAAGGTGAACCTTGACAGCAGCAATCTTGAAATCCGCCATCTTTCAGGTCAAGTTTTGTAAATAGGAATAGGGCAATTGGATACATTATTTTGGGCTAGAATTTAAGCTGAAAAACTTCTGTAGCTATAGTTTTAGGACACGTGGATTTGGTTAAAAGTTACTGGCATTTTTATTGTGTATGTTTCCGTGAGCACAACTCCCTAATGAAGCAGCTGCCAAAAGATAAGTTGTCGCAGTTGAAATGTAACTCCTACTTGATAGTTCCACAATACACTTCAATGAGGGACGAAAGAAGAGCAGAAATGAGACAGATCAGAGGATAATTGCACATACAGCATTTAATATAATGATTTTCTTATCAGCGATTTTGGCTAAATTTTCGTATGTTTGGTCTACCTCCGCCCCTATACAACCAATCTGTACCAATTTTGCAGACTAATCTCCTACAAGTGTGTAGCTTTGCTCAACAACAAATTGGGAAAACATAGAGGGTGTTTCCTATATTTTTGTATTTTACAAATTGTTGGACAGCTGCTTCATTCGGGAGTTGTTCACATTGAGACATACACAGTAAATTTGCCTGCAATTTTTTATCAAATGCACGTATCTTAAAACTATTGCTACCATTATTTTTCTGCTTAAATTGTAGCCGAAATCAAGATGGCTTATTTCAAGTCATGGACAAACTTGGACTTATCTGTAGTTTGGCATCTTAATTTTTGATGATTTCGAGCTTTCGAAGTAACTTTGAAATAAATGCAATCCAACAAACTTTCAAGTACGGTTGTTTGACTAAAGCACCAGGTAACAATGTTCATAGGTTTTAGCATTAAAATATCCCTATGTAAAAAAGTAATACAAATCTGTAATACGACATACGTGATATTTCATAATTTTTCTATACTCAAGATATGAAGCACCTTTCTGCAAAACATTGGGAAGACTGAAGAATAACCTGAGTTATTTTCTAAAAACGAGTAGGGTTTTGAGAACCATAAAAATCTAGTTAAAATTGACATTGCCGTTGAAACATAATTATGGTTACATAAAAAATATAATTATTATTTTCTATGTTATCAGAATGATATGAGAAAATTCGTATGTGCTGTATGAAAAATATTACATATTTATCGTTTTTATTGTCCTAAAGATTATCCTTATAGTTCCGTAAACTATACGTATGGTTGACTGTACTATTCCGTGTTTGCGCATGTGCAGAAAGACGTGCAGGAACCGTTGCCATCTTACTGAATATCCTTTTATAGTATTGATTGTGCGAGTTTATGTGCTATTGTTTATGATTTCTATAGTTAAAAGAAGAACCCAATGTTCGCCCTCAAGGTATTCAACAAAGGACTTGACACCAAGAACCATTGATCTCACAGCAGGACATAAACCAATTGGGATGAAAAACTGTGCTGTAAATCTAAACTCCTAGATAGAGGATAAGACAAGACAAGACAATTCAGGCGAGTTGCTGCGTATAAAAACATTGCAAGGTAAGTTTTATACTTTAAAAGAAATGTATGAAAGAATTTAAACCAAATTAAGCATAGGCCTATCTTTCATATGATGGAGTAATTCAATTTCAAAAGTAGTGATTTTAATTCGTATTACCTCATGCGTATATTAAAGTAGAGCTGACCGTAATATCCTGTTTTAGGGGACATCCTTATATTCATGCAATATTGAATTCTCTTCGCGCCAAGTCCACCCTCAGTGTTTTGGAAGTGTTTCTTAGCGGGTAAACTGCATTGTAAACCTTATAATAAACGGACCACTCATAGGTTGTTACTATTTCCAGCCTCAACATCTGCGTAAGTTACACCATGGAATAAAGGTTCAGGGACGCATTTGCAATTAACTGACAGGAAAATTTGTGGTGAGGGTTGGGCTTTTGGGCAACAGTATTATGAGATGAAAGTTGGAAAATGTTACTATAGCAACTCATTATACGACACAAAGCAAATTTCACAGAATAAATATAGGGGAATGGTATAGAATGCTCACCTCCATGGCAGGTTATTATCCAGTAGGTATAATTCTTTTCTTTATCAAGTCTCAATACTCAATTCGTGTGATATTGCTGAGCAAGCGATAACGAGTGAAGGCAGGTTAGCACCCGTCAGGGTATGGTTTTATCTTCCATTATTATAACTAAATGAAGATATGGGTCAATAATCTAGGCTCTTGTCTATATGTTGCTGTCACACGGGTAGGAAAAACTACAGGATCGAGTTAAAGATCCCGAGTCCCAGAGACACTACGTCGAATCCGGGTTATTCTAATCATAGCCCCAAGCAAGGGATTACTCGGGCAAACCGGTTAGCCCTATACCTAGGTAAAATGCAATGTGAAATGTTTTTCATGAAGGAAAGAGAGTGTGAGTGGAAGTAATTACTTTCAGTGTACAGCATATTGAATTGAATTTTGAGTGATAGTGTAAGTATTGTACGTGTAAGTGTGCTCATCTACTACCTTCGTTTATACGTATACGCTATCGCTGACGCACCCTTTGCTACCGTCGGGCTCACTGCTGCGCTCCTCTCTGACTCGGTTAGATAGCATTCTTGGTTTTTAGTGGGCACCAATCACAGGTTGGTTCATGGTTTAGTTTTTATGACATACACCCACACTATTTACAGTCAGACCTCGTAAAGTGAGTCTGCAAGTAGTAATGGAGCTACTCATTTAGTGCAATATCTCTGCTAAACGCAATATAAAGCTCCAACCTCACCTGAAAATGTAAGAAATATGTTGATATTTGGTAGAACAGTCTGATCGAGTAATGCCCCAAGGAACTCAAACTGTTTTTCATGGTTATGTGTTTAGCGTATGTAACTTTTTCGTGGGAAATACAGGTTGGAGTTTACGTAGTTCATATTCCTTGTTAATGTTTAGGACCCCGTCTCATTACCAGAGTGCAAAAGGGTTTAAAGCTCCAGTGGCGGTTCTTGAGATAAGTCACACCGGAAAGGAAAGAGTGTCAAATAGAAAAAACTTGATATACTACTCAGCATTACTCGGGCAGACAGTTCTTCCACATTTTTACATGTTCCTTACATTTTCAGGTCAGAATAGAGTTTTGTATTTCTTTTAGCAGAGTATGCACTAAATCCGAAGCTTATTAGGTAGTACATGCAGCAAGGATGTAGTCACGGGGGTTCCATCAGAGCCAGCCTCCCAGATGATTTACTGGAGCACACAAATGACCAGCTATTAAAAAATCACCATAAGATTTATTTGCTTCAGTCATTTAAAAATATCAAAGTTTACATATACTTAATAACTTATGGAATACTATTTACCAATCCTTACTGATCGAAAAGTACCACTGTTTTAACAAGCTACTATAAATACTAGGCCTACCATTAAACAATGGTACTAAACTGATTTGTAAGTACACTATATTTTTATATGCTATAACTAGTGGTTTAAATACATTTTTATCAGCTGGAAAATTTGGTGAAAAAACGTTTTCGTTCCGTTTCTCAATTTGAATTTCATTTCCGTTTTTTGCTACTTGATGTAAAACATGAAGCGAGATATACCTGTTAATAAAATAATTATGCTTTTAATCATGAATAATAAATAAATATTTTTGTCAGGAAATACTAACGCAATTAAGTGAAATTTGAAATAGAAAATCAGTTTGTAGGCAAGATTGTAGAGAACAGGTCCCGCCTTCCATTTAACTGTAAACACAGAAAACAAGGTGCCCCTGCCGGGATCTAACCCGCATTTACTCGCTGACGCTCGTTGTGCAATACTATGAGAATTAAACATCAAATTTTGCTGTACGGAAAGAAATTAATTTAGCTACAATCCATATAGGAGGACATGCGTTCTAGAACCTTCAGGTCTTGTGTAGGTAGATTCTGTGTACAAGAGCCTAATTTGAAATAGTTATGTATACACGACTCCAAAAGTGCATTACCACCTGCAATTCTCCGTTTCCTGCAATAGCAGGCAACCCGAAGAGCTCAGCGCTTGGGTTGGTTGCACATTCGAAAGGCGTTGGACCAAACCTCAATTTTGTTACAAATATATCAGTGTGGCAAACTGCAAATAAGAGAATAAAATAAATTGTTAAGACTTACCATTTTATTATCGTGATGGCAATGGATGACATAAAAGTTACAAAATCATCTTACCTAAGCAGTTCAAACAAGGTGAATGGTAAGAAACACACATAAGAGGAAAGCAGTTTCTTTCCTTTTCCGAAAGAAAATCTCGTAAAAAAGAAAAAGATTATATAATGTAAAGGTTTAATATAAAAGCCTAACACCCCAAAACAAACATCCGCACGACACAGAAAGAGAGAGAAACACAGAATAAGGAACACCAATGGCTTAGCTGACTAGCGGGCCTCTCATACAAGATAAAGAGATGGGACCTTAGTTGTAAACCTAATTGTTATAATAATAATAATAATAATAATAATAATAATAATAATAATTATTATTATTATTATTATTATTATTATTATTATAATAATAATTATAATAATAATAATTATTATTATTACTATTATTATTATTATTATTATTATTATTAAAAATCGTCTACTTTCCCAATCTCTGACCTACCTAAGAACATGTCTGTATATAGCGGTCATGTGAGTACCTTTTGTCAATGAGTGGCCCTAAAGGTAAAAGGGATGCAAATATCTGAGAGAGAGGAACAAAAATCTTTCTTATGATAAATTCTAGGGGAAAGTTCGAAGAATTGCTTTTGACGGGTGCTTTCTTGTTTTTCGGGGACAGAAAATTGTATCGGCTAAGAAATTACAGTATATAATATTGCAAATTTGCAAGTGCATTTATTTACAATGCAATTTGAGGTAATAAAGAAATTGAGGACTTCGGGACAAACGACTTGTCAAGTCCAAAAAGTGAAACTATAAAGGAGATAGCTTCACAAGGATTTCTATTCATCTGGTTTTCTTCAAACTTGGCACATATATACTAGACCGAAAATAAATGCACACATGTTTTTTTTGTTTCTTTCGGAGAACAAGTTAAAGGAGGCAAAGGGTCCCTTTTAAAAAAGGGTACCTTTGATTTAAAAGGACCAAATTAAAGAAACGATACTCTGCCGATGCAAAGATGACTTCAAAGTACAAAATACGGGTTTTGAAGTTTTTCACAGAGAAGTTTTGCAGAGGCAATGCTCCTTCGAAATGAGAAAGGACCCCGAACAATCTTTATGGAAATTGGATTTCGGTGAAATTGCTTGGAACCGTGTTACGTTGTAGATATTATGTTCCTGAGAAAAAGTCTCAATGGACACAACCAAATATCGTTGGCCGTTTGCCCACATGAGGCCACTTTCTTACAAAAAAGCCGAAGAAAACGACATTCGAGATTTTGGACAAAAATACTAAAACCGTGATGTTGTAGATATTGTGATTCCGAAAATGTCCTAATGGCCATAACAACCAAACACAGATATTTGGCCACTACAGGGCTACTTTTTTTTAAACAGCCAAACATAGTGATATTCTGGATTTCAATGAAAATCAGTAAAACTGTGATCTGTGGTAGATGTTGTGATCCTGAGGAAAAGTCTCAATAAGCACAACCACCAATCACTGACCGTTTGGCCACTACGAGGCCACTGTTTTGAAAGTAACCGAAGATGGCGATGTTCTTGATTTCGGTAAAAATGACTAAAACTGTGATATGTTGTAGATATTGAGATTCTGAGAAAAGTTCTTAATGGGCACAAACACTAATCAATGACCGTTTGGCCACAACGAGGCCACTTTCTTGATAGTAACCGAAGATGGCCATGTTCTGGATTTCGGTAAAATCACTGAAACTGTGATATTTTGTAGATATTGTGATTCTGAGAAAAGGTCTTAATGTGCACAACCACGAATCACTGATCGTTTGGCCAGCACGAGGCCACTATTTTGAAAGTAACGGGAGATGGCGATGTTCTTCATTTCGGTAAAAATGACTAAAACTGTGATATGTTGTAGATATTGTGATTTTGAGAAAATGTCCTAATGGGCACAACCAATAATTACTGAGCGTTAGGGCACTTTTTTGAAAGTAACGGAACATGGTGATGTTCTGGATTTCGGTAAAAATGACTGAAACTGTGATATGTCGTAGATGTGGTGATTCTAAGAAAAAGTCTTAATATGCACAACCATTAATCATTGACCTTTGGCCACTACAGGGCGACTTTTTTTAATGTAACGGAACATGGTGATGTTCTGGATTTCAGTAAAAATGACTGAAACTGTGATATGTTGTAGATGTGGTGATTCTAAGAAAAATTCTTAATTAGGCACAACCATTAGTCACTGACCTTTGGCCACAACCAGGCCACTTTCTTGAAAGTAACCGAAAATATTGATGGCCTGGATTTCGGTAAAATTGACTGAAATTGCGATATGTTGTAACCATTGTGATTGTAAGAAAAAGTCTTAATGGGCACAGCCAATAATCACTGGCCGTTTGGACACTACGAGGGCACTTTTTTGAAAGTAACGGAACATGGCAATGTTCTGGATTTCGGTAAAAATGACTGAAACTGTGATATGTTGTAGATGTGGTGATTCTGAGAAAATGTCCTAATGGGCACAACCAATAATTACTGAGCGTTTGGCCACTACAGGGCTACAGTGATGTTCTGGATTTCGGTAAAAATGACCGAAACTGTGATATGTAATAGATCTTCTGATTCCGAGAAAAAGTCTCAATGGGCACACCCACTAATCACTGACCGTTTGGCAACAACCAGGCCACTTTCTTGAAAGTAACCGAAGACGGTGATGTTCTGGATTTCGATAAAAATAACTGAAACTGTGATATGTTGTAGAGCTTGAGATTCTGAGAAAATGTCCTAATGGGCACAACCAATAATTACTGAGCGTTTGGCCATTACCGGGCCACTTTCTTGAAAGTAACGGAACATGGTGATGTTCTGGATTTAGGTAAAAATAACTGAAACTTTGATATGATATAGATCTTGTGATTCCACGAAAAGGTCTCCATGGGCACACAAACTAATCACTGACCTTTGGCCACAACCAGGCCACTTTCTTGAAAGTAACCGAAATGGTGATGATCTGGATTTCGGTAAAAATGACTGAAACTGTGATATGTTGTAGATCTTGTGATTCTGAGAAAAGGACACAACCACTAATCACTGACCATTTGGCCAGTACAGGGCCACATTTTGGAAAGTAATCCAAAATATTGATTTTCTGGATTTCATTAAAAATTACTGAAACTGTGATATTTTGTAGATATTGTGATTCTGAGAAAATGTTCTAATGGTCACAACCAATAATTACTGACCATTTGGCAACTACCGGGCCACTTTCTTGAAATAACGGAACATAGTGATGTTCTGGATTTCGATAGAAATGACTGAAACTGTGATATGTTGTAGATCTTCTGATTCCGAGAGAAGGTCTCAATGGTCACACATACTACCCAGTTTCCGTTTGGCCATTGCAGGCCACTATAATGAAAGTAACCGAAAATCTTGATGTCCTGGATTTCGGTAAAAATGACTAAAACTGTGATATGTTGTAGATTGCTGATTCTGAGGGAAGGTCCTAATAGGCACAACCAATAATCGCTGACCATTGGCCAGAAGCAAGCCGCTTTCTTGAAAGAACCGAAAATATTCATGGCCTGGATTTCGGTAAAAATGACTGAAACTGTGATAAGTTGTAGATATTGTGATTCTGAGAGAAAGTCTTAATGGGTACAGCCAATAATCACTGGCCGTTTGGACACTACGAGACCACATTTTTGAAAGTAAGCTAAAATGGTGATGTTCTGGAATTAAGTAAAATGACTAAAACTGTGAGATGTTGTAGATATTGTGATTATGAGAAAATGTCCTAATGGGAACAACCAAAAAATTACTGACCGTTTAGCCACAACCAGGCCAATTGAAAGTAACCAAAGATGGTGACATTCTAGATTTCGGTAAAAATGACTGAAACTGTGATATGTTGTAGATATTGTGATTCTGAGAAAAGGATTTAATAGGCACAACCACTACTCACTGACCGTTTGGCCACTACAGGGCCAATTTTGGAAAGTAATCGAAAATGTTGATTTTCTGGATTTCGGTAAAAATGACTGAAACTGTGATATGTTGTAGATATTGTGATCCTGAGAAAAGGATTTAATAGGCACAACCACTAATCACTGATCGTTTCGATACTACAGGGCCACTTTTTTTGAAAGTAACGGAACATGGTGATGTTCTGGATTTCTTAAAAAAATAACTGAAACTGTGATATGTTGTAGATCTTGAGATTCCGAGAAAAGGTCTCAATGGGCACACCCACTAATCACTGACCGTTTGGCCACAACCAGGCCACTTTCTTGATAGTAAGCAAGGATGGTGATGTTCTGGATTTCGGTAAAAATGACTGAAACTGTGATATGTTGTAGATCTTGTAATTCTGAGAAAATGGTACAACACCTAATCAGTAACCGTTTGGCCTCTACAGGGCCACTTTTTGGATATTAATCGAAAATGTTGATGTTCTGGATTTCGGTAAAAATGACTGGAACTGTGATATGTTGTAGATATTGTGATTCCGAGAAAATGTCTGAATGGGCATACCCACTAATCACTGACAGTTTGGCCATTACAGGGCCACTTTTTTAAAGTAACGGAACATGGTGATGTTCTGGATTTAGGTACAAATGTCTGAAAAGTGATATGTTTTAGGTCTTGTAATGTCTCCATGGGCGCACAAACTAATCACTGACCTTTGGCCACAACCAGGCCACTTTCTTGAAAGTAATCGAAGATGATGTTCTGGATTTCGAAAAAATAAAATTGTGATATGTTGTAGATCTTGTGATTCTGAGAAAAGGGCACAACCACTAATCACTCAACGTTTGGCCACTACAGGGCCACTTTTTGGAAAGTAATCGAATATGTTGATTTTCTGGATTTCGCTAGAAATGACTGAAACTGTGATATGTTGTAGATATTGTGATTCTGAGAAAATGTCCTAATGGGCACAACTAATAATTACTGCCCGTTTGGCCACTACCGGGCCACTTTCTTGAAAGTAACGGAACATGGTGATGTTCTGGATTTCAGCAGAAGTGACTGAAACTGTGATATGTTGTAAATCTTGTGATTCCGATAAAAGGACTTAATGGGCACAAACACTAATCAATTTCCGTTTAGCCATTACAGGCCACTTTCTTGAAAGTAACCGAAAATGTTGATGTCCTGGATTTCAGTAAAAATGACTGAAACTGTTATATGTTGTAGATATTGTGATTCTGAGAGAAAGTCTTAATGGGCACAGCCAATAATCACTGGCCGTTTGGACACTACGAGATGACTTTTTGGATAGTAATCGAAAATGTTGATGTTCTGGATTTCGGTAAAAATGACTGAAACTGTGATATGTTTTACATATTGTGATTTTAAAAAATGTTCTAATGGGTACAACCAATAATTACTGACCGTTTGGCCACAACCAGGCCACTTGAAAGTAACCAATGATGGTGATATTCTGGATTTCGGTAAAAATGACTGAAACTGTGATATGTTGTAGATATTGTGATTCTGAGAAAAGAATTTAATAGGCACAACCACTACTCACTGACCGTTTCGCCACTACGAGGCCAATTTTGGAAAGTAATCGAAAATGTTGATGTTCTGGATTTCGGTAAAAATGACTGAAATAATGGAGTGTCAGTGGGTCAATTGGATGAAGATTTTTAAGTGGGTTGTGGGTCAACAGGATATGACTCACTGCAACACACAACCCACCGTGACCCACTTTGACCAAACAATCCGTTCTGACCCACGCTGACCCACCGAACTACTATGACTCACCAACCCATTCTGCTCAGTGCATTGTAAACAGCTTCTTCTGAGGACTGGTGAATTTGTCTACGTTTTACTTCCAAGGCCTTCTTTTTTCTTCTTTTTCATTTGTTTCTATTGAAGAAAGAACTTCAGGCACTCTTGCAGAACTTTAGGAAATTGATCATATTTGCAATTGTAATAATAGCAATAGGACTTACTTCTTGACTTTTCAGACACAGCCTAAGAGTTTTTAGAGGGGCTAACTACTTGTTTTATTTTGAATCACCTATAATGTATGAATTATTATATAAAAATGTAATATAACTATGTATGTGTGATCATCAACATCAAAGTCAACTGAAATGACATTTGGCATATACATAGTTAGGCCCTAATCTCAATATTATTTTTTAAAACTCCCTTTTGTTGGGGGGGGGGGCATTTTCTATATATAGCATTGATTTCTAAAAATAATCGAAAACGATCGATATTAGTTGACTGCCTAATATTGATATTAGGCAGTCCTTGATATGAACCACAGTGACTGCCATGATATAAATTTAACTTCAACTGCTTCTTCAATGTTCTTCTTTTTAGTTTTTAATTTCTATGGTTAGAGTCGAGGGTTAAAAAAATATGCTGTTCAGAAAATGCTGTTTACAATGCAGTGAGCAGAGTGGGTCATGGTGGGTGATGGGTCGCAGTGGGTCACGGTGGGTGATGGGTCACATGCTGTTGACCCACGTCCCACTCAGAAAACTCGACCCACTGACCCACTCACCCACTCCAACTCTGGTTAACGTTTCGGCGTCTGGAGTAAACAAGTTCTGCCAGAGGAACTTTTTTCTTTCAAAATACATTTTTATATGTTCATATTTATTATTATTATTAATTACTTTCTTGTATTTTTTCCTACATTATCTTAGATTAGTGACCGCGGTTTAGGATAGATTATGTAAAGTCAAATACGGTTATGTATGTTTACATTTTCGTTTCTTTCTTTCAAAATGCACTCCTATCTGTTCACGTAGTCAAAACGTAGGCATACACCTCTGTATTGATCAACTATAATATTCTAGTGTATGAGTTTATCTGCTTCGGCTCTTCTGAGCTTAAGATGTAAGTAAAAACATATTAAGAACAAATAATAAAGAAACTAAGTTTACCTGATGGATAAAAATAAGAAATTATATAAAATGCAATGAGCTGATCAGTACGGTACTGTATACGTACTTTTGGGCCAACCTGTATATTATTAATAATTTATTTCTTGCATTTAATAATAACTAGCTGAAAATAACCACTTTTCGCATGGGTCAGATAAAATATCTATGTAAACAAACTGAACAACGAAACGAAAATATATCGTTAATTTTCTACTACCTTTACATATCGCGGGAAACGCCCCTTGAGACCCCCTGGTTCAAAATTTTAAAAGAACGTCTCTGGCTCCCAAGCGATGGGAGCTGTATTTAGAATTCAACGCCTTTGGAAGAATCACCATTCATCTCAGCGACCGTGAAAACTAAGGATTTGATACTAATATAGGTCATTTTGGATTATTTTTACGTGTTTCTGTACGTCTCCCCCCTCCCGGTGACCCCGGCCCGCACGCGATGGTAGCTGATTTTGAAAGTCATCGCTAATTGAAGTGTCACCATTGATCTCAGTGACCGTGAAAACTATGAATTCGACACAAATATCGGGAATTTCCTAATATTATTACATGTCTCGGTAAACGTCCCCCTCCCCTGAGACCCCTGGTTCGATTTATTAAAAATAAAAACCACTTGGTCCTGGTCTGGGGCCTGGACAAAAGTATCCGTTATTAAAATTTAGTAACTTTTTGTCAACTCGTCTGATCCCCAGGCATAGAATGTTGTTGCTTCCACCCAGCCTAAGTGCCGAAGGGCTTCTTTTATACGTAAACACGTCTATTGAATCTGCCTCTTCTATCGAAGTAATGGGTCGCGTGTAGTGCTAGTATTAGCTATTTTGTTGTTATTGACCTTGAAGAACTAACAAATGGTTTCACATCAAGTCACAAGTCGCTTTGGTCCGTGAAGTTGATATACAGTAGAAATGACCTATGCCTTACTCCCCCGTTGTGAAATAGAAATATTATGTTGGTTTTATCTGAACACCCACAAATCTGTTATAGCAAGAGGCCTTTCTACAACTACTTCCAATCTAGATTAAATTTCACGGCTAACTTTTTGAATCATACACAAGAGTATCATTGATATGCTAGTGTTAATAATATTTATGGAACCAAAGACAGGTTTTAAACTACCAAATTGTGCTGTGCATAAAGTCGGAAATCTTATAGAGTGATTTAATCCGTGTGTCTGTTGACAGATACCAAAGCAAAGACAGAAAGTGATATAGAGACAGGGGCGGATCCAAGGGGGGGCGATCGGGGCGATCTCTCCCCAGAAGAGGAAACTTTCTTATTTTTTATATATAAATAAAATCCATCCCAGAGTTTGGAACCCTTAAAAGTAGCATTATGACAACCCACCGCCCCCCCCAGAAGTCGGTCCTGGATCCGCATCTGTATAGAGAAATGGTTTTCTGCTATTGATTCTTCATCCAATGAATAGAATAGGTTCCATCTCATCCGTTAACTTTATATTGAACCCAGAAGTGGTTCAAATTAGCAATTTCCGGTTCTAACATTCAACCCATAGATGAAAACGGTAACATACATGAAAACTTTTTTTTTGTAAACGATTGCGCGTGTATAGGCAACATATCATGGTCATTCACAATCTCTACCAAAATTGAAAATGGTTTAAATTTATTATTACTTCCGGTTTCAACAACAGTTTCAACTTTCATCGTCATAGCATAAAACGGTAACATAGAGAGAACTGATTTTTGAAAACGAGTTACCATCTAGAGTCAACATCATGGGTACACAAAATATTCTACCGAAATTATAAATGGTTGAAATTTACTATTACTTCCGGTTTCAATTTCCAATTTCCGCCTAATAGAAATAGTAAATGCTTCAAGATGTGGTCTTTTGCAATTAATTCAGTATCCAAAGAATATATTTTATTTCCTCTGTTAACCTTCTACTCAAACCGGAAATGCTTCAAATTAGCCATTTTCGATTTCAACGTTTGTCGATATATAAAGATAATGTTAACGGATAGTGAGAAGTGGTTTCTGCAAACGATTTAGAGTCTGAAGACAAATATCTACAATACTAAATTCGGCTGTAGTTAAAATTTATAATAACTTCTGGTTTCAAAAACGGTTTCAACGTTTATCGCTATAGAATGAAAACGGCAGCAGATAGCTAGAAACAGTTTTAAGCAAACGATTCAGCCTCTCAACAAACATCGTTACTATCCATATAACTCTACTAAAACTGGAAATTGTTCAAATTTACTAGTATTTCCTGTTCCAATACTGATTTCCGTAGAGTAAAAATGGTAAAAGATATTAAAAAGTGGCTTTTTGCAATCGATTCATCGTCTCAAGAACAGCCTCCTGCATCTCCGTGGCAGCTTTGATCAAAGCAGAATTTGTTAAAATTAGCCATATTATGTTTGAACGTTCCTCGCCATAGAGCAAAAACAGTAACAGATAGAACATTTTTGTCCAAACGATTTACCGTCGCTAGGCAACATACCATAATTATTGTCAACACCCTACCGGAACAGGAAGTGGTTCAAATTGACTATTACTTCCTATTTCAATTGTTTTTTCCATAGATCAAAACAATAGGAGATATCAGGATACGGCTTTTTTTACGATCAACAGGAAGTGGTTCCAATTAACTATCATTTCCTATTTCAATTCTTGTTTCCAGGAATCAAAACAATAGGAGATATCAAGATGCGGCTTTTTCAAATCAACTCAGAATCGTAAGGAAATGTTCCTCCTAGAATTCAGCATCCCAAGAATATTTTCCACCAATCCCTATTCAAACCAGAAGTAGCTTAAGTTAGCCAAGTTCGGTTTCAACGTGTATTGCTACAAGTTTCTAATCTATGACTAAGAGAGTCAACTTGTTGCATATATTAGACGAGTTACCACTACCAATACCAAAATAAAAGAAGTGAGTATCGTGTGTAAGGTGCTAGATTACTAACCCAAGGGACGTCATTTCGAATCTATTCGAAGGAATAAATTTTTATTTTTTTTTAATAATGCATACAGCACATGAGAGATGGTAGAAAAGAGCGTATTACCCATTTAATGTGTTAAGTAAAAACAAGTTAAAAATTCCGGTGAAATTTATCAGAGAAGTGTAACAACGAAAACGAGGAGCAGGGATATTTGAGCAGGGATATGTATCCGAGGAAGGTGGTCGGAAAAACTGGAAATTTTCCAGAATTTCGCACGTGTCTGTACGATAGGAAAATTTCTTCAGAAATGTGCCATCAGAGAGACCATCGTGTCAGAAATGCCGTAAAATTTCTATGCATTTTTGTCGATCATCACGCTCTGTTTCCTCTGTTCCTCAGTTGCAAAATTTCTCTCTCCTGCTGTTTCTCTGTATATATATGAGTGATAATTACAAGCATTATCACCTACGGTTTCGAGGTCCGAACAACATAACCCTAATATCCCCAATGCCAAAATTTGTAATTTACACAATATCTCTCTCCCTCTCTCCCTCTGTGAAATCAATCACAAGTTTTGGGATGAGGAACCATATAGTGACCACAATATTAAACTATATAAATAGACTATTAGCAGATTCGTATTCAGTTATATTTGCCCACAATCAGTTTTATTCATATTCAAGACAGCAAAAACCCTATATTCGTTAACCAGAAAACGAAGTTACTACAACAGGGCGTTGGAGGTGAATCATGGATAATATAATCGTGACTTGTGTGATGCACAGACTAGTCACCGAGGCACGCTGAGTCACGCCTGAAGGAAGTAGCGAGGGCAGATAGTGATACAGTGGACGGAAAAAGCAACGCACTACAGTCATTTCAAAAGAAAGAAAAATAAAGAGAAAAGATCCCTTTTTCACACACATTTCATGCTGTAATTCTAACATCCATTTCCCCGTCAAAATTACGCGCCTAGACTATTATACAATTAGGGTGGCGAGATGTTCTGCTTTTAGCCGGGCAGTCCGGTGTTTGGTGGTCATGTCCCGTGTCCGGCTAGGTAGGTCGAACTTTACATCCATTTGTCCTGCTTTTCAGCTGTCTGCTTATAAATGTTTAACTTTACATTATTATTATATTGTTGTCATATGTCGGGGAAAATGGTTACAAATTTATAACGTTAAGCTTTCTAATTCAATATGAACGGCTCTTTAATCATTGCCTTCTGACACCCTGTATACAATCCACCATTACACTTAATCCACAGCCATCAGATAATTTTGTTCTACGAATGTAAGTGTAGAACACTACACTTATAGATATAAATTACATAGACCGTTAACCCCACAAAATATCGATTGTCTAAATATATACGAGTTACAAACAATTAGACACATAACAAACATTTACAACAAAATTATAACCTATCACCTTGTGAATTCCAACTCACAACTGATAGAATGAAAACCATAGACTGACCAGTTGAAAAAAATTTCTTTTTAATAAATTACAATTATGAACACAAATTAGTGCATGAAACAATGATAGTCAATGGAAAAATCCGATGTCGCACTTCAAGAAATATTTGGTAATGAAATGAAAACAGAACTTTATTAAAGATTATGATGTGCTAGACTTGTGCTATGTTTCGTCTCGTCATGTGAAAATGTCTTTTCTTAGCCGAGACAAAGCCTGTGTCTCGTCCCGTGGCTACCCCTGTGTTACCACGTGTTTCTAAAAACAAGAGAAATTGTTATCTCGTCTGCTTTCAACAACGTTTCTTTCGTAAACCTCATAATAATAGAATTAAAGCTGGAAGCGATGCGGCTTCGAAATGTAACGAAATTTACTAGTTAGAATTGATAATCGGAAAATACTGGGCTATGGGTGCTTCTGAGACATTTAAAATACGACGAGTCGAGACAAGGACTTGTTTCGTCTCGTCCCGGATTTAACAAAGCCTATCTTGTCTCGCCCATCCTGAATTGGAAGCTTCTCACCAGAACTGAACTGGGTCGTAGGCCAAGTGAGTCATATGAGTCATTTGTAAGTAGATCAGTGGGTCGTGGGTCAACAGGACGTGACCCACTACAACCCACCACCCAAATTGTCCCACCATAACCTATATACATATGTATTATAAAGATAGGTAAAATAATATTTTACCCGTAGTTACAAATGGCTACATTATTGGTAAAAGCAAAAAAAAAAAAGTAAAACGAGCGGGAATCCAATATGAGACTCCTCATGTGAATCATAGATGCTTCCCAATCGGCCAGACCGTCGCTTGACAATCTAAGGCGTCGTATCATATATACGGTTAGTCGGAAATTTAAGATGCATTTCCCAGGCCATTTCTGGCTATTGCTCCCTCCCAGTATGCAATATAAACAATTTAAATGTGCACTACTACCACGCGAAAGATGGCGCCAAAGTTAATTTACAAAAATCTACTTTTGCCTTGTTAAATACACACATCTCAGGTAAGTAAATAGAAACAAATTGAAAAGGGAGAATGAAAGAAAAAGGAAAATGGAGACCCTAAAAGTAAAATGCAGACCAATTCCCCAGTCTTCAGATGATGCAATATACAGTGCACTGAGCAAAGTGTGTCGGTGGGTTGTAGTGGATCTGTAGGTTATGCTTGTCACTTTGCGTGGTAGGTTGCAGTGTCATGTTGACCCACGACCTACTGACCACTTACAAATCTTGACCAATAAAACCCAATTGGTTCACGATCCACTTCATTTCCGGTCAGAGGTATCCAATTCATTATGGCCGAGACAAAGAGTCTGTCTCGTTTCGTTTTCGGAGACGAGACGAGGCAGGTCCTTGTTTCGACTCGTATTTTAAATGTTTTGAAAAAATTCCATAGCCCTCTCTTGTTCGATTGTCAATTTAAACTTGTAAACTTCGTTACATTTCGAAGCTGCATGGCTTCCAATTTTATTTCTGTTATTAGGAAGTTCACGAAAGAAAATTAGACGAAAGAAGACGAGATAGCAATATATCTCGTTTCAGAAATTAGTTATAACACAGGGATAGCCACGAGACTAGAAGCGTGCTTTGGCTCGTCTCCCTAAGTGAGACAATTCCACAAGACGAGACGAAACAGGTAATCATGTTGTGTCTACTGCATCATAACCATATCTTTTATAATGTTCTATTTCTTCTCATTACCAAACAATTTCTTGAAGTCCGACATCGGACAATCTTCTTTTCATTGACCGTCATTGTTTCGAAACCTTAGGTGATAATGTTTGCAATTATGACTTTGATGTTTTATATGTGTTTTATTAAGCATTCTTATTATATAAGCGTCTATTTGTTAA
Source organism: Thermobia domestica (assembly GCF_964235325.1). Classification (NCBI taxonomy): domain Eukaryota; kingdom Metazoa; phylum Arthropoda; class Insecta; order Zygentoma; family Lepismatidae; genus Thermobia; species Thermobia domestica. The sequence continues at coordinate 85,892,031 of NC_137457.1, read as the reverse complement.
CTTGCTGATTTGAAGGGAAGCATCTCTCTCTCTCTCTCTCTCTTCATATATATATATATATATATATATATATATATATATATATACAGAGAGAGAGAGAGAGAGAGAGAGAGCGGGAGAGAGTGAAACTTTGGAACTGATAATCGACAAAAGTGCATAGAAATTTAACGGTATTTCTAACATGATTGTGTCTGCTATAGGCACATTTCCGAAGCAATTTCCCTATCGTAGAAATATGTGCTAAATTCGGGAAAATTTCCAGTTTTTCCGATCACAGCAGTATGATAATACCCCTGATTAAATATACCTACTTCCTCGTTCCCATTGCTTCGCTTCTATAGTAAATTTCACCAGAAGTTTTAACTCGTTTTCACTTAACATATTAAACGCTGTCTGTTATCACACCTCATGTGCTGAATGCGTTATTTAAAAAATAAAAAAAACAATTGTACTCCTTGCAGTAGATTCGAACTAACTTCTTTTGGATTTGTAATCTAGCGCCTTAAACACTACACCAAGATCGTGCTTTTGTAAGTGTTTAATTGTTGATATATTTCTTCGCATTTGTATTTTATGTTCGCACTTCGACAATTTCTACTATATTGGCTCCGTTTTTCATCTGTTTCTGGGTTTGATATCGTCCTTTATTTACACCATTCACTATTCGTATTCACAGCTTGTGCCTCTCTTCAATGTCCTATTCAGATTAGGCTTTTCTCCGTACACTTCACTACACTTTTCATTGTGGGTAATTCTCATAATATACACGGTTAGGGTGCAGGAGTGCTAGACTCAACAAACAGATTGATATTTACTTTGCGGTTGTGGTAGCATTGTCCTACACTGTCATGTCAACGACATTCCTTGTGTTAACGAGATTGTGTTTGGTACAAGCATGTGGCTACCACAACTCACTCTTCATTGGTAGTGTTTGTCAAATGTCAGTAGTTGAAATGACACACAGCATTTGTGTTGAATCTTCGGTTTTGTTTTCTGCGTGATTACCAAAAACGTTGGGCATGTAATTATAAAGGGTTCTGTACCAAAGCTACAGACAAACACATTAGAAAGTAATACTTAAACAAATCAACTTATTATCAAAGTTTCTACATGCAAACCTTTCGATGTGTTCTCAAATGTTTAACGTAATATTTCTGAAGAAATGTGTCAACAGCGAGAAACAGTACCGTATTACTATGTCACTTCTTCACTTTACTAGAGTTCACCAGTCAACACCGGGAACTGTGTTTCAAAAATGTCGGAAAACAAGTAGAAGCAGTCATATTCTGGGATGTGGGTAAAAGTTCCCTATCATTCTTGATCAAAATGCTGCTTAAGATTGTGTTTCGCACCATCAAGAAATAACTCACAATAAACGATGCGGACGATGACAAAAAATGAAGATTTTTCTATATGAGTGCTCTGTAGTTAGCTATTCTTATTTTAAAGTTAGAATGTGTTTCCTTTCTCGCTGTTTTAACATTTTAACAGGACATTTAAAGAAAGGGCGAAAACGGAACACTTGACGCAATTGACGATATTCACGAATTAATCTGTGGTAGTCCTTTTCGTTACTTTCGTTTATTTCCTTATTTATTAACGAGATGAATTGGTTGTAGTCTTAACTAGCTAGTAATCGAAGATAGTGAACCACCGTAAGCGTAAGCATGCACATCACAAGTTTTTCCACACAAAAAGGGTCACATGTTTATCTCTATTTAGTTCACTAAAAGTTTCTGGAAAACTAGATCAATCTATAAATATTTTTAACACTGTAATACATAAATGTCCACAAATTACCTCGTCAAAATGTTCTATAAGATTGCTAGCGTAATCATTATTATTATGATTATGATGTTTTATGAATAGTTTTGGTGGATTACCTCCGAACAAATTAAACACATACTAATATTTCCTGCTTTCAAGTAACAAATCCTAAAGTTTTTATATTTTTCGAAGTATCAAAATTAATAATACCACACTCATTCTTCTTTGACACTTTAGGTAATTTATCACTCATAAACACTTTTTAAAGCCTCTTATCTTAAGCTGTTTAACAAATCCAAATTACTTAAAGTTTGTACTAACTCCAAATCACTTAAATTTTAGTTTCTTTTTTTCGCATTTTTATGGGTTTACGATTTTTGGAAGCTCATTACATTGTTTCTCGCAAATTACTAAGAATAATCTCTTTTGTTCTTCTAATTCCCTTTTATTTTTTACGTCACCTTACCGTTTACATAAACGGCAGAAACACCAGTAGCGGCGGAAGCAAGAACACATATTAGAGCTAAAATTGTTGGAATAGTAAATACAAAACCTTTATAATTATCATTTGTCTTCATTTCTTTGTTTATATTTTAACTTGTGGTATAGAAACAGATAACGATATACCTTGCCTTTTTCTTACTGACGCTTCTTTCTGTTTGATTGATTTTCTGGTTAAAAAGTGACCAATATTTAATTGGTTAAGTTCCTCGTGAGGAATTATAAATTTAAATCCTTCAACCTCATACATAATTTATTATATTTTTTTTTAAAAAATATCCATAAAAATTAAACAAACTACATTTTTAAAAACCTAAATTACTAATAAACCCTAACCAAATATTCCTTTTGTATGCATCGCTTATGCAGTACCTAAAGCTGATAAACGTTCTGTTGTCAAGTTTGCATCCTAAGGAAAAGCTCTATCGCAAGGTTTACTTTCTTATTATTTGTCTGCAGTGTGTCTAGAGGGCGTATTTCTATCATCTCTGTAGTAAATATCACATTCTCTACAAGCTTCATATCATGTTCTCTACAAGCTTCATACCTCCTTGTCCTCTTTCTAGCTTACTTGGAGTTTAGTCCCTGGACCGCATTAAGAATATCCTGGAATAAGCATTTCAAAGGAAGTCTATTAATTAAATCAGTTAGTAATACTGCTAATCTTTCATACTTCTCATTATTCCAAAATTTTCGTGGTAGCGTATTCAATATAGTAATCAAATAACCTATACCTTTTAAGTTATCATCAATAAATTGAGAGAGTCTAGAATTAATCATTTCTAAAATACCTACTTTCTCCTTATAGAAGTTATTATTTCCAGCTGTTTCCTCTACATCGATAGCAATCAATCGATCAATTAGTTTTATCACATCATTCATCCATATGTATTCTTTTGGTAATGCATTATATCTCCTGATTCACTTTCCTGTTTTCTTTCTTGTTGGTGTTGGAGCTAAAGTTGGTTTTATATATTTATGCAAATATGTTTTATAATTTCTTTATATTTTTCGCTTTTACTGCATCGTCGTTTTCTTGTATTTGGACCTTTGTTACGAAACGCAATATCAGAATCGATTACTATTTCGGTATTTATTTAGGTTATCATCATTATTGTTTTTTGGATCATTTTTTTGTAAATAATACCCATAACACCTCTCTTCCTGTGTAATGCCGATTATTAATGACTAAATCTACCCATTAATTTTATCTTCCATATCCCATATCATATGTATGATTTTCCCATCGTTCTCTTATTGATGTATTTCAAATTTTATCAGCTCTAGTTGCATAATATCTTGAGACAATCTTAATAAAATGAGTAATTGATAAGGCCTACCCCTTCAACTTTATACTTAATTTGCTCTTAAATGTGTTTTACTTCTTGTGTTGTAGGTGTATCACTTTCATTTATAGGACTATCATATTTGGGAGATGTCAATAATCTACTTGAACCCATTCTCAGACCTTTATATACAACTGGAACTAACTTTTGCATTAGTTTTCTATTGTTTTCTTCTTCTAATTTTGATATATCGTGTCCTAAATCTTTAAATGCATCAATAGCTGACTGATCTTGTTCTTTATATTTCTCATGTCTATTAGCTTGTTTAGTTTCCTTAAATATTTTTACAAGTTCTTGTCTTAACTTTGTAAATTTCTTAGCTCTAGTAACATCCACTTATTATATTAAGAAAAATAAAAAATAACACAACGTAATACAACATTCAAGTTCAGCTACGAATAAATCTTTAATTTTATTTCTATATAAAGAAAATAAAAGAAAATAACAGAACGTAACACAACATTTACGTTCAATTATTTTGATCTACGTTTCAATTACACTTTTGGAAACTCTTTAATTGCATTTCTATATTTACAGTTATGCACTTTTCAGGTCATTTCTATTGTTAAAACGCTTTGCTCTTCTCCCCAACACTTATTGTATAAAGATTATAATTTTTCAAAGGACATATCAGATCCAACAAATTCACCATATATGTGTTTTAGATTCATATTGTCCTATCTAAAGATACAGATAAATGTTAACTTATCTCTGCTTATTTTGGGGGAAATTTAGAATGTTTGTCCGAGATAGAAACATTTTAAACCTTTACAGTGACCTAAAGTAAAGTCTCTTACATGGTTTTGTTTTTCTTAAATCAAATCAGCAAACACTACAACAGAACCATCTCACATTCATCTAGTGGAATAATATCATCGTTGTTTCCTCTTACTATTGCTATGTATCTTCTATATCGCATTCTATACCTCGAATAAGTTGTATTACTTCTTGATATTTAGGTTCATTGAGGTTTTCGTTGACATAAAATGTTATCCATATTTTAACCAGTCAGGTGATAACAAAAAAATGTCAATGATTTACGTCGTTTTTCGCAAACATTAGGCCCCTCTATTAAACATCTTATATCACCAGGGATTAATACACCACTCCTCTTTCTCTTCGTTGTTTTTTCTGTTAACCTTACTTATATATCATTATTATACATTTTACTTTATTTTATATAATAAAGTAAAGAATTTAATTTAAATGTTTATTTGTCTGTACTAAGCACGTCTCTACACGATTTATTTGAAAACAATTTAGAAATAGCTCTTATAGGATATTACACAACATAATTAACTCCAAACATAGCAGAAAAATAATAAATCAACGGTTAATGTACATTACGGAGAACCTATTATTAGCGACGTGGTGTCTCTTTTAAAGCAAATCTTTATTCCTCATGGTCAATACCATTTAAAAGAATTAAAGAAATATATTAGAACAATTAGAATGCGTATCATCAATAAAGTAGGAGATAGTGTTAAATTTACAGAAGACAGAAAGAAAAATAGTGTTAAAATATTAAGCATAAGTTGTGACATAATCTTAAATACCATTAACACTATATTAAGTTTTAGTGAGAAGAATTTACCTTAGAAAATTGAACATGGTCGAGATTAGCCACCAAAGTTTTGCCCACTTTATACTATAAATATTCACTGTGGTTTATTAGAAGGTATGACTTGCAAACAAAATGCTACAACACATAACGAAACAGATTTAATAGCAGCATTGTAACAAATGCATAGTTTATATAAACACTCATATGCGAGCCTGAAGAAAATATTTTTTCTCTATACTTCACAATAAATTTAACAGTATCAAAGTTTCAACTCCAGATGAGAATGGTGATTTGACTTATTTTGGTGGATCTCGCATCACTGTTCTTTTTGCTGTTACGTAATGAGGATATTTATATATAATAAATATGGATATCTTTAGTAATATGAAAAGTAAAACTTTAGATACTAATGTTTGGGAAGAGTAATGAGAACTATTAAAGAATTCACGTACGAAAGAAAAGCTTAGAAACCGTATTGACCTAAATAATGTTTTTAGATCAAACAAACCACATGGGTTGATTTTAAAAACAGACACATAAATGTAGCTAATTCATTTGATCAACAAAGTGTGTGCCTTTGGGACAACTTGAGTCATTAAATAATAAATTAGAAAGTGAAAAAAAGAGGTTTGAAGGTGTATTAAAACATTACAATACATATAGTTAAGAAAGGTGAATTAGACATGGGATCAGAATTATCCAAATTAAATACTCAGATTGGTGATAGATATATACTCGTTGAAAGTAAAGGATTAAGTATTTTACGGGATGCAATTGCGTATTTTGATACTGTAACATTTTGTCAACTTAGCTCAGAGTTAGACATATTTGCTACAAAAGATTTGCAAACATCAAACTGAGAAGCCAATATATTCATTATGAAGAAAGAAACTATTCATTTACTATGTCGTTGAGAACTAAAAATGTTAAAGATACAATCTTTAGAATATTTAATCTATCGAATGTTTATAAATTTCTCAATAATGGAAAAATAATTCATATGGAATTACGTTTTGATAGATACTTTCAAGAAATATTTTTATGCAATACTCTAGTGGAAACTTACCAAAACACGTTAAAATGGATGATGTAATTACGTTCCAAGCAGCAGACAAAAATTCAGCTTTCGAAGAAGGACAATTGGTACTGGTTACTATGTATATAGAAAGATTCCTTTCATAATTTTTCCCACATAATAGACAGGATGTATTGTGCTACGTGCAAGAAGGCACCACGTACAGAGAAAGATACAATTAGAATAGAGCCAACAAAGAATGGATTATTTATTAAGAAAGATATTTGTTCTGTATGTGGTGTTAGTAAATTTCAATTTGTTAAAAGTAAAGATTGAATAGAATAAGGTAACAGTGTTAGAGAAGACATTAGAAATGAAATAACTATCCTTTAAATAACTATCCTAGGCTAAGTATTGTTATAACAGTATTGATGATCTTAGCACGCTGATCTTGTAGAAATTAACAGTGGAGTATTAAAAGGTGATTAAAGAAAGACTATAAGTATTTACTAACGATTACTCATCTCTTCTTGAAATATGCGTTTGCTATTCGTATTAAAGATAAAAGCATGAGTGCATTAAGATATGATCGAGGCGTTCCAATCAGTATTAAAAATTAGAAAACCTTGTAGTTTATAACTGATCAAGGTAAATAATTTTATAACAAATACTTTAGAAAGCTGATGAAATATTGCAATATCAATTATTATTCAACTTATAGTGGTAAAAAGCTTCTATCGTAGAACGCTTCAACAGAGCTCTTAATCAAAAAATATAGAAAATTTTACTACGCAAGTAAATTATAAACGGATGAAGATACTACGAACATAAGTTAGCAAATATAATAATAAAGTGCATAGAACAATTGATATAAAACATGTAGAGGTTAACATAAAATGAGCAAATAATATTAGAAAAATATATAAGAAGGATTATAGGCGTGGTAAACCTAAATATAAAATATGATTACGTTCGTATAAATAAATCTAAAGGTTTGTTTGAAAAAATATACATCTCACTAGTCAACAGAAGTATTTGTTATTCCAAAGGTTATTCAATCCACCAACACACACAATAAAATATTTTAATAACGACAATGTACAGGGAAGGTTTTAAGAGACTGAATTATTAAAAACTGAATATAAAGATGAGTACCTTGTTAAAAATTATTACGAAACAAGATAATAAGCTACAGTATATCTTAAATGGTTAGGATTTCATTATTCACATAATAGTTGGATAGATAGGGATAATGTAATAGTTTAAAATGTTTTGTCTTTTTATGGTTATTTCTCATAAAATGAAATAAAAACTACTTTCTTCATGAAGAATATGATCACTATGGATAATTATTTTAGCTTAAATTATATTTGATACGAACAGATTAAAAACAACTATTAGAGTGCTTTGTTTGCTGATTTCAAATTGGTCATAGGTAAGACTAAGAAGAGAGAAGGCACCTGGGGCTGTTTTCTCTACTGCGCATGCGCAAAGAAGCCACGCCCCATTCACGCTGATTGGCTGGCACCGGCCACGTAACCCCGCCCCGGCCTTCCCACTTGGCACCGCCCAAATTCGGCCACTCCTCCGGCCACGCCCACTAGACCCCGCCCAAGTGTGGGAAATCGAACACCTTGAACCATCCACCCACGGCCTTTTACGACCTCCATTTTAGGGGTGTATTTGTTCTCTTTTATGAGCACTTTTTAGGGGGTATACTCGTTCTCTTTTATGAGTACATTTTAAGGGGTGGACTCGTTCCCTTTTATGATCACTTTTTCCACCCCTTATTTTAGCATAGCAGAGAATACCGAACACATAGCAGAGCAGATAATATATAAGACTACATAACATAGCAGGGATGTATTCGTTTCCTTTTATGATCACTTTTTCAACCGCTATTTGAACATTTTACAATAGCAGAGAATACATGGAGACTACGAACACATAGCACAGCAGATAATACATGGAGACTACGAACACATAGCAGGGATGTATTCGTTTCTAACCCTGAACCGTCCAACGACCTGCAGTTTAAGGGGTGTACTCGTTTCCTTCTATGCTACGAACACATAGCAAAGCAGAAAATACATAAGACTACGAAACATAGCAGGGGTTTATTCATTCCCCTTTATCAACCCCTATTTTAACTATAAACATAGCGGAAAATGAATGCCTGTGTAATACAGCAAAGGGGGTGTAATAAGATTACGAATACACAACTATTTAACATAGTAGGGCTGTATTCGTTCCACCCCTACCCTCTTATGATCAGTTTTTCCACCCCTTATTTTACCATAGCAAAGAATACGAAATCATAGTAGAGCAGATAATCTTTAAGAGGTGGATTCGTTCCCTTTTATGAGTCACTTTTTCCACCCCTTATTTTACAATCCAACTCCCTGAAATAGGGGTGTATTCGTTCCCTCTTATGGCTTCTTTTTAGGGGTGTACTCGTCCCCTTTTATGAGCACTGTTCTCAACCCATATTTTAACATAGCAGAAATTAAACAGAGACTATGAACATCGCTAACACATTCTCCAACCGCCTATTTAATATAGCACATATTACATAACATGGCTTATTTTTCAACCCCTACTTTAACATAGAAATTGCACAGAGAATAAGAACGCACCACTCCTATGTAACATAGCAAAGATTACCAACATCATAACGGTTGTACTTGTTCTCTTGTATGACCATTTTTTTCACTTTAACATACCAAAAAATTACATAAGACTATGAAATTTCCCTTGTTATGGTAAATTTTATAACTCCAACTTTAACATAGCAGAAATTACAAGGAGACTACGAAAACATATTTTAACAGCACTCCTATGTAATACGAGGGGTGTACTCGTTCCCTTTTATCAACCCCTGTGTAACATAATATTCGTCAATTACTGCATGTCCCAAACTTACTGAGCAATGTGGTCAAACCAGAATAACTCATTGAGGTGGTGTTTCCACATTTTCTGATATGTCATCAACTTCTACAAGTTCCAAAAGCACTGACCGACAAGGTCAAAGGTCAAATATTTATAACCGCATAACTCGTAAACAAGGGAACATTTGAGATGGTGTTTCCACATTTATTAATAGGTCACCAACTCCTACACGTAATAAAAGAACTGACCATCGGCGTCAAAAGCTTAAATACGAGTAACTCCCAAACGGAGCAACATATTTAGGTTCTTTCTTCACATTTAGTAATAGGCCATCAGCCACTACATGCCCTAGATGTACTGACAATCGAAGTGAAAGGTGAAATATTAAAAACAGAATAACTCGTAAACGGAACAACATATTGAGGTGCTATTTCCACATTTAGTAAAAGGTCATCAACTACTACGTGGCCAAAGAGTGCTGACCATCGATTTGAAAGGTCAGATATTTAAACCAGAATAAGTCGTAAACGCAGCCACATATCGAGGTGCAGCTTACCGTTTATTTTATACTTTTTGTACCGTTAAAAAAACAGAGTATAACCTGAGCAGTCTAAGTTTTTGTACTCATTCGAAGAAAAGCAAAGAAGATCAATTTTAAGTAGCTTAGCAGTTTATACCTTTTTAGTCATTTAAGAAAAGGAATAAATAAACATGGGTGTCCTACTTCTTTTTGTACCAACGAGAAATAAGCAAAGAAGAACCATTTATAACAGGATTTGATTTTTATGCCTTTCTGTAATATTCAAACAAACGAAGGGTTAAATTTGTACCAAACAGTAAAAAGCTACACAAATAAACAAAGGAATAAATTTGTAATAACCACAAAAAGCCAAGAAAGACAATTTAACTCGCTCAGCTTTATGTACCATTTGAGCTACTCAAACAAACTCGAAGCAACACATTTGAGTGTCCTATTGAATTCTGAAACAACGAGAAAATCTTATTTGTAACTAGCTCAGAACTTCCAGGCCATGTTTTACTATTTAAACAAATGAAGGGATAAATTTGAGAAAGCGAACATTGACCATTTTAACTAACTCAGAATTTTACATCATTTTATAATACTTAAATAAACGAAGTAATATATTTGGATGGATTATTTAGTTTTCTACCAAGCAGATAAAGGAAAGAATTACACTTTGTACCAATCAAGTAAACAAAAGTATAAGTTAGTACTGACTAGAAAAGCGAAGGAGGATCAGTACTTCTATACTTTTAGTGCCTTTTAAAAATAATAAATTTATTGGGGTGTCCTATTTCCTTTTGTACCAACAAGAAAAGAGCCTAGAAGTATCACTTTCTAACTGGCTTAGAATTTTATACCTTTTTGTAATATTTAAAAAAACGAACGGAAAAATGTGTACCAAACAAGAGAGCCAGGAAATACATTTAACTAACTAATAATTTTTGTGCTACACAAATAAAGGAATAAATTTGTACTAACCAGAAAAAGCGAAGAAAGTCCATTTTAACTAGCTAAGCATGTTATAACTTTTTGTGATACTCAAACAAAACGAAGCTACACATTTGAGTGGTATACCCGATTTTGTACCAACGAGAAATGCCTTTTTAACTAGCTCAGAATTTCTTGACCATGTTGTACTATTTAAAGAAGCGAAGGGATAAATTTGGATGACCAATTCAATTTTTCACCAACGAGAAATGCCATTTTAACTAGCTCAGAATATTTATACCTTTTGTACTATTTAAACAAACAAAGGAATAAATTTGTACTAACAAGAAAAAACGAAAATGTTTCATTTTAACTAACTCAGCATTTTATACCTTTCTGTGCCATCTAAAGAAATGAATAAATAAATACGGGTGTCCTATTTCCTTTTGTACAAACGAGAAAAAAAGCGAAGAAGGACAATTTTTAACTGGCTTAGAATTTTATACTTTTTTTTGTAATATTTAAACAAACAAAGGGTTAAATTTCTGTGACCTATTTAGTTTATACCAAACAGAAAAAAGCTACACAAATAAACAAGCAATCAATTTGTACTATCCAGAAAAGGCGAAGAAATACCATTTTTAACTAGCTCCGAATTTCTAGACCATGTTGTGCTATTTAAACAAACGAAGAGATAAATTTGAGTGGTTATTCGATTTTGTAGCAAGAAGAAAGACCATTTTAACTAACTCAGAATTTTATATAATTTTGTACTATTCAAATAAATGAAGAAATTAATTTGGTTGGAGTATTAGGTTTTCTGCCAAGGTGAAAAAGGAAAGTATTAATCAAGTAAACAAAGGAATAAATTTGTAGTGACCAGAAAAGGCGAAGAAAGATCATTTTAACTAAATCAGCATTTTATACCTTTTTGTGCTATTCAAATAAACGAAGATGTAAATTTGAGTGGTTTATTTTATTTTTGTGCCAATCAAAAGAAAAACAAAGAAGGTTCATTTTAACAAGCTCAGCATTTTATACCTTTTTGTGCCATTTAAAGTCCAAAGGTACTCACGGAACAATTTTTATAGAGGGGTGACTCTAAAGTCCAAAGTTTCCCGATCACTAACTACATATTTGAATGTAAGATTTAACCAACCAGAACTGCCATTGGTTACAGACGAAAAATATTCAATTAGAAGAGAGTTGCTTCATAATTCAATGTTAACTTAATTGTGTATAACAGACTCCATAGCAATTAGCATTATTAAGGGATGAAGACGTTCTAAAGAAAACTGATCGATGACGACGAATCATGGCAATTAATAAAGAAAGAAGAAACAGCACACTCGGCCGTTTTGGATCACAGTACTGATAGAGGAAAAGGCAGAAGGAAAACTAGACGAAGAAGAGATCAATTCAAAGTAAAATCAGCTCACCAAGGAGAAGAAAAGTTTTGAAAGTTCCATGTTGCACACCATCTATAGAGAAGTGCTGAATTATTAGCTGTGAACAGTTTTATTCTACTCAAAAACTATAATTGTTTCTGTTGCTGCAGATTTTTAAGCTTCTCAATATTAATGCACTTTAAATAAAATAAAAAAGGAACGGTACGAACGAGTTACCTAACATTTGTATTGTTAGTATAGTGAGGCTCCTAAGGTACAGTGTATTGAGCGCAAATTTGTTTGTTATATAACATAGGGCACCTTTCTACGAAAAAAACGAAAGGAATAAATTTATAACGAAGGAATAAATTTGTGTGACCTATTGGTTTGACGATCCACGAAAAAAGCGAAGAAGGTCCATTTTAACTAGCTCAATATTTCTGTACCATTTTGTACTACTCAAATAAACGAAGGAATAAGTTTGGGTAATCTATTTCATTTTTGTTCCAATCAGACGAAAATCAAAGAAGGTCTATTTTAACTAGCTCATCATTTTACACCATTTTGTTCTACTCAAATAAACGAAGAAATAAATTTGAGTGATCTATTCAATTTTGTAGCAATCAGAAGAAAAGCATTTTGTACTATTTTGTACTAGATCTTGTACATTTTGTATATTCTTGTGTCACCCAGAGAAAGGTTAACTTCAGAGTAGCATTTCTAAATAAATTTAATTGCCTTTCCCGTAACGTAAAAATGCACTTTATAAGGAGCTTTGAAATTACACTAAAAATAATGTGAATAGCCGTTTGCCTTCCACACTATAAAGGTGCCCTATGTTATACAACAAACAAATTTGCGCACAATACACTGTTCTTTAGGACCCTCACTATACTAACAATACAAACGTAACGTAACTCGTTCGTACCGTTCCTTTTTTATTTTATTTAAAGTGCATTAATATTGAGAAGCTTAAAAATCAGCAGCAACAGAAACAATTATAGTTTTTGAGTCCAATAAAACTGTTCACAGCTATTACTTCAGCACTCTTCTATAGATGGTGTGCAACATGGAACTTTCAAAACTTTTCTTCTCCTTGGTGAGCTGATTTTTACTTTGATATGATCTCTTCTTCGTCTAGTTTTCCTTCTGCCTTTTCCTCTATCAGTACTGTGATCCAAAATGGCCAAGTGTGCTGTTTCTTCTTTCTTTATTAATTGCCATGATTCGTCGTCATCCATCAGTTTTCTTTAGAACGTCTTCATCCCTTAATAACGCTAATTGCTATGGAGTCTGTTATACACAATTAAGTTAACATTGAATTATGACGCATCTCTCTTCTAATTGAATATTTTTCGTCTGTAACCAATGGCAGTTCTGGTTGGTTAAATCTTACATTCAAATATGTAGTTAGTGATCAGGAAACTTTGGATTTTAGAGTCGCCCCTCTATAAAAAATGTTCCGTGAGTACCTTAGGACTTTAAATGGCACAAAAAGGTATAAAATGCTGAGCTTGTTAAAATGAACCTTCCTTGTTTTTCTTTTGATTGGTAAAAAAATATAATAGACCACTCAAATTTACATCTTCGATTATTTGAATAGCACAAAAAGGTATAAAATGCTGATTTAGTTAAAATGATTCTTCTTCGCCTTTTCTGGTCACTACAAATTTATTCCTTTGTTTACTTGATTAATTCTTTCCTATTTCTGCTTGCCACAAAACCTCATACTCCATTCAAATTTATTTCTTCGTTTATTTGAGTAGTAAAAAATTATATAAAATTCTGAGTTAGTTAAAATGTTTTTCCTTCTTGCTACAAAATTGAATAACCACTCACATTTATCTCATCCTTTGTTTAAATAGTACAACATGGTCTAGAAATTCTGAGCTAGTTAAAAATGGTATTTCTTCGCCTTTTCTGGTTAGTACAAATTGACTGCATTTTTATTTGTGTAGATTTTTTATTTGTGTAGCTTTTTATTTGTGTAGCTTTTTTCTGTTTGGTATAAAACTAAATAGGTCACAGAAATTTAACTCTTCATTTGTTTAAATATTACAAAAAGTATAAAATTCTAAGCCAGTTAAAAATGGTCCTTCATCGCTTTTTTTCTCGTTGGTACAAAAGGAAATAGGACACCCGTATTTATTTATTCATTTCTTTAAATGGCAGAAAAAGATATAAAATGCTGAGTTCGTTAAAATGAAACATCTTCGCTTTTTCTGGTTAGTACAAATTTATTCCTGTGTTTGTTTAAATAGTACAAAAAGGTATAAATATTCTGAGCTAGTTAAAATGGCATTTCTCGTTGGTGAAAAATTGAATTGGTTACCCAAATTTATCACTTCGCTTCTTTAAATAGCACAACATGGTCAAGAAATTCTGAGCTAGTTAAAAAGGCATTTCTCGTTAGTACAAAATCGGGTATACCACTCAAATGTGTAGCTTCGTTTTGTTTGAGTATCACAAAAAGTTATAACATGCTTAGCTAGTTAAAATGGACTTTCTTCGCTTTTTCTGGTTAGTACAAATTTATTCCTTTTTTTGTGTAGCACAAAAATTATTAGTTAGTTAAATGTATTTCCTTGCTCTTTTGTTTGGTACACATTTTTCCGTTCGTTTGTTTAAATATTACAAAAAGGTATAAAATTCTAAGCCAGTTAGAAAGTGATACTTCTAGGCTCTTTTCTCGTTGGTACATAAGGAAATAGGACACCCCAATAAATTTATTATTTTTAAATGGCACAAAAAAGTATAGAATGCAGATTCTTCTTCGCTTTCCTGGTCAGTACAAATTTATACCTTTGTTTACTTGATTATTACAAAGTGTAATTCTCTCCTTTTTCTGCTTGGTGCAAAACTAAATAATCCATCCAAATATATTTCTTCGTTCTTGTGAGTATAACAAAATGATACAAAATTCTTAGTTAGTTAAAATGGTCAAAGTTCGCCTTCTCAAATTTATCCCTTCATTTGTTTAAATAGTAAAACATGGCCTGGAAGTTCTGAGCTAGTTATAAATGAGATCTTCTCGTTGGCACAAAATTCAATAGGCCATTTAAATGTGTTGGTTCGTGTTTGTTTGAATAGTTCAAATGGTACATGAAGCTGAGCGAGTTAAATTGTCTTTCTTGGCTTTTTGTGGTTATTACAAATTTATTCCTTTGTTTATTTGTGTAGCTTTTTTCTGTTTCGTACAAATTTACCCCTTCGTTTGTTTAAATATTACAAAAAGGCATAAAAATCTAAGCCTGTTATAAATGGTTCTTCTTCGCTTTTTCTCGTTGGTACAAAAGGAAATAGGACACGCATATTTATTTATTCTTTTCCTTAAATGGCAAAAAAGGTATAAAAAGCTGAGCTACTTAAAGTGGTTCTTTTTGCTTTTCTTCGAATGAGTACAAAAACTTATACTACTCAAGGTATCCTAATTTTTAATGGTACAAAAAAGTATAAAATGCTAATCTAGTTAAAATGGCCCTTCTTTGCTTTTCTTCTGATTGGTATAAAATAAAATAGACCACTGAAATTTGTTCCCTCTATTATTTGAATAGTACAAAAAAGTATAAAATGCTGAGCTAGTTAAAATGACCCTTCTTTGATTTTCTTGATGGTTACAAAAATAAAATAGATTTTTCCAAATTTATTCTTTCGTTCATTTGGGTAGTACAAAATTGTACAAAAATATTTAACTAGTTAAAATGGACCTTCTTCACTTTTTTCTGGTTCGTACAAAGGATAAATGCTCCATCCAAATTTTATTTCATTGGATTGAATTGAATATTAAAAATTCTATGAAATTCTGAGTTAGTTAGAAAATTGTTCTTCTTCCCTTTGTTTCTTCTTGCTACAAAATTGAAAAGCTCACTCAAAAGTTTTCCCTGCGTTTGTTTAAAAAGTATAAAATGGTCTTTTTTCGCTTTTTCTGGTTAGTTTAAATACTGTATCCAGATTATTTTTTTGTTTATTTGAATAAGCCAAAAAGTACAGAAGTTCTGAGGTAGTTAAAAATGCGTGTTTTCAATGTTTGTCGTTAATACAAAATTAATAAGGCACAAAAATTCATTACTTCTTCATTTTTTCTGCTTGGTACACAATTTATATGTTGCTCCGTTTACGAATTATTCGGGTTTAAATATTTGACCTTTGACCTCGATGGTAAGTAGTTTTGGGACATGTAGTAGTTGACCTCTTACTAAATGTGGAAACTGCAGCTCAATATGTTGCTGCGTTTACAAGTTGTTCGGATTTGAACTTTTGACGTCGATGGTCAGTACTTTCATTACGTGTATTAGTTGGTGACCTAATAATAAAAGTGAAAACAGCATCATAAATGTTGCCTTGTTTACGAGCTATGCGGTTATAAATATTTGATCTTTGACCTCGTTGGTCAGTGCTTTTGGAACTTGTAGTAGTTGATGAGATATTACTAAATCTGGAAACACCACCTCAATATGTTACTCCGTTTACGAGTTATTCTGGTTTTGACTACTATGCTCAGTAAGTTTGGGACATGCAGTAATTGACGAATATTATGTTACACAGGGGTTGGTAAAAGGGAACGAGTACACCCCTCGTATTACATAGGAGTGCTGTTAAAATAGGTTTTCGTAGTCTCCTTGTAATTTCTGCTATGTTAAAGTTGGGGTTATAAAATTTACCATAACAAGAGAAATTTCATAGTCTTATGTAATTTTTTGGTATGTTAAAATGAAAAAAATGGTCATACAAGAGAACAACCCGTTATGGTGTTGGTAGTCTTTGCTATATTACATAGGAGCGGTGCGTTCTTATTCTCTGTGCTATTTCTATGTTAAAATAGGGGTTGAAAAATAAGCCATGTTATGTAATATGTGCTATGTTAAATAGGCGGTTGGAGAATGTGTTATCGATCTGCTATGTTCATAGTCTCTGTGTAGTTTCTGCTATGTTAAAATATGGGTTGAGAGCAGTGCTCATAAAAGGGGACGAGTACATCCCTAAAAAGTGGTCATAAGAGGGAACGAATACACCCCTATTTCAGGGAGTTCGATTGTAAAATAAGGGGTGGAAAAAATGACTCATAAAAGGAAACGAATCCACCCCTTAAAGATTATCTGCTCTACTATGTTTTCGTATGCTCTGCTATGGTAAAATAAGGGGTGGAAAAACTGATCATAAAAGGGTAGGTGTGGAACGAATACAGCCCTACCGTGTTAAATAGTTGTGTGTTCGTAATCTTATGTACACCCCCTTTGCTATATTACAAAGGTATTCATTGTCCGCTATGTTTATAGTTAAAATAGGGGTTGATAAAGGGGAATGAATAAACCCCTGCTATATTTCGTAGTCTTATGTATTCTCTGCACTGCTATGTGTTCGTAGCATGAAAGGAAACAAGTACACCCCCTAAACTGCAGGTCGTTGGACGGTTCAGAGTTGGAAACGAATACATCCCAGCTATGTATTATCTACTATGCTATGTGTTCGTAGTCTACTGTGCTATCTATCTACTGTGCTATTATCTACTGTGCTATGGTAAAATGTTCAAATTGGGGTTGAAAAGTGATCATAAAAGGGAACGAGTCCACCCCTTAAATGAGCTCATAAAGGAGAACAAGTACACCCCCTAAAAGTGCTCATAAAAGGGAAGAAATACACCCCTAAAATAGAGGGCGTAAAAGACCGTGGGTGGACGGTTCTAAGCGTTTGATTTCCCACACATGGGCGGAGCGAAGTGGGCGTGGCCTGTGGCGGGGCCAAGTGGGCGTGACCGGGGCGGGACCACGTAACCGGGGCCAGCCAATCAGCGTGGCTGGTTTGCGCATGCGCAGTAGGAAAAAGCAGACCCAGGTACCCCCTCTCTACTGACTACTGGATACTTTAACACTACTAAGTTATGTAAGAGTGGACAAAAAAGCTTTATGAATGGTTAGAAAACAATCTAAAGATCCGATAGAAATTTAGGCCTAATAAAGTAAAATTAAGACCTAATACTTGTTATTAAACCAGGTGGTAACATTATAAATAAGATAATATTTGGTTCATATATTCACACATGTTTACTTCAAGAAATAAAGAAATTGACATTTTTAAAAAGGAAAAAACTTACTTGATTATCTTTATATAGTAACTACTAGTCATTACAAAGAAAGGAATATTTATACAGTTGGTTATACAAAAAAATCTTGAACAACGTATACTGAGTTAATGTGAGTAGACTTGACTTCGAGCAGCAGCAGCAGAAGGAACTCGATGCATAGAAATTAGATCACTGATTCATAAAGAATAAGATAAATTTAAATATAGAGTTGAATGTTTCAAGTGTAGATTAGATATTACTAAAGACATTTTTAAAAAAATACGAAATTATGAAATTAGCTAAATGTGAAACAGGTCAGGGTTAAAAGATGAATGGTGATTATGGGAGAAAAATAAAATATTTCTATATAATTAATATGAGTACTATGAAGAACAGTTATAGTTCATATAATATTTGTTACCAACAGATTAAAGGTAACTTATAATAAGATCTTTTCCGTGATTTCTTGTTGATTACATATAAGGAGGTAATATACTTTAACGCAACTGAGTTGTGTCAGAGTGCTGGTAAAAGGCTTGATAACTGGTTGAAAAATAAGAAATCAAACCAGCTTATAAAATTTTGTAATAGAGAAAACAATTCCTCTGCTGATAGGTACTACTCTATGTATATAATAAAAGGAGAAGAGGACATAACATAAATTAAGAACATGTGTAAGAAAGCAATTATTTTTAAGTATCTCGTTTTGATTTCAATTGGTTATTACGATACGTTTTATTTAAAATGATTGAAATCTACTTCACTCAAAACTTTAAGCAGTGTCAAGAAGACAATGGAAAGTTGGAATCACGAAAACAAGAAATCGAACAATCAATGGACAAATTCAAAGTTCAAGATGTAGAGTTAAAAGAAGTAGTCCACCATATATTTATGATAGTTCAAATGATAACTGTCTTATCATATACATAAAGAACAAACTAAATGATCCTTTAACTCATTATGCTAATCAATGTAAGAAACGATGTCTATATAAAACCCTTACTGATGGATACGATAAATACCCAAACGAGATAATATAGGAAAAATTTAGAGATATTAACCGTATAAAGTTGTTTAATCTAATGCAACAAGAACTAGATATTCGTAATGGTAAAGGTAATGAGTTTTCGACATCACTATCATAAGAAAACCTAGTTAAAGAATTTGATTATCTGTATGATTGGTCATTATGTGTTCAAATATTATGTCAAGCTTGTAGTAGAATAGTTGAAAATTAGCTAACTCTAAAAGAAGTCAGCTAAAATCAATTTAATTTTTTACAGATCTTCCATAAAAGTATAGTTTTAATAAAAAATGAAACCTTTTATGAATTATCTCATAAAAGTGAATATCATATTGTGTTTCTCAAAGTCGTTTTTTTAAATATAGTGTTGTTGCTTGAGTTATGGTAAAAGATTCTGCTGGTTATAATCTCTATTCTTCTGAAACTGGAATAAAGATACACATAAAAAGAATACTTTACGAAAACCTTTTCTAGATCAAGTTAGAGTTAAAAGAAGATATAGATGTTCGTGCAGGTGTTATAGACAGTGGATATCACGGAGAAGTTCTGGTTCTAATAAAGAAAAGAACATAGATAATATGGTCTCTTTCTGAACTATTTGGAGTTAATGGTTAGATGTTTTAACCTCCTTCCTTATGATGAAATCATTATTAAAATATTTCAGCGCATTGAATATTTATTTTTAAAAAAACACGAATCCTGAACAATTGAAGTGGTTACAGAATATGATAACGAATGCGAAAGAGGTTGTGGACGTTGCGGATCATCACTTGCGTCTTGAAATGCGATATCCAAGAAATTGGGTAGAGCAGATCTGCTCCAGCTTAAATCAGATTACAGATTTAAATCTAAAGAACAAACAAACAACATAACCATCTCCTTTAATCGATACAGTGGCTAAACAGAAATAGAATCTTGTTAGGAATCTTATCTTTAAATTCTAAAATAAAACCTTTAGATAAACGTTGTCTATGAAATTCATAACCAACATACTCATTCAACATAACCTCTTACAAATTTCTCAGATAAGGTTTGAAACCATGATATGTCATAACATTTAACTCAATCAGCCAGTCAGTCTGATTTAATATGCCAGTCAATCTTATCAGCAAACTTACTTATGAAATCTCTGATAATTCATTGCATGTTATAGTCAGAAAGTTATCTCTTTCTGAAGAGTGTCTTATGAAATTTTCTCATAATTCATTGCATGTTAAAAGTCATTGTATGTCATAAGTCATTGTCTTTCCAAATGTCATCATTGCATTTACATATAAAATCTTCTGAACATTTTGAATAAAACGCATATAAAGCCATTGTTCGTCTGCTACTGCATCTAATATTTTATTTGACAAATTCATAATATGCTTCTCAATAAAGGCTTTCGATATTTTCCTTAACAGCTTTCTTAAATAAATGATCTAACATATCAACAAGAATGAAAAATAATTAAATCAGGACCATCAAAATTAATTGTTTCATCATCGTATAAATTGTCATAATCATCTAGGTTCTAATAAATAATCTGCATCATACTCAGCATTCATTAAAAATCACCATCTTTATCATCATCTACATAATAACACACACGTTTGAATATAGGTGTAAGAAATATTACTTATTTAACAAGTGACATGTTCGATTACGATTTGCTGTATATGAGTAATTTTGTTTTTGAATAGCGCTTTAAAATTGAAGTTTTGAAAAGTGTACAAGCTTTTTCGATAACCGCGAACGCTACATTAGCAATGAAACGTTTAAGAAAAGATCACCTGAATAAAACAATAATACTCTTAGAATATAAACCACAGCAACTCAGTGAAAAATACAAAAGCAAGTATTCCTTTGTAAATAAGCTCTTTGGTAAAGTTCCATTGCATGAGTTGATTAAAATGTATGATTTGAGACAAGATATAACTCGACTTTAGCATATTAACAACGTAAAATTTAATAATGTAAGCGAATGCCAAAAAATATTAGAAAACTTTATAAGATAATTTCAAGATAGAATAAATTTTAAGGAAATATTGTGTAATCAAAAATTATCAGCAGAATTCATAAGAGAATTTTAATATATATACAATTAAGATCTTTTGGCAAAATTGGTGGCCCCTCGAAAATTGACAGAAGCTTTTATTTGAGAATTTTGTGATAAATTTCAAAACTACGTTTGTTCTAACATTTTTACAGTCAAACATAAGTAGAGTGAACATTTCATTAGAAATCTTGGAGACAAGTTTAATTGATTTATTATATCACGAGACCACGTTTTATCTAAAGATTATATTCTAGAGTTTTGCGATAAAAGTTATTGGTCTGAGATTGTCAGATATCAGAAAATATCTTTTGATTTTAAATTTAAACTTATCAATGGATTTTATAATGAGATAGAGCTAGCATATGATATCAATTTTTGTATTTGTCTTCCATATAATATTTGCAAAGTTACAACAATATGCAATAATATGTTTGTAAGAGATGTTTGAGAAACTAGTTGTGTGTAAATGTTAACTGTCCATTATATAGAAGAAATCTGAGAATTTATCACAAAATTATTGAACGTGGTGATATACTTTTTGACAATATTTTATTTTATGTTGCATTAAAACATTTATGGGAATGTAAAATATCATAAAAATGGAAAGACACAATGATACTGAAAGTGAAAATGACTCAGTAGAGAATCAAAATACAAATCGACGAATAGTAAAGAGACTACGACATAGACGAATAAGAGGAAAATTATATAAAATGAAATTTTGAAAACTAAATGTAATAAGAGTTGTAGTTTAAAACATGTCAACATTGTACTTAACTGAAAATTTTAAACACAAAGAATTTGCAATCTCTTAAACATGCAGATCTAGTTAAGTCTAAGTTGCATGAAATTACTGCTTGGAAGCTTATCCAAACGAAGAGTGGTTAAAAACTATTAGTACATTTATATGGTACATTTAAAATGTTATTACCAGATAGATACAATGGAAACAGTGAGGAAGCACAGAGTGATTTGAAAAAAATATGAGAATATTTGCTTAATATGAAAGTTTGCAGAACTTTACTAATAGATTTAGAAAACATAATATTTTCGACTCAAAACCTAGAAACTAGATTAAGTATGTCACTTACTCAGAAGAAACAACACAAAATGAGACAGACATAAGAGAAACCAATCATAGTTAGTGTCTTAAAATATAGATGGATAGAAGTCAGTGGAGGCTATAGAGTTAGTTCAATTGTTAACAGTGTAACTTTATTAAATATTTATTATAGTAGTCATAAAAACGTAATTAGCAAAATATTTCCTTGTTGTAATAAATGAGATGAATTATAATAGACATACTGTTAATCAGTTGAAACATCTCTGCAGGGAAAGGAGTAATAAAGGCTACTCTCGACTGCGGAAATGCGAACTCATTTAGTTCCAAAAAAAGATGATTGTAAAATATTTAAGGAAAACCTAAGAAGACAGAACATATTCCCGTAACAAGAAAACATCTTTGGATATCCGAAACCTAAAAGACTACATGGAAAGAAAGCTTTAAACTACTTGAGATTAAAGACGAATTAATTGAAAAAAAAAGAAAGTAAAAATTGAATCGCTAGAATTTGAACTCCATCACTCAAGATTTAATTTAAGACTAGAAACGCGGAGAGTTAAACAGAATATAAGAGACCTGACCTTCTAGAACAATATATCACTTCAACATCAAAGGCTTTAATAAAAGAGACTGAACATCGGCTTAAAGAAACATGACTCTTGAAAAGCTAATCTCTTCATAGACTGTCAATATAAGAAAGGAAAGGAAGTTCAGAACGTTTACATGGATACTAATAAAAAAGAGATATTCAAATCAACCAATGTAAAGGAATTCATAACTGATGCAAAAGAAATATTAAGAACAAGTATGGATGACTTGCAGAATAGAGATTTTGGATGGGTTCTTGTTAATATAAAACACTTAAAGTTATCTCTTAATAGTTATGCAACGTATAGAGGATCACCATACACAAAATACCGCATGAAATTAAAATAAAACAACGGCTATAATGTAAAGAACAAAGATGAAACATGTTTCTTATATTCAATTATTTCTGCATTACGTCCTGTTGAAAAGAATGAACCATGACCATCAAAGTCCAAGCATACTTTTAAAGACTTGGAAGAAAATAAAAAAATAATTATTCATTGACCTGTAAAACTAAATGGCATAACTAAAATTGGAAAGAGACTCGATGTATCGTTTAAAGTTTATACATACAACGAAAAATATATGGTTTTCGTTTTATAGCATATCCAAAAAAACACATATATGAATTTATTATATGAAAAAGAAGAAAATATATCACACCAGTGTTGGACTAAAGACTTGAATAGTAAGTAGTCAAATAACTCAACGGAGAGCTCGAAAATCCTTATGTAAGAGATGTTTGTTATATTTTACTCACAAGATGCATGAGAAAAAATATGAGAGAGATTGATCTACTCACGAATCTTTTAAAATAAAAATACCAACAGAAGATACATACGTTCAATTTCAGAACTACCAATATACGATAAAATGCCAATTGTGATATACGCTGATATCGAATATTTACTGCATAAGATTATGAAATGTTAAGAATGTTTTCCAAAAGACAAATCATATATGAAAAATTATCAACAGCATAAGCCATCTTGATTCTGATACTATTACGTAAGAGTGACGGGAGTAAAACAGATCCGGTTGTGTATCGAGATAATGATGCGCCTAAGAAGTTTATAAGAATTTTAAACAAAGAGAAAAATGAAACATCAAACATATATAGACAAAACAACGAACTACACTTAACACGTGAACAGATAGGTGAATTCAACCAATCTGTAGAATAATTTATAATTTATTAGTTAGGGCAGGAGTGTTAAAATCCGTGGCGACTGAGTTAGAGAAATAGAGAAAATCTAGTAGGAATTTACGACTTTAGGTGGGAAAGAAATAGAACTGTGAAGTCTTGAAATTTTATATCGTTTTATGGGAAACGAAATAAAGATCTCAATTAGAAATAGTGTTTTTGGTTCACAGACGAATATTATAAACTTAATATAATATAAAAAACCGAATCAGCAATTAAGCAGGTTGAATTTGTTAACGATAGGCTTTCGTTTATTACTCCTAACGGTCAGTGGTGTGATATAATTGTTTTAAACGCAGATGCCACAACTGAGTGTTAATATGGCGATATAAAAGACAGGTTCTACGAAGAAGTTGGACGGGTATTTGACCATATTTCGTTATACCGCATGTATATTTTATTAAGGAAATTACAATGCGAAGGTAAAACGACATGATAATTTCAAATTGATTTAGGAAATGAAACTCTGCATAAGGAAAGTTATAACAACGGTGTTAAACACGTGAACTTTGTAACTTCAAAATTCTTATCGTGAAGAGTACAAAATTCCCACATCGCGACGTCCATAAATATATTTTAACCGTACCAGTCTTAAAACACATAATCAAATAGATCACGTTTTAGTAGATAGAGGAAGACTATCTACCATAATTGATGTTCGGTTATTTAGAAGAGCTGACGACGACACTGATCACTACCTGTAGCAACCATAAAAAAAGAGAGATTGCCCTGAATAAAGGAAATATTCAATTTCAGAATATTGAGAGACTTAATTTAAATAATTCAGAAAAGACCCAGGCCAGAGAGGAATACTAAATTAAAATTAAAAATAGATTCTAGGTTTTAGAATGTTCAGATCGCATTAGTGTTTAGGGCATTTGGGGTGATATCAGAGGTAGCATTAAAATATCAGCATAAAAAATTGGGTTTCCCTGAAATAGTTAGGAACAAACCATGGTTCGAAAAGGAATGCACTAAACTATCATAGAGGAAGAAACAGACAAAATTGTAATGGCTTCAAAATCCAAAGGATAAACTACGCTAAATTTCGTAGACATCAGGTGTGAAATTTCCACAAATTTTAGAACAAAGAAACGCAATATTTTAAAATCTAAAATTAAGCAGGTTGAAGATAATCGTAAGAATGAAAACATTTGGGACATGTATAAGGGGACCAATGAATTAAAGACAAACTATGAACTTCGAGCTTATATATTAAAGAAAACCGAATGAACAATTCTTGCAGATAGCATCTTAAGTAGGTGGAAGGAATCTTCACGATTTCTTTAATACGCAGCTGAAAACTAATGTTAGTGGAGAAAATGAAATACGCACAGCATATATGCAGAGTCTACGCGAATTGAAGTAGAAATCGCTATAAAGAAATTAAAGAAACACAAAGCCTGGATGGCGAAGAAATCCGGGCTAGTTAGTTTTAGGTGGAGACGAAAACTTGTGGAACAAGATACACAAACTTATTTTCCTTATCTGTAGCAAGGAGGATTTACCAAAAGAATGAAAGAAGCAATCATTGTATTAATTCACAAGAAAGACGACAAAATCGATTGTAATAATTACCGAACCATTTCTCTTCTGTCAACATCCTATAAAATCCTACCAAATGTTCTATTAACAAGATTGACCCAATACGCAGATGAAATTATTGGAAATTATCAGTGCAGATTTAGACAAAGTCGATCAACTATCGACCAGATATTTATCACCTAACAAATACTCAAAATGAGTTGGGAATACGATATTCCGGAACATCAAATATTTATTGATTTTAGAAAGGCTTACCTTTAAGTTTGGAGAGAAATATCGGAATAAATAAAATTTTAGTTAGATTAATTAAAATATGCTTAAATGGATCCCAAAGTAAAGTCCAGGTAGGAGAATTCTTTTACACAAACTTGTGTGTCAAGAATGGATTGAAATATGATTTCCGTTGTCGCCATTATTATTAAACTTTGTCCTGGAGTATGCTACGTATAAAAGCAAGCAGGCAAAGATAGCAAGCAGGGTCTAAAGCTTTCTGGTATTCACCAGGTTATGGCGTATGTTGTGATGTGGTTTAATAGTGGGTGATAGAACATTAGAAAGAAATGCAAAGTTCTTATTAAACACTTGCAGGGGTCTGGGATTAAAAATATATACAGAAAAAAACTAAATACATGGAAGTTCGTTGAGATCGCAATTCGTGATATTATTCAGAACAAAACCTTCAGTCATAACGAGCTTCCTCGAGGAATTTGAAGCATGAAATATATAATGATAACCATGTCTGTTATGCTGCACTGTTGCGAAACATGGTCGTTTACTCTGGGGAAAGATCTCAGACTGAAAGTGTTTGAGGAAGACATCTTAAGAGGAATATTCGGATTTAAGACGAACGGGAATGGGGGACGGTGGAAACTAAATAACGTAAACTTCATGATTCATACGGTCTACCCAACATTGTTAGCGTCATCATATGTAGCAGGCAGAGGTAGGCAGATCTTCTAGCAAGGATGGACGTTTTGAAGGTTCTAACTGAAAATCCAATAGGAAAACCAAGATTAGGCAATCCTAGGCACAGATGGGAGGGCAATAATAAGAACGATATCGCAGAAAGAGGAATGCAAAATAAAAACTGGATCCACTTGGTTGAGTATAGAAGCAAAGGAGACCTATTGCGAACACGGTATTGAATTTCCCGTTTTCATAAGAAATATATATATATATATATATATATATATATATATATATATATATATATATATATATATATATATATAGTTATATATAGTTATATACTTTTTCCATTCTTTAAAGAAAACTTGGAATATGTAACCTGTAATAAAGAAGTATATTTTCAGTGCCTGTAACGAAAAGTTTGGAATTTTGTACATATCAAACTACTTAGCTTAGCCTTTCGATGATTACTCTGAATGTGAGCAGTATCTGTCCATTGCTGTAGCGTAATTACATATCATAATTTTCAGGATTAGTGACTGTAAAAGTTTGTTCAATGGAAAAATCTATATAATTTCAAAAGCATTGTTATATCATTATATATAAGTGTTAATCTTGTTCCTTGATATTCTGCTGTTAAAATGGTATGGTACTGCCTAAAATAATTAATCTGGAGATGAATATAGATATATATTATAGTTTCTGGCAGTAGGTGAGTTCTTGTTTTTGCATAATATTTTCTATGATTTAGTATGATATTAATGATATTAATGTATGGTCTCCCATCTCCCATCTATGATATTAATCTATAAATTTAATCTATAAATCTGTAAATATATAAAATTTATGACTTCTCAATTAGACACTCTGCAAGAACAGGTTTTGATTTTATATATATATATATATATATATATATATATATATATATATATATATATATATATATATATATATATAACTCTATGGCCTATGGAACCCGGAGGTTCAGTGCCGCGTTCACAAAAGCTCTCCACTGACTTCTATCCTTAGCTAATTGCATCCAGTATCTACTTTGTATTCATATCTCTGCGAGATCCATCTTCATATTATCCTCCCATCTGTGCCTGGGTCTTCCTAATGGTCGTTTTCCTATGGGTCTTCCAGTCAAGACTTTGAAAGCGTTTCTACTTTCTTCCATTCTAGCTACATGACCTGCCCACCTAAGCCTCCTAGACTTGACGACCCTAACAATGTTGGGTAAACGTATAAACTATGTAGTTCCTTGTTATGAAGCTTCTGCCATTCCCCATTCTCGTTTCTCATCATATATATATTTACATCAGTTAATGATTGTGACACCAAACACGATTTGAAGCTTTCTTGCACCCACTGGTAAACGTGAAGTATATTAATATTTATTGGCATATATTGTTATTGTAGACTGTTCCCATAATGCCCACCGACTTCGATTTTACAAAATTTAAGAAATAAATTTCACTTTCTATTTTGTGGTCAATTTGAAGGCATTTTGTTATATTACAGTTAAGAAACCCATATATATCATATTACGAATCAATCATTATGGAACAATTTCATATGTTACACGCAGCAGTGGTACAAATCTTTGAAAGTTTCATTTATAACATTTTTATTTTTTCTTTTTAATTGATTTTGTGAGTAATGGTGCATTCAGTATAAAGGTACAATAAGATTTTCTTTCTCTCTCTCTCTCTGTTTGTCTGTCTGTGTGTGTGTGTGTTTCTAGTTTCCGGCGTAAACGTGTGGATACTACCAGGTATACTCCCGTGTGTACATATGTTAGTGTGTGTGTGTGTTTGGCGGGGGTATATGAAGTATTATTTGGGATGGCGTAGTGGAACTTATCAATATTAGTACATACATACGTGCGGCCGTTACTTCACACGATAACTTTGGAAGAATGCTAATTTTTTAATTCTGCTTTTTGCAATAAATAAGTAGAGTGATTCCTCTCGAGGGAGTTTGTTAATAAAGGTTTTAGTGTTGATCACAACAGATTTAAACGATACTAAATAGCGAAAAGAGGTTTTCTCAATTCAATTAAGTGTCCCAACAATATGTTCTATCTTTACTCTAATCTTTGTACTAAAACTTGAAGTGGCAGAAATCAATCGCTTCCGGTTATAACATTGAGCGTTATAGAATGGATAGCGAGAGAGCTTTTTAGGTAATTCATTAAGTGCTCCAAGAGTATATTCCATTTCGGCAGTAATCCCTCTACTCAAATCGGAAATGAAATAAATATACTAGAACTTCTGGTTAACAAACCACTTCAGAAAATATAACATGTAGAGATGCAAAAAAAACGGCTTTTTTGAATCGATGGTTTTTTGCACATAAAAAACTGCCTTTTTTGGAAAAAAACGAGAGTTTTGGAAATTCCGTTTTTTTTATTTTCATGATTTTTCTACTTAAATAGCTTTCTTATAGTATACTCTAAAGTTAACTAAGATTTCATGACCTAAATGCTATACTTCGTTCTGGAATTCACCATCATGATGGATGGAACACATATTTTATGAATTAAACATAAAGTACGTAGTATTTGAGGGCAACTGGAGAAGATATTTAACTTTATTTTAATTTCTGAGTTATCGACATTTTTTCTTCTCTACGTCATTTCTTTTTAGCCATCCGTGTTTCATTTCCTAGAGATTAGTAGGCCTACTCTAGCTTCTAGCACATAAGTTAAACTTTTGTTTTTCAATATATCCGTCAGAGCGTACGTCTGTCAGTATATCTGTCAAAGTGTACTTCCACATTCTTGTTATACTATAGCTGTGCAATGATTTAGCAATAATCTTCTGGATACAAACTTGAATATTATTTTATACAAATAATCAGTAGGGGATTCACAAAAGTATTTTGAGAGATGTTTCTCTCCTTAATGTTTTTTTTCTCATTTTTATTTGGGAGCTTGAGTAAAAGCGTAACTAATATTTCGTTTTTTATGTGTGTGTATTCAGCAATAACCTTCCGGATACAACCCTGAAGACCATTTTACACTGATAATCCTTGGCGGATTTAGAAAAGTATTTTGAGAGGGGTTTTTCTTATTAATGTTTACTTTTCTAAAAATACCTAATTTTTATTTATTAATGTTTACTTTTCTAAAAATACCTACCTTCAAACAACTATGCCCGGCTTGAAGTTTATGAGTAACGGCATAACAAATATTTCGTTTGTTTTAGAAATTCTTTAATTCCGGGGTACAAGCGTCTCCCGTAAAACATCCCCACCCTAACCCCCTTTGCAAAACCGTCACTGCTGGTAATTAGTAATAACAACGATTTAAAAACGATAAGAAAGAAAATCGGCCAGAATTCATAATACAAGCTTTATCTCTACATTCACAGATGCAATTAAGATAAACTTTTGTCAAAATGGTCGAATTGCGGGGTTGAATCCCGGACTTCCTGATAGAAGCGCAAAAGCTAACCACTCACTCATGGTTGTTGTGCACTTGTGCTTAACTTAAATATCTTCTCTCTATATGTAGCCTATGTAATCCGAAGGTTCAATGCCGCGTTCACAAAAGCTCTCCACTGACTTCAATCCTTAGCCAACTGGATCCAGTTTTTACTTTGTATTCCTATTTCTACGACATCCATTTTAATATTATCCTTCCATCTGCGCCTAAGTCTTCCTAGTGGATGTTTTCCGATTGGATTTCCAGTTAAAGCTTTGAAAGCGTTGCTAACTTCTTCCATTCTGGCTGTATGACCTGCCCACCTGAGCCTACTAGACTTGACGATCGCAACGATGTTTGGTAAACCGTATAAATTATGCTGTTTTTCGTTATGAAGTTTCCCTCATTCCCGTTCCTCTTGGGTCCGAATATTCGTCTCAGGATTTAATTTTCAAATACTTTCAGTCTGCGTTCTTCCCTCAAGCGACCATGTTTCACAACCATAAAACACAACTGGCATGATTATCGTTTTATATATTTTAAACTTTAAATTCCTCGACAGAATTTGCTACGACAAAATACTTTGCACTGAATAATAACACGAATTTCCTTATTTCAGTCGACATTTAATTTCTTTGTAGACATCATTTTGGTCTAGTGATATTGATCCCACATATTTGAATGTATCCACTTTGTCGAAAGTATTATTTGATATTTTAAAGCATCCATAATTGGCCATATTACGATCCCGGTAAACTTCCATGTATTTAGTTTTCTGTGCATTTACTTCTAAACCCATATCCCTGCAAGCGTTCAATAAGGACTCTGCATTTCTTGCTATTGTTCTCCTATCATCCCCTATTAAATTTACATCATCAGCATACGCTGTAACCTGGTGAATATAATTCAGCTCTAGGGCCTGGTTGCTATCTATAATTTTCCTTATAGCGTACTCCGGAACTAAGTTGAACAATAATGGCGATAACGCATCTCCTTGTTTCAGGCCATTCTCGACGTGGAAGCTCACGGACAAGAAATTTTCTGCTCGGACTTTACTTTGAGATTCATTTAAACACATTTCAAGTAATCTAACTAGTTTTTTCAGTATTCCGAATTCTGTAAGAATGGCGTACAATGTTTCCCTCCTATGCGAGTTGTAAGCCTTTTTAAATAAACAGCTGGTGTACTGGGTAAAATGTTTCCATTTCGTTTCGAGTATTTATCGAATAGTAAATATCTGGTCGATAGTTGATCGATTTCCCTAAATCCACTCTGAGAATAATCTCCAATAATTTCATCTGCGTATGGAATCAGTCTTGTTAATAGAATGTTAAGAGAAATGCCTCAGTAATTATTACATTCAATTTAGTCATTTTGCTCCTGAATTGGAACAGTGATTGATTCTTTCCACTCTTCTTAAATGTATTCCATAGTTTTTCTCTTTTTATTTAAAAAAAAGTTTCGTAATGATATGTTGAATATCTGTCGTTAAAAATTCAGAACCCTTCAGGTCTGGGTAAACCGTGATGGTGGTTATGAGTCTAGGAAACCGTACGATCAGATGAACAGTCTACTACGCATATGATCCATTAACAAAAAATTTGGTACTTTCCCAATTCTGAACAAGCTTAAGGAACAGTCAGTGCATTATAGAATTCGGAATTTTACAGATTTTGCAGATTCCAAGTACCTGATAGGTGGTAACATTATTTCGTATGTGATCAATGAACTAAAAATTTGTTCGAATATTCATATAATGTATATAAAAGTTAAAACTTAAACATTTCAAGAATGTACAGAACCAACCGAAACCAAGCGCTTGATGTGCAGCTTTTAAGATTATCATATAAATTTATTTCTCTCATGTTTTATTTTTTGTTTCAAAAAGAGGGTGCGTGATATTTTGAAGTAAAAATACTACATACAATTTTGCTAGTTATTTGTGTATCTTATTTTAAAAAAAAAGTAAAAGGTAATTATTTTTGTGTATAAGAGGTTAAAAAATTATTACCTATATATATTGGTTAATCCTTTGGAATTCATAATGTAAAGATGTTAAGAATTTTTTAAAACTCTTTTCGAAATTCATGGTTTATTTTAGAGATTCTATATTATTATATATATCACCAACTAATCAAATGAGTTCTTGTGCTGTAGAGAAGCGAAACAAAGTCTGTTTTATCAATTTAAAGCAAAATTTCAAAAAAAGCCCAAAATTTCCCAAGCAAAAAAGCGAAGCAGAAAAAACCGAGTTTTTTCAAAAAGCCGGTTTCTTTCCGAGCCCTTGCATCTCTAATAACATGATCCTCTTTAAGATATTTTTATTATTAGGATCACGTAGTGGAACTTGTAATATCGTAATGTTAGTAGGTACGTACACTCATGTCCAAAATTATTGTCGCATGTTTATAAGTATGTTGTTGTAAGAATATAATTTGATAATGAATTTTCCCGGTGTTTCTTATAATGTTATTATGTGTATAATTGGCAAGGACATATATGTGGCAAATTTCATATCAATAGAGCAGTAATCATATCAATAAGAAATATCAATAAGCAATATCATATCAGTAAGAAAATTAAACTTTCTTGTCCATTTAGCAACATTTTGTTTTACCCATTCTAATTTTGTATTTACAATTATTTTCCCATGAAATTTACCACAAATATGTATTTCCCGATTATGCACATAGTACCAGTGTTAAAAGTACTCTGCATGATTGTCAAATTATATTCTTACAAGAGGACAGTTATACATATGCGACAATCATTTAGGACATGAGTGTACATATATACGTCCGTTACTTCGGACGATAACATTTGAATTTTCTAATTGTTTTTTGCAATTGGTATATTGTGTGATTTTCTCGAGAGAGTTCATTAATAGAGGTGATTCGACAAACAAAATGGTAGAAATGAGTAATTTCAGGTTTTAAAGTTGATCAATATAAAACAGAAATGGTAATGATAGCGAAAAGCTGTTCTCGTCAAATGATTATACGTTTCAAGCAAATCTCTCATCTTATTCATAACATTCTAGTAGAACTGGTAATGGTAGAAATGAGCCATTTCCTGTTTTGGCATTCAATACTATAGAGCAAATAGAATTAATACTTAATAACGAACAACGTTACATATCATGCAGTAAAAAGCTTTAACTATGAAAGTAAAATTCGTAGATTCATTTAGATTTATGGCATGTAGTTTAGACAAATTATAATGAAACCTAACAAGAGAACAAATGACACACCCACACCACTTCTACCCTATTGAAGAACAATTTAACCTTGTAGCAAGAAAAGGTGTTTACCCGTACGATTGTGTTAGTGACTGGAATAAGTTTAGACAGAGACCATTACCCCCAAAGGAATCATTCTTCAACAAGCCTACAAACACAAATATAAGTGATGAGGATTATAAAAAAACCAAGAAAGTGTGGAAAAGCTTTAAAAATAATTTTCTCGGACAGTACCATGACCTATATTTAAAAACTGATGTGTTGTTATTAGCAGATGTGTTTGAGAACTATAGAGAAACATGTCTTTAAGCTTATGGTCTGATCCAACTTGGTACATGACAGTACCAGGTTTAGCTTGGGATGCAATGTTAAAGTCGACACATATAAAACTAGAGTTACCAACAGATTACAATATGGTCTTGATGATAGAGAAAGGCTTAAAACGTGGAATTTCACAATGTAGTAAAAGATATGTAAAAGCAAACAACAAATATATGGAAGGTCATGTTGGAAATAAAGAAGATTCTTACTTATTGTACTTGGATGCTAAAAACTTGTATGGGTGGGCAATGCGTCAATACTTACGATTTAAGGGATTTAGATGGTTAAGTGAAGAAGAGATAAGAGAAACGGATTCCACAAATATACCTGATGATTCTGATACTGGTTACATTTTAGAAGTTGATGTTGAATATCCTAAAGAATTACATGACTATAACAAACACTACACATTGTCACCTCAAAACATGTATCTACCTGGTTCTAAACAATCAAAACTGTTAACAACTTTATAAGGTAAGGAAACATGTGTAATTCACTATCGAAACTTATACAATGTTTATCACTTGGATTAGAACTTAAGAAAATTCATCGAGTAATAGAGTTTGAACAATCAGATTCGTTAAAGAAATATATAGATTTAAACACACAGATAAGAACTAGAGCAATAAATGACTTTGAGAAAGACTTTTATAAGCTAATGAACAATTCAGTTTTTGGAGAGACTATGGAAAATATTAGAAAGAGATGTAAACGTATGAAAATAGAATGTGATCCAGCAAGGGTAGAAAAACTAGTTGCTAAACCAATTTTTAAAGATAGAATTATTTATTCTGAGAATCTATGTGCAATAATAAAGAATAAAAAAATTAACTTTCAATAAACCAATATATATTGGGATGGGTATCTTAGACCTATCAAAATATTTAATGTACGTCTTCCATTATACTGTGATGAAGCCAAAATACCAAGACAAAATAGAACTATGTTATACAGATACCGATAGCTATATATACCATATTCAAACAGAAGATGTGTATGAGGACCTGAAAATTATATTGATTACTTCGATACGAGCGATTACTCTAAAGATAACAAGTATAAGATACCACAGGTGAATAAGAAAATACTTGGTAAGATGAAAGTTGAACTTAAAGGAACAATCATAAAAGAATTTGTTGGCTTAAGATAAAAAATGTATTCAATCAAGTTCGGAAATGATAAATGTTGAAAAAA
Source organism: Thermobia domestica (assembly GCF_964235325.1). Classification (NCBI taxonomy): domain Eukaryota; kingdom Metazoa; phylum Arthropoda; class Insecta; order Zygentoma; family Lepismatidae; genus Thermobia; species Thermobia domestica. The sequence continues at coordinate 85,857,496 of NC_137457.1, read as the reverse complement.
GCAAAAGGAGTTAAGAAAAATGTTATAAGTAGAGAACTTACAATTAACGATTATAAAGACTGTTTATTCAATCAAAAAGAATATTATAAGAAAATGAATTTGATTAGAAGTTATAAACATGTTTTGTGCAGTATAGACGTAAATAAGTTAACTTTAACTTGTGTAGATGATAAGAGATATATTCTAGAAGATGGATTACATACCCTAGCATGGGGACATTATAAGATAGAAGAGTTGTAGTTTCAGTTGTAAATATTTTTTAATTTTAAATGTCATAAAAGCCTATGGGCAGAGGACTCTGCCGAATCTCACTTTAGAATTGTATTTGCACTAACCTTCTCTGTTAAAGAATATTTGCCAAAAGTACTGGGAGAGGGAAAATGTTAGAAGTAACCAACTTATACTACATGAAAACGGAATGATTTTATCTGACACTTTTATATATATGTATATATATACGCATTTTGATCAGCTTTTTCACTCTAGCTGTACAATATTTAATAGAAATCATTAGCATATACTAACACGATATATATTGAAATATATGAATGAAATGTCAATACTAAGTATACTTTCATTAATAAACACATAAAAGATCTGTTAGACACTTAAAGAAATTCCAATGATTAGGTAAAAGTACATATACTGGTTAGACAACTCTATCTAATATTTATATTTCACAAAAACTACTAATATATATAACTACTAATTCATTAATATAGATAATACAGCTACTAATTCATTAAAAATTTTGACATTCAAATGAGTTAAAAGGCGATTAAGCTCACGTTGCGCTATCCTGCGAGCTGTTGTTTAGCAACTCTGGTGTAAGTCATTTATATATAAAATATAGGTTAATGATTTGCGAAAATCCCTGACGATTCAAAAGAATCCCCTCTACCTAAGTGTTCACCCTACCCTTGCTCATGCTTAAGCATTTTAACTATGACACACCTTGGATAAATTTTTCCAACCCCGTTTGGGCTGTCGATATCGTTTATAAAAAAACTGGTCTTTAGGAATCGTTATAAAAATGAATACATGACAATTGCACTTAGAAATCCCATTGGGTAGAAAAAATAATATCTGACCCCGTATTTACACATATCAGTCACTTAAACATTAATGTTGTTTACGGCCCGTTCATACATTACAGTGTTTGCAAATATAGTTTTTCAAAGAGCATTGGCCAAAACAATGTGCTGCTTAACTAGCGTGTTCACTTATCTCTATCAGGAATACCTTCACACACTGTGGTTTGTCGTATTGCTACATTGTTAACTGATATGTTCATTCTGTAACGAATCCAATTACGAACGAACAGCACAAGAGAAGAAGAGTTATTTTCAAAATCCAAAGGAGTAGTGTATCATCTATTTGCTTTTATTTCTATTAATATCTAAAGTCCAAGAAACAATTTTACTATTCCAAATATCATATACCTAAATCAAATGACCGAATATATTGTCAACTGCCAAATTCTACACATTAGGTGGAACCCAACAATGGTTAATCTCTTTTAATTTCTAACGGAAAGTAGTGATGTTCCTAAGGAGTTTTGGTCAGAGGTTTGTGGCGAGAAAGTTGAGATTATTGTAAGGAAATTGGGTGGAAACACTGATTCCCAAACTTCCCCTACCTCTTTGCTTCTACAGACACCACTGTCACACGTCCCGTACCTTTGGGAAGCCTATTTCATCAGCTTTTAAATTCTCTATGTCCCACCTCTGAAGGATAAATACAGGGTGAGTAATAAGTAACAAGAATTAAAAATGGTTTATTACCTCAATGGTAATTACAAATTATGGCTCTCAAACCGTTGAGATTAGAGCCTATATTCATAATGTTCCGCCACCAATGAACTGTCGGGATAGAAACGAGAGGCACCTAAGAGATGCCGGATAAGAATACCAAATTTATAGCAATAAAGCACATACTAAATGGGGGCGACTCCACCACTAGTCTTAGGGGACCAGAACCATGTGCAAAATTAGACAAGGTAATGAATATGAATTTAGTGTTAAAATAATCTGAAAATAACCAATGCATTTTTCATTGAGAATTGATAGCAATAAGGGCGTTGAGGAATAGATGGCAGAGCAAAGGAATATCAACTAATTTTGAACAGTCTCACCCTAATTCGAAGTCGTTCCATTCTACTCCTTCTTACTCGTAGGTGATCTGTCCTCGAATTTGCAGTGACTTGCAGGTTGGGTTGTCCTGATGAAGTCCATGTTGAAACTTGGACCAAAGGCAGGGAGACTCCCATGTGTCTCGCGTCGAATTTGACATCCAAAAGACCAAGGTCGTGCTCTCTCAATTGCTTTTGACCTGACTGTCGCTCTGACGTCAAAATGAAATGATGGTGACACCACAGAGTTTTATGAGCGTGGTCGATTAGCCAAAACTGACATTGGCCAAGTCCATGTTTATACATGTCGTCGACTCAACACAAAATTCTCAAACTTGCTCCTGAGATTGCTAACGTTGACAGGTAAACGAACCAAAAGGACACTCACCTGAGTCAAAGCATTTACTTCTATATTCATTACTTCCTTGTTGTAACATCGTGTCGTGGGTAAACGAACGAAACGGACCATGTCTTGTAGTAGCCTGATTATGAGGGGCCAATGAGGTCGAACCAATCGAGAGAAGCAATTGATCTAACAAAGCAATTAAAAGCGTCGCGTGTGAGGCTGTTAAAGGGTGAAAGTTCTGAAGGTCGCTACCACTGTTTCTTACAAATTACAACTACAAATACTTCATCAATAACAGCAAAGCAATAGTTAATTAATCTTTCGATGTAAAGTCAGCTAGCGACGCACAACAGAATATTGGTGTTAATAACATCACGCAGTGAACTCTTGAAGGCTGCTTGGCTTCCATTCATGGCTGGTTGAATTTCCACATGAAATAAAGCGATGCTAGCTTGTCCTTACTTCATATAATATTTATAATATAATATTATATGAATTATATATATATGTAGTATATAATAATATATAGTATATATTAACGCGTGTGTTTGTATTATCTCGATAGCCTTTAAAAGGAATATACTCAAACCGGTATAACTAATACTAACTAATACTGCTTTGTTCCATCTTCACTCCCACTTCTACTAATTCTGCGAGGGACAGATTTATAGCTTTAACGATGAATAAATGGGACAAAATCAATAATATACATAAGGAATCGAGTTCCAACAATTAACTTGACGTAGCATTAACAAAATTCTTCTCTTACTTCTGGTCTGTACCAAAACCGAAGTGGTAGAAACGAGCTAAAATTGTGTTTTCAATAATGGTCATAACAATTCAACAGTAATAAGAAATAACGAAAGCATTTTTTAAAATTGATTTTTATTTTCGTAAGAAGCTCTATATCACACTTTAAAAATGCTGAAACAACAAGAGGAATAACACCACCACTAGTCGTTATAAGAAAAAATCTGCAAACAAATGGTGAGGAAAGGCTTACTATTTTATTGGTCTATAAGGTGACATATCACACAGTCGCTATGGACAGTTTTAATTTTTCTGTTGGGTACTCCCAGTTTTGAAATAGATGATTCCTGTTTTACTCATTCATTTAACAATTCATCCCAAGAACTGTCATAGACTTTATGTTTTCATAGACAATATATATAACTTCTTGAAATATTTTTTCTTGCGTTTGGCGCGAGAAACCCTGGTTCCATTCCCGGCGGGAGCTCATGTGGTTCGGATTCCACGTTAATCATTAGGTTGTAAAGAGACCATCTTACGGCGATTGTTTTTTTCTTTCTCTCCTTTAGGATGGTTCTTTCCAAGAAGAAGAAAAATAAAGAAAGGAAGATATAAAGAATAATAATTATGGTTTAACAGAAGGATCAATATCCTAACAAAATGTATTGAAGAAATGTAACGATTATGTAAACTTTAATTTGGTTGTATTCTTTAAAAAAAGTAAAGGGTATAGAGACAGCGCCAATGTAAGGGTCGTTGCGGGAGATTGCGCGCGGGTCGTAGGAGGCGTGGTTTCTGACTCTCTGGCTACCTCGGACGGTGTGCAAGGATGAACCACGTCTTACGGTTTAGTTTCGGAGTGGAATGAGGATCTCCTTTTCTTCATGTGGTCGTTATGGTCTGCTTGTGTCGCTGGCTTGATAGTGGCAGTACGTGTTATGTTGAATGAGAGTGGAAAGAACAAAAAGGTTTTTGAATGCCGCGGAATATCAATGTTTATATATTGAAAGTTTATTATTTAATGTTCGGGAGTGAAACTGACAGTGCATTATTTTTTTTTTAAAAAAAAAGAAAGGATAGTGAAAAGTAGTGTTGAATGAGTCACGGAATAGTGGGACAGACATGCCCGTTATCAGAAGGCTTGATATTTATTTATTAGCATTACTAAGGCCTTATTTGAATGGCTATAGCCTTCTGTGACGTTTCCCATTATTATTAGTTTTCATAGTGGCGTAGTGGTTGCATGCTCATTTTCTTGGAAGAGAAAAAAGGCCCATTCAGAAGGCTCGTGAAGTTATAGTTAACCCGGGTTTAAGAGACCTTTTGAACGTCTGTAGCCTTCAGTATCATTTTTTTTCATATTTTTCTTATTTTTTTATTAGTGGCCTAGTGACAGCATGGTGCAAATTTTGAGAACTAAAACTTCTAGTCAGAAGGCTTGTGAAAGCATAGATAAATCGTTTGGTAAGTGACCTGTCGAATGCATATAGCCTTCCATAACCTTTCTTATTTTTTAAACTTTCATAGTGACTCAGTGGTCGCATGCTTAATCCGAGATAACAAAGATACTGTTCGGAGGGCTTCTAATTTCCTAAAAATATCGTTCTTGTAACTTCTAGCAAATGGTCATTTGCTTTTTGTGCTTATAAAGGAGAAAGCTTAATAAGTGGAATAATCATTTCCTTTTTAATGTTTCAATTGTCTTTTATTAATTTAGACTTGAAAATAGGATGCCATTACTCCCCGGTGTTTAGACATTCCTTGTTCGAGGTAGTAGTTGAAGGCGGAGAGGAGCGTTACAAGGTCCCCATCTCACATATCTACGCTGCTGAAAGGGACGCTAAACTGAAATTAACTGAAGTTTTGTTCTTGTTTATTTTTCATCATAGTATCAAAAAATACATTCTTTACGTATAATTACAACCACTTTTAGAGCGATGTAACTTCAACAATGTTGGAAATATAGCAGTCTCCAAAACATTTTGCAATGTGAAATTGCTGAAGATTGTATTGCGATCTAAAATTTGTATTGAGGAATCACCTATTGAAATGGAAGAGGTAGTTACTTATGATATTTTTAGAAATAAGGCCTTAGAAATAAAGTTACTCATAAAATACAATGTAACTCTATTCCTGTTCATTTTAATTAATCATATTATGATCATAGTGTTAGACAATTCAGTAATTTACACGTGGATTGTTACGTCCGCGTTACTAGTAATATTACTACTAAAGAAATGTGCATTTTCTAATGTTGTAACAGCGTCGTTTTGAAAAATGATTAATACATGTTTTATTGTAAGTTAAAAATTGAAATGCGCATTTAAAATTTGTACTTATATCACATAATGCAATTTCAAAAAGTTTAGTTTGTGTGACATTATTGATTTGTTATTGTCTCAGAGTACGTCTGAGCAGTATAAATTTAAGAATATTGGTTCATTAGCTTAAATTTATCAAAGGGTATCAAGATAAATGATTAATACCTACCAAAGGGTCCAAATGGATGAATCGAGATGAGGGATGAGACATAGTGCGTCTGATAGAGAATGTGGAAATATGAGTATCTGCAAAGTTATAGCGGCTGAGCGAAATAAGAAACAGAGGGGGAGGGGGTCAAAGTTGGCGGGAAAAGGGCTAGGGCTATACTGTGTTATAGAAATACATTAAATGAACTGCTGAATCGTAAAAATAGTGGAAGAAAGACAATACCATCGGTACTAATTTCACATATTGGCAAAAGAAGAATGGACAGAAGAATTGTTCTGTATGTTTGGTATGTGTGATTGATGAGCAATAGTTGGAGGACCACTGTTAAATTATAAACATAACTGTGCTTTCTAGGAGGTTCATCCACGGATACGCGAGTTGAATAATGATCGCATTCGCATTCAATAGTAATTTTATGTATAACATATATAATAAGTGGAGTAACATATATAAGTCAATTAAAGATACAGTATATATGAATATTAATTGTAAATTAATGAAGTTACCTAATATATAACTTGAATCTATTGTTTCACTTGATCGATTGTTTAATTGTTTGTTTTATAATTGAAACACGAAATTTACGTGATAAAAACACACTGTCTTGTACTACTGCTCTTGATTACCGAATAAGCATATACGCTGATCGTTCTTGATACACAATTGTTGTATTGCAATCTGCATGATGAGAAATTGGATTGCTTATGTTAAAATGCAAATTTTACGCAGAATACTTCAGCACTACACAAAACCACCCGCGCACTCTTCATATCTACTCACTTCTGTTCCTCGCGACGAACCCTGTTCGCTCGGCGAGGACACTTCTTCCCCCTTCTCCTTTTATTAACAGTTGTCTTTGAGTTGAAATTTGGAAACTGGGACTGTTTACAAAAAATGAATTCCAATGCCATTTTTGGGCCAAGAAAAAACAGTTTTTTAGATGAGAAGAAAATACTAACAATTTCCAATTTGCTTCATATATTAATGCCGAAGAGATCTTGCAAGCAGCATATAGCTAAAAATGATTATGAAGCCATGCCATAGGTTACGGTCCGAAGCTCGAATGTTGAAATTGGTTCTTCAGGTGATCTTCGCCATATAATACGTTGCAATGTGTCATCGGGATGTACTCTAGTGGCGCGGTACAGTTTTTCTACGTCAGCAGTAAACACTATAGGGTGGGCACGAAATTGCAATACGTAGGAAACCAGATCTTGCTGCAACGTAGGACCCACCATGATAATGTCATTTAGTGGTTGCCACTTGTAGATTTAGCTGATGCATCGAACACTATAAGGACCTTCGTTGTTTTACTGCTGGGTTTGAACACAGCGTAAAGCGATACGTAAAAGGCTGTTAATTTCTTTTCTTCTCTTAGCTGCGATTCTTGAATTTCTTTCATGCGTCCCAGTTGTTCGTATTCCTGCAGAAAATTTACATATGCCCCTTGTAACTCGGGTTGACGCTTCAGTTTCCGCTCCAGTGGTTGTATTTTAACTGTTGCTTCTTGAAATGAGTCACCAAGTACAGATCGGTCTTCTCGCAATGGCAAACGAACCACAAATTTGCCTGTCACGCCATGCACAATTTTTTTCCGGAAATGCATTTCAAATGCTGACTCTTCGGCGGTCCGTGGGTTGGTGAACACTTCTTCCAGCTTCCAAAAACGACGAAGTTGATTGTGAAGATTGTGGTCTGTTCTGGTGAAGAATGACGTCACTGGACTCTTACTGGGCCATTCTGATGGGATGATTCCTGCGATGACCCAACCCAGCTGTGTGTCTTGTAGTACCGGAAGCTCTTCTCCCAGCAACTTCCGTTCCGCTTTGAGTATACTGAAGAATACTTCAGCACCCAACAAGTCGACCTTCCTTGGAACGTTGAGAGTGGGATCCGCCAGTGCTATATTCTTCCAACTCTTGAAACTCTTGCAGGCCATTCTTTCCGCAGGTAAGAGCAACTGATGCAACTGATGTTTGCCTGATGTAACGTTACCACTGAATGTACTGCGATGTCGGCACAAAACCGTACTTCTAACGCAGCATCAATTATGCCTTGGATGGGAATATGTCTTCTGTGTTTCTTGAGACGCAGACGTTAGACTAATGTTTCTGAAATGAAGTGGCTGTGGGATGCGCAGTCTAGGAGGCTTCGACATGTAATCCACTGTCCATTGCTTTCCTTAGCCTTCACCAAGACCGTGGAAAGTAACACCTGTGACGTATGCAAACCTTTTAAGTTTACAATATGTTCCCTGGACATTCCTTACTCCTCTTGAGCACTATTGGGCTTCTCGATGCTTCTGTTAGTCTCCGTCTTTCTTCCCTTTGAAGACGATGACCCGCTTGATTGTTTATTACAATGCAACAATGTATTATGCTTCTTGCCGCATTTTTTGCACGAACTTAATTTGCATTCGCTTGCTCGACGATTTTCCCCCAGACGTTTAATACAGACATTATTCTTGCGGTCGCACTCACTCTTTTGTTTGTCACTCGCATTAATAAATGATTGGCATGCAAATATAGGATAAGCTTCCTTGAAAAACTGGCATGCACAAGAGACTGTGGACACATACGCCTTCGTATGATTGCTCTTTACACCCTTTGTTTACGATTGGTGTACTTTTGCCGCCTTTACTTCATTTGTGTTCGCAGTCATTATTTCCAACCCTTGGCATCTTTTCTCCAAAAATCACAGAAATTCGTCAAGCGTGGGAAATGTTGTTTCAATCTTACGTAGTTTTCATGCTTTTCTACTGCTATTGTGTAATTGTGACACAAAATGTTGGAAAAGAATGATGTCAAATAGATGACCATCTGTTTTGAGCGCTGGTAATGAGCTCATGTTGCTTGCCGCGGTGTTTACAAACTCCCTGAGTTCTGCAGCGTTTTCTTTTAGCTCCTGACGAATATTTAGGATATCTTGAATGTACGATGCAGCTATTAGTGGTTTATTTGAGTACCTGTGTGACAGTAATTTCCATGCTACCGTATAATTCGTTTCTGTGATGAGCAGATTCTGTACCAATTTGAGCGCTTCCTCTTTCAAAGATGATCTCAAATACTGCAGCTTTTGAATAGCGGCGATGTTTTTATTATTGTGTAAAAGTGATCTGAATGTGTCTTTATAGGGAAGCCACTGTTTGTAATCCCCGTCGAAGTGAGGAATCTAAATCGCGGGCCACTTGATTTCTGTGTGTGTATAAATCCTGATGCGTGATGCTCTGAAGACTGATTCTTGTGTTCTTGTTTCGACAGAAGCATTTGTAATTGTGCCTTTACACCGAAATACAAGTTTTCGATTTCTACCCCCGTGTTGTCCGTGTCGTCCTCTTGCTTGATATCAATGGCATCTTGTAATTCTTGCAGCTTTAGCCACACTCTGTCCCGATGCTCCACCCGTGCTTTAATGTCTTCCCCATTTTGTTGGGTTAATCAAATTCATTTATAAGTAACTGTATGCGCGAAATTTTCCCTTTGTTCGCAGCGTGTTGGCTTAAAATGCGTTGTGTCTCACTCATTTCTAAATTTGATTTAAACAAGCAAGGAAAATACAGGACGAGCCAGATAAATATTTACTGACCTTTGGTTGTAAAGTTGCTGTCTGGATACTGGTCTGCTGTTGTAATCCTGTGCCTCTTCTCTCTGTCTGGGTGTGATGTGGCTCCATCGCACAGACACCGACGCGCGGGAAATACTCTACCCGACGCTCACGTACGCGACCATGTTGCTATTTTTACTGTCACTGAATTTATTTGTTAACACAAAACTGTCCACACACTAGTTAGTTCTCTCCACTCGTGCATCCGACCCTGGTAGGACCAACGTTCTTTATATTTGGTATATGTGATTGATGAGCAATAGTTGGAGGACGACTGTTAAATTATAAACAGAACTGTATTTTCTAGGAGGTTCATCCACGGATACGCGAGTTGAATAATGATCGCATTCGCATTCAATAGTAATTTAATGTATAACATATATAATAAGTGGAGTAACATACATAAATCAATTAAAGATAAAGTATATGTGAATATTAATTGTAAATTAATAAAGTTAACTAAATATGTAACTTGAATCTATTGTTTCACTTGATCGATTGTTTGTTTGTTTGTTTTATAATTGAAACACGAAATTTACGTGATTAAAACACATTGTCTTGTACTACTGCTCTAGATTACCGAATAAGCATATACGCTGATCGTTCTTGATACACAATTGTTGTATTGCAATCTGCATGATGAGAAATTGGATTGCTTATGTTAAAATGCAAATTTTACGCACTACACAAAACCACCCGCGCACTCTTCATATCTACTCACTTCTGTTCCTCGCGACGAACCCTCTTCGCTCGGCGAGGACACTTCTTCCCCTTCTCCTTTTATTAACAGTTGTCTTTGTGTTGAAATTTGGAAACTGGGACTGTTTACAAAAAATGAATTTCAATGCCATTTTTGGGCCAAGAAAAAACACTATTTTGGAAAGGAAATAAGAAAATACTAACAATTTCCAATTTGCTTCATATATTAATGCCGAAGAGATCTATTCCGCTCTGAAAGTGGTTTTCCGTTTGTTTGTTTTTCACAGCGTAGTCGTTTCAAACATGTGTTGCAATGATATCCGAAGCATGACGTAATTCGTCAGTAGTTAGAGATATGACAAAACGGACACCAGCATTGCATACCCCAACAAGGCACAGTGTTAACACGTGTGCCGCATGACCACCTTCCATTTAAAAAAAACCCAAATTTCAAAATGGCGTATTTCAAGATGGCAGCAAAGGTTAGTGATCTACTCTGCTCATTCTTCTATTGTCAATATTTGGAACTACCACCGTTTGCATTTTCTATCTTCCATTATTTGTACGATTCAACAGTTTATTTGATGTATTTCTATAACATAGTATTGCCCTTTTCCCACCAATGTTGACTCCCACACGTTTCTTATGGCGCTCATTCGCTATAACTTTGTACATATACATATTTCCACATTCTCTATCAGATGCACTATGTCTCTTCCCGCAACACGATTCATCCGTTTGGACCCTTTACTTGCAAGTATAAAGAAAAAAGGTATAAAGCACATATATGTTCCTTGCGATGATTTTTTAATATTTGCAGCTGGTGAGATGTGTATGTTGTATGAATATCACTACATTATAGCTTCAACATTAACGAAAGAATTGATGCGACCAAGTGGCCAAGAAGTGTATCATTGTCTTCGAATCTCAACATGGTTACACCTTATTATAGGTGGAGCATTTTGTTGTTTTGTTCAAATCAACGGTCTGTTTTGTTCATGAAGAGTGCTGGGAACCTGGCAGACATCAATATTGTAGTTGCTGAAGTGGCATTGAACCAATCAATTTCTACCGCGACCGACATCTAGGAATACTTGTCAAATGTAAACTTTACAAAATCAGCCGGAACTGATTAAAGAATACAATACAGCTCATAGTCAGTTAATCTCTGAGCGAACAATGCGACTCTAACTGCATGATGTAGTGATATATGCAGTCGCGTTACTATGATACTCAAAGCTAACTCCCACATATAAGAAAAAATGCATGTCGTCCCTTCATCTCCCACTTTATTTATCTATTTACTTTTTACTTCAGTTGTATCAGTTGATATAATGTACGAACAGAGTTTAGATTTCTGTAAATGAATATAAACTCCCCACAGCGGTAAAATATTAGCAGCGTTATATTGAACACCACGACCCGACAAAACACCAGTAGTAACACATCATCTTTTCAGGCGAATCAAAAATTCTACCATTACTTAAATGGCATTTCCTCCAGACAGTTTTGAGCTGACCATTAAGAAAAAAACTGTATAACAGAAGATGATAGTGTTGTATTGTGGTAGGATATTTAAAAGGCTATTGTTTGCAAGCTCGTTTATCTTCACACAGGTACACATAATAAAAATGCTCCGTAATTTATAGAGAATGAGGCGTTGCTATTTGCTCAGTTCCTTCGTTATGGTCATATCCCAGAGAGCCAGTATCAAGACGAAAATTGGACTGTGAAGGAACGATTATGAGAATACAAATTAAACATTCCACATATCGCATGGTCTGAAAATTTTCCTGATCCCAATGCTACAAAGAAAAATTTGGTATAAAATTGATCGACTGTGGAGAGAAAACGTAAAGTCTATGACAGTTCTTGGGATGAATTGTTAAATGAATGAGTAAAACAGGAATCATCTATTTCAAAACTGGGAGTACCCAACAGAAAAATTAAAACTGTCCATAGCGACTGTGGTGATATATCACCTTATAGACCAATAAAATAGTAAGCCTTTCGTCACAATTTGTTTGTAGATTTTTTTATAACGAGTAGTGGTGGTGTTATTCCTCTTGTTTTTCAGCATTTTTAAAGTGTGATATAGAGCTTCTTACGAAAATAAAAATCAATTTAAAAAAAAAAGCTTTCGTTATTTCTTATTACTGTTGAATTGTTATGACCATTATTCAAAACACAATTTTAGCTCGTTTCTACCACTTCGGTTTTGGTACAGACCAGAAGTAAGAGAAGAATTTTGTTAATGCTACGTCAAGTTAATTGTTGGAACTCGATTCCTTATGTATATTACTGATTTTGTCCCATTTATTCATCGTTAAAGCTATAAATCTGTCCCTCGCAGAATTAGTAGAAGTGGGAGTGAAGATGGAACAAAGCAGTATTAGTTAGTATTAGTTATACCGGTTTGAGTATATTCCTTTTAAAGGCTATCGAGATAATACAAACACACGCGTTAATATATACTATATATTATTATATACTACATATATATATAATTCATATAATATTATATTATAAATATTATATGAAGTAAGGACAAGCTAGCACCGCTTTATTTCATGTGGAAATTCAACCAACCATGAATTGAAGCCAAGCAGCCTTCAAGAGTTCACTGCCTGATGTTATTAACACCAATATTCTGTTGTACGTCGCTAGCTGACTTTACATCGAAAGATTAATTAACTATTGCTTTGCTGTTATTGAGGAAGTATTTGTAGTTGTAATTTGTAAGAAACAGTGGTAGCGACCTTCAGAACTTTCACCCTTTAACAGCCTCACACGCGACGCTTTTAATTGCTTTGTTAGATCAATTGCTTCTCTCAATTGGTTCGACCTCATTGGCCCCTCATAATCAGGCTACTACAAGACATTGTCCGTTTCGTTCGTTTATCCACGACACGATGTTACAACAAGGAAGTAATGAATATAGAAGTAAATGCTTTGACTCAGGTGAGTGTCCTTTTGGTTCGTTTACCTGTCAACGTTAGTAATCTCAGGAGCAGGTTTGAGAATTTTGTGTTGAGTCGATGATATGTATAAATATGGACTTGTATAAAGATGGTCTCTTTACAACCTAATGATTAACGTGGAATCCGAACCACATCAGCTCCCGCCGGGAATCGAAGCAGGGTCTCCCGCGCCAAACGCAGGAAAAAACATTACAAGAAGTTATATATATATATTTACATCAGCTAATGATTATCACATCAATCACTATTCGAAGATTTCTTGCACCCACTGGAAAACGGGAAGTATATTAATATTGATTTGCATATATTTTTATTGTAGACTGTTCCCATAATACCCACCGACTTCGATTTTACAAAATTTCAGAAGTAAATTTCACTTTTTATTTTGTGGTCAATTTGAAGGCATTTTGTTATACTACCATTAAGAAACCCATATATATCATATTACGAATGAATCATTATGGAACAATTTCATGTGTTACACGCAGCTTTGGCTCCAATCTTTGAAAGTTTCATTTACAACTTTTTTCCTTTTTCTTTTTTAAGTGATTTTGTGAGTAATGGTGCATTCAGTGTATAAAGATGCAACAAGATTTTCTCTCTCTGTCTCTCTCTCTCTCTCTCTGTCTGTCTGTCTGTCTGTCTGTCTGTCTCTATGTGTTTCTAGTTTCTGGCGTAAGCGTGTGGATACTACCAAGTATACTTTCGTGTGTACATATGCTAGTGTGTGTGTGTGTGGCGGGAGTATATGAAGTATTAATTGGGAACGCGTAGTGGAGCTTATAGATATTAGTACGTACATACGAGCGGCCGTTGCTTCACACGATAACTTTGGACGAATGGGATTTTTTAAATTTAGGGAGTTCCTCTCGAGGGAGTTCCTTAATGGAGGTGATTCGCCAACTGGAAGTGGTAAAAATCGGTCATTTCCGATTTGAACGTTGATCACTATAGAGCTTACAAAATTTGGACATTTACTGTGTTTGAATTTCATCATAATCTTTGAGTCAACGTCTTATGTAACCTCGATGCAGAAAGGGAGTCCTTAACTTAAATAATTAACTAACTCGAAACAGATGAGTGTACAAAACTCAAATTTTCGGCAGAAAACCAGCACAAAAATTTGGAATAGAAAAAGTATCAAGTATCCAGTTGGAGGGGGAGCGAAAGGATGGGAACACGGACATAAAACCATAAAACACATTATTGAAATGGCAGTCAGTGATGATGATAAAGGTGGCTCTTGGGCCTAGAGCTTCGAAATTCCCTCTATGGTATTTCGCGATCGTGCACAATCTGAGTTACTAGAATTTTCACAGTACTATATTCAGCCATCGTTTATTCAATTCCCCCACCCTGGAAATTCTAAAATGAACATTGCTTCCTATCGTGCTCAATATGAATTACATGTATTTTTGCAGTACTGCTTTTCACGTCCATTTCGACAGCCTCCTCCCCCACCTTTCAAGACTCAATCGGAAATGGTCTCGTTTGTACATCGTTTGTACAGAAATGTGAAGGCAAAATTTTCGTTTGTACACAATTAGTGGCGCCGCCAGAACGAAAACAAAGCGGGGGACTGTCCAAATGGTAGCCCCACTGTGTCAAATTCAACAACAAATCGTCGCAATCGTTTGTACGGAAATGTGCAGGAAAAAGTTTCGTTTGTACACAATTAGGGGCGCCTGCAGAACGAAAACAAAGTGTGGGGCTGCCTAAGTGGTAGCCCCCACCATATTCAGTTCAATCACAAATTGTCGCAATCGTTTGTACAGAAATGTGCAGGTCAAATTTTCGTTTGTACACAATTAGGGGCGCCGCCAGAACCGGAACAATGGGTAGACTGCCTAAATGGTAGAAACATTAAAAAAATATGTCACACACTATGGAGTATGAACACAATTAGGGGCGCCTACAGAATGAAAAAGTGTGGGGCTGCCTAAGTGGAAGCCCCCACCATATTCAATTCAATCACAAATTGTCGCAATCGTTTGTACAGAAATGTGCAGGTCAAATTTTCATTTGTACACAATTAGGGGCGCCGCCAGAGCCGGAACAATGGGGACACTGCCTAAATGGTAGAAACATTAAAAAAATATGTCACACACTATGGAGTATTTTTCTAACAAGACTTTGTACACAATATTGTGTTCATTGGTATGTTCACATTGTCGTGTGATTCACTACAGTGATCTTATTCTAAAGATGATAAAATTAAATGTTTTTTGTTTTTATATTTATATCTATACTTACAATCATTATTACTGAGTTAGTTTATCACTCCTCGGCTCTTATTATTAAAGTTATTCACTATTTCTTACGTGAGCTGAATCCTTATAAGAAAAATGAATTTTTTTCTTTCTAACTTGCGCAGAAACCGTTATTCGCCTCTCGAACAGGAAATCAATAAGTGGAAGATATAACAAATTCAAAAAGTAGATTGTTAAAGGGATAATTATAACACAATATCTTGATTTATTTGAACATCTTCATTAAGCTCATTTTGCAGAAACTATAGAATGCATGGTGAAGTATTTTGGTGTATTCAGCATTCTGATTTACGAGTAGGGTTGCTAACTGGCCGGTATATCACCGGCCTGCAAGGGAATATTGCTGTGATTTTGATTAAGGCCTGTGACCGATACAAACTTCTTATTAGCCCCCTTCAGACCGATATTTTGGAATCTGCAATCCAGAATATAACATTGAACATCGACATGTTTCAACAGTGCCTTTACAAACACAAATTTCCGTTGTATTTTGCATTATCGATATTTTTTAATCTTTGGCAGTTTTTTATTTATTTAACATAAGAAATTTGATAACACTTAGATTTTATTGTAAAAGAAATTTATACATTTATTGAGAGTAGAAAATGACGTTTTAAAGCCTTTGTTTGAAGTGTAAGTTTATAGAGTAAATTTGATTTTATGAATCAACAATTTTTTTACGTAAAGATTAATATCCAGTATTATTCATCTGTTTCGTTAATTTTAGAGAAGAGACAATTGTGGTAAATAGAATAACGATCAATACAGTCTTCAGTTTCTCATTTGTACAGAGAATTTTAAGGGTTTGCCGGTAATTTTGTTTTCCTGAGTTGGCAACCTATTTACGAAGTTTTGTTTCAACTCTGCAACGTAGTGGCTCCGTACTGACACTCCGCATGCGAATAAGTATGTAAGGCTAACATACGTTCCGGTTTCTTAAAATTTGTCCCGGTGTGCAGAAATTTTCCTTCTTGTCCTGTTTTTTTTTTATTAATTACATATCAAAAGTTCTGAAATGATAATAAAATCGACTTATTCCTTTTGCTTTCGTTTCCAACAATACTATATAAGAACAATTTCATTCTAATCTTTATTATTATTCCAATCGCTGCTTCCCCAGATAAAACATGCAATGTTTAAATCCTCCTAACTGGCAATCTTATCACCAAAAGTAAGAATGTATACCCCGAGGTGGCAACAAATTCTTGTGACATTGCAGACCATACCCGAAAATACTTTTTTTTTCTGCTTCAGAAAAACAATTTATGCAAATTGCTTTCTTTTAGTTCGCATTTTAGGTTAACAAAAATACATGTGTCCATTGAAATTTGGAAACAACTTCATAAATCTGGATTTTTTTCTTTATAGACATCTAGAGCATGTGAGATGGTATGTGTAATAATATTGAAAATATAATTTTTGCCTAAATATTGTATGTTCACTGATTGTCTTTATACTGTATAATAGCTTCTATTGTGCACAATCGAAAATTTCGCCTGCAAATGTCTGTACAAAGACGTCAAACAAGTGCGACAGTTTGTGGTTGAATTCGACATGGTGGGAGGGCTATCAATTAGAAAGCCCATAGTTTGTTATCGTTTTGGCGGCGCCCCTAGTTGTGTGTTAGATTCCCGGCGGGAGCTCATGTGCTTCGGATTCCACGTTAGTCAGTATGTCCACGTCTCAACTGTTTGGCATCTCACAAATGACAAAGGAGAAAAATAATCGCAAAAGCAGCACAGCAGTGTCTTATAGCTGTCAGAGATGACAACATAGTTTCGGTGGTCACTTACGCCAATAGACCTACTAGCATTGAACAAGAACTATACAGTTACAATATACGTTGTGCCACAGTAGCGCTACAGGCGGAATTTACACGAACTACAAATGAATATGTTTCTTACAAGTATCAGTCACTATTGCACCCTCTTTACATTCTACACATCCATTTTTCTCCCACTTTTTGACTTTGACAAGCAGAAGTCCCAGGCCTTCCGAGTTCTCAACCATAAACTGTTTGTGTACAGAGTACGTTTTCAGTTCTTCGAATGACTCTGCGCGCGGGGAACAAGGGTGATGAAGGGCAACCGTATACGGCAGCCAGAAACACCCCGTTGCAATTTTAAATGTAAAGTAAAATATAGAGCCTTGACAATGCCGTGAGGATATATATATATATATATATATATATATATATATATATATATATATATACGATCTCGCTATATTTTTATGGCGTGTATATAATAAAATAAATTTAAAGTGTAAACAAAATTAACATTTTCACTTCATTATTTTGTAATATTTTACTATTTTGTAGATTATTAGTAAAGTTAATATTATTGAAACATATGTCTCTTATATAATGATTCGCAATAGAACAACGTTGCGTACTTACCGTAACATCCATCTGTAGAAAGTAGGAAATTGAAGAGGTATAAGTATTTCAATTTTGTCGCTTGATAATATGTAATAAGTAATGTATAAAATTGGAGGACACTAAACAACTCCATACAAATTGTTTTCAATATTTCGTAATTTCTATAAAATATTTCAAGTAAATCATGTTCGTTGCCGGGGTTATTTTACATATGTAAAGGATTATTTTCACATATGTAATGTTATCTGTTGCATATAATTACGAAAAAAACGATCTTAGAAAATAAAGTTTGTTTATTATTAATGTTTCTACATTGAATTAAGACGAATGATTTTCTCCTAAGTTCTAAATATTGGTACGAAAAACATAGAAAAAAATTGATACTATGTATATAAAATTTCTCATTTCTCTTTCTAGTGACGACATAAGCCATTTCTCATCACTTTGCGTTTTCATTCTGAACTTCCGCATCAGGATTGCAATCTCAAACACAGGCTACTCTCAGACTAAGCAGCCATGTTACTCAACCAAAAAACACAATGAACAAGACTATTAGCTTATGTAATTTAGACTTCAATACTTTAGAACGTTTTGCAATGTAATACTTTTAAACTGAACAGCAGGAAGACATGTATGCTTTCCTTCGGCATCTAAGTTATTAGTGAAAGTCGTCTTTGCATACATTATTGATAATCTATATTTGAAAAGATCCATTTAGACTCAAGAATTATTTTTTTATTTCGAATATACAGTATTATGATCCCATCGGATTCTATGTATTTAGTTTTCTCTGCATTTGCATATAAATGCATGCCCTTGCATTGTTTCTTAAAAGGGAAGTGGTGCATTTTCCTGTGCATTTTCCATTTTTCCACTATCAACCCTTATCACATGTTCTCCATCAACATACTTCATAAGCTAGTAAATTCTATTGGCTATCTTTAATTTTTCCTCTAGCTTACTCCAGGACAACGTGTAACAATACTAAAGTACTACAGATTTTTATATTGCTTCAATCATTGTGCGATAAAATTTGAAAAATAATAATGTTACGAATATAAGTCGGTATAGATCATAATTTCCACAATGTTAATTCCAAAATTAGTAATTCTTCGTTAATTTCATAGTGAGACATAAGTTGACTGCAGACCTCATGCAGAACGTTGAAAATTGCAAATAAAAAGCTAGCAAATATAGAAGCATAAGTACATGTGCTAGAGAGGTAGTAGATACTCGTAATTCATTATGATAATAATTGTGTTGAATTAGTAGTTCAAAAATTGAAATTTTATGGACGAACAAAAACAGTTGTTCATCAGGCAAGAAGATACATCACATATAACCTTATTAAAGATAGTTTAAACATATAAACAAATGTAACAGAGTAAAGTTTAAATGAATTGATAAAAGCATATATGTATGAAGACGATTCGTATGAGAAGATAAAAAAGTAAATTGATAAAAGTTGGCATTTTATTTTCCTAGAACTACCCACAGCAAATCGAAAATAGCCACATGTTTCCTTCCCCTTAAATAAACCTAAGTTATTTACACAATGTTAAGTTACAAGTGTTCGAGATTGTGTGGAAGAAACGATGCAAATGAAGAAAATGTAACACAACCTATTGAGATTATCTAACACAAATATTTTGGAGATCGTTATATATATATATATATATATATATATATATATCTTCTTGTTTAGGGGTAACTAATTTCGCCTGTGTCCAAACCTTATTTCTTTACAAATAGATGCATATTATTCCGAGTTTCATCTTCAAGTACGGGTGGTAAAGAATGATATCAATGCAATAGCCTATTATGATTGTGAAATTTCAATTTTTTACTATTTTCTGCAAATTCTTCGTCTAATAATTTAGGAAATTAGTTAACACATTGCATTCATTTAGTCGATATTCCGTTTGTTGATGTAATGAAATAGTCTTGTAAAGTTTACAAGTAGTACTACAAATGTTATGCTATTTCTGATCACATTCAATGTTTCGTCTATGTATAACTACATAGCAACGCAATCAATCTTAAGTCTCTTCGTTGAATCCATATAGGTAAAGCAAATTTATTTATTTATTTATTTAGAAAACAACACAACAGGCTTAATGCCTAATTAAAGTGTATAATACCTACATATACATATATACTTTTACCCGTACAATTAATCAATGTACTTCGAGTGTCAGGTACTCGGTAATAATCCTGTTTCTAAATACATATTCTGACATACTGAATATATCTAATTTATCAGTTTTATGACTTAATTCATTGTAGGAGTCACACATTCTCCACAGCGGAGATTTACTGAGAATATTTGTTCGTGCTCTTTCACAGAAAAATATACCAGTATTCCCTGGTCTTGTTCTGCCTGTTGGAACGCTCAGATATATTTTCGTGAGTAGCTCTGGACAGTCAATTTTATTATTTAATACTTTATATAAAAATAGTAAATCAAACATCTTTCGTCGATTCGTCAACGTTAGGAAATTCAAACTTCTTACTAAGTCCACGTAGGGAATCTGTTTGAGATAGAAAGCTGTTTTCTTGTACGTAAGCATTTTTAGAAATTTAAATTGTATGTTTTCTATTGCTTGTAAGTATTTATTTACATTCGGTGTCCAAATAACGCACGCATATTCTAATCGGGACCTTACGTACAAATTATAAAGTTTAATGAATGTTGACTCGTTTCTAAACTCTTTACCCATTCTATAGATAAAACCGAGATTTCTGAATGCAGCGTTAGAGATTGCATCGATGTGATGAGAGAAGGTCAATTTTGAATCAAAAATTACTCCTAAATCTTTAACTGAATTTGGTTTACACAGAGATATGCCATTAATTATATACAGATGATTGATGGGATTTTCTTTCCTTGAGAACGATAAAGACTTGCATTTAGAGATATCCGATGAAAGTTTGTTTTTGTCACACCATTGCCCAACACCCTGTAAATCCTGCTCGAGTTGTGTGCAGTCATTTTTGTGCTTATTTTTGAATATAATTTGAGATCATCGGCAAACAACAGAAAGTGAGACTTTTTAACATAGGTTGAAATATCATTAATTACAAGAAGAAATAATAGCGGACCTAAATGGGATCCTTGAGGAACACCTGATAATGTGGTAAATTTCGTGGTAATATATCCCTTGTAAGAGACAGCTTGCTCTTGATTGCACAAGTAGGAAGCAAAGTACTCTATTGCTCGTTTAGAAAAATTGAAAGACACCAATTTCTGTAGTAGCACGTCATGGTCAACTCTGTCGAAAGCCTTACTGAAATCCGTATAAATGACGTCCACTTGATCGCCTTTGTCTAACTCTCTTGCTATGTAATCCGTTATTATTGCTAGATTGGTTGTTGTGGATTTATTCCTTAAAAATTCGTGTTGATGTTCAGATATGACAGGCTTTACATGGTTTAAAATTCTGTTGTATAATATGGTTTCAAGAACTTTTGCAAAGGGAGATAGGATGGCTACGGGTCTAAAGTTCTCTATCTCATTCCTGTTTCCAGATTTAGGAATAGGGTAAATGAGACTTTCTTTCCATTTATTCGGAAATATATTGGTTTTAATGGACATATTAAAGATAATGTGGAGTGGATGCTTGAATATATCCAAACAGCACTTCACCACATACGGTGGAATGTCATCTATACTACAAGACGTTTTGGGTTTCAGCGCTTTAATAGCCTGCTCAATTTCTTCTAATTCTATTTCCTTTATATGAAAGGTGTCTAATATACTACATTCCGAATTATTTATTATTAGATAATCCGTGTCGTATTTAGCGGGTACACTACTATATACTATCAAATGGCTCCAAGCTGACTTTGAAAGTAAGTATAAATGATATTCAAGTCTGATTTACAACCGCTAACAAGCTTGAAATGAGTTTAAAATCAGAAACGTAACCAATGTTAACTTTAAAATTACATTTGATGATTTTATTTTAAAAAAATGTATTTTTAAAAAAATGTATTGCGGGCAGAATAGTACTACTTACACAATTGCACTTTATTTGAGCTTGAGTTCTATCTAGTTATTTACTCATTATTATTTACCATCAATACACCTTAGTCATTTTAGTAAATTGATTGTATTAATCCTGATAACTTATGGATCAAATAGTAATGAGAACGTTTGTCTACCTGTGATATACAAAAATATAATAGGAGTAACTTACATTTATATAACTTACATATCGACCAGACATTGTTGTTTTGTCAACGTTATCAACCCCAAATACCTACACTGGTATGATATTAGTATTGAGATGACTAAATTTCTGTTAACCTCTTCCCACGTCCAAAATATATAGGGGAACAAGACCTCCTCATACTACTGCCATGGTTTCCCACTTTTACAGTAACTAACTCGATTAGCATTTTGATGCAGATCAAAGTAACCATTTATTGTCACAGTTTTATATATTCAGTACACTCTTTTACTTACAATTCTGATTTCCTGATCGTGATTTCCTATTATATTTATTTCTGAAGAACATATTCGACAGTGCTCAGACATTTGGACTCTGTGCGTGGCAGATGAACGCACGCGCATGAATGGCAGGGAAGTTCGGTTTATCGCTAAATCTGAGGTTGTTGAGAAATTTGTATGTGGTGCCCCTGTAACTTCTACAAAGGGTGAAGTTTTAAAATATGTAATTGTTAGAGAAATCAAGAAACTTGGTTTACTTTTTAAAAAAATATCTGATGCTGCTTCAAATTTTATATGAAAGTATAAGGAAGTCCAAGCTCCACTAAAAGAAAATTCTCCCAGTTTTATATCTGTGTACTGTAGAACATATTTACTTTAACTCGGTAAGAGTTTGCTAATCCACTGCATCCGCTAAGAAAGTTGTAAGTGCTATAATACATTTTTATATTATTTCGTTTCAGTAATAAAAGACTGGCCATCTTGGAAACAGTTGAGGTTGTAATAGTGCAGCCAGGGAAGAAGACATGTTTTTGACTTCTGACGCCAGAGTGGCTGTGATCTGTAGGCAGTTCACCGATGTATGTTACCATTATCTTTGGAGCACATATATAATGAAGGTGCAGACTACAGGTGTTTAACAGATGGGTTATTGCTTCTGTTTAAGCAACCTTCAAAAGCATGTTTTGTCGAGTTTATTTACATTTGCTGAAATCCCATAGACATAGTAAGGAATTTCATAATACTAACAGCACATTTAGTGATAGATTTTGTCCCTTTTGACTTTAACAACCTTTACCAAAACTAGATTCAAATTCATTACCCGACAATCTGTTTAAAATTTCCCTCCATTGAAAAGGTAGGAGGATCAGTAAACTATTTTACCTACAATAGTAAATAGTATTCTTTTTTTCTCTTATCAATAAAATGACACACTACTCTTTCCAGTTTCTCGTACATGATGTGAATCAAATCAGTTAACTTGTAATTACAGCGGTGAAGAACGAGTGTTACCTGGTACGTGAGTAGCAGACGAAATAAGAAAACTTTTGAAAAAAGTATACCAAATAATAGGTATTCATTAGATCTAGGTATACGATGTCCTTAAATATGATGTAGAAAGAAAGGGTGGTGAATTGTTTGCAAAAAAATAAATATCTTCTCAAAGAAAAATCGGAAGCTTCTGTATGGCCATCACAGTGTGACACATATGAACCAAAGTAAAAAAACACTTCACAACCTTAAGTAAAAAAGGAATAACAATAGATCCAGAGAAAATTAAATATATTCCAGTTCTCAGGAGTTTGGCTACATTAATTTTGATTCAATTATAACAAAAGCATCATTAATAAACCTAATCAATTACATGATATATTAACAACGCATGATAGACGTTGGTGGATGGGCTGCACGGGACACCCGGTAGCTGAAAAATCCCAGTTTTTCAGTGCCTCCCGATAGCAAGGACTCAAGTTTCCAATGTCGCACCTTACTCCAAATTCTAACACCTCGAAAACTTGTTATCTTTTACGACCTCATTTTAGGGGTGTACTTGTTCCCTTTTACAACCACGTTTTAGGGGTATACTCTTTCCCTTTTGTGGAAACTTTTTCAACCCATATTTTAACATAGCAGAAGTTATATCAGACTACGAACATTGCAGAGGTAAGAAAAGACTATGATTACATTTTCCAACCCTATTTGTCATAGCAAAAACTACGTAAGACTACAAACACGTAGCGTAGCTAATATAAGAGTATGGGTTGATTTTCAACCCCTATTTTAACATAGCAGAAATTACATAAAACTACGAACAAAATTATGTAACATAACAGAGCTAATAAAATAGTTCGGTTTATTTCTTTACCCCTATTTTAACACAGCAACAGTTACATAATACTATGAGTATATTCTCCAACCCGTATGTGACATAGCAGAAATTACATAAGAATACGAGCATGCCAAAGATGCAAACACTATCTCAATATGTTGCTTCGTTTACGAGTTATTCGGTTTTCAATATTTGACCTTTGAACTCTACGGTCAGTACTTTTGAAGCATGTAGCACTAGATGTTCTATTGCTAAATGTGAAAACAGCACCTTAATATATTGCATCGTTTACGAGTTATTTGGGTTTAATCATTTGATCTCTTACATCGACAGTCAGTACTTTTGGTACATTATGTAATTGATTACCTGTTACTAAACGTGAAAACAGCACCTCGATATGTTGCTTTGTTTACGAGTTATTCGGGTTTCAATATTTGACTTTTTGAACTGGAGGTCACCATGTTTGGAAAACATTTATTGTTTGTCTCATTGCTGAAAAGTGCAAACCCTATCTCAATATGCTGATTCGTTCTCGAGTAATAGAAAATATTCTAAGTCCGTAAGAACTTACTAAATCTAGTTTAAAAAATATAGTAGATCTAGTAACTTTTTTGGGGCACCTTGGCCCTATGTTATCGTACAAGGCTGAAACATGGTTCCATATGCTCGTCATATGTAAAAACAACAAAGGTTGAGGTACGGGGAGATTTTTGATTATATTTTGAAATTTTTGACCGTTTTCAAGACATGGATCATTTTATGTATTTTGGACAGTCAAAATGAACATAGAAAATATTTAGCAATTTCTCGAGTAATGAAGTCCTCATATCTTTGTCGTTTTGTTTTGGATTAATATTGAACATTTTTTATTTTATGAGCCAATAGTAAGTAGTTTTATTTTAACCAATGAAAAACTTGGTTTTCAGATTTCTGTCCAATGAAAATGAGTTTTATTTTAGCCAATCATTAGTTTTGATTTCATATTGAACAGTTGTTTTATTTTATAAGCCAATAGTAAATAGTTTTATTTTAGCCAATGAGATAATTGATTTTCAAATATTTCTTCAATGAAAATGAATTTTGTTTTAGCCAATCAGAGGAGAGTAGAAAAGCTATATAAGACCCGATGCTTGATGTTATTTTCAAACAGTTATTTATTGATTTGTGAAAAGTGACGTTGTTAGACGTTGTTGCCATCGAGTGTGAATTAAGGGTAAGTATTTTCGAACTGTCAAAATTCGTGGTACTGGTTTTTAAGTGTTCCTCAAATCTCACCTATGTTTGATTAGTTTTCTTAATTATACGATGTGTTAATTACGTTCATGAAAGCCGGAGCTCACTACGATAAAAATAAACGATGGTCAAATATTTAAACCCGAACAAATTTTAAACGGTGAGACGTATTGAGGGCATAGTCATTATTAAGAATAAAGACAGCAGTTGCCTTGCCCATGCCCTAGTAGTTCTTAAAGGACTGATTCATAATAAAGGTGATAAAAATGCATCTCAACTCTATTATAATCAAGAAAAGAACTTGATGTCTTTAGAAGCCAAATTATTATGTAAGAGTGCTGGTGTTAATTTGACGAATGGAGGTGGCATGCCAGAATTGAAACTAATTCAAAAATATTTATCTGTTTATACAATCACAGTTTTCGATGATTTGATGGGGTAAAACATTTTTCAAGGGCGTGTACGGTGAAAAGAAAATTAATCTACCATTCATAAATTATCAGTATAATGTCACTGTAAGGCATTATGTCTTAAATGCCAGAAATATCATCCGTGTAGAAAAACAGATGAGATACTGAATTGCGATAAGCGTAACAGGTGTTTTTACGGTAACGAATGTATGCCGTATCATTTAAAATCGGATTTGTGTTCGCAATTGAAAGTGTGTACAACATGTCTCAAAGCATATGCTATTAAGAAGAATAGAAAACCTCATAGGTGTGGATAAACTGTCAAAATATGATGACGCCCCGTCATCTGTTATATTCGCCCTCGAAAATATTCAGGAGAGAAAATGGATGTTGGCTTTTAAACACATAGAATGTAGGCAGAAAGAAATATTACGTGAACATGGGCCTAACTTACTTATTACGCATCAGGTATGTTACCATTGTTTCAGGAATAGTGAGGGTATTACATTTGGCATTTGCAACAGACATGAATATATTTTTATGGAGAAGATATTGTTACTGCCTTTCTTGAATATTTAAGCAGTAAACCACCCAATATCAATCGAATAATTTGCATTGCACATATGATGCCCATTTTATTCTGCGTGCAATGATAACAGTAAAACGATGGACTCCAAGTTATTATGAAGGGGTGTAAAATATTGCCTATTGATTGCAAAAGCTTGAAGTTTAATGATAGTCTGGATTTCTTCCCTATGGCACTGACAAAACTATCTGAATCATTCGGTATAGACGAGGTAAAAGGTTATTTTCCCCACTTTTAACACAAAAGATAATCAGAGATATGAAGGGCCTATGCCCGACCCTATGACTATCAGTACATGAAAAAAAGACCAAAAACAGTTTATGCACTGGTAAAAAAATTAATCAAAACAAACATTTAATTTTAAAGAAGAATTGATTCGTTGGTGTCGTATGGGCGTTGTACTTCTACGTAAGGCATGCATTAAAATTTTGATAGAATTTGAACAATTATCCAATGTCAATCCATTGGTTAAAGCATTTTTTAAAAGAGGAGACTATAGGAATTATTCCTCATAATGGATATCGCTGGGCAGATCAGCAGTCCGCCGAAGCGATACAGTGGTTCATTCATGAATAATAGAGACTCGGTATTACAATCAAGCATGCGGCAAATGGTAGAGAAATGGTTTTGATTTAAGCTTTTAAAATAGATGGATACGCCTGTGTAGATGATCAGGTACACGTATGGGAATATGAAGGGTGTTTTCACCGTGTTTGTGTTAAATGCTATAAAACCGGACGTAATAACCCTATGTATAACGACCCACATACCACCCTTGTAGTAGTTAATGAAAAGACTACAATAATTGATCATTTAAAAAATTGGGTTTTGTAGTTCACGAGATGTGGGGATGCGAATCGAAAATGAACTACGCTAAACTCTCATATCGCAGAACTTACGGCACATCACCACCTGTGTAGAAAAGATAATATTAAACCGAAAGATGCTCTACACGGGGGACGTTACTCTGCTGGGAAATATTATTATAAAATTGCCCTCGGGGAGGAGATGCACTCGTTATACCCTTACTGTTGCCAGGTAAACAATAAACTACAGGTCACGCAAAAATTTATGTTAGTGCTCAATTTCTCGCAATCGATAAATTCGATGAGATCCTAAAATGCACAGTACTCCCTACTGGGGATTTGTATAATTCTGTTTTACCGTTTCGTAGTAACGACAAGCTTTTATTCGCTCTGTGCCGCAGATGTGCCAAAACTTTAAATATAGAAGAATGTGAACGTAGTGAAGAGGAGAGGGCCATCACTGGGACGTAGGTGGTTGACGAAGTACGTAAAGCTGAAGCGAAAGGTTACATAATATTAGAAATGTATGAGGTATGGGAGTATAAAGTAGTGCAGTATGATCCTGTTAAAAAGAAAGGGGCATTTTCTCAGAATATGTAAAAATGTTTATGAGATTGAAAACAGAGACTCATGGTTGACCTAAATGGTGCAAAAATAAAGCGCAGAGAAATACGAGTGAGAGGGAGTATTACGAGCGAGAGGGAGTACAGCTAGACAGTACAAAAATGGGTAAGAAATACAAATCTCGGAACAGCATATGCAAACTGGCGTTAAATTGTTTATGGGACAAATTTGCCCAAAATGAAAAGATGAGTCATACCGAAATTATTCGAGAACCTGCAAAATTCTGACACACAAACTGACACTAATGTAGAGGTAACACAGGTAATTCCAATTGACAAGGATGCGTTATTATTAAATTATCCGATATTTGATGAAATGTTCCCCTGAAAAATTCAAATGTAATCATTGCAGCATATACCACCATGCATGCACGATTAGAGTTATACAACTATTTAGAACAGGTAGACAAAGGTGCCATATACATGGATACCGATATTCTTACTTATGTAGTCAGACCTGGAGGAAAAAATTACCTGTTGGTGATTATTTTGTTGGCTTAAAAGACGAATTACATAATGTAGGTCCCGATGCATATATTAGAGTATTTTGTAGAGGTAGGACAAAGAAAAATTCTTATGAAGCCTTTAGCACATGTACTACAAAAGCATGTTGTAAGGTAGGTGGGATTACTCTCAACAGCGAAACAATGAATATTGTTAATTTTGATCAAATTACAAATATGATCCTTAATGATGACACTCCGGTAACTGTAACAAACCCAGGTAAAATCGCTCGTACAAAAGACAGAATAATTATTAGTAGGAAGGAAACGAAAAACTACCAATTGGTACATACAGAACGTATAAGAGTTGATGGAAGTTACGAAACAGTGCCTTAAGGTTTTAAGAGAAATAGACTATTGAAAAAAAAAAGAATTAGTTTTGGAAATAGATAAATATACATTATGAGTAAGAAACAACAAACAAGTTCCTTCTACTTCATTAATATTTCCAATACAGATCTTTGTGTATATTTGAAATATGGTAGTGATTATAATTTTTATGTATTTGTAAAATTATGTATTACTAATGAATGTATTGTGTTATCAATTAATTTTTTCTGTCATATCCTTTCTATATAAATTATTATTGTAGAGGTGAGAATGCAACTCAATACGTGCGAAGCGAGAAAACCAAAGTAATACTTCGACGCTAATAATGACGATATTAATGTATATTTGTTCAAATGATAATATTAGTAGAATTGAAAGATTTTTCTACATGGAAAAAAATATGTTACTATTTCCCATGCACTGACGAGGCAATTTCTGCATGTTTTACACTTGCTCCTCTCAGTGGCGTATTTAGGCGGGGCTTCCGGGC
This sequence comes from Thermobia domestica, assembly GCF_964235325.1. Classification (NCBI taxonomy): domain Eukaryota; kingdom Metazoa; phylum Arthropoda; class Insecta; order Zygentoma; family Lepismatidae; genus Thermobia; species Thermobia domestica. The sequence continues at coordinate 85,828,584 of NC_137457.1, read as the reverse complement.
TTAAGCCCCTCCCGAAATCGTACTTACTATAGTAAAGTATACGAAATATCTCGCAGAATTTTCACATTTTAAGACAAAGTTCCCCCGAAAGTTATCAAAGTCCCCCGAAACAACATCGTAAATAAACCACTGGCTCCTCTAATAAATAAATGTCTATATGAATGATTTTTGAAGGGTAAATTTTCTAAAGTTACTTTTGTTGAAGATACTGCCACAGTAAGTCGTACTCAACTAGAATTAGTTTCTATGTGTAATTGGTAAATAATTTATTTTTTGAAGAAGTGTAAAATAGAAAGAGAGCAAAGAAAAATGGAGTTTCGCTGTGCTTTCACATGCATTATAGCAGTGCCTACTGGGTGAGGGAAATCATATTTTGTGAAATATTTTTTTTAAATATTATGCAGAAAAGTGGAAAAATATAGTATGGTGTCATGCTGAGTGGCAACCTCTGTATGAATCTCTCCTGAAGTTGTACCTTTAAAGATGGTCTCCCAAAAATAGACGATTTTTCAGAACAAGGTGGTTCACACCTTCTAATTATTGACGATTTAATGCGGGAGTGTGATGCACGAATCGTTGACTTTTTTACTAAAGGTAGCCAACACCGAAATTTAAGTGTTATTTTTATAACGCAAAATATCTTCCACCAGGCTAGAGGTGTGCAAGACATATAACTAAATTGCCTTTATATAGTATGTTTTAAAAATCCTAGAGACCAGGCTCAAATTAATTATCTAGCACGTCAATTATATCCAGGTACCACAAAAGTTGTTCAAGAATCTCATCAAGACGCAACTCGTGCTGTTCATAGTTAGTTAGTTTTTGATTTAAAACATGACATAACAACATGGACATAGTGTTCGAACAAATATTTTCTCCTCAGATTCTTACAATTTTCTTTATGTACCAGAAAAGAAATAATCTCAATATTTTTTATATTTTATTTTAGTATAATAGCTGTAAAATATGATTAGCAATGAAATTGCCCACTTACTAAAACTTTTAGCGAGGGCAAAACCAAAGGTACTTAAGGCTATATTACATAATGCTGATCCCGATTTAATTCGATCTATTTGTGAATGTTCCGATAACGTTTTGCAAAGAAACGTTCCGTTAAATGAAAAAGAGAAATAAATTAAAAAGATATATAAAGGAACTTAGGTATTTAGTCCGTCTTTAAAACAAAAGAAAAAACGAATACTTGTACAAAAAGGTGGTTTCTTCACTGCATTGTATACTATCAAATTTAATTAAATAATAATGTAGCATGCACAAAAAGATGTTTTAATTTCGCCAGAAAAATTACATCAATATCACACTATATCTTATTTAGATGATGAAATAAAAAATATTGTAAACAATAAAAGAATGAGTGTTCAAGAAAAATGGGAACGATATAAGGAGGTGGGACAAAAATATTTACACATTGTGCAAAAACCTAACGTAACAACATCAACTAGTGTTGGTACTAAGGTGTTAGAGGACGAGGAGGAAGATGAAATACTATCTACCCTCCCCGAAAATTGTCTGCGTAAAGCAAGGTCTTTATTACATAAATTAAAACAAAATTCCAACATTCAATAGAATCACAATGATAGTGTTAATATTTAAAATAAATTAATTACTGCCAATTAATTGCCAATATATTAGATCTACTAGCGGATTTTGTTAGTTGTTCTAATAGCGTAAGGAAAATATTCCCCCCACAGGTTGAGATCCCTTTGCTGTACTGTTAGCAAAATCCAATATATCTTTAGATTTTATAGGTAACACTCAATAATATATATATTCATAAGCTGACAACGTTTGCTGCTGATGATGATGATTCAAAAGGAGAAGAAGAGGAAGAGGATGTGTCACCACGTAAACGTAAAGTTGTCAACAGATGGTGTTATTACAAAATGTGAAGAAGCTGGCCGATATTTATTATAACCCTTCACACCCTGCCTCATTTTCAACTGCTACAGAATTATGGAAATTCGGTAAGTGGCTAAAAGAACAGCCGACTTGTACACTGCATAAACCAGCACGTAAAAAGTTTCCACGTAATCTCTATTTAGTCTTAAATATTGTCAACCCCCCTTTGTGTGCCTTCTACAGCAAATGCGTAGCTCAAAAACGCAGGGAGATATCCCTCCGAACATTCTCTATAATGTCCGGGAAAATTCAGTAACTAATTCCAAGAAGATAAACACATGCAAAGTTTCATTAATCAATATTGTATTTTCAGTAAAAGATTTTGTTATTAAAGTGTACTGTGTGTTGTGTAGAGAATGAACGAAATGTTATCAGATCACAACCCGCGAAGTCTGACTATTTTCTCTATTTGACGACGAAGATCGGATAGCAAACACATACCTTCAGAACCGATGTTGATGATGGTCCTCAGGTGCAGCAGAGCTAAAACCAACCACTTGTAATGATGATGCTACCAAGATGTTAACATGTAGAAAAGTTGTAGAAATTATAGTGTAGACCAGTTCACCATAGCTAGTAAATATTCTCTAAATAAATCTCTTTGAATCGTAATACTTGGAAAGCTATTCCTCGACTGATCGTCTTAGAAGGCTTGTCGTGGAATGATCCTCTTAAACTGTGCTTCTTCGAATGATCGTCTGAGACTTCTCTCCTTCGAATGAATGAACTGAGAGTCTCTTCTCCGAATGATGCCCTTCCAATCTTGGTAGGGTATTTATTTCCAACATGTATATTCCCAAACTGCCACCTTGCTTCACGCCTCTCCACGCGTTTGCTATCTCTTTGCCGAAATTCACATTTCTGCAATGAGCATCAAATAGACAAAATCTTCAGACGCCTATGTCCGTCACCTGACAATTTTGTCACATCCTAAAATTTGTGTTGATGTTAACAATTAAATAACAAAATAAATATTACAACGACCCTCACAATATTTCTGACTCTGCATTACTTCTTTATTGTCCTTCGTAATCAAAACATTGCGCATTCATACGTCTGCATTAACATCTGACATAAACCAAAACAATAACTTGGACAACATAATTTTGAAATCTATTTTCTTAACCTAATTATGCGTTGTTGTAATTTCTTGACTCTTAATTTTATCTTTTTATTTTGTCATCTTTTATTTGATTTTGTGTTTTCACCTCATTCTCGGTCCGTGAACAACAACAATCATCGTGTTTGGACATACTCGTGGAATCCGCTGCATTCTCTATACATTTAGTGATGTCCTCTTGATTCTCATTTTGTGGCTTGCTATCCGAAAATTCGCTATCATGTGAAATAACCATTCTCAGTGAGGTGAAATAGTACTGAGGAAACTCTGCCTAACTCTCGATTATCCAATTTGGGTCCACATGGACCATAGTGAATGAATCAGGGATGCTTTGGCCCGGGATTGCGTCACCTATTGAAATTTTGCTTATGCTTATTCAGGGGCCATGCACGATGGTACGAATGAGTCAGAGGTACCTTTGACCTGCTATGACGTCATTGAATTGGGAGTTTTGGATCAGAGGTCATGATGATTCTTTAAAATTACTAAAAATATGATCTTAATGATTCATTACGTTATGAAATAGTACAGATTTACGAATGCTTTTTTTCGTTCCTTTTTATGGCATAAAATTTGGAGATTGTTAAATCTTTGATGAGATGGACTAACAAGGGTGCAAATGAGATCTTTAGTTTTACGTCCAACGTTTATGCCGGCTAGGCTAAAGGAGACAGTGACGATGAAAAATGAATGAAAGTGTGGGAAAAATGTAGCATAATGTTGCCCACCACAAAACTATTTTCGTGGTGTTTGAACCAGGGACCACATATAGCAGAGGTGAACGCTCTACCACTGAGCCACCGCACCTCTACTGGTATGAATGAATTAGAGGTAGTTGGTTCGAGCTAATATGTTCGTTTGACGTCACTGAACTGGTATTTTTAGCTTGGAGCTTATGATGGCTAGTTTCGTTCCCTTTTATGGGTATAAAATTACCAAAACAAGGTTTGATCTCTTTCTTGATGACCTATTACATTATGAATTAGTAGACCCCAGTAATAGTATAAATTAGTATTAGTATTAATATGAAATTCGAAAACTTTGGAGTTCCTCCGTGGCTAACCGGTTAGCGTATGCGCCTTTAACGTGGGAGACCAGAGTTCGATTCCCGGAAGGAGCTCATGCGGTTTGGATTTCACGTTAATTAGTAGGTTCTATTTTCGCTTCTGAAGTTTGGAAGGAATACTTGATTTTTTGTTGTTATCCCTTTGATGAGATGGACTAACACTGGTGCAAATGAAATCTTTAGTTTTACGTCCCACGATTATGCCGGTTAGGCTAAAGGAGACGGTGACGATGAGAAAGGAATGAAAGTGTGGGAGGAAACTGGAGCATAATGTTGCCCACCACAAAACTACTTTCGCGGTGTTTGAACCAGGGACCCAATACAGCAGACGTGAACGCTCTACCATTGAGCCACCACCTTCCTTACTGGTGCGAATGAAGTAGATGTAATTTGGTTTGAGTTAATGTGATTGTTTGACGTCGGGGTGACCCTAAAATGATAGACCGAAACAACGAAAACATAAACTCCCAGGGAAAACAAGCGCTGAGCCACCATACTCCATTCAGTGCGAGCAATTTCACGTATGAAAAGAACATGGACAGATTTAAACAGATTATGTTACATTACACATTTCAGTGCAAGCAGTTTACCCTAGGTTTATGTTTCATATAGAAAGATAGAAGATCTGTGTTGTCATCTTTTTACTTCGTGTGCGACTTTGACATTGAAGAAAACCTTGCTGACTCAGTGCTGAGCATTGGCATTAAAACGTATACACATAATCTTATTGTTTAGTTGGCTGTATTTAGAGATGAATCAGACATTTAAAGTTGTTTGTTCGAATCTAGTTGTGTTCGCTGTAACTCAGTGCCTGAGCGATACTTACCGAGATTTTCCAGTGTTGCCAACACTATCAGAATGAATCGATTCATTTAGTCGGAGTAGTTTCGTGACCAAAACTGATTTTTGTTTTGTACAAAAATTTTTTTCTGAAACAGAATTTTGTTTGTACATAATTTTTTTTCTGAAACTGAATTTTATTTTGTAAACAAAAAATTTTCTGAAACAGAATTTTATTTTGTACACTATTTGTTTTTATTTCATACACGAAAAAAGTTCTGAAACAAAAATTTATTTTGATTTTTTTCCGCAAAACATTTTTAGAAATTGTATTTTACCGGTAAACTGATTCAGAAAAAGAAATTGAAATCGCAGTACAGGAAAAGAATTTGATTTTAGGATGTGAAATAAAACACAGAATTACTTTTTACCCCATGTTTCTGTACATTTGTTTTTAGCATGTGAAATAGAATACAGAATTTCTTTTTCTTCAAAGGAAGACGTGTCCGTGACGGGTAACAATTCTGTAAAGAGAAAATAAAACATATGAATATACATGGTAATATTTAATTTGTTTCCTGTGAAAGAAGAAAACACATTATTAACATCGAACTAACTGATCAAGAGAGAGTGAGGTGAGAAAAGAAACGCAAATGTGACGTACCTTAATTCCTTTTTTTTCTCCACTGGTTTTTGCAAGGTGATGTCATCTGAGTTTGTCTCCGCTCGTGCATCATTGAAGCACGTCCCGTGTTGTGATTGACTTTTTGCCTCATCTTTGGGAAGTGATGTTGGTGGGATTAGGGAAAAATATGGCTGTTATTCTGTTTTGGCATTTTTATACCCATAGGGCAATGTTTCGTATGTATCTGGTATTAATCGGCGTGTTTATAGTTGAAACTGTACTTCTTTTCTTCAGGTTTTGTGACAAGATAATGATCGTGGGTTCTGTAAATGTTGTGTGTCGTGCTAATGGTGATTTTTTTCACTCGATTGATTTACGATCATTTGCTCCAGACTATTGAAATTTAACTTTTGACTTGCAGTATAATTGAGTGTGAATCCACTAATTTTGCAAACATGACTGGTTGATTTCGTGTCGGGGTCGTAGATTTCCAAGGCGTACTGTTTTGGGCCACCAGACACGAATTTTTTAATGTATGCTTTTGGTCCAATTGATTCCAGTTCATTTGACATTGAACCAAGAAATACTTCTGGTTCTATTGTGGGCTCTGATGGTCGCTGCGTGAATATCACGGAATCTGTATCGAAATATAGTACTCTTTCTTGTAGCAATTCTAAATATTTGTGAAGTTCAAGTCGAGCTTGACACGTTGTAAATGCTCCAAGGACAACATTAGCATTGTTATTTTGTACTGGAACATCATCTTCATACTGCCAATAAAGTTATAACAACGAATCATTAACAGGTAAAATTTTGTTGACTTTTATCTCTGGAGCAGTTAATTTCTGATACAGTTCTTTGGGGTCGTTAATGAAGGTCGTTTGGCTGAAATTGTCTCTTATAGCGAGTCGTCCCCAGAAGTCATTCAAACAGAGTTTTGCAAGACTACGACGTGCTGAATTTGTCATTATATTTGCTGCATCCAAGGTTATGCTTTCACGTTGTAGTACCATTTGAATATACTGCAGCTTTTCTTCTTCGGTGACGCAATTGGCAGCCCATCCAGAAGCTTCCAGCTTAGATTTCAAAAATGTGTTAATGTATTCGCTGAATAATCCGCCAGTCTTGGTTTCTGGATCATATACGGTGATGTCGTAATCCCAAATTTCGTAAATTTCAATGACTTGATACCCAAGTTCAATTGCTTTTTGAATTTCATAGGACACCCACGTTCCTGTTAGACTTCGCTCACTCTCCGAATGTGTACATTCAGAATCTTGATTTAATGCTGTGGCACAGGCAGCACAAAGTGGAAACAACAAATTCTTAATTGAGCGAAATGGCAGCACTGGATGAAACACATTTCTGCTAGGCAAAATCTTCAACTTGACTTATTCCTTTGACATCTTGAATGGCCGGCATTTCTGGATCTCCCTGTAGATATATTTGTGTTTGCTCTATTGGATACCGTCCACATTTATTCACATAAGGATACAGGGAAACGATATCTAAAAATTTTATTTCTTCACCTTCATTTTCATTTGCGACGTGATACAATTTAGTGGCATTAACACGACCACCATAGAAACTGTCTCTTCGATTTAATGGTGTTTTATTAGTATAAGGATGTGTGCTTAAAGAAGAAACCAATGCTGGATTGGATTTTAACACTTGACGAAATTCACATTCCCATATTTCATATACTTTATGTCCCATGGATCGTAATAATTTCATTTTACGCTGTGTTCTTTCGTAGCTATAGTTCATCGTTTCTTCGGAGTTCTCATAAATGGGCTGATCACGGCCTGTAGGGACACATAGAGAACAAGCATGAATTCTGCAGCCTTCAAATTCATACACCTGTTCCTCTTCAGTGTCGGGATCTTTGTAGTAGCCGTCCAGATGAAAACCAGCAACATAAACTTCTTTCCCTTTTGCCGCATGCAGAATTTGATGACTCTCTTTTTCTTCCATGTAGGCAAGCCAGTGCAAAGCAATCCGTGACTGATTGTTTCTGTGACGATATCCTCGTGCAGGAAGAATGCTAATCGTATTAGGTTTTAAGAAATTTCGTCGAAATAATAAATTGCACGCACTCGTCAAAGTGATAGCCTCCAGGAAAGGATTAACGTGGGTTTCTTGTTCAAAAGTGGCCATAAAAGATATACAAGCCATTCGAAGTACATTCACGTCCTGAACACAATAGTTCACCAATTCTTCTTGGAAAATAAACGTATCGTTCTGGTGTTCGTTATACCAAGTCATGAATTTTTCTCGTTCATCCACTTTCATTTCATCTGCACCATAATAATGGATGTCCGGTAATTTTCCCACATATGTTTGATTTGCAGCCGTATTTAAAAAGTGTTGTAAATATCCCTTGGTCGCTGGTAAATGAAATGCCTTGCATAATTTACTTAAAGGCATTGGCATTAAATTTAAGGAGTCAATAAACGATAAGTGATTCACTTTCATGCTTAAAATTTTTGCTCCGTTCAAGATCAAAGTAGGTTTCAATTCATGTTCTTCCCCTAAGGATTTAAGAATAAAATGACCATCATATCCCTTAGAGTTATGTGCCAAAGATACAATAAGTTTGGTGTTGGGTCGTGGTTGACGTAAATACGCAAGAAAGGCACTGATCGGATCATCTTGAAAAATATGTTCCCGCTGTCCACAAACTTCACACGGATGATGTATATCTTCATCTTGAACACAGTTGTAACATACTTGTTGGGCCACCGGTAAATTGGGCTTATGAATGAAGGTGTCTTCATCTAAGAAAGTATCCTGTGTGGCTTCGATATCATAGAAAAGAATCATAGCCTTCTTGGCATGTAACACTGATGGAACTCCAGGTTTTAATTGAGTCGTGTCAGGCTTCATATAGCATTGGTGAGTAGACATAACGTGTTTACGTCACACATTACAAAAATAATCTGTACAATGATGTTCTCTTTCTCCTGTATGGACAAACGAATAAATGCGTAGATATTTGGAACAGTGTTTTACCATCTTGCATACTGGCTGGCCTTTATGATATGGTACAGTCAGATGATTTGTATAACATGTTTCAACACAAAATTCACGATTGCATTCTGGGCACTGCTACTCCGTATTGGTCTTGTTGCATGGCGGTTTCTGCAAACATTTCTCACACATGGCCGAACAGTTTTTGACGTGTCTATTTCTGTTATTATATTTTTTGTGGCATGCTACACAATAGTATCCAGCAGAAAAAACGGCCGTTAAGGATGTGATGATGTCATAATGAGAATTGATGCACATTAAATTGATTGGAATTTTGTCTTCGCCACCAGGCCCTTCTTACAGTATATCATCTCCGGAAAAGCTAGTGTATACGGTAAGTTTATAATATGTCAAGTAGCGTTGCTATTGTCGCAATTCTTCCACGGATCCCCCATGGTCTAAATTCACTGATGATATTGATAAAAGTTCATGTACGTCAGGGAGAACGACACACTTGCTCTGGTTATGATATTGTCTGTACAGTTTCTTATTTGTATCCTTATATTTCTTTTACTCGTAAAATGCCATTCTTGCGTTTTAGTAACTCGTCATTTGATAAAAGACCTCGACGCACTAATCCAAATCCACGGGGCACATCCACATGATGAAAATTTACAATGAACGGTTCGTTCATGAGAAACTATCATTACTTTGAAGGATGCGATCAAAGGAAGCCCATAAAGTCTCCAGTGTCAGATTACTTGCACGCCGAAAAGATAAATAAAATGGTTTGTTCTTCTCATCATGAGATAAAATAGATAATCCAACCATCGATGATTCGTCGACATTTTCCAATAAGTAATCCAACATCTGTTGAAAAGAAGTGTGAACCCACTCAACAATATCGGTGTCACTGGTCGGAGCATTAATTTGAATTTCCAGCATTCGTCCTTCGAGATTAAAACGCCGATAATGTCTATTGATTTCTCGCAAGACAGTAAAGCCAGAAGTAGCCATATTCAAATAAGAAAAAGGTAAGGTAAGCAAAAAGGAATAGCCAAAGAAAACAAATATCCAAAACGAGAACAAAAAGCACGAATTAAAATTGATTTCAGAGATCGCTAACACGTTTAACCGTATCAAAATAACTACACGATCAATCCTAAAAGAATTATCATATCTCAAATAGTTCTACTGTTAAAAAATTTTTATTTTCGTCATACTGGAAATCAAAACTAGGGATCAACATGTAAATGACCTGAGTTTCTGTAGTGATAAAAAGAATGAATGAAATGGTTTTTTCTAACTGTGCTGAGAGAACCACTGTAGTAAGCATTTTTCCCCTGACACTGAACTTTAAAACGTTTGACGAACATGAAACGAAAACAAAATCTCATGCGCTTGCTTTTCTCGAGCTAAGGCAAGGAAGACTCGAACTCGATTCTCGGCGGGAGATAAACTGAAGGTCCACGTCTCACGTTGTAGGGAACAAATTCGTGCGTAGTTTCTTTGTTTATGTTAATGGTAACTTTCAGAAAGTGAGCTAAGTGGCTAGCGTTACGCACCTCTGGCCCGGGTTCAACACCCAGTATGCGCTCAGATTCAACATTAAGCTGTATTTTCTAGCCCCACTACTGAAGGGATGCTAAACCAAAATCAACAAATGATATCATTTCTCGTGCTTACTTCTAATGTGTGGGATGTGGCCCGGGTTCAACACCCAGTATGCGCTCAAATTCAACATTATGCTGTATTACTAGCCTCACTGCTGAAGGGTCGCTAAACCAAAATGAATACATTTCTCGTGCTTACTTCTAATGTGTGTGATTCCTAATTCGATCCCGGTCAAGTAAGTAAGGGTTATTCTTCCATTTGCTAAATATTTCATGTAAAATAAAACAGTGATAACAATGCTATCCTTATGCGTAGTACATTTCAAAAGCACTCCATTGATATTAAGAAACGCGGTTGATACTTACCTCAAATTTAAGGAACGGAGTAAAGTCACGCTGTCACTAGAGGTACACCTTCGTTCATTCACGATCTTCGTGGAAGTAGGACTTGAAAATGAAATTAAGAATTCTATTTAGGTCTGAAACGTGTTTAACTATAAAGTGACATCACTATCAGCCAATCAGAAACGAGGAAATGAATCAATGAAATCACGGAGAACCGATGAAAACACAGCTTTCATCATGTATCATGAGCCGAAACGTGATGTAAGAAACAATCTGATTGGTTGTGACATTATTCACGTTTTTCTCCTTACACATCAATCGTTACGACATCTAGTATCGCAATTTTGGTCATGACATCATACCGTTGATCGTTAGTTCCTTATGACATTCAATTAACACATCTAAAATGTGATTCATTTTCCTTAAACTTAATTGAAAAAATGTAACACTCATCGATATGTTACGAAACTGTCTTTGACATAAATGTAAAGTTGAGCTTTAAAAGTCCGTCAGCTGAGAAAAAAATGCTGATGTAGTATAAGCAGATTCTGCAATTTCACAATAAGAAACTTCTATGCGTAACAACTAACAGAAATGTGTAATGTAACATAATCTGTTTAAATCTGCTCGTCTTCTTTTCATACGCGAAACTGTTCGCACTGAATGGAGTATGGTGGCTCAGCGCTTGTTTTCCCTGTTTCGGTCTATCATTTCTTATTCTCGTCGTTTTCGCGGGGACATTAAATTCAAAATTTCCTAAACTAGCATCAAGAATCGAACTCGGGACGATTGCAAGGTATCCATGTTCACCCCTGAAGCGGAACAAAATGGATCACAAAGTACTTTTAAAATTTAAGGGAATAATTTTAAATATGCCTCCATATAACGCAATAAGGCTCCAAAGGGAACGATGACTCCCCAAAAATAAATCATTGTACTGTATTATACAACGAAAATGTCTCGTGAAATATAATAGGATAAGTTAAAAACGTCCAAATTTTAATATTTTTTATACTCATCAAAGAGTACGAGGTGCCATATTCCCCTCCCCTCCAACTCCTGATGTAAATCAATGTGATCTTTTGTGTCCTGAGTGATCCCTGGCCCCTGAGTAAACATAAGCAAAAATTTCAATAGGTAGTGTAATCCCGGTTCAAAACATCTCTAACTCATTCGCTATGGTCCATGTGGGGGTCCCAAAGGTGAGATAGGGTCACCCCGACCTTAAAAACTCACATTAACTCAAAGCAAATATATCTACTTCATTCGCACCAGTAAGGAAGGTGGTGGCTCAATGGTAGAGCGTTCACGTCTGCTGTATTGGGTCCCTGGTTCAAACACCGCGAAAGTAGTTTTGTGGTGGGCAACATTATGCTCCAGTTTCCTCCCACACTTTCATTCCTTTGTCATCGTCACCGTCTCCTTTAGCCTAACCGGCATAATCGTGGGACGTAAAACTAAAGATTTCATTTGCACCAGTGTTAGTCCATCTCATCAAAGGGATAACAACAAAAAATCAAGTATTCCTCCCAAACTTCAGCAGCGAAAATAGAACCTACTAATTAACGTGAAATCCAAACCGCATGAGCTCCTTCCGGGAATCAAACTCTGGTCTCCCACGTTAAAGGCGCATACGCTAACCGGTTAGCCACGGAGGAACTCCAAAGTTTTCGAATTTCATATTAATACTAATACTAATTTATACTATTACTGGGGTCTACTAATTCATAATGTAATAGGTCATCAAGAAAGAGATCAAACCTTGTTTTGGTAATTTTATACCCATAAAAGGGAACGAAACAAGCCATCATAAGCTCCAAGCTAAAAATACCAGTTCAGTGACGTCAAACGAACATATTAGCTCGAACCAACTACCTCTAATTCATTCATACCAGTAGAGGTGCGGTGGCTCAGTGGTAGAGCGTTCACCTCTGCTATATGTGGTCCCTGGTTCAAAAACACCACGAAAATAGTTTTGTTGTGGGCAACATTATGCTACATTTTTCCCACATTTTCATTCATTTTTCATCGTCACCGTCTCCTTTAGCCTAGCCGGCATAAACGTGGGACGTAAAACTAAAGATCTCATTTGCACCCTTGTTAGTCCATCTCATCAAAGATTTAACAATCTCCAAATTTTATGCCATAAAAGGGAACGAAATAAAGCATTCGTAAATCTGTACTATTTCATAACGTAAGGAATCATCAAGATCATATTTTCAGTAATTTTAAAGAATCGTCATGACCTCTAATCCAACCCTCCCAATTCAATGACGTCATAGCAGAGCCAAGGTACCTCTGACTCATTCGTACCATCGTGCATGGCCCCTGAATAAGCATAAGCAAAATTTCAATAGGTGACGCAATCCCGGGCCAAAGCATCCCTGATTCTTTCACTATGGTCCATGTGGACCCAAATTGGATAATCGAGAGTTAGGCAGAGTATCCCCAGTACTACTGTTGTGATCTGTGTCAGTGTTTTGAAAATAGTGTGTGTTTTTATATCTTTGTGTTAACTTCTGTGTGCATTTTATTACTCTTATTTACTTTTGCATATGTCGGCACAGAGATGTAATGTTTACTTATTGGTGGTCCTATAATCGGTTTTTCATATAAACTTTCAGAATTAGTTTCGCTTCTGGTACTAACAATCTTACAATTTTTACTGTCTAACTTCCCTTTTTAAACTAAAATATAGCCTGTAATCATACTAATTATGATTACTAGTACAATCAGTGCGACAATCGCAACGTAAAAACCTAACTTGCTGTTATCCATTATTCAAGATAATCTGTAATAAACAGAGGAAAAACTATAAATTTTATTGACTTGATGGTACTATCAAGTAATTGTAGATACTAAACAATAATGTTACTCATATTTATGTCTACCAACTCATTTGATCATATTTTACAATCCCGTTATTCGTACGGTAGACATTTTCTGTTCTCATTTCTCATTGCATTTCCTTACGCATAACTTTGCTTCCTAGATGCAATGTGTTTCTTATCGTTCTCCTATTATATGTAACTTCTCATAGTACTAAAATAGTCTCTTGAATTACATATTTATTTTCGTCGTTTTTCTTCAACCTGCACATAACGCTACATTTCTATGGTTATATTCCTAAATAAACGTTATTTAAATTCATATTTAAATATCTAATACTACAACTCAACCATTATTAACTATTTCGTATTATTTTAGACTATTTTATCACTTCCTTTTAATTTTAATCTTTCATTCAAAGCATTCCTCTGCGCCTGGCTTATAGCTTCTGCTCACTCTTTCTCGCATCGAGGATAGGCGTGTCTTACAGCCTTCAGCCATTATGATGATCCGAGGCCAAATGATATGGCTTCGTACATTCCCGTACCTTTTCGGATATCTTCGGAAAATCCTAAGAAAATCCTCCTAGCTCAACAGCGTAGCAGCTTTACTGGAGCGAGATGCGTGTCTAACGAGATGTAATCAACACTCGAATGTTTTTTAAAACATAATAAATCCCTATATTATTATATTGTTATTAAAATTAAATGATTTGATATAATAATCAAAAATATACGTACTGATTGAATCTACTTTCCTATTTTCATATTTACACTTTTATAAGCTATTTTCTCTCTATATAATACTACAATAGAATGATACTAGCTAGTTCGAAAAATCACATAACCTATTTTCTCGTGAACGCAATATTCATTAACATTTATATAAATATCTTACTGCTGAATCTATCCTATTCAGTATTTATTATTAATATTTCATAGTATCTGTAAAATTATAAATTACAGATTTTCTAGATATTTCTCCTCACTTTTCCCTTTTGATGTTGTATTTTTTGGTTTTTCCTATTTTCTGACTATTCGTATCGTGTTACTACGTTGTCTATCTGAGTCATACTTGTCTATTATCTATTATTAACCGTATTATTAACCTTAAGTATATTCTTTTAACCATCCTTGATCTCTAACGATCGCCGCTTCGCTTCCTGTTTTTCTCTATCGGTTACGCGTCTTGCCTTCCGGTTGTAGGATCGATACCCCCTAGTCAACTTGTTTCGAGCTGCTAAGTAAGTACCGGAATTTGTTCTATTTCACCTTTTAATCAATGTTTCATTCTTTTCCAGCATTATCTCGATACATTTATTTTATTATTATTATTTTGTTGCTTATTTATTTATGCTATAAATATTACTTATTACCTAACCTACGATATTAAATATGTATTATCTGTCAGGAAAGTAAATGCATTCCTATTTTTCGAGTCTGGCATTCCTGCGCTCCATCCGTGGAGAGTATGAGAGTTAAATCAATCAAATGTTTACTGAGGAGCAAAAAGAAAAGTCTAATCTGAATAACACATTGCAGAGGGACACAAGCTGTGAATACGAATAGTGCATAGTGTAAGTAAAGGACGATACGAAAAGAAAAAGTAAGAAACAGCTCTTAAACGGAGAAAAAAGACTGAAAATTGTCGAAGTGGGAACATAAAACACAAATACAACAAATACGCCGACAAATAGACGTTCACTACGTCATGATCTTGGTGTAGTGGTTAAGGTGATGTCTTACAAATGCGAAGGACGTCAGTTCGAATCCCCGCCAAGGATATTTTTAAAAATTTTTGTTAATAATACATACAACTCATGAGAGATGGCAAAAGAGGTCGTATTTAGTCTTTCGTAGCAATTATTATTGGTAATGTTTAGTACTGATAATACTTTTTGTCTTTGCGTATTGCTTTTATTCTTTTCTTCATTTCGAAAGAGAAGAATATCCGAACAAATGCCACCAAAATTCCTCTTATTTTGAATGTAAACGCCATTTGCAATTAGTAAAGAATAAAAATTGAACGTTCCGACGTAGCTGCAAAAAGTAAAAAGAAAAACTTGGAAGTGGAGGGGTTCGAATCTAAGCTCATGGTTATTAAAAATACAATTTCTACATGCCTTTCACCTCCCGACCACGTTTCTACGTTAGCAACTAAGAGGGTTGTGTTTAGATCAGGCTGGTCAATACGTTTTGCAAAGAGGCCCAGTTTAGCTCTGACACACCACAGGTGCGAGAAGGGAGCAAAACACTTTTTCTCTCTCCATCTGTGTCTCTATTTATCTATCTATCTGTATATATATAACGCTATTTGTGAATGCCATAACCACCATAATTTTGAGCGGATTGAGACGAAACCTGGCACAAACATTAATTGTTGAAATATCTTCATGAGTTCGTTAACCAGAATAATCAGATGAAAATGTTCAAAATGGCGGTCCTTCAAACTCTCAAAAAGTACCAAGGGAACCAAATTTCGCCCATAAATAGGTATCCAGAAAGTTTGAATAACCTTTCCTCCTTTACTGAAATGTTTCTCCTCTTTTATTGAAACATTGGACCCGATTAATCGCCTAAAAAAGGTTCACGTCCTTTCGCTACGGTCAGGCTTTTTTTTTGCAGGAGGGGTTATTTTCCTATCGGAACAAGATTATTATTTGTGATGATATGAAATTACATATTGAAAGTGAAGTAACCGATGAAACGTGTTATTTGAAAGAATAATATAATAAATGTGCTTTCCCCTAACACAGAGTACTGTAAATCATGTATTTAGAGTTCGGGAGCGTGAATGGCAAGGAGTGTTATTTGATTTGCTTTTTAGTAACACATTGCTTTGCAAATAAAGGTAAGCAACACTAGTGTTAAGTAAAACAACAACAACAACAACAACCACAACAATAATAATAATAATAATAATAATAATAATAATAATAATAATAATAATAATAATAATAATAATAATAATAATAATAATAATAATAATAATAATAATAGGTATTTTTGTGGCAAGGCAATATCTTCTTCAAACGTAATGATTGTAACGTCATATCTCCCTTACAAACAAAATATTAGCAATTTATATCAAGAGAACGGGAAATTGTAGAGTGATGGGAGTAACGTTGGACAGCATGCACTCATAGTACTCAGAAAAATAAGCGATTTCAATGCAAAATGAAAGAAGAGGCGTTGTCATGGTGAGTCATGGGGCCACGGCAGAGCCCTCTTTAGGCAAAATGTCGATAACTTATTTCGAGAGAACAGGAGGTGATAGTGGGATGGGACCATCGTTGGACACCGTGGACCCATAAGGCGCATCGAAAAAATTGGGGTGCGCCAGCCAGCCTTACTTATTTCCACATAATAATATAAAATTATATTGTCGAAATACACACACGAGTTAGCTACTAGTATTTCATATTATTATTATTATTATTATTATTATTATTATTATTATTATTATTATTATTATTATTATCAACAGCGTCTTTTCATTACGTGTGCATGTTTGACATGAAACCAAAGAGAAGATCCATCATTCGTAGAAAGAATAAGAATAGCCAGTTACTTTAACTGTGAAGGACGGCGAAAAATACGAAAAGAGTGACTACCTGTAGGAAAAGAAATAATACTTTCTCTCAAATGGATAAGAAATCAAGCCGAGATAGATTCGAACTCGCATGGACGGCGCGAAAAGCTAATGCTTTGTCCACTTTTTTTCACTGACTCACCGAACGTGTTTCAGTAACTTACTTATCGCTAATTTTACTTGCTTCAGTCGCTTAATTTGCTTTTTCTAATAACTTGTAACGACAGGGACACGAACACAGAAACATCGAAAACAGTTAAAAATCATAAATGCTCTTCCGCCGGGAATCGAACCCGGGACACCATACACCAAAGACGCACATGTTAGCCACTAGACCAGCGGGGAGGACACCGCTCACTTCCTGTGTCGTTATGGATTACGACCACTGTATTACCAGCTATCACTTCTGTGGGTTGTATACCATGATCACATGTTTCTTTGCTGGAAGAGTTAAACCTACATTCTATGTAATACATGAGGTATTTAGACTTACATGCTCTTCATATAATGTAATAAAAAGGGTCATGCTGGGAATGAGGAAAAGAACATGCCTTGGACAAAACGGAAACTATTGGCATCAGAAATATTTATCTACGAGGCATGCGCAGTAGTATATTTCAGAATAGTTACTGTTTAGTTCAGTAAACGAAGAAAGGGGTATAAAAATGCAAAAATGTCGCGCCAACGAGATCGACCAGAGTTGACAGGCGGAAGCAGATGCGTAGTAATACAACAACTTGGTTAAATTGATAATTGATTCTTTATCCTGTAGTAGATCGTATCACAACTTTACGGGAGAGCAGAGAAAGTATAGTAAGCTTTAGTAAGCTTTAGTAACACGATCATATAGACACAAATGGATGTAACTGTGAGTAATACAACTTGGATTTAACGAAAGCCGTTTAGATTTTCAGTGGTTTGTAGGGTTGTATAAGACACAAAAAGATAAGACACAATGTAATTCTTCATATATCAGCTTCCAGTAGCTAGATACATGAAATTTCTGGTTAGATACTGAAACTGCTGTCGGATTTTAACACATGACATATTGCAGGATACAAAATGCTTGGCATTACTTGTTTGTTTGTAAACAGCTACTAGCTTAGTGTTCTGAAAGGTTGTGTATAAACTAGGGATAGCCAGTTCCGGAATTATTACTTCCCGGATTCCCGAAAGTAAAACAGGACAAATTCCGGAATTCAGAAAATTCCGATTTTGGAATAATTCCGGAATTCGGAAAAATCCGGAATGTAGAAATTTCTGATTTCGTTAACATTCCTGAATTCGGAAAATCCGTTTTTTCGAAATCCGGAGTTTTTCTCAATTCCGGAATTTTCAATATCCGGATTCTTTCCAAGTTCCGAAATTCTTCTGAATTACGGAAATTAACCGAATTCCATACTTTTCCGAAATCCGGAAAATGAAAGTTTCGCTTTCGAAAAATGAATTTATTTTGGTTAATATGAATTGTGGCGGAAATAAATCTTTGACCAGGTAATGGCGACTGCTTTGAAAGAAATGGAGAGTATGAGAATTCAATCTCCATTATTTATAGTTTCGTGTGGAGAGAAAACGAAACTGTGAACCAATGGTTTAAGAACAACTCAAGATATTAATGTAAACTTTGCCGACATCATAAAAGAAATACGAAAGACATTTTGAATCGAAGAAATATAACATACAAGTTTGCAAGCGGAGACAAAGAAACCTAACGTAACCAGAATAAAGACGAATCGTTTACCGCGTAGCGATTGCAGTTCAGTGGCCAAGGTGCTAGTGCGAATGCACGTTGCAATTTTTTTATTAGGATTTTTGATGGCGATTGATCGGCGATGACATACGTTTTATTATATTCAGATATTTGAATACTCGGATGTTTCAATACTTGAACTATCAAATCTTCAGGAATAAGAATAAGCTAATAATAATTATTATTATCTCGCAGAAGATTAAAAGCTAGGGGCTAATTATCGCTCAGGCCATACCATTACAAGCAGAAACGTGACATTTGTTAAGAATATTTCGGTTTGGTTTAATGTTGCTCACGAGAAGAGGAACTTCTCATCTTGTTTCTGAAACAAACAAAATAACATGAGAATTAACATTTTACATTCGAGACGGGACAAGGCTAACTCAAAATTTTCGCCTCTATTTGGAGATGAAAATCGAGACGAGACGAAAAGTATCGTAAACATTTCCCGTCTTGTCTCGATTTTCGAAATAGTGTATATCCATTCTTTAAGTAACCATTGCTCTGTAGACTGAATCTCATAGGCTATTTTGTTACTTTGTATTTCAGAGCTCATTGAATTGTGGTCTGTGTAGGTATTTTTGTAGCAAAGCTTTTATATTTACCTCTGCATATCCTAAAAATTAGTTTATTATATGCCTTACCGTTGCGTGATATTCAGTTTTGTTTATTACAGTTATTTTCCTTAAAACATACAGTAGAATATTTTCTACATGAAACTTCAATGGAACGCTCGAGTTTAAAATGTTGGTAGTTGCAGAGGTGTGTCTTGAAAGTACGGAACCCTTTCCCCGAAATTTCTACTTCAAGTAAGTTTTGCCAAGTTTTAGAGCAAGTTTAAAACTTTTAATGCCATTATTATTATTATTAGTAGTAGTAGTAGTAGTAATAATAGTAGTAGTAGTATTCTATCAACACCGTGTATAATCTTTAAAAGATATGCGGTTGGTATCTGAATAGTAAAAGGTAATTGACTGTCGGTCTCGTTCGTCGAGAAGTCTTCAGGAGGCAAGGACATCGGTCACGTTCTGGGTTTGAGTTCCGAAGGGGCAAGTATTCGGGCTCGAGCCAAAAATTGTTAAAAGTTATAGGCTTCAGCCAAACATGTTCAAAACAGCTGGGACCGTCTTTAGCTTCTTAACGGCTCGGCTTACAGCTCATTCACTATCGAACCGAACCGAGAAGTGAGAAGAGCCAACAGCTCACCCAACCGAGCCAATTTGAGCCACCGGCTTAGTTGAGCTGAGTCGAACCGTGCCGATGGACTAGTTTCAACTTAGTTGGCTCGAAACGGTTCACATGAGCCGAGTAGGTGACCCATCCCAACCGAGAAAGCTCGAGCCATCGGATCAATTGAGCTGAGTCGATGGCTCGTTATATCTGAGCCAGCTCAGGTCATCGGCTCAATTGGGCCGAGCCGACGGCTCATCTCAACCGGGCCGACTCAAGCTGTTCGCTCAGTTGATACGAGCCGAGCCGGTTGATATCACTACCCGGGTTGGTCTTCTGCTTGGGCTCAAGAAGTCGACCGTGCAGGTCTCAGCCTTGATTTTAAGAACTAGAGTATATACTTATATTGGTGATTACGACATTTGAGACTGTCTCGTAATAATAATAAAAAAAACTCTTGTCTTCTCGTTATCTCTAGACGAGACGAGATACACTAAAATTGCCCCACGAGATGCACTAAAATTACGAGACGAGATGCACCCCTGTCGTGAGCAACACTAAAAGTATTCCACATTACTGCTTACATTTCTCATGGCTTTCGCTTTTTACTCTAATCAGGCCATTGTTTCAAAGCGAGTTAAAACGAGCTGAACGAGCAAGCGAGCCATTATCAAACTCGACTCAACTCGAAACTCGACCTCGAAAACAGCAACTTGGCTCGGAACTCAACTCAAGAAAATTTCTGTGTTCGTGTCCCTGTCGTTACAAGTTATTAGAAAAAGCAAATTAAACGAGTGAAGCAAGTAAAATTAGCAATAAGTAAGTTACTGAAACACGTTCGGTGAGTCAGTGAAAAAAAGTGGACAAAGCACTAGCTTTTCGCGCCGTCCATGCGAGTTCGAATCTATCTCGGCTTGATTTTTTATCCATTTGAGGAAAGTATTATTTCTTTTCCTACAGGTAGTCACTCTTTTCGTATTTTTCGCCGTCCTTCACAGCTAAAGTAACTGGCTATTCTTATTCTTTCTACGAATGATGGATCTTCTCTTTGGTTTCATGTCAAACATGCACACGTAATGAAAAGACGCTGTTGATAACAATAATAATAATAATAATATGAAATATTACTAGCTAACTCGTGTGTGTATTTCGACAATATAATTTTATATTATTATGTGGAAATAAGTAAGGCTGGTTGGCGCCCCCCCCCCCATTTTTTTTCGTTGCGCCTTATGGGTCCACGGTGTCCAACGTTGGTCCCATCCCACTATCACCTCCTGTTCTCTCGATATAAGTTATCGACATTTCGCCTATGACAATGCCTCTTCGTTCATTTTGCATTGAAATCGCTTATTTTTCTGAGTACTATGAGTGCATACTGTCCAACGTTGCTCCCATCACTCTACAATTTCCCGTTCTCTCGATATAAATTGCTAATATTTTTTTTGTAAGGGAGATATGGTGTTACAATCATTACGTTTGAAGAAGATATTGCCTTGCCACAAAAACACCTATTATTATTATTATTACTATTATTATTATTATTACTATTATTATTATTGTTGTTGTATTTTACTTAACACTAGTGTTGCCTACCTTTATTTGCAAAGCAATGTGTTACTAAAAAGCAAATCAAATAACACTCCTCGCCATTCACGCTCCCGAACTCTAAATACATGATTTGCAGTTCTCTGTGTTAGCACATTTATTATATTATTCTTTCAAATAGCACGTTTCACAAGTTACTTCGCTTTCAATGTGTAATTTCATATCATCACTAATAATAATCTTGTTCCGATAGGAAAATAACCACCTCCTGCAAAAAAAAAGATAAGCCTGACCGTAGCGAAAGGACGTGAACCTTCTTTCGGCGAAAAATCAGTTCCAACATTTTAATAAAAGAGGATACGTCCCTGCACAGAAACATTTCAGTAAAGGAGGAAAGGTTATTCAAACTTTCTGGATACCTATTTATGGACGAAATTTGGTTTTCTTGGAACTTTTTGAGAGTTTGAAGGGCCGCCATTTTGAACATTTTCGTCTGATTATTCTGGTTAACGAACTCATGAAGATATTTCAACAATTAATGTTTGTGCCAAGTTTCGTTTCAACCCGCTGAAAATTAGGATGGTTATGGCATTCACAAATAGCGTTATATATATACAGATAGATAGATAAATGGACACACAGATGGAGAGAGAAAAAGTGCGTCAGAGCTAAACCGGGCCTCTGCAAAACGTATTGACCAGCCTAATCTAAACACAACCCTCTTAGTTGCTAACGTAGAAACGTGGTCGGGAGGTGTAAGGCATGTAGAAATTTTATTTCTAATAATAATGAGTATGGATTCGAACCACTCCACTTCCATGTTTTTCTTTTTACTTTTTGCAGCTACGTCGGAACGTTTAATTTTTATTCTTTACTAATTGCAAGTGGCGTTTACATTCAAAATAAGAGGAATTTTGGTGGCATTTGTTAGGATATTCTTCTCTTTTGAAATGAAGAAAAGAATGAAAGCAATACTCAAAGACAAAAAGTATTATCAGTACTAAACATTACCAATAATAATTGCTGCGAAAGATTAAATACGACCTCTTTTGCCATCTTTCATGAGCTGTATGCATTATTAAATTTTTTTTTTAAAAATGTCCTTGGTGGGGATTCGAACTGACGTCTTTCGCATTTGTAAGCCATTACCTTAACCACTACACCAAGATCATGACGGCGTATTTGTCGGCGTATTTGTAATATTTGTGTTTTATGTTCCTACTTCGACCATTTTCAGTCTTTTTTCTCCGTTTAAGAGCTGTTTCTGGCTTTCTCTTTTGGTGTCGATCTTTATTTACACTATGCACTATTCGTATTCACAGCTTGTGTCCCTCTGCAATGTGTTATTCAGATTAGACTTTTCTGTTTGCTCCTCAGTAAACATTTGATTGATTTAATTCTCATACTCTCCACGGATGGAGCGCAGGAATGCCAGACTCGAAAAATAGGTGTACATTTACTTTCCTGACAGATAATACATGTATGTATATGTGAATATATATAGAACTCTACTAACCTATCTACGAATTACTGTAACCAAACATGTCTAAAGATTCAGTTTCCAGATGGAAGTCCGCATTTCCTCAGACTTCAGTTGAGGTTTTGCTTGTTAAACTGCCGCCTGCCTGGCAGTCCATCGATAGACCCATTTTGTTTACAGTAAACTTAATCCCTAACTATACTAAATACAATATATTATTTACTCCTTCAAAATCATGAAAGGAAATTGTGAGTCTTATGATAAGGTTAAAACAGGTGCTACATGAGGAAAAGAAACTGGTTTATGTGTTGGAAAGCTTAAATGGTGATGTAATTGAAGGTACATTTTACGAACATGAATTACAAAGAGTGCCCTTGCCTAAAGTTTATGAAATAGACGGAATTTTAGAAGTTACATGTAATCGTGTATTTGTTCGTTTGCGGTCGTACCTTTCTTCCTTTAATTCCTGGATTCCTGTGTTACATTTAATGAACATTTAGAGGCAAGTTTACATTTGTGAATATAGGAATAAAAATAAATGAACCGTACTTTAAATACTAGCAGGAAGTGGGTATAACGTGTATGAGGGGCACCATACCAAGAAGTATATGGTATTGGAAGTTTTTTGTGGTTTATTTCGTAGTGTATTTCCATTATTAGAACTAGGTGCTAAAACAGTAGGTATAGAATTTTTACGTACTGGATTTAATGTAGCTGGAGATGTATTACATGATAATAGATATCCTGACTAGGCTTTAAAATCACGTTGGCAAGAATCAAAAAGTAATTTTAAAAATAAATCTCAAAATAAAATAGATCATGTGTTGGTAGGATCAGGCATAAGGAAAAAAAGAAAAGTTTATTTTGCACATACTGTTGGTAATATGAAAAAAAGGAAGAGAAGTAGTGATATTTTTGATTAATTTATAAATATGGAGCAGAGCACTAGCTTTTATCTCACATTAAATCCGGTAACAGATCTGTGGAATATTTTCCACAGAATACTCTCTCATATATTCTTCCAAATTATATCATTCACTTGGACTAGAGAAAGGTGAGTGGGAGACAGCTGTTGTTGAAGTACATTATGCAAGTTAATTTCTGAATGTTTCCAAATATACTCATTATATTTATTACCGTATCATGAATAGAGAAAGCTGGAATATAACTTAAATCCCACCAGAACACTATTACCATCTTGACGATGCATTATCTCAAATTAATCATAAAAGTGATACATTAAATTTACAATTAAAGGTTAAAGCATTAGTAAAACGAGTTAAAGTTAGTAGAATAAGAAAAGATCAGGAAAAGCATATAGAAGTGCATCTATCTCCCGAACTAGCCAGAACACTAGGTTTAGATCATGTACAACAAGAAGATACTGCAGTTGTGAATCATGCTCGTTATCCACCTGATTTACAAAGATCGCCGCTAACACTCATGTACATTTATAGTGATATTATAGAAGCATGACTGGTAGGTTATACCATACCTCCATTGTTACGTACTTTAAATACAAATATTAAAGACTATGGTGCTAGTAATGTACATATCTTCCAAAATCAACATTATGTCACTTTTCAACTTAAACAATTTAATCAGATTATAATTGATTTAAGAGATAGTACAGGCAATCCACTTTCTTTCCAGTGTGTAAAATTAATTTGGTATTTTGGGGTGTGTATGGTATGGTGTGTGTAAAATTAATTTTTCGCGGCCGTAAGACGGTATTATACGAGGGCTATCCAGAAAGTAGATTACGTTTTGGAATAAAAAATCAACAAAGTATAGGAAACAAATTTTATTATATACAGATGAAAGCCACACACAAATACTACTTTTCGACATAGTCACCATTCAAATTAAGGCATTTATCGTAGCGATGTACGAGCTTGGAAATTCCTTCGTCGAAAAATTCGGCCGCCTGCGACTTCAAGCACTTCGTTACCTCTTCTTGCAGCTGTTCGTCGTCATCAAAACGCTGCATAGCCAGCCACTTCTTCATTGCTGGGAATAGGTGGAAGTCGCTCGGTGCCAGGTCGGGACTGTACGGCGGATGAGGAAACAACTCCCACTGAAAAGATTCAAGAACTTCACGCGTGACATTTGCCGTGTGGGGCCGGGCGTTGTCGTGAATCAACAAGATCTTAGAGCTCAACATTCCTCTGCGCTTGTTTTGAATTGCTCTTCTGAGGTTTTGCAGAGTTTGGCAATACCTTTGAGCGTTTATTGTAGTGCCTCTTTCCAGGAAGTCCACCAAAATCACACCTTTTCTGTCCCAAAAAACAGTCGCCATCATCTTCCTTGCCGACATTGTTTGCATGCATTTCTTGGGTTTTTGGGGAGAACCTGTGTGCCCCCACTGCATTGATTGCAATTTCGTTTCACAGTTCACGTGTTTCACCCATGTTTCGTCACCAGTAACGATGCGATCGAGTAAAGAGTCACCATCCTTATTGTAGGCGTCCAAAAAGTGCAACGCTGCAGCCATTCGCTGATTTTTGTGGTCCTCTGTCAAGATTTTTGGAATCCATCTTGCACAAAACTTGTGGTAACCAAGCTTTTCGCTGATGATTTCGTGCAACAAACTTCGCGAAATTTGTGGAAAACTCAAAGAAAGTTCCGTTATTGTGAACTTTCGATTTTCACGGACTTTAACATCGACTTTTTCGACAAGTTCGGCAGTCACTTTGCTGGGTCTCCCACTTCGATCTTCGTCGTGAACATTGGTTCGGCCATTTTTAAATCTTATGACCCACTGTCGCACTCCACCTTCAGTGATAATGTTGTCCCCATACACTTCACACAGCTGCCGATAGATTTCTATCGGTTTACAGTTTTTTGCTGTCAGAAACCTTATTACTGCACGCACCTCGCAGCTCGCGGGATTTTCAATTAACGCAGACATTTCAAACCGTCACAGTATCTCAACGGAGCACAGCACGAACCTCTCACTAGCACGGCTAGATGCCGACTGAGCTGCGCAACGCTCTGACCCCAAGATGGCCGCGCTAGCCCCGCCCCTAGCGGACACAGACAAAAACGTAATCTACTTTCTCGTAAAACTAATTAATGAGAATATTAATAGTAAGAAAAAATCCAGTGTGACTGTATGAAATCAGAATAAGATTTATTTGCGGGTTTACCCACTCAAACTAGTATTATTGGTAATAAAATAGTTCCATATAAGCCTGTGGATTGAATATCTGATAATGCACCAATTGAGTTTGTAGTCCCGGTCATGGTGATGATTGTATTGATTTTCCCTGTACAATGTTTTATACTAAAGGTAAAATTACTTAAACAGATCGTTCTAGTTTAACTTCTGCCGATAAGAAAATTGACCCCATAAATGATGTCCTCAATGCAATGTTCGCGAAGCGCAAATCTATTTTAATAATCAACATATATCGTACTCCTCACATACATATCCATATCGATCGTATATTGAAAAACAGCTAAATTATAATGCTAATGCTAAATCAACGCATCTGCAAACATCCATGTGGTTTAAAGGTACTCCAGCTCATATTGACAGTGTGGGCTATAGTAATTTAGGATTTAAACAACGTTTTCTTCTGACTACTTTAAGTCAATCATTTGAATTATTCGGTTATATTCATGCTAATATTTTCAATCAGGAGAAATTTCTACTGAATGATGTACAACTACGTACTAAACTAATTCTAGCTAAACCTGCATCTAATGGTTGAAGCAGATCCTGAGGAAAAGTTGAAATTACAGATGCAACATTTCTTGTGAAAAATGTTGATGTACCACCCGCAGTTAAAATAGCACAAAATAGAGTATTACAAAATAAAGTATTACAGTAACACAAAATAGAGTATTTAGAATGAAATATCCTATAACAAGAGTGCAGGTGAAGACATAAACTTTACTACAAAGTTTTATGGACTATACACTTCCCGATCTGTT
Source organism: Thermobia domestica (assembly GCF_964235325.1). Lineage (NCBI taxonomy): Eukaryota > Metazoa > Arthropoda > Insecta > Zygentoma > Lepismatidae > Thermobia > Thermobia domestica. The sequence continues at coordinate 85,801,841 of NC_137457.1, read as the reverse complement.
TTCGGGCAAAGTGCCTAAACGTAATATTGTTGGGTTTGCTACTAATACTGCTTTCAATGATACTTATCAGACAAATTCATTTATCTTTAAGCATTTTAGTATGTCATTTTTTACATTGTATGTTGATAGAAAGCCTGTACAATCCAACCACTAAAACCAGATTTTGATATTTCAAGCATATTCTACTTTATTTACAGGATCAGGTAATAATTATAGTCTGCTGGTGTTTGATTTAACTCCCGATTCTAGTGCTACTGCCACATTTCATACTAGTCCATAACACCAAGGAAGCGTACGATTAGACGTTCATTTTAAGAACCACTGCCAGCTCCTATAACAGCAATTATCTACGATGAATTCTCGTCAGCACTAGAAATTGATTTGCGGAGAAAAATATATGTTAATTAATTAAAAATGTTAAATACTCTTGAACTTTATGAGGCACTATAGCACAATTTACCTAAAATCATTTTATAGGTATATATGCTGCAGATGAGCTACCTATGTTTATTCACACATTTCCGACAGCCATAATTATAAACACTTATTTCAGTTATAAGCCTAGTGAACATTGGGTTGCAATTTATATATCTAATACGTGTGTGGAAGAGTATCTCGATAGCTATATTATGCCACCCTATGCCATCATATTTTTAAAACGAATCTGTTTGTATTATACTTGGAATAATAGGTGACAGATTTCAATTTTGTTGACATTACAGTATTCTATATCTAGCATGTCGTGCATCTTCTTATTCACTGTGGGGGGCACGGTAGCTCAGTGGTAGAGCGTTCACCTCCGGTGCTTGGGGTCCCTGGGTCGTTCCCAGCTCGCTCCGTGTGGACTTTGTGGTGGACAAGATCGTGCTCGTGGGTTTTCTCGGGGTTCTCCCGTTTCCTCCCACTTTAATAATTCCACCATTTCACTCATTTCTCATTATCACTGTCTCCTTTAGCCTAACCGGCATAACCGCGGGACGTTAAACTTAAAGATTTCATTTCATTTTTTCTTATTCACTGCGTGATTTCGTAAACAAATTCTCACTCACCACTACTGATGCTGATGATGATATGCATTATTCGTTTATGAGAATATGGTTGTCACTGGAGCAAGATTAAGTTCTCCTTAAACCATATGTGTGTGTATGAGAGAGAGTCTTGTTATTTTTTAATCTCTCGAAACTCTACTTCTTAACTCCGCCATTGCTGGTCCCAAGCACTGGATCCGAAAGGAGGAGGATGAGGTAGCTACCCCTGTAAAAGAATGCTAATTGCTACTATGTTAAAATGTTAGTAGCCTTTCTGCTATGTTACGTAGTCTTGTGTAATCTCTGGTACATGCTTGTAGTTTAAACTAATTTCTGCTATGTTAAATAGGCGGTTAGAAAATAAGCCATACTCTGCAGTGTTACGTAGTGTGCTATGTGTTTATAGTTTTACGTAATGTGTGTTATGATAAATAGGAGTGGAAAATATGCCATACTATTTTATCAGCTCTGCTATGTTACATAAAGGTTGGAAAATGAGCCATAGTATTTTATTAACTGTGCTATGTTAAAATAGGGATTGGAAAATGGAAGGAATACACCCCTAAATAGGGTCATAAAAGAAAACAAGTTTTCCGGGTGTTCGATTAATATCAATGGTTGAATGGTACGTGGGTCACGGCGTATCGTGCGGCACTAGAAAATTGAGTCCTTGTTATCGGGAGGCGCTGAAAAAGAGGGCGACTTCTTAGCTACGGGTGTCAGGTTCCGCCCATCTACTGACGTTCATCAAATATTTTCAGTAAGTGATGTTACCATATATGCATATTGCAGTGCAATGACAGAGTCCTGTTTTACTATCAACAATAAATGCGGTCATAGTCTCATATACGACAGAAAAGTTAGATTACAATTGTACCTGTCTTTAGTTCAATTAAGAGAAAGGACATTATATTTTGATACCGACCCAATAATTTAAACACATGATTTTTAGATGATTTAACAAATGAAATTCTAGAATGCAGGAAAGGGGACTATATAGTAGCATATGTAGAGGTGGTCAGAAGAATTAAGCAATATATATTTTAGATCCCAACAGGAACAAAGGGTATAGAGTATTTGAACCAAATTATCAGTATTTGGAACACTGAAATTTTGAGATAATGAAGTGGTGGATAGTTGGAGAAAAACACATAGGTACTGAAGAGGAAGAATAATTTCGAATGCTGGAAGCCAAATCACAAATGAGAAGAAAATAACCGCGGAGAATGCATACTATATTAAGAATGCCATAATCAAAGACGTATACAATTTGAATTACTTGAAAATGACGTAGAATTCCAAATTCGTATTGCACTGTGCCATAAGGATACACTTCTTCAAACAAAAGAAGATAACTGTAATACGGACCTTTACAAATATATGATAAACCAGAAAATTATTATACTCCTAAACAAGCGTAGGGCCTGGAAATATCCATATTACTGGTGGACAAATGGTTGTGCATAATGTCCCTTTGTAACACTTTTTTTTCTAATTTATCACAATGATTATTACAGCATTTAGTTAAGATTTATTTGTACTATGGAAAGTGTGAAGTCAATACTGGGAAAATACAGCGAAAGTACAGTTTATTAAGCAATTAACTCAAACAAATCTTTTTAACTTCAAAGTGGGCCTCATTAATATTGACGATCATACATGCGAAGTGAACAGTAATATAGTTAACTTCTTTACAAAAGGTTTGCTCCATATAAATCTTAGTGTAATATTTAAAACACAAAACCTATTTCGTCAGGGGAAAGGAAGCTGCGACATAAGTCTGAATTATTCTTGTATTGTATTATTTAAAATTCCAAAACATAAATCACTAAATAAACATTTCAGTTATCAGGCAACTCCTGAGAATCCAATACCTCTCCAAGGAATATTTCACGCTCTCACAAATTTATCGTATGGATATTCATTTAGTTGCTTTAAACAATATACGCAAGATGAAATTTGCTTTCAATGGAATATATATCCTAATGGCATTTATCATTCTGTTTATTTTTTCAATCTTGTAGAATAATAATATGATGAACAGGACGATCTTTAAGCTGTGTTTATAATGTTCGTTTCAAACCTGTGCTTCTTCATTCTATCAGAATGTCTCCAACACTGTCATCTTCTTCCTAGGGTGTGATCTTCTTCCTACGATGTGCAAACCAAATCCTAAATTACTTAATGCTTTAGTGGCAAGTGTAGACTCTTCAGTGATTCCTAGTATTTGCGAGTGCTTTATAAAGTATTAAAAGGTAATATACGTCTAACAAAGACAAAGAAAGCAAGCGATACAGATGGACGCATTGATTTCTTGTAACTAAGGAAATACCTTCGAAAAGAAAACAATGCATTTATTATTGCAACAAAGCAAATTGCATTGTTAACTCCCATTCTAAGTGTTGCGATATCAAGTTTGGTATTCCTTTAGTGATAAGGAAAACACCATGATTTTAGTTAAAGCTGAAGTTCTTAATCGTATAAACTCACAAACATCATCAACCCTGTAGAAATGTGGATCTAGTTTGAATCAATAAACGCATATTTTATTTATCCTCCTTTAATGATGAAAAATGTATTCAATGTAATAATATTCTGCAAACATATTTACACTTAACATGAAAACAAGAAGACCCGGTGGCACTTTCGTTTGCGTTAAATAAATCAGACCAAGGTGAAGTAGATGACGTAATATTATTGTCTATGCTGAAAGTGTATTGTAAAAGACCTGAATATTTTCTAGATGGCAAGGAAGGAAATGATACTATAACGTTGGATAAAAAGGAAGCGTTTACATCAAATATGATAAGTTAGAAGGATTTCACATTGTAGACCTAATTTCTTATGTGTCGTGAGCAAGGAACAAACAAGCCCAAATTAATGGAAGAATTTCTGTAATTGTTAATCTTACAATTATCACACACAAGAACTTCTTGTAAATCCAAAGCGTTTATCATATATTTTATAACGGAACAAAACACCGTCGTCAAGGTAAAACACTATGATATCATCATTTATGCTAGAGGAAGATTCAGAAGAAGAAGAAGAAAAAGAAGTAGTAGAAAAGAAAAATACTGGCTCCTATAAGAGAACGAAAACGACTGTGCAAACCTAAAGTATCGTTAAGATGGAAATTATAAACAAACAGTTAAACTTAATGAAATTACTTGAATTATTTTAATCCTTTACATACCTCTTCGGTTTCTAATCCTAAAAAATTGTGGCAGACATAAAGAAAATTCCCAATCGTTCTATACCTGCTATTTGATACAACAATAAACTTATACACTACATAAAACAGTACGTTGTCATTTTAAAAGACATCAGATGATCAATGAGAAAGTTATACTCATAAAATTCAGTCTTCAAAAACTTAAAGACGTATATCGTTATATTCCGACAATGATACAAGTGTTCAGTTGATATTCTAAGTCTGTACCAATACAGTCTTAAAATACAAATGATATTTTAAAAACATCTAAAGTTGTCTTCAAAGACAATAATTCTAACGAAAAAATAAAACACTTTAAAAGCCAAAGTTCTAGTATTATATAAATTTTAGTATTATAGAACGCTTTAACACAAACGTAAACAAATGTTTAAGTATATCGCAACATAATTAAGTAAATTTAATCTCTCGTCTTGCGAAATCGCATAACATGGCTTGTCATACAAGCATTAGGATGATACCTAAACAAGTTTCTCAAAATAATCTATTAGAAGTATGGCATAATCACTATGATAGAAAATTAAGATACAGAGGCAGAATTCAAACTTTTGCACATTTTAACATTGGTGATACAGAACGAATTTGTAACATTAACGGAAATTTGATAAGAGAATATACGTAAAACTGGACTTGGGATATTTTTAATTGAAAAAATTAATACCTAGAGATCCATCTGCTTGAGAAGTACATCTAAAAATCAACCACTTGATGAATTCTTTTGTACAGAGGAATTACAACCTGTGACGTTATCATAATTCTCTTACATAAATAAAATCATACTCACAAGTAGGAAAGGTGGAAGAAAGGAATACCTTGTTCACAGGTAACTGTATTATTTTTTCAACTTCTGCTTCACCCTAAAGAAGATTAAGAACTATAATTGAAACGGATATAGATTTTTCGTTACTTTTCCCAGTAATAGCTGTATGGAATATTTTCCTAAAAGCACATTAATATCATAAACTACTAAACTTCGTCAAAATGGAGTTGAGTGAAAAATGGAAAGTAACCATTGTTGAGATTCATTATCCTCATTTAACCCTTAATAGGGAGCACAAGGAAGAGTTACGTAATAGGGCGCGTGGCCTACCCACATACACTAATTTGACATATAAAAACATATTTACTGTAATTTTTTACTCCTAAGTTGTTTTTTAAACAATTTTTATGTTAAAAAACTTCAAATTTGACAATTTTTTTAACAAAATATATTTAAGCTTATCATTTTAAGCAGTTACAATTAAAAAATACTAAAAGTTAGGAAAACTTGACTTTATTACAAGAAATGAATATAAAATGCACATGCCTGTTATATAATAAGAAACAAGAACAACATTTCATAAGTTTTCCATCTCTTACTTAAAATGTCTTAGTATCTGCAGATGAGGAACCTTGACCAGATCTACCTCGTGCACATTCTGGACACGTGAATTTTGTGTGTTCTCTGCAAACCAAGAGATTGCACCGTGGACATCTGGTACGTCTTCTTCTGTTTTTGGCACGTCCGCACAAGTAACTACGTCCAACTGAGAATTGATCGGCAACATGCCCCACTGCACGTGCGGGTGTTGGTTGGCCAGCTAGTTTCCTTATTCTTTCCATCAACAGTAAAGAGAGGGTCAGAATGGCCGATCGTCATGCCATGTGTTCCTTGCAGAGGTGTCTGCCCAAACTCTTTAGAAAAGTTCATCTATTTTCTGCTTCTTCAGGTACATTGCTTCGTAAAATTACGAAGCTGTTTATTCCACTGATGTTCAATAGTGAAAAGAAGAATGTAAGGGGCCATCTGTTGCTTCTTCTTGAGACACTGTAAGCAGACTTCATCTGAACAACAGTGTCGACCCCACCTTTATACTTGTTGTAGCATGTTAGTAGATAAGGTTTCATTTTTTCGACACTGGAAGGGTCAATAGCATCAGTGTTGTGGAACGTTGATAGCAATAGTACAACTTTATTACGTTTAGACACATAAGATAGCAATGTTCAGTCTCTTTGATAAGCAAGAACATGGTTATCTCCCTCTGGCGTTTACAACTACTGGTGGTATTTCTCTTTTATTTTTCTTTAGGGTACATGTTACAGTAATACGGTAATTTTCCAAAAGTTCTTTCGCTAGTGGAATTGACCCATACCAGTTATCAACTGTTAAGTGTCGTCCTGTTCCTGATATTGGTGGTGTCATTCTCAGTGTTATATCTCTCGCAGAGTTACTAACCTTCTGTGGACCTTCTGGTTGTTTCCCACTGTACATTTTTAAATTAGCTTTATAAAATTTCCTTGCATCATGTAAGGCAAACATTTTAATACCGTAATGTGCAGGCTTGTTCGGCATGTACTGTCTGAAAATACATCGTCCACGAAACCATTTCGTCTACAGTAACATATTCACTAGCTCAGTAGTACTGTTGACAGCTACGAACACATCTTTCAAATATTGATCTAATTGGAGCTAATTTGTCACTTGCTTTGCGCTGTCGCCTTGTTCTTATATCGTCAAACCGTATAGCTCGTAACAAAAATTTGAAACGTTTGATTTACATTGTGGAACGAAAGTACTCAATTCCTAGTCATCGTTTGACCATAGATCTTCCATACGTGTATGCGATGACCGCAGTACACCAGCAAGAAATAACAAACCTATAACAGCATGAATTTCTGATTGATCAGTCTCTTTAGCGTCCCTTTCATAAGCATAATTTGCTCTATTTGTCCGTATGCAAACATTGGTGTACTCAACAATTTCGTCAATGAGCGAGTCAGCTTCTAATTTTCGTATGGGCTTTTCGTTTCCAAAGCTTCAACTTTTGGTGTAGGAAGACGTACTCCCATTCTTTCCGCTCGAATAATATTTTGCCTTCGCACTCTTCCACGTAAATAATCATCGTTCATGTGAGCATTCCATTCGGTTTCCTTGTCTTTTCCAATTAACACATTCTGGTTTACTGTTCCATTTCTATCATCTTTTTCTTTTGCAGTTTCTTCATTAGCAGATACTTCTCATTGCTTATCGTGATCACTGTGTTCCAATGCATCTTCGGACGGATCAGATCCTTCCCGTTCGATGACATCTTCTTGAGCAGGTTCACTATTTCTACTATCACCTTCGATATTTGCAAACAACTGTCTACGCAAAGTCTCTATACCAGGTTCAGCATTTCATTCTTCTTCTTGGATTTATTTTTCAACGCTGTCAAGTAAAGAAATCAAACGATATCTTTCTTTATTTTCCATTGTAGCCAAAATATCTTTACCACGAAATTCTACAAAGTAATAGGTCTATTTACAGATTCAAATTATAATACATTACAAACACACACACATGACGACATGAAACGCACAACAAGACGATTTCACTAAAACAAGTACGTAAAAAGTTTTTAAAACAATGTCGGTGTAGGACGCGCGGTGTACAAGTGTTCTCACAAAAACTCACACAATAGGCCGTGCGGCGTACAAATAACAACACGTCTACCTAGCCAGAGCTGAGCAGCAAACTTGTTCTCTCTCTAAGGGTGTGTTAGAGGGGTAGTGGGGGTGAGCGGCGGGGGTGTCGCATTGTGTCTCATACAATATTAAAAAATATTAGCTGCGCAGCCTTGTAAGCCGTGTGCCCTATTACGGGTTAATGTAAAACGAATGAAAACATAATATTAAAACAACAGAAACCAGTACAATAGACAGTACTATTTTTACATATAAACCAATAAGTTCACTTCCTGATAATGCGCCTTAAAGTTTGTCATACCAGGAACAATTGATGAATATATTTTTCACACGCCCGGGGTTATATTAAAGGTGGAATCGTTAAAGATGGACAATCACTTGAAGAAAGTGATAAGGATGTGGCTCCTATTAATGATTTTTTAGTTAAGTCTATGTTCGTTGAACTGGAAGTGTGTTAAAAAAATAGGTATCTCATATTCCATATCCCTGTCGATCATACTAGGAAAAACCGTCAAGTTGTGATGATTGTGTTAAAACACTCACTAAAATTTGTGTTATGGTTTTTAAGATAATGTAGATCATAGGGATAAAAGAACTACTGTTCATAAGTGATTTCAACATAGTTATTAGTTAATAAAAAACAGTGCTTCGATATATTAATTGTGATATTTTTATCAGAAAAAAATAATGCAGGGAGTTAAACTACTCTCAAATTGATTGATGCCAAGCCAAAGTTTTCTCTGAATGCTAGTAAGTCTTCGGTTGAGGCGAAAGTAAAAGCTCATTTTAGACACAGCTTTACATATTAGTAAGATTGACGTACGTCCTACACTAAAACTGGCGCATAACAAACTTTAAATCTATTTAATCTCAAACATGTTTACTTAGATTTCTTTTCAATGCAAAATCTGTAGGTTCAAATATTAACAAAAAAGTTTGGAAACAACCCTTAAGATTATTCAAATCATATTTTACTCTGTGTTTCAAGCATTCATTTTTCGAATCATGGCAGCAGTCGTCTTGTCTTGTTTTTCATTATTGCCTTCGTCTTGTTTTTCATTAATGATACACTATATTCCTTTTCGACGTTACGCTAGATGGGGAATGTGTAGCAAAGGAACCTCATAAGACACGGCTCTGTACATCTGGAAGCTCATCTTAAGAACCCCTACCAGCACCGGATTCCTGTATATAATATGGAGAATTTTATTTCCTCTTAGAACTTTATCACGAGAGTAATATAATATGATTTTTAAAGGAATATAAAGGTATGTTATTAATTTTTATTTAAATAGCACATCATACATCTACATGCATGGATTTATATATATTAACAACTTTCTCACGTCGTGCCTATAGAATTCGGGGATGACTGCGTGTTGACGCAAAGAAGTTGCTTCTACCCATTGTCTGAAATGAGTAGGTTTGAGCCAATCTAGTAGCTAGCGAGATGATTATTTATTATTTTACAGAAACACTCCACTTCATTTATAATTTCATGTATTTGAAACAATGAAAGGTGTAATAATGTAATAGTGTTGTACGAGCGGATATGACTTAATGCATTCAGATCACACTAAAACGTCTGGAGCTTTGATCACAAGTAACACTTATAACAGAGGTACACATACCTTTAGATGTTCAGGCTTCTTGGGATGACGACTGTCCACTCCTGGGCTTCTCTCTGGACCACGTTGGTATCGGCAACTCGACTTTATCATAGCTAGCCGACTAAGAGCCAACCATCAACATCTGGTTGCTCGTAAGACTCGTAACTTAAAACTGAGAGTTATCGTATCAAACTTCGATTCCTGATCTCAGCTTCTGAGGACCGACTTATGATCTCGATCCAATCTAGATGTGGGTTTTTGTTCTGTTCTCCAGACGATGGAATTCGTCATTTCATGACTCGACGTTGATTACCTCAGCTATTGGTCAAACTTACGTTGCAGACTGCGTTACAGTGTGACCGAATTCCCAGACTATCTATCTTTGAGAATCTGAGTATTATGCCATGTCCGAATTGTGTCTATGTTAACAAATGGTTTCGTTACTTCTTTCAGGCTTACATTCATTTTCTTAATTTCTGTTTACGATTAATCCTGCGAGTTTGCGTCTCGACAGTATTTCATGAAAACACAACCATGTGTAACCGATTACATAAACAAACAGACAATAACAAACAATAACAATAAGACGTGCCATACATATCACAATTTCACAGCTTCGTAATTTCTCAACTTATATCTGACTTTAAATTATAATTATTCCAATCACCTACTAAAATCCTATAATATGTATCTACAATATGATGTTTTCGTTAGAATAACTCTATGGTCATCAGTCAAATTTCTTTTTTTCGTAATCGTTAAGTAGGTGTGTATTGGGTAGCTGTATGTGTTAATATTGGACATGGAGAATACTTCAATTATTCGGATTTCCTCGATAAAGCCCACTGGCCATTTACGTCTAAATTCTGTTATTATAAATTGAATAACAACAAATTCAAAGTATGAAATGATCCTTATGGGAACAACGTTCATTCTCATATTTATGTTATAATTGACTTTATATATTCCATGCTTAATGTAATTATGATTGCTGATATTCATTTCTAAGTTATTTACTTTTGATATCATTTCTTCCTTATTATTACAGACCCTTGTTTACTTTGTATGCGGAATTCATATTTGTTACAAATTCTTTATTTGTTCATTATTATAGAAATTAAATTATAAATTACGATTTCTATCCTTTTCTTCATTGCAGAAAATAAGTGAACGATATTCTGTGTGAGCATCATCATTGTCAAATATGACTGCTATCCTCATTTCATCAGCTAATTGTCATCATCATTGTCATGATCAAAAAATTGATAAGTTTGTTAATTAATAACTTAGTTTAAAAACAATGAAAAGATTTAACGTACTTACCATCTTCTTTGATATCATCGACAGTATATTGTATCTTAAAATAAATTATTTTCGTGTGTATATAAGATCATCATCAATAAATAGTTTATATTCTTGCTTGCTTTAAAGAAGATTGTTTAATTTTTTCTTAGAAAGACATTTTCTATTTCTTTTTCCATGAAGTATTAACTTTTTCTGAGAGTGAAAAACATGTTTGTGACAATTCAAATATATATATATATATATATATATATATATATATATATATATATATATATATATATAACATAAAATTAATTTAAGGTCATTAAATAAAAGAAACATAGTATTTCACATAACATTTTTAAATAAAATTACATGATAAAAATAATAGTAATAATAATAATGAAACCGAGTACTTAATAAGTATTTATTTTTTAACATTAGTAATTATGTGAATTCATTATTATTATTATTATTATTATTATTATTATTATTATTATTATTATTATTATTATTATTACTAAAAGAAATATATTATTTCTTAAAACTTAACGTAAATTTGAATCATTAGTTCCCTCTTCACAGGTTACCTTCTTCAAATATAAACAAATATCTTATCATACTTAAGAAATATTTCTGTAATATTGTATTAAATAACATATTTGATTTGAATAATTTAAAAAAAATAAATTATGTTAATTCATTACTCTATATAATATCATACAAGAAAATATGATAAGATTTTGTTTCCTTATTTGCCTTTACATAAAAAAATAATATATTACTAAACTAAGGAATTATTTATTTTCTAAATGTATAAAAATATCTCATATTTAAGTGTACTTGACGCACACTGACAGGAATTTATTTGTGAACATGTATTTCACTATAATTATTAATTGCACGAAGTTCACTATACTCCTCACTAGAATTGAAAGGTCATTCTTCTTCTGTTTGTTAAGTTTTTCAATCAACAAATGCCCACCTCATCGAAACCTTCCAAAAATTGAGTATCGGATTGACCCACCATGGTTATGTTTGCACTGTCAGATAATTAGACTCGAATCGCTTCTATGGTTTTTATTTCCTATTTTAACATTACATAATCAGTGATCAGATCACCCTTCCCAGTCTCAACAGACGATCACATGAAAAACCGATGCTCATTCAATTAATATTACTCTTTTCATTTATACAAGTAAGGATTACAGCCAGTGTCCCCCGCTGTACATGAAAGAAGCCTTGATTGTACATGATTACGAGAAGTATCTGTAGACATTAGGGTGGGTTGAAAAACTAATTTTAATTTCTTCGAAATGTTCTAGTGCAGAAGAGTTAATTATTGTAATAAAATGAAAATCAATGTAATGTAAACTGAAGTCAGGTAATGTCTTTCGTTTGCGTATCGCAATTAAAGTTTTTGAAAATTTCAAAAATTACTCTTTCTTGTAAATTTTTGAAATTATTACCATTAAGTTCCTTTACTTTACTCAATCTTTTCTAAGGTTTAAAGAACACACATAAGTTAAATTCGTGTCAATAATTTTAAGTTTTCCGTTCGCGCAAAGTCTGAGAAGAAGCTGAAATTTTACAATTTTTACGTAATTTTCACTGTCCAACTCTTTTCTTGTTTCTCTGAAACCAAAGGACCAAGAACGCACCACTTGAAGGTGGTTGCACGTTGAGTTGCACACATGCCGTGCAATGCGGCCATGTAAATTGTGGGTGTGCTATTTACATTGTATTTACAACTATTTCTATTTTACAATATTATATGTAAAAATATTTTTTCATACAGTAGAATATTTTACTTACTGTATGTTTACTTTTTCTATATATATCTTTAAATTCTGACTTTTTTTTTTTCAGAAATGAGGCATGACTGATCTAGACTTCAGTGTTGCTAGGATATAGCCATCTCTAACTCCATGTCACCATACTTTATTCAAGGCCTCTGTCATATATTTGACAGATCTCTCCACAGCTTTGATGTGACAAGGAAACTTTTGTATTCCTCTGATGATTGTGAGACTTGATGAATTGTTTTGTACCGTTTTAACGTATGTTGCTCAGAATTCGAGGAGGATACAAAAAATAATAATTCCAATTTATAAAATGAAATGAAATCGTTGAGTTTTACGTCCCAGGTTTATGCCGGTTAGGCTATTGGGGAAGGTGATGATGAGTAATGAATGAAATGGTGGAACGAAGAAAGTGGGAGGAAACGGGAGACCCTAGAGAAAACTCACGCACACGGTGTTTGTCAACCACAAATTTCTCTTGGCGCGAGCTGGGATCGAATCCGGGACCCCAAGCACCATAAGTGAACTCTCCACAACTGAGCCACCGCGGCCCAATTCCAATTATAATTTCAAAGTGCTCAGAAGCTTCGAAGTTTATCTTTGATGGCAGTGAAATTCGAAAAGTCTTGATTTGGGGGAAGCTTTGTTTTGCTTTTAAGATCCTTCTATAATATAGCTATCGAATACGTTCTATGTTATCGAATAGCATTGCTAACAGAAGATTCTGTGGTGTGCAAGGAACGCATTTCTTTCTATTACTGTGTCGATAATTTGAAGTTATTCGTCAGATATATATCGTGTTTTGTGCATCACTTCAGAAACATGTTTTAGTGCTTTAATAAGGTATGGGTTCCTTTTATGGCAAACCAGAAAACAGACATATATGATTTAAATATTAACCTAACTATTTCTCTTAAGTTTTTTTTATGGATCTGACGATTTTACATGTAATCTAAAGACTCGGTTAGCTGCACTTAGTCATCTGAAATGAGATAAAGGACGAACATCCCATTTGTAAAGTTTTCTGGACAATGTCCCGATGTAATTGCTTGCGAAATATCAAACACATATTGTTGTCTCTGCTCAACGAATTCCTTTCTATATCAGGAACCGAACTAGTTATGAGTTCAGAATCGACCACAGGAAGAAATTCACAGCAAGAAAGCTGTCTCTGTATTGGCCAAGCAAAAGATTTATGTCCTGTAGTATGATCATCAATATGTAGAAAAATGCGGCAAAAAGGAAGCTTATAAACATGCAGGAGGCATATCTTGCACTGTAGCGGGCGTTCTATATTACGTTCTAGTCAGTGGATGGCATTATTCTTCTATCCAGTGTTAGTTACAATGGTATAACACCCTACTATTTCTAGTTTTTCAATTGAAATTGTTACTTCAAATAAGTAAGAAATTAAGTTTTGATTTATACCATTTGATGAACTAGAGAAAGGAGGTACATGTATAATAAAAAAATTATCAAGCTTCCAGGATAAGAGAATAGAGTTTGTATCCCATAATGTTACATGAAATTGCTTGGCGTTTAATTTTTCTTTGACTGAGGTATCATCTTTTCGTCCATCTAGAAGAGACCCCAACTTTCCTCCGGAGGACGGAATTGAATTCACTTTGAAATTAAATCTAACACGAATCTGATCTCTTCTTTTGTTACACTTATTAAGTAAATAGGAAGAATCTGTATCAGTTTTCATTCCAACATCTTGTAGAACACTGGACGCTATGAAAGCTGTTGCCCAATCAGAGACTCCGAACCGATAACTGTTTTGGGTTGTTGAACCAACTAGATTTGTTTTCTACCATTGGGGCTTTCCAGTAGATGCAATTGGTTAGTATTCATCTTCTACACACTCCGAGACTAAAAAGGTCGAACTATATTAGTATTCATCAATTTCTAAGGATTCCCTATGTGAGGTTCACCAATATAGGAACCTCTTCTCCACTCAGTGCTCGCTGAAGATTACGAGCTTTCAGCTGGGAATTCAATTTCATTCTTTTTGTAACTCTTTTGTCAATAGACTCGGCCCAGTACGATTCAATCTGCGTATGAAATCCAGTTCAAATCTGTTCAATGAATGCCAAGTGACTTTTGCTTCTTTCTTTCCTAGCAAAACGAAGGAAGAATTTCACAATGAAAATTGAGAAATATTGATGACGTTCTGTGTTTATACAGACCTCGAATGGAAAATGTAACAATATTAGATAAGAATTTACATACGTGTGGTTCTTTAAATGATAAAAGAAGGTTAAACAATCATAGAGCGTCTTTAAAATGCATTAAAAATTAAGTAAAAAGCAATTTTTGAAATTTAAAAAAAAAATATGAGCAATGCGAACCGAAGATGTTAACTGATTTTAATTTTGTTTATGTCAGTTTTCTTCTTATTATAATAGACGACTTCCTCGCAGTAGAGCATTTAGCAGGTACACAGGTCAAAATATTCACTTACTAAAATTGTGGAAGTCCTAAAACTTTTCCCTCAACACACAGTAAAGTTTCAAAGAAATATAGGTAATCACATGAACCCATATATATGCTGTTTCGAAGAGGATGGAGTGTTCGTTTCTTTCCCAACATAATTATTTATTTAATCAATATTTTTCGCAGCAACATTTCTTTGTTCCTTCCAAGAGATTTCTAAATGTATTTTCAACTTCAAGGTCATAATAGTCCGGAAAAACGGGAGACATTTTACAAGTTTCTCTCACTCTGTCTTTAACTTCAATCAAAACACAAATTATTAACAAAGAACGAATAACTAGGTCACATGTGCTACTATCGAATTCAACACAAATTAACTTGGTTTTAGTTGAATTTACTCATATTGAACATTTAACAAGTAGGGTAGAAGGGGAGAATTGAGTGGAGGGGAAATTGAGCGGAAAACATTTTGAAAAATTATAATTTGCATTTCAGAATATTTTTTGTGAAATTTAATTAGACTTAAACCTCGGATGGCTAGATGTTTTTAAAAAGAAACTTAGATAAATTTTCAGAGGGCAAATAATGACAGAATAAACCAAAAACTTTTTGATTGAGAAATGATATATTTGAAACCGACTT
This sequence comes from Thermobia domestica, assembly GCF_964235325.1. NCBI lineage: Eukaryota > Metazoa > Arthropoda > Insecta > Zygentoma > Lepismatidae > Thermobia > Thermobia domestica. The sequence goes on along the minus strand of NC_137457.1, from coordinate 85,786,366 downwards.
TCAGGTTTGGGTGTGTTTTGGTTTGAGTCACAATAAATGTGTGGTCTTGATCATATATGTTATTGTTTTGGTCCCGATTTTTTACTGCTGCTTAAGAACATCATAACGATGATGCTGTGAAGTGCAGCAATCTTGGATCCTTACTTCGAACAGTTAAAATTTTGTTAGAATTATTACCTTCCGAATACCCCCAGAAGAAAATTGGGCGCATGTTGTTGGGTTAAATGGGTAGAATGCCTTAAAGTGATCTGGTACCCCCAGCAACCTTGAAAGTTAGCCCATTTAAAAATCATAGGACTATTTTCGTCTTTATTATTAAAGTTAAAAAAAATCAAAATTTGAACCAAACCTAGAGGAGACATATATATATGCCCTGACTCTTTAGATTTAAAAGAACACCTTTAGAAAACATCTTTAACTTTGAAAACATGGCAAAAGTAGGACCTGAACTGCCTGCGATGGTATAGTTTTTCCTTTCCGCACGATCAGAGCGGCAAGTATATTATCTGCTTAGTTCAAGTTGTTCCAATCAGATACATTACAGCGGTACAACCTGGACCTTTTCTCATCACCCCTTCTCTCTTTTTCTCTTCCTTTTCATTTTGCGAATTCCTGGAAGGGTAGTTGTCACTTGTCAGCTTACCATTTCCGCAAAATAACATAGTACAGATATCAATTTGTGATCTTTGGGAAAGATTATAGAAAAAATATTGTTGGAGTCAATCTAGAACAAAATTACAATTTGAGAGCGAGGTCAAAACCCTCTCTTCAGAAATAATTGAAAGATGCTTGCATGAATAGTTTTTGAGGAAAATGTGATCAAGTGAAATGGCATGTGGACAAAATTCGTGAGCCCTGCTTTTTTTAAAAAATCACTTTCGTTCTTTGTTGCCTGTCCTGTTTCTAAATCTAGAACTTTTTAAAATTCTTTCTGCACATATGTCCGGTGTCAATATAATAATTCATAAACTACCGTATATTCATGCGAAATGTCTGCATATCCCTTTTCCTGTAGCATTTCCTAATTTTAGATTTTTTCTAATAAATGAATTTCTCAAGGCACTTTAACGCTGTTGGATTGTATCATGTGCATAATCATTGAGTCCGTGACGAAATATCTCTTAGTTCTCTTGTCGATACAAGATCTTTAGAGAGACTACGTAAGCGTAAGGTGTTTATAGAAGCGGTAAATTCAAGAGAGAGTAGTATTAAGATTATCGATATCTCACTTAATAATGAAAATTTGACAATCTGTTTGCATTTCTAGAAAGCCCAGATATGTATTGTGGGTTGCATATTTATATATGTAAGTATTGCACTGTACATAAGCTAAAATTTCAGGGACAGAAAAATAAAAATGCTTAAAACTTCGTCACTTATAAATCAATTTTGAAAATACAAACGGATAAAGTAGAATTAAAGGTATTCTTTTTCTAGTGTATAAGGGGTTGCCTACCTTTAGGAATATAATTTTGATTTTTAATAACTACTAACTTTTTACGGTTCTGAAAAATAAAAAAATACTACCATAATCTACATAAAATTCTATAACATTTTAAAGAATAACATTTTAACGAAAATTCAAAAATAAACCCGAAAAAAATTCCGAAATTTTAAATTTGTATTAACTACGCCAAATATTCATCGATTTTGAAAATTCGAACGGAAATAAATAGAAAAACCAATTTACTATCCCGTGAAGGTATTTAGGCTGCATAACTGTAAGGATATTATTTCAAAAACTCAAATAACTCTCCTATTTATATATAGATTTTTAAAATTTCTAATGGCTTTGAAAGCTATTGCTTTTCCTTATACGTTCTGTATGTCTAAAGATTTCAGTTTCTATAACTTCATAACCATTAAAACACTGGATACATACTTAAAATCACAAGTTTGGATACTGGTAATGTAATCTGCTAACTTCGTTCTCTATGGGAAACAATGATTTCTTAAACTCAGTCCATTGATCATAGTTCAAGCTGAATAAACAGCCATTGATTTCGAATAGCACTTGCGTTTAATCTTATACATTTTTCAAAATTATATGAAAATATTAGTATGAGGGAATTTCTTTTGAGGTTCCACACTAACTATTCAATTTATTATTTAAAAATATTTTATTTCTTTACTTTTCAGATTAATTTATAAATATGAGTTGATCCATTTTATAACCACTAGAAAGATCATTCATTTCTTCATATCTCATAAAAAGTTTCTTAGTTTTAATATCTTTTAAAATTTGATCAGTATCTTCAATATATCTCTATGGTAATAATGCTTTGTAATTTCATTTAAATGTTCTAATACTTTTTCACCAGTGTATTTTTTGGAACCAATTTCCATAAGGCTATTTCGTATGATTTGCTTTCCTCCAGATCTTGCAATTTAACAAGTCTTAAAACGTTAATATTGTTTTTCTTGTTTCATTGTAATGCCATTTCCTATTTATTGTACATTTTAAAAAAAAAAATCCATTTTTCTAATGATCTTATCTCATTGAATATACGGGTAATTGTATAAACAATCTCTTTTATATGTTCATCTGGTAATTCTCCATTCATAACGTTATTAACATTAAGCTCACTATTAAACAATCAACTTTCATTCACCATATTTTTATAATATTCTTTCTTCGAAGCTATATTAAATCGTGTTGATACACCATTGATTACTGCAGAAGCTGACGCAAATACTGTTCTAATAATCGAATATACTCTAACAGGAAAAATATATTAATGAATTCTGTAGAAGCTAAAAACGTAATAAAAGTAAAATAGTCATATTTGATTCACTTAAACTTCGTCATGTTTATTGTTAATAATTTCTCAAGGTTTAATATAGTATCCCCAATTAATGCGATTAAATTCTCTCGTGGAACGCTATCTGTAATATTTATTTTTATTAAATAAGTTTTTATGATATTATCATATAAAAACTTACAATCTAAGCAAATCTAATAAGCGAAAATTGATTTATATTTTCTCAATCATTTTTTCTTTGTGCACGTCATATTCGAATTTCTTCTTACCAATCATAACAACATAACAAATCGTTTTATCTGGTACATCGCTTTCAAAATTAACAATCAATTCTAAATTAGTTCTATCACATACAGTTACTGATTTATGCTTGCTTCTATTAACTACAAACATTGGTCTATTTTCTAAAAACTCTTTAGGATTGTAATACATTTCAGTTTTTCGAACTGTTACTCTCTTATGTATCGTATACATTTCTTAAGCTTTGAGATATTTATGTTTTTCAAAATCCATGTTCAAAGATTCTAAAGAATATTTTCATTTCTAGATTTACGAAAATCGATATTCTGGACTTTTTAATGTTTAAAATTGCTTCATCAAAATTCCTATCACTTTGACAAAAAGCAATCACGAAATTAGGTATATCAAATTCTCTTGAAAAAATTGTGTGGTTAAATCAAATTCTAAGTTTTTACCACTAACTGATTTCTGTAACTATTGATAAGTGTTGAAGGAAATAGGAATTTTACCCTCTTTTAACATGTTAGATCATTGTAAGGTAGCATAGTTAGATTCATAATTAACAATTGGCATTATCAACTCCATATTTGCAATCTTAACTTTACCTGAATGTGGTTGAACATTCTCATATCTTCCATTATGCCTTTTAGTTTTCCAAACAGTAAATGTATTATCATTAGAACCATTTCATTTAAATGCATATTTCAATCCTCCTTTCCACATAATATCTTTATAATCAGAACAAAATCCTGGTAAAACTCTTAGCAAAAATACTATTTCTTCATCTGTTCTTCGCCATGTAATTCCTTCAAATCCATATTCATCATAATGATTTGCTTCTGGTTTTGAAATCGAACATGTATTTACAGCTGTCGAAGTTAAACCAGGATAATCTATAATATCCAATATCTGTCCATGTTTACTAACTTGTAGTTGAGAAAACAAACGTCCAAAGAAATTATTAATAAGTCTAATATTTTGACGAGAAGTGTAATTCCCATCGGCGTCTGTACATCAATTTTCAAAAGATTCATAAATGTCAGCATAATAAGGACGAATAATCTCTTCTCCAACATCTATATTAAACTCAATAGATCTGTTTGGTTTATTTAAATATTCGATTGTCTTTTCATTAGGTTTAAAGGATTGTAATTCATATGACTCTATTTTATCCATATTTATTATATAGAAAAATATTTTTATCGTTTTATGAATCAAACTCATAAAACAACTTAAACATAACTTCTCCAAATATCCTTATTCCCTTTCACCTGACTAATGCTTTTTGAGAAACTATATCCATCTGTAAACATTTTTAGTACTACAATACATAAATGCCCACATATTACCTTATTAAATGTTCTATACGGTTGCTAATGTACTCCATACTATGAACAATATTCTTTTAGTGTTTTGGTTGATTACCGTCGAATGAATCAAATATATACTTTCCATTTCCATCTTTCCAATAACAAATCCAATGGGTTCCTATATTTTTAGACGTATCAAAATTAACAATACCGCATTCACTCATCTTCTGATTTTTAAGCAATTCATCACTCATAAATACATCTGTAAAGTTTCTTATCTTAAGCTGTTTAACATAATGATTTAGATCCAAGTTACTTAAACGTTTAACTTCTTTTCTTTGCTCTTTTCAGCTTTACGTTTTTTAGAAGCTCACAACCTTGTTTCTCTTCCATTGCTAAGTTATGTTTCTTTTGTTCTTATAATTCTTTTTTATCCTTTTTATTTCATCTACCGTTTTGACTATAGCAGTAGCTCCAATAGCAGAAGAAACAAGAGCAATTATGAAACCTAAAATGGTTGGAATTGTAAGTATGAAACCTCCATCATGATTTTGTCCTTAGGTTTCATTTCTTTGTTTATTTTCTTAACTTGTGGTCTAGAAAAACATAACTACATTTCTCTAACTTCTTTAATCTTTCTAGCTTTATCATTTATCTGTTTCTTTGTTAAAATGTGATCAACATTTAATTTCTAAATTTATTTGTTAGGTATTGTAAACGTAAAACTACTTCACTTCATACTTATTTATTATAAAATTAAAAATATTTTATGGAAAATTCATAAAAATTAAACACAATATTTATAAAGCTAAACCAAACCTTATTTTTGTATTCATAGCCAAAGCAGTTCCTAAAGCTGGTAGCCGTTCCGGTATCAAGTTTGCATATTTAGCAAAAGCTCTTTCCCATGCTTTATCTTCTAATTCTTTGTCCGCAAATTGTCTAGAAGCTGTACCTTTATTGTCTCTGTAGTAAATATCATGTTCTCTAAGTGCTTCATCTAGTGGGTTAATACCTGTATTTTCTCTCTGTAACCTTTCTTGCAGCTTCGTGTTAGGCCTGCAGTAACTATATCCTGGTATATGTTACTCTTGCATTCCCTTCATTTTTAAAATTCTATTCATCAGTCATTTTCCACATTTTTCATTATACCAAAATTTGGTGGCAGTGTATTCAATATCTTTATCAAATAACCTATATCCTTTGGATCATTAGGAATAAATGTGAGATTTTAGAATTAATCATATCCATAATACGGACTTTCTAATTATAATAGTTTCCAGATGTTTTTTCTCCGTCAATAATTACTGATCGATCAATTAGCTTCCTTACATTATCCATCCATTTGTATTCTTTTGGTAATTCGTTATAGATCTTTATTACCTCTCCTGTTTTCTTTCTTGCTGGTGTTGGAGCAAAAGTTTCTTTTATATATCTATCCCAAATAGGTTTGATAATTTCTAAATATTTTTTGCTTCTACTAGATCGTTGTTTTCCTGTATTTGGATCATTGTTATGGAATGTTACATTAGAATCAATGACTATTTGTATATCTTTTAGGTCATCATCATTATAGTTTTTGGATTATGTTTTGTTAGTAATTCCCATAAACCTTCTGTTACTGTATAATGTACATTATTAATAGCTAAATAATCACCATGAATTTTAACTTCTGTATCCCCTATCATATGTATGATTTTTCCATCTTCATCATATGGTAGTATTCCAAAACTTTTATCATTTCTAGTTGCATAATATCTTGAGGCAATCTTATCAAAATCAGTAGTTGCTGATAAAGATGCTATTTCTTCTACTTTATACTTAATTTTGTTTTCATATGATTTATTTCTTCTGTTATAGGCGTATCATTTTCACTTATTGAACTTTCATACATAGGAGATGTGAGTAATAGGTTTGAATCTACTTTCGTACTTTTATGCACAACTGGATCAAACTCTTGAATTATTTTTTTTATTTTGATACTTTTGATTGATGTTGTCCTAAATTTTTAATTGCATCAATAACAGGATGATCTTGTTCTTTATATTTCTCATATTTACTTCGATTGGTTTCTTTAGTTTCCTTTATTCTTTTATCAACTTCTTATCTTAATTTTATATATCTCTTAGCTTTGTTAACATCCAGTTATTATAAAAAAAATAAAAAATATAACACAACAAAACGTAACATGTGGTTCATCTACGTTCACCTACGTTCATCCACGTTCACGTGCGTTCAATCACGTTTCATAGCGGGCATAGCATGTTTAAGAGGTGCTGTAATACTCCTAATACAGCACCCTATTTCTTTAATGTTTTACGATGTTTTTCTCTGATATTATATTTTATGGTTTCTTTCGTGTGCATCCTCTTTAATTCAATATACTTTTCAAAGTCTTTAATTTTATTTCTATATTTACCAACATTCCCTTTCCTAGTCATATCTATTCTAAAGAAACCATGCTCCTCTTTCCAACACTTATTGCATAGTGATTGTATGTTTTGAAATGACATATCAGATTCAACAAATTCATCATATATGAGCTTTAGATTCACACTGTCCTCTTTAAAGATATAAAGAAAGCATACATTATCTCCAATTAATTGTTTTGATACTTTAGAATATGTTTGTCCGAGATAGAAACAGTTCAAACCTTTAAGTAGACCTCGGGTAAAATATTCTCTCACGCTGGTTTGTTCTTCTACAATTAAATCAACAACCACTATCACAGAATCCTCCTCACATACATCTAATGGAATAATCGTTGTTTCATCTTCCTCACATTCATCGTTGTTTCCTCTTGCTACTGCTATTGTATCTTCAATATCACATTCTATATCTCGAAAAAGTTGTATTAGTTTTTGGTATTTAGGTTAATTGAGACTTTTAGAATACATACAAACATTTGCATATTTTAACCATTCATGTGCTAACAAGAAATTATCAATCATTAACGTTGTTCTTCCGCACCCAATAGACACAACTATTTAAAATCTTGTATCATCAGGTAACAACAAACCGTTTCTCTTTTTCTTTCTGGTTTCTTCTGTTAACTCTAATCCCAATTATCCCAATTCCAATTTATATTCCAATTATCCAATGTAAGTATTTGTTAAATAATAAATGAAAGTATTTAATTTAAATAGTTATTCATCTGTATTAAACATGTATTTTCACTATCCATTTGAAAGTAATTTAGAAGGAACTCTTGCAAAATTTAACACCAAACATTACAGAAAGAAAAATTAAATTTACATTTTGTAGTAGTATATCTGTACTTTCAAAACAAGTCATAGTTCAACCTGGTCAATATAGTTCAAAGCAATTAGAATAATATATTAAATCAAGTCTTCCATACACCAGCTATGCTTTTAAAATATTAAATTTACCGAGGATAGAAGGAAAAATAGAGTTAAAATATTTAACGAGAAATGTGACATATTCTTACTGTATAAGGTTTTAGTGAGTAGAGCTTAGCTAAAAGCATAGAACATGTTGGATATAAGCCACCAAGGTTTCATCCGTTTGATACTATAAATATTCACTGTGATTTAGCAGAACGTATGATTGTAATGATACAACTCATGACGAAACAGATTTAATCGCCACATTTAGAACAAATGCAGAATTTAGAGAACTAATTATATATGAGACTAGAGATAAGACATTTTCCCCAAATATATCACAACAAATTTAATAATTTCATTTTTATTTCGAGATGAGAATGGTGACTTGATTGATTTTGGTGGAGCTTGTATTATGTTCTTCTCGCTGCTAAGTAGTTAAAATTTTTATATAATAAATATGGATATTTTTTAATGTTAAAAGTAGGAAGAATGATATCATTAGTGAAGAACAATTAAAATGTTTAAAGAATTTAAGTACTAAAGAAGAGCTCAGAAACATTCCTGATCTAGATAAAGTTTTTACATCAAATAATACAACATTGGTTGATTTTAAAACTAAAAGACTTGTTATTGTAGCTAATTCTATTGACCAAAAAGATGTAGTAACTTTTCATTAGGCTTGAATCAATAAATAGTCATTTAGAAAGCGATAGAAACAAATTTGAAGATGTATTAAAATCATTACAAGACACGTACTTCTAGATATATTATAATGCTTTGAGGAACGAATATGTGGAAGGAATCAAACCGACTAATAATAATGTAATTCTTTTGGTTGATGTAAAGGTTCCTATATCTAAATTCAATAAATACAAAGCGAAAGTGTCATCGTAGTTAGAGAAAGTTGTAGAAAAAATGATATAGATAAATTTGTTACAAAAGGTTTCCACACACCAAACAAAGAAGTAAATGTGTTCATTATGAATCTATAATGTCGATTGCGAACTAAGAATGTTAAAGATCCAATATTTAGAATATTTAATTATCGAATGGTTATAAATGTCTCTATAATTTTAAAATAATGCATATGGAATTACGTTTGCATAAATATTACCTACATATATTTTTGAACGATACTTTAGTTGAAACTCTTCCATGTTAAAAATGGTGATGTAATTACGTTTCAAGCAGATAAAAATTCAGCCTTTGAAGAAGGACAATTACTATTTGTTATTATGTACATATTAAGAAAGCTTAAATGATTTTCTATATAATAAACTGGATGTATTGTGTTAAATGTAAGAAATCAACAGATACGAAGAAAGAAACAATTAGAATAAAACTAGCAAAGAATGGAAGATATATTAAGAAATGTATTTGTTGTAAATGTGATGGTTATAAATGTAAATTCATAAAGGAAGATTGATTATATAAGGGTAAAGGTGTTAGAGAAGACATTATAGAAGAAATTCACAAACCATCAAGAAAGAACTGTACCAGGTTAAGTGTTATTGTTAAAGGTATAGATGATTTGTGGTAAGCAGATCTTGTAGAAATGGATAGTTGTGTGTTAAATGGTGTATCCAAGTTAAGCAAAGGCTATAAGTATTTACTAACGATTATTGATGTCTTCTAGAAATATGCGTTTGGTGTTCCTGTTAAAGGTAAGAGCGATAAGAACGTTACAGAAGCATTTGAATCCATATTAAAAATTAGAAAACCTAGTAATTTACGAACTAATCAAGGCAAAGAGTTTAAGAAGAAAGTTGATGGAGGAAAGTAAGATTAATAATTACTCAACCTATAGTGGTATGAAAGCTTCTATTTTTGAGAGATTAAATAGAACTTTTAAAGAAAACATGTGGAAGAAATTTATAACACAAAGAAATAATAAATGGATATCGATGTTACCAACACTAGTTAACGGATATAGGAATCGAGTGTATAGAACAATTGGTTTAAAGCCTGTAGAACTTAATGAAAAGAATGAGCAAACAATATTGGATAAAGTGTATAAGAAAGAATCTAAGCATGTTAAGACAAAGTATAAGATTGGTGATTATGTTCGTATAAGTAAAACTAAAGGTTTGTTTGATAAACGTTATACCCAAATTGGTCACCAGAAGTATTTGTTATTTGTTGTCACCAGAAGAGGTTATTCTATCTAATCCACAAACATGCAGAATAAAAGATTTAAACAACGGCGATGTGCAAGGTAGATTTTACGAACCAGAATTATTAAACACGAAACACAAAGATTAATACTTGACGGAAATGAGGTTGAGAAAGAAACGTGATAGAGTATAAGTTAAATGATTAGAGTTTGATGATTCGCATAATAGGTGGATAGGTAAAAGTAATGTAGTGTAAAAGTAAATGTATCTATATGGAATGTAAGTCATGAAAGGTTAGGAAAAGCGTTCAAACATTGGATACAAGATAATCAATTCAAAGAACTCATAGCATATATTTCCAGAACCTGAATTCCGACCGATGAAATTATCAAAAATTGACAGGTGGCAAAGGGAAATAAAGTTAAAAAAATCTTTACAATAAATATGACTACTATGGGTAATTGTCTTAATTTAAACGATATTTGTTACGAACAGATTAAAGATGACTATTGCTATGGAAAGCTTGGCGATTTTAAATTGATTATAGATAAGAGTACAGGACACTTCAATGCTACTAAATTGTGTCAATACGGTGGTAAGAGGTTTGATCTTTGGCAACAAAATAAAGAATCAAAAGAGCTAATAGCTTATTACTCTAACAATCTAAGTTCATGGAATTCCGGTAACTTTAAAAATGCAACATACAAAATAAGACTTCCAGGTAGTAAAGTAAATAATATAATTTCTGGAACATACTTGTAGAAAATAATACTTCTAAACATAGCTTCATGGTTGTCATTTGATTTTTTTACGATAAATGTAGTAATATTGTAGAAGACTGTTTCACCCAAGACTTTCAACAATATCGCAACAACAACGAATTACTCCAAACACGAATACAAGATATAGAAAAACAGATGAAAGAATTACGTCTTAGGAACGATTGTTTAAAAGAAATATCAACACTATATACAGATGATGTTTCAAAGGGTAATTGTCTAATCATATACAACAAGAACAAACTAGCAAATTATTCAACTTGATGCAAGAGGAACTAGATATTCATAAAGGTAAGGGTAATGAATTTTTGACATCCCTATCAGAAGAACATTTAGTTAAAGAAATTGATTGCTTATATGATTGAGTAATATCTAAACCCATGTAGAATCTTTTAATATAACTTTTATGATTATTTCATAAAAGATTGAAAAAATTAAAACTAAAACAAATTACTCAACATTCAATCTTTACTGTTGCTAGTTCCAGTGTACTATCCTAACTCAGCGTTATTATAAAGAGTATTATCAAAATCAAGATATTCTTCAGCATAATCGTTGTTGTTGTTATTGTCGTTACAGTTGTTAAGTCTAATAACTGTTCTACACAAAGAACAAGTTTTATTATCTCTTAACCTAGTAAGCATACACTCAACACAGAATATATCCTTACACACCGTTTAACACAATTGAGTTTTTACTTCTTTACATATTTGGCATTCTTTTGAGTTTTCTATTAAGCATAAACATTTTGAGAGTAGCATAGTTTATTTTTCAGGGAATCATGTACATGTTTATTTACTCTTAAGAATTCAACCATATTGATCTTGTCCCTTACTTTATTAGAAAGTTTTCAGAGTAATTCCTATAAGAACAAGTATGTATTATCCTGTTTAATTCTAAATCTTTGTTTGCAATTTGTAAATCTTGTAAACTAACTTTTGACCAATAAACTTTATTTTGATATTTTCTCACGTCTGTTTCATCTAGCAGTGGTGTAATAGCTTACCAATAGATAAGAGAGCCAAATTCGCTCTAGAATTCTGTTATTTCCTTTCCTGAGATGCAACAACTTTTAGAAACTATATCCCAACAGATTTTGTCTTTGAAGGTTTTTAGGAAAGTAAATTTGAGTAAATCCGTTCTATAAGAGGGTGTGGCCCAATGTAAATATTCTTTGAAATTGTGTACAAACCTCAATAGCTCGTATCTCTGAATACTTTCTCCAATTATTTTCTTCACTAACTCGAGCCAAAGAACCTCTTCTTTAAACTCATTAAGAAATTCTTCAGTCATTTTTGAGCGTATTCATACGTGTAGTCTCTCTAATAAATAAGTTGCCTTGTATCCTCTTTGTGCTTTAGTACGAATTCTGGTTTTAAATGACGACAACACCGTAAACCATACCTTCGTTCACACAATTTGTCCCAAAAAAGTATATCACCATACTTATTAATAATGTTTCATATTTAAGTCTTTTCTGTTTGATAACCTAACGTAGTCGATGTGGTCTTCATAACTTTCAATAAAAGAAAGTGATAGTTTATGGTTTGATGTAACTGAATATCAATGTATCTTGTTTTTGAAGGTATGTAGAAAGTCTTCGAATAAGTTCTTCATTTCTAAAATTGGTTTCCACTCTTTGAATTTTCGACTATTAAGAGCATCCATAACTATTTTTCCACAAAACGGATTTTGATAGTAGTTTACAATATCTTCAAGAAATAATTTTTGAATCGTGTATTTTATAAGTTCATCTTTATTCATTATAATTGTATCTTGTTTACTTGGTCGTTGTGAATTTGTAGTACTTGTTGTTAAAGACTTATATTTTGTGCTCGTTTATTAAGGCTTTCCTAAGGTTCGAATAACGATGCATTCCATTCAATCTACAGTATTGTTGAAGTTGAGGAATATTTTTCTTTTCCATAACCTCGTTTATTTTAATAATAAAAATAGTATTCGTTTTTTGTTAAATTTTGTATATAACAAATATGGAGAAGCAATGTGATTTTATACATAATAAACTTAACCTTATTCAAGAAGATCATAACAGCACTACTAGAAAAGCAAATATTATTAAAAGGAAAGGAAATGTTATTAAAGGAACAAGTAAACGAAAGATATATGCCAGAATCAAATTGGGATAGTAATAACGTAAGTGATGATGGTGAGATAGATCCTTAAAAATAAATTAGTTTTATTACATCAATAGTAACTTTGATGGGGTAATCCCATGAAATTCGTATAGTAATACAACACGTTAATGTATTTTGACAACGGGTGGAGTGTACAGATATTAAATTTTGTATTAGAGAAACGAGAATGAAATAAAAATATTTTTTCTTATAATAAAAGTGTAACTATGAATAGCTTAATTAAACATACTGTAGTTGAACTGAAGAACGTATGTAAAGAAAAGAGGATAAAAGGTTATTCTCGATTGAGAAAAGCAGAACTGATAGATCTATCAAAGAGCATGAAGATGAACAAAACAGATTAAATTTTAGCCCAACATTTTTATCCGAAAAAGAGATATTTGGAAAACTAAATCCTAGAAGATTAGGTAAGAAGACAGCTTTAAAACTGTATTCACTTAAAGAAGTATTTGAAGAACCGAAAATCAAAGTTTAATCAATACCAGTCGATGTAAAACGTAAAAATACTAAATTTAAATCGAGATTAGAAACATGGAAATTCACAACACATTATAAAGCAGAAGATCCATTAGAACTCTATAGTAAAACGACATCCAAAGTTATATTAAACAGAATAAAACTCAGCTTACGAAAACATGGCTCATTGAAAAATAATCAATGTTTAAGTTGTAAATATAAGAAAGATTAAAAAATTTAAGAGTTTAGTTTTAATACTGAAAACCGAGAAATATACCAATCAACCAATTTAAAAGAAGTACTAATTTGAAACAAGCATTATGAACAAAAATGGATGAGTTTCAAGCTAGAGGTTCAGGCTGGGCTTTTATAAACATTAACTGTTTAGAACTAGGAATCGTTAAATGTGTAGAATACAGAGGATCATCATTCATAGAATTATCCAAATTGTTTCAAAACAAAAGGGCAGTAATTCATCTAAGGAATGAAGATGAAAAATGTTTTTATACTGAATATACAGATCCTTATATCAACAAAATCACATCCTGAACGAGTATCAAAAAATAATGAACTATTGTCAAACTTAGAATCTAACATCGCTCCAGGAGTCAGTCATCTGTGACAAGATGGGAGTAGATACCTCAACTTGGAGAACTCGGATAGGGTTATTTGTTGTGAGAACTAAGTTCCAGTGTTTCAAACCTCGTGCAAATTCTGATATTTGTGGTGCTGTGCTTAAACTCTCGTTCTTTGGTTTAATAATTGCAGTGCTACTTGTAATTGGTGGAGTGGAAGTAAATCCAGGCCCTAAGTCATTAGATGACTTATACAAAAAGCTAGAAGAAATGGACTCAAAGATAAATGGAATATACAGTGTGACTAATGACCTAAATAATCAGCTGCAAGTAGTGGTGAATGAACTCAATGCTGTTAAAAAGGAGAACGAAGAACTGAAAATTCAGTTGGTTGCTAACAGTGAACTCTTGGACAAATTAGAAAATCATTCCAGAAGAAATAATCTAATATTTCGAAACATTGGCGAGTGCGAAGGTGCGGAAACTTGGGAAGAATCTGAGAAACGTGTTATAAAGTTCGTCACAGAGCAATTGAAAGTGGATCTAAACGCAAGTGAAATAGAAAGAGCCCATCGTCTAGGTCGCGGACATAACAGACCCATCATTGTAAAGTTCTCTTCTTACAAGAAGAAGAATCTAATATTAAAAAATGCATATCATGCTAAGGGAACCCCTGTCTCAATTACCGAAGATTTCTCTGCCTCAGTTCGTCAAATTCGCAAAAAACTAACTGTTTTCATGTGGGATGCCCGTTCCAAAGGTGACCATGCAAAGCTTCAATATAATAGGTTAATTATAAATAATAAGGCATTTACTCTTGAAGAACTTCAACAAAATAGTGCGACGCCATCAAAGCAGGAGGAAATTCCGAAGAACGTAAATACAGAATTTGCAACACTACCAGTGGTTAACCAAACCCCGATTTCAGTGAGTGCATCCACCTGTGCAGAAATGCCATCGTCCGATAACAAAAGAGGAAGGAAGATCACCCGGGCGACCTTGCCACCCCCCCCCCACAGAAGCAGAGTGTGACTAACAAAGGAATGTAATGAAACATGTGGTAAGTTATCTACATCTGATCTCGAAGAAATGTGTTTGTGTAGTTCAAAAATAGCAACTGGTCATACAAATAATAAAGACTTTCTAAAAATATTCTATCAAAATGGTCGTAGCTTGCGTGGTCGAACATGTGATTTCTTTTGTGGTGTATTAACTAACAATTACGATCTAATTGCAATCACTGAGACATGGATTAACGAATCTCATTATGATGCTGAGTTATTTGATAACAGATATACTGTGTTGAGACAAGACAGAAACTCTGTCAAAACCTGTAAAACAAGGGGTGGGGGTGTTCTTATTGCAGCCCTAAGTAAATATTGCATGTTCTTATTGGACAGGTGTGATGATAATTATGACTGCTTGATTGCCAAAATAATCAGTGAGGGGAAAACCATATATATTTGTGTTATGTATTTCTCACCGGGATCTAATATTGAATTGTATAATGATTTATTTACTCGCCTTGAAATTAATTGTCCTCAAGGTTGTCCTGTTCTCCTGATTGGTGATTTCAATTTATCGGAAATAAACGGTACGGAATTTAATTTTGAAACAAGCTTTTCTAAATGTAAGAATTTATATGAATTTATGTCTTATTATAATTTGCAATCTTTATATAATGTGACGAACGAAAATAATCGTACATTAGATCTGGTTCTGTCTAATATAACGAATATAGAAGTCAGTAGGGAATATTGTCCACTAATTCCAGAAGATGTACACCATCCATCCTTAGTAATAAACGTGATGCAGCAGGGGACCGCGAAGATTAAAAAGAAAACAAATATATCAGGATATAATTTTAGGAAAGCTAATTTCTTAGAGTTGTATCTTGAATTCTCATCTATTGACTGGGATTGCCTAAAGAAATATGAAAACGCCAACGACCTAGTTGATAATCTCTATTATATTATTTATAGTGTATTTGACAAGTGCGTGCCACTTAAAAACAACTCAAGAACAGCTTATCCGTGCTGGTTTACAAATGAAATTATCAAAAAAATCAAAACTAAAGCAAGGTATCATAAAAAATACAAATGTAATAAAGAAGTAAATTATCTCAATAAATTCAATGAATTACGTAGGGAAATAAAGAAAGAAATTAAGCTAGCATACAGAGCGTTTATACAAGATTCTGAAAATGACATTAATAACAATGCTAATGAATTGTGGAATTTTATAAAAAATAAGACTAAGCATCTTCTTGGGGGGAAATTAAATTATGAGGGACGCGAACTTTATCATAATGATGAAATAGCCAATGCTTTTGCACAGTATTTCTCGTCAGTATATGTGCCAGATACAGGTTTCACTGACATTCCTACGAACAATTTATTAACTTATGTAAGTAACAAACTAGAGTCACTTACCATTGAGGAAATCACTCAATCTGAAGTAGAAATGGCAATCAAAAAATTAAAGCCCAGAACTGCTGTTGGCCCTGATGGAATACCTCCATATATCGTAAAGGGTTGTATAGATGCGTTTACATATCCGCTAAGGATTGCATTCAATCTCGCTTTAAAAACATGCGTTTTTCCGGATAAATGGAAATCATCTATAGTTTGCCCAATACCAAAAACCAATGATAAACATGAAATAAATAACTACCGGCCTATATCAATTTTACCTACTTTTGCAAAGATATTTGAACAAATCCTATACCGACGGATAATTGACCACATCCAACCCGTAATCTCACCATATCAACATGGCTTTATCCCATGCAAATCAACAACAACAAACCTTGCACTTATCACAGACTTTATAGCAAATTCGTTAGATGTAGGATGTCAGGTTGATGTAATATATATAGATTTTGAAAAGGCCTTTGACAGAGTCAATCACAAGGTACTATTACATAAGCTAGGCGAATATAATTTCTCTTCTCCCTTGATCAAGTTCTTTTCATCATATTTAAATAATCGAAAACAAACTGTTATCTACAAGGAATATAAATCATCTGATTATATTGCATATTCTGGAATTCCCCAGGGCTCTAATCTAGGTCCGTTATTGTTCCTTTTATTCATTAACGATCTCCCTGATCATATATTATTAAGTAACAAATTGCTTTTTGCTGATGACCTCAAAATATACGGTAGGATAAAGACCATCCATGACTGTCTCGATTTACAACGTGACATGGAAAATATTGCTAATTGGTGTTCTCTTAACAAACTTAATGTAAACATAAACAAATGTAACATTTTATCGTTTACCAGAAACAGAAGTCAAATAGAGTTTGATTACTCAATGAATCAGATCTCACTAAATAGATTAAATTTAGTCAAAGATCTTGGAGTTATATTTGATACGAAACTGACATTTAATAACCATATAGAGAACATAGTTAACGAATCTTTCAAGATGTTAGGGTTCATAATTAGAATTGGAAAGGAATTTAACAATAGTACAACACTAGCAAAAATGTATTATGCCTATGTGCGATCAAAACTGGAATATGCTGCTGTGATTTGGAACCCATCACAACAGCAATACAGACACCAACTGGAAAAGGTCCAATCTAAATTTATCAAATACTTGACGTACAAGACAACTGGAATCTATCCATATTATGAAAATTATCTAACATTAATAGACAACTTCTGTATCCCTACACTTGAACAAAAGCGAAATGTGACAGATTTGATTTTTCTCCATAAAATAGTACAAAACGAATTTAATTGCACAGATCTCATATCAACATTAAATTTTCATGTCCCGACACTTAAAACTCGTGCTAATAACTCTGGTCTGTTTTATTGCAAAAAAGCAAGGACTAACGTATTATTGAAATCACCAATTTGGAGAATGTGTTCTACTTATAACAAAATATGTATCAAACACAAAGAAATTGACATCTGCAATATGAACTCTATGTTTAAGAAAACTATTGTAAATGTATTATGTAATACACCAACACTATAATTGGGCTTATGCCTGTTGTGTTGATGGCAAATAAATAAATAAATAAATAAATAAATAAACTAAGATATATTCATTTTCCTGTAAAACTAAACGATATTCCAAAAGTCGAAAAATTGCTTAATATTTCTATAAATGTATACTCGTATGACAAAGAATATGCAATCTCTATATTACATCACACACAGAACAAAAAGGAAAAATAAGTAAATTTGTTATATATAAAGCAACTTGTTGAAGGAAAGAAAGTTAAAACGAATTATTGTTGGATTAAAGACTTAACCCTGCAATACGCGCGCGGATTTTTGTGACGTGGATAGTCGCGCGGGCTACCAGTGTAGCCCATTTGTTTTTATTTTATTGTGTTGCCTAGCTTTGTTAACATTTCTGTCTTTCTTGTAGAGAATTGTTTTTATAAGCTGTTTTAAGGGTTTTATACACAATTTGAGAAATATGTTTATTTTGAAAACTATATATACACAAAGAAGACCAACACCATTCATTTTTTCAAATGATATAGGAATAAGACTGTAAAAGTTATTTGTATTTATCAATAAATGGACCAATCTGGCGCATTTTAAACTTTTCTTCATCTTAAACATATGTGTTAGAATTCTTTAAAAAATAAGTATAATTTTTCCAAAATTTTACAAATACTACAAATAAACATATTATCCATAAAACATATACCCTTTCAGCATAACGAGTTTCTGGTATGAAAGTTTGATTACGATTTTGCATAATTTTACATATGCTATTTACACTCATATATTTTTCTTTTTATGTTTCAGTATTCATGTCCTTCTAGGCATGTTCCGCACACAAGTGATGAGGGGTCAATGTCCGCTTTCCTTCAAGCATTGACCACTCATCAAAAGCATGAAAATGTCAATAAGGGCACGTACAATCTCATCTGTAAGTTTTGCATCTCGGTTAAGTACAAATGTGAATCTAACACTGTCAATGTAACTATTGGTAAAATCAACCTTAACTCTCAAAACGTTTGCATCTAAAAGCACTTCTAGATATTCAAGCTCCGACAACGCAGATCTACCCCCACATTTAGGTCCTGGAAAACGAAGCACAATATTATGAGCACGAGCCCAAATATTACGAGTAGGAGTGACTTATTTCCATTTGAGATTGTCTTTTACTACATAATAATTTACTTCACACCTGTCTTTACTACTATAATCAACAGGTATCAGTGATTCCTTCCGCCTGGAATTCTCAGTCACATCTTCTGAATATTCACTATTTCTGTGTCCGAAAAATGAAATTTTGCGGTCTCGAAATGTTAACTATCGCCATCTAGAAAACATTCCTCATCAGAATTGACATTTTGCAAACTCATTGACCATTGATCAACACTCAAACTACATTGAAAAAATTTTGACGCTTTGGAATACCCGTGACATCAATAGTCGCGCGGGCTACAGATGTAGCCCATGAAACTTTCAAGCAGAATAACAATGAGCTCCTTTCGATTTTTCGCTTTACCACACACTGAACACGCAGAATGATAGTTGATAAAAAGGTATACAGACACCCTTTGAGTTATCATCTAGAATTACTTTGCGGCAAGAAAAAGAAAAACGCTGGGCTACAGTAGTAGCCCGCGCGCGTATTGGAGGGTTAAGTAGATTAGTTAGTGCTCAAATGACAAAATGGATAGCACGGTAATATTTCTGTTATCTATGTTTGTTATAGTTTTACTTACAAAGTGCATTACATAAACATGAGCAAGATTGTTCATCGAATGAAGCAGTAAAAATAACAATGCCGGAAGAAAACACATATGCGAAATTTATAAACTATCAATGCAAAATGAGAGTCTATGCTGATTTTGAATGCTCATTACATAAGGTTATGGGATGCGCAGAATATTACCCAGAAAATAAACCTTACACACAAAAAATATCAAGAACACAAACCTGGATTTTGTTATTACATTGTAAAAAGTGATTGAACTAAAACCGAACCTATTATATTTAGAGGTAAAAGTACAGCTAAAAAGTTCGTATTTAAATTGCAGATTGAAGCTAAAATTATATCAAATATGTATAGCAAAATAATGAATTGCCTTTAACAAAGAAGCAGAGAAGAGAGTTTAGTAAATCCGAATTTTGTTATTACTGCAAAGAAAAATACACTGAAAAGAATTATAAAGTTAAACACTATGATCATGTAACAGGGGAATTTATAGCTGCTTTATGTAATAATTGCAATTTAAAAGTTAAAGTTCCAAAGTTTGTACCTGCGATTATACATAACCGGATACGACTAACATTTATTCATTAACCCTTTGGGGATCAATGGTACAATTTTGTACCATACGGGTGTTTCATGGTACATTGCGTTATAACTCTTCTATTTGAGCTTTTTCGTCCCGGATTTTTCTTCATGTCTAGATACATTGCAGAAGACCTTACGTATACACCTTCCTGAGTCTACTCATAGGAGGTGATGACGTCATAATTTAAAAACATATATATTCTCTTATTAAGCCTATGTTCATTATTTTTCGGCGGGCTTAGTTTTGCAAGTAGAAGATTGACATTTTGCACAAACATCCAGTCCACTGTGTAGTATTTACCAGATTTTTTTCACATTTCTGGCTTAAAACAGAAGGATCAAGAGAGGCAAACAGTCAAAAAAGGGTTATCTTAAAAAATCCCTTTCTTCGGATTTTCCCGCCTTAATTATACGATGGAGCCACGTGAGTCATACCGTCTGAAAGGCAGTTCTATTCTGAAGAGAATGATTGGCTAGACATCACCCTAGGGTAATTAGGAATGTCTCAGGAAATTTGTTACCTGATATCATGGTCTTTTGCGGTAATTTGGGGCATTGTGGGGATTCTTGATAAAATTTCTCCCGCCCTTAGTATTCAAGATAGAAATGTGAAATTTGGCACACACATTTAGTCTACCAAGTACTATTTAAAAGATGTTTTTAATTTCTCTACGTTCATACAGGGCCGCTCCAGAGGGGCCCAAAGTGAAAAAAATCCCTCCGAAATTTTCCCTTTGACATCAATTTTCCCTCTTTTGGTATACGAAATGGGCATGCAAGTGGTACGATTTAAAAGCCAGCTTCATTCTCTAGAGAACGAGGTATGAACCCTGATCTTAGGATAAATAGTGATGATTCAGTAGCTGCTTGACTGAAAGTCTAAAATATACCCCGAAAACCCCGGATCCCGAAAGGGTTAAAGAGCTTGGATGCAATAAAGAAGCAATTGATTTAATACCTAATAACGAAGAACGCTACATTTTATTCAGTAAAAAGGTTGGAACTATCAAATTAAAATTCGTAGATTCGTTTAGATTTATGGCATGTAGTTTAGACAAATTATCATTAAACATAACAAGAGAACAAATGTTTCATACACAACACTTCTACTCTAATGAAGAACAATTTAAACTTGTAAGAAGAAAAGGTGTTTACCCATATGATTATGTTAACGATTGGAATAGGTTTAGAGAAAGAAAACTTCCACCGAAAGAAGCATTCCTCAATAAGCTTACTAACACACATAGAAGTGATGAAGGTTATCGGCATGCAAAGAAAGTATGGGTAACATTTAACGTTAAGAATCTCTGATAATACCATGATTTATACTTAAAACAGATGTATTATTGTTATCAGATATATTCGAGAACTTTAGGGAAACATGTCTTAAAACTTATGGTCTTGATCCTGCTTGGTATCTGACAGCACCAGGTTTAGCTTGGGACGCAATGTTAAAGATGACAAATATAGAATTAGAATTGTTTACAGATTAAGATATGGTATTGATGATAGAGAAAGGTATAAAAGGTGGAATTTCACAATGTAGTAAAAGATACGTAAAAGCAAACAACACATTTATGAAAGATTATGATGAAAATAAAGAGGATCCTTACTTAATGTACTTGAATGCTTAGAAATTGTATGGTTGGGCAATAAGCTAATACTTGCCATTTAAGGGATTTAATTGGTTAAGTGAGGAAGAAATAAAACAAACAGATTTTGCAAATGTTCCTGATATTTGGGAAAAAGGTTACATTCAGAACTTGATCTTGTTGAAAAGAGATGATCTTCAATATACGAAAAAATGCATGACTATTACAAGGACTATATATTAGCACTTCAAAACGTGTAGCCATCTTGTTCAAAACAATCAAAACTGTTGACAACTTTGTACGATAAAGAAAAATATATAATTCACTATCGAAACTTAAAACAATGTTTATCACTTGGATTAAAACTTAAGAAAATTCATCGAGTAATAGAGATTGAACAATCAGATGAGAACTAGAGTAACAAATGATTTTGAAATGACTTTATAAGCTAATGAACAATTCAAATTATTAATAGTATAAAAAAGATTATCTTAATCAGAAGCTATAAGCACGATTTCTACAGTGTAGAAGTAAACAAACTATAATTAAGTTGTGTTAATGATAAAAGATTTGTTTTGGATGATGGAGTAAACACCCTCCCATGGGTACATTAAAAGATAGAAGTGTCGTAGTTGTAGTTACAGGTTTGTATGATTTTAAATGTCATAAGAGCCTATGCGCAGAGCACACTCACTTTAGAATTGTAGGTATGAAAATACTTTGCGCTATCGTTCTGTGCTGGTCAAGGCACTGCAATGACGGGTGTGCTAAAGGTTATAGGTACTTAGAAATGGTCCAGAAGTTATAAGCAGTCATGGGATATTATGGGATAGATTAAAAATGTAATTATGTAGTGTAGTGTAGTTTTGGTAAAATACAAGGTTTAGATATATAGTTTCAATGCCGTCGTTTGTACGGGGTTTGACGAGAAATAATATATTCAATGCCGTCGTTTGTACGGGGTTTAATAAGAAATAACACATTGAATGCTGTCGTTTGTACGGGGTCGGATGGAGTGAATTTGTCTGCCAAACATTGGCCTGGAATTTGGGCCCAGAAGTGCTTTCCTTCTATGCTGGTCAATGATATGTCCCTAATGAGTTGACCTAAAATTTTGGCCCAGAAATTAGGTATATGCACTACTGTTGTACAATATATTTACAAAGTTAGGCCCAAAAATATTTTTAAAATATCACGGCCCGAGCCCGCCCCAGGCCCGAAGCGATATATGCTTTTAGTCCCGAACCCACGCCGCCCCCTAGCCTACCAGTCTCGACACCATCCCTACAGGATAAAATTAGATACGCAAGAATATTTTCCACTTATGATTGAAGGCATAGGCGTAGCCAGATCATATTCGTTGGTCGGGTATAATAATAATAATAATAATAATAATAATAATAATAATAATAATAATAATAATAATAATAATAATAATAATAATAATAATAATAATATTCCCTTCGTATTGTGTTTCGTATAACATATGTAGACTTCTTTCTCTGACACTGTGCGTCTCCGTATAAACATGTCCCACTCTAACACATTTTCACATTCCAAATCGAGGTCTCGGTGTTCCATCTCTGTGTTTTTTGTTAATTTCATTGGGATTCATTTGTTTATAGTCTTCTATCTTCCCCATAAAACTAACAGTCCTCACCTAAGAGCTGTGTGGTGTAGTGTGTGACACCATTCTTTCCTCTGGGAAAGTCTTGAAATGTATGTATTGCAATCGGGGATCTGACCTAAGTCTCCCGTTTAACCAGTAAGTACGCTGGGAATTTTATTTTGTGAGGTGCTTAAAACACAAAAGCGATTGTCGGGGAGCGTTTGCAATTGTGATTCATATTTTTAGGCAAACGCAAAGAAATCAATATATTTTGTTACGCCCAGGGATGTGTATAAAGAAATTTTGATTGATGTTAGGAGGTATTTTACCGGCTTGGGGAATATTTTAAACAAAGAAACTTCATTTCCTAGCTTTATCTCGATTACAGGGTTCCCACAGTCAGGTTTTAGGGCACAGATTGAGCCCATGAGATTTTGTTTTTAAAGCAGGGAACATAATTTGTCTTTGGAATGGGGACAATCGAATTTTAATTATACCACAAGGATGTTTTTATGAAAACTAAGTATAAAAGAGAACTTAGCATGAATATCATTTTTTAGATAAATAATTATAATAAAGAATGATAAATTTGGGAGAGAATATTAAACGGGAAGAGTACGAACCTTGACGGGAAATGGGGATCTCTGTCTAGGTGTGTATATTCTCTACCAATTTACACTTTCTAAACCTTCTTATGTATTGTCGTACGTATGTATGCGTTCCTTCTCTACACAGGAATGTAGCTGTTGATCCAAGATGAAAGCTAAGATCTTCCCATTTAAATAGAATATGAAAGACTCAAGAGAAGGGTTTACAACCTGCACCAAAACGTCGTGAAGTACTCCACTGTTTGAAGGTATTTGTTTACTAATGTATCCTCGTCGCCATAAGTGCCTTTACATCGCAGTGACGGGTATGTGACCGCGCAGTACTCCAAGGAAGGGATGGTTGTATAAGAATTTGTGATTAATTTTGAAGAGTTTTTATTTTGACTAGGGAATTAACATAGATGAAGGGAGTAAAGACACAGATTTGAAGCATCAGTTCACTGTTATTGAAGCATCAGTGCACGAAAAGATTCGTATTCTCAGTATTTCTATTTATTGTTTTATATGTTAAGTTAAACACCACAATATGTATCACTGATATCGCAGATCGTATTATTTTTTAAAATCGTGTTTGTAACCTATTGTCAAAACATTCATCTCCAGACTTGATGTAGAGAGAAGAGAAAGAGATACGACATCTGTAATATATGTATATGTGATTCACTAAGTAACTGTAGAAATTAATTAAAGGACACATAAGAGAGCGAAAAGGAGCTCTAGAAGTCTGAACTTTTTATAAACGTCCTAGACAGGTGAGAATATATTTAAAAATTGCCAAAGGTATCATGTAAATTACCTCTCTTTTCTTATATTCTAGTATACTTTTTCTTTCACATCCAAACATCTCTATTCAGAATTACGAGATAAAGGTGAAGAGAGAAACATTCCCATTTCAAGAACTATATAAGGAAAAAAACTTAGACTTAGTCTTATAACTTAGACTAAATTCGAACTCGCAACCCTTGAATCCATGGCTCAGCGCTCTACCGATTGAGCTAACAACCTCTGCTGGAAAAGCCTGATTTCTACAACTACTGGTTGCTGAATGGTGTGTATTAACCACGTTTGCCGAGATAATTGCTTCATATAGCTATTGCAATAATAATAATAATAATAATAATAATAATAATAATAATAATAATAATAATAATATTAATAATAATAATAATAAAGCAGAAGAAGAAGATCAGAATTTAAAAAGTCGAATATGTTAAAAGTTTGACGTGCAGAGTAACTCCTAATATGAGATTTTATTAATTATACATAATAAATGTAAGCGTGGTTTATTCGTGCGTGCTACTCAAACTGCGCAACTCACCACCTAGTCCCATAAGGGTTGTACAGTATGGTACAGTAGCCTTGCGTCCTCTAACCGTGAAGAATGTTTCGGTTTGAACCTATGCGTGTCCTAAGAGGAAGGAGGAGATTGAAAGAAAGAAAAGTGGCTTAGCAATTATGCAAACGTAGAATATCTCACGAGGTGAGGTGATATAGAGTTCAGCGTGTCTTTCAGCTACTACTATATACAAGACACGCATCTACGACTTAACGTGGAACCTGAACCACACGACTCCTGACGGGAATCGAAACCCGTATCACCTCTAGTTCTATTATGGGAGACACAGGAACATGTAAAAATAATCGAAAATGAACTATATTAATGTTAAATCCATAGCTTTTGAGTACATGAATTATGTATGATACCCTCTGTATCGTTCACATCAGAGTTTAGCATTATTGGCATGGAGGTTTAATGGGAGGGGTGAAAGTTAAGAATTCCTAATTGAAAGATATGATTGTCTATTCAATAGCTTTAGGGGTCGCTGAAATGAATAATTACACTCCAGATACTATTAAAGCCCAAAACTTTACTCTTTCGTTAGCAGGAAGTTTATTCATTTACTTAACTCAGGACACCTTAAAGTTAAGGATATGAAACTCGATGCATATATTTATAATTCAAAATTATTAGATACGTATTGTAGCTTAGACTTCTAAGGAGGGGAAGGGACAATTTACGCAATGATTTCCCTCACATTCGAATAAAATACTGCCCCTATATATTGCGAAAACTCATTTCGAGTGTGTCATTGCTAACAGTTTTCCGTATTTGTTTATATCCCTACTCATTTATAACAGTATCTCACTTTTCCTGTGACGGGAGCAACACCTAAGCGAGCATTCAGTAAAGTAAATGCCATTAAAATATATATTCATAGCACAGTGGTGCAAATAAAGTTGAGCTCTTTGGCAATCTTCAGCATGGGGAGCGAATAAAGCCACCACATTGGAAAAGTAGCTAATGAATTCCTCTCCGAAAAAAAGATCACCCGCACATTTATTTTACAGGTGGTGGTTTATAGCTATACTTAAGTTTGTTGAAATTGCTCCACTAGGGCAAGACAGTGAAGTAATTCGTAATAAGGGGGGAAGGGACATGTAAAAGTAGTCAAATATGAACAATATTAGTATCGAAATCATAGTTTTCGTGGTCGCAGATGAATAGTGACGCTGTCGATGTTGCTTAGGAACTAGTTAAGATTTGGTTGGCATGGAGGTCAGAGTGGGAGCGTGAACGCAAAAAATAAATAAATAAAAAAATAAATAAATAAATAAAATAAAATCGAAAATATCCTATATTTGTGTCGAATATATATTTTTCGGTATCTCTGACATAAATAGTAATATTCCAGATGTGGTATATGACCAAGGTCGGCCCCATTTGCATGCGGTTTCAGAGGAGAGAACCGGTGAAGATTTCAGAACAGTTCCTTTGACTTAAGTTTCAGTACACTGAGAGTGAAGAGTGGTAACACACAAATACTGGTGTCACATCCGGACCTATCAGAGGTATGATTTCTGGGGAACTGTCGTTGCTCCAGGGAGGCATTACCCCCTGATCAATCCCTAAAATTCTTACTGCTTTACAGGGACATAGGCAGGAATTTATTTCAGTGATCGAAAGCATTTTTAGGGGTAAATTGTCCAGATGGTAATGTATACGTATACTAAATTCATTTGAAATCCCTCCAGGAGCTCATGTAGCATCGTACGTTCAACTGTACTTTTTCTGAGTCAAAACTTTGTCTCTCTCTCTCTGTCTTCTATCTCTTTCTCTCTCTCTCTCTCTCTCTCTCTCTCTCTCTCTATATATATATATATATATATATATATATATATATATGTATGTATGTATGTATAACAGTAACAGGGTCGGTTGTAGACATTTCGTAACTGTTAGCAAACAATATTTAGGCGCCCCGCCTATACGATAATAAAATAATAGAATGCTGTAATGGACAAAAATTCTTCAGATAATTGTTATTTTTTTTAAAGGTTAAGCCGATCAAAGGGTTACGCCCTTTCTTCGGGAGATAATTGTTACAATTACAAATTTCTTCAATATATAATAATTCAGTCTTCCTGTGAGTATTAAAGGAAAATGGCGAAATTAAATCTAATTAACTGTGGATGAATCATGACCAAAGTTCCAGTTTTAATAATATATATCTTTTTTTTATTAAATAAGCACAGGAAACAACTAAAATGTATACCTAAGATGTGTTTTGACAAATACAGTTGAAACAAAAGTCGAAATAGAATAAAGCTAATGAGCTTCAAGTCTAACATTATCACAGGTTTGATTTTGACAAAGAGATATGCTCTTACACTTCATTAAAAGTATATTTAAATAGTGTTTTCTAGTGATACAAATATGGTAATTAGCTTAATTTCTCGTTTTCCTTGTTACTGTAAAGTTCATGTTATAAAGACACTTTTCTGGCTTTCAATTTGGCACAATTTCTTTTATTGCATCCATATCAATTTCATTCAGAATGTCATTTTCAATGGCCATCAAAGCTAGTCCATTTAATCGTTCTTGAGATATACTTGATTTCAAATAATTCTTTATTAATTTTAGTTAAACTAGTTCAATACACAACAAATGACAAAAGTGTGTGTCTTAATTTATATGTAATTTGTCCCCGATCAGTGGCAGGACTTTAAAATCAGGTTTCTCCGAAAAATTCTTTTCAAGGCCCTTTATGCCTATAGAACAATTCAATTCTTTCATATTTCTTTCCAACATAGACGATAGAAATCAGGCAGTAACACAATGTAAACACAAGCAATGACGCACCCAAGATTTTTCTTTGGGGTCCGAAGAGTTTTTCGGAATAACCTACAAAATGCAAATAATTTTGTGTATTTGCACCCTGAAATTGTGTTAATTGGGAGATCCAGACTCTCAGACTACCTGTTCAGTGTTTCGTCCACACATATTTTAGGGGGCCACTCCCCCCGGGAGGAGATAAAAATAATACGTCTATAATATAATAATAAATAAAAGAGTACCAGCAGTGGCCCTCTGTATACTAAGTGTGCCCCCCGGAAGATTTTTTCTGAATGGAAAACTGCACCTATTAGGGATGCGCACGATACAAGATTTGTGGCTGTCTCGTCTCGAAAATGTGCTGTAAAAGTGATGGCTCGACTCGAAAAATGTATATTTCTCTATTGGAAGAGCCGTGTCTCGACTCGAATTTAGTCTGGAAAATCCTGTCTCGACTCGCCTCGTGCACATCCGTAGCACCTATGTACGACATCCCTGAACACAAGTAACTAATAATCAAAAGTCTACTTTGCATTAGAATTATTACTAATTTAAAATATAGCTCCATCTAAATTTATTAGCAGAAAATGGATTAATAATTATTGTGGAGTGGAGTGGATTTTAGTTTAGCGTCCCGTTCAGCAGCGAGGCTATATGAGACGTGGACCTACTGATTAACGTGGAATCCGAACCACATGAGCTCCCACCGGGAATCGAACCCGGGTCTCCCACGCCAAAGGCGCGTACGCTAATAATTATTGTTATCTGTCATAATAAAACGAGCAACTGTATACGCTGCTGTGATTGAAAGAGAGAGTACTGAAAATAATACTTGTCATCCAAATGACCTTTCGTCGCTTTCGATTTTATCCTTTCAAGTTATATACTTATATGTCACGGGAAAACTAATTGTATTCAAACAAATTTTGAAATACATGAAATTTAATTCAGACCCGTAACCGAAATGACCGTATCGTTCCATTTTAATTCAACAATTAAATTACTGTAATCAGGTAAAATAAATATACAGAGTCAAAAGAATGTCGACCTGCAAGTTCTTTCGTTAAAAGTGACTGATATTGACAACTTCCCACCTCAATATTTGTATGATTTTGTCCAGCACTCGAAAGAAACTTTTTCTATTCCCGGCGGGAGCTCATGTGGTTCGGATTCCACGTTAATCAGTAGGTCCACGTCTCATATAGCCTCGCTGCTGAAAGGGACGCTAAACTTAAATCAACTCAACTCGAAAGAAACATTTTAGAGCCTTCGGTTGCCTCTTATCTTCTTTCACGTTTTGTACCTTTCTTTTACTATAAAATGCTCACTTGGTTTTATATCGTTGGTCGAGTAATGAATGAAATGGTGGAATGAAGAAAGTGGGAGGAAACGGGAGAACCCCGAGAAAACCCACGCATACGGTGTTTGTCCACCACAAAGTTCACTTGGCGGGGGCTGGGATCGAACCCGTGACCCCAAGCACCAGAGGTTGTGAGCGTGTGGCCCTCCTCACTCCCATTCCATTTTATTTTCCCAGTTTTTCTTGGCTGAATTGGAATAAGGCTCCATGTACTGTACGTTGACGCAAATTGTGTTTTAGTTTTATCTTTTTCTATGGATTGGCAGTGCTGTGAGTGGTGACTTGTATTTCCTGTTGACCGAACAAAAGGGATGTGATATGATGGTGATGTTACGAAATATAGTGCCAGTGACTCAAATGTAATCATAAAATGTTTTCATTAATTTCAATATTTTAATTATGATATGTTAATGGCGAAATCATTTAACGCCTTATGATATATATATTTCTTGTAAACAATACTGCTTATGGATATTTTTTAAAATAATCCTCTGGTGTGACTAGCGCAAGCTTACCGACGCTAGAGAGAGAAGGCGGTAACGGGGTGTGCTGGAAGACGCCATCAGAAAGGAATGACGTAAAACGACTCGGCAAAGAAATCCGTCGTTTATTTGGCCATCACTTATGATATTGTATTCAAATATGTACGAGTGAAGTGTGGAACTTATTTCATTTCGTCACATACATATGTCAATGTAAATTACAATGAAAACGCTTCAAAATAACTTAATTTGTCTACGATTGAAGACGCCACGTCGTATCAGTTCCTTGTAAAGGTTACTCTTTTAGAACAAATACCAATTCCATTGCTGAGTTTTGCTTATATTAGCAATGAAATAACGTAAGTAAAACAAGGAATAAATTTACTTCTTCAATTGTTCATCAGCGCACCACAAGTAATTTTATTGTCGACTATCCAGCCGTACAATGGAAATTGGAGTTATTCAAGGAAATTTGAAACCTATTCAAAATTGGGAAGAAGAATCCAATAAGTTATTGCCCTCCTAAATAGTCCACCAACCCTCCTCTTCTCTTTGTGAAATCCCCAGAATCAAAGTGTTGTGTGAAGAAGTGCTCAGTGATTAACGTGTGTAAAATAATCATTTCTATTGTCACGCAATGAGCCGGCTTCGTCGTCATATCATATTTTGAGTTGATCTTGTAAAATTCCCTTTTTTTATTTTTTTATTCTTCTATTAATAAATACAAGGGCTAAAATTCACTATGTTCATACGATAAAAGAAAAATCTGAAATACAAAACTTCTAAAGGTGTCAACGATAATCATATTAACAAAATGCAGTAGTAGGTATGTATATGAAAAGTGTAACGTTTTGTGCTTGAGTAAAACCATTTCTGTGTATATTTCTTGTTTTCAGTTGTAATCCATGTTTCTCGCATCGATCACTACCAGAACGGTAAGAATTCTGTACTTAATATCATTGCACTTGAGTGTATGCGAAGGTGGGTACGCGCGTATACAACTTTGGTTCGGACTGATCTCAAGTTGCAATCTGGTGCAGTTCCAAATACGAATTCTAACCACTAAAATCACTATTATTAAGGCGTACCGAACAAGATTCGAACTCAGAAGGTCATCAGAGTGTCTTCCCGGAAGAGAACAAGCGAGAATCGAACCTCGCATGCTATAAGAATAGCCTTCCCGAACAAGAACACGAACCACTCGTGTTATAAGAATGGCTTTGCCGAACAGGGACAAACAGGAATCGAACCCTTCCTGTTATAAGAATGGCGCTTCGAAACAGGAACAGAACTCCTGCACCGTAAAGTAAAAGTAGTGATTTATGCGTAGAAATATTGATGTACAAGGTAAGTTTCTGGCTCGTATTTAGAATTTTTACATAATTGTTTAAAAATGGATGAAAGTAATGTTAAGTTAGTGCTGGACGCACTTAAAGCAAATAAAGAGGAACTCATTGAACAAACTAATATGGTACGTGATTCCTTAGAAAGCAAAATTGAAAAAATCAACGAATCTTTAGAAAATAGAATAGCTGATGTTAGCGAGCAAACTAATAATGTGCGTGAGTCTTTAGAAATTAAAATGGTAGAAATATCAGAGGCAACAAAAAGGCAGATTGATAATAAACTTGAGGTGCAATTAGAAATATTCAGAAAAGAATGCGTAGGTAGATATGAACAAATATCGAAAGAAATAGATGAGAAATGTGAGAAGGTAAACGATAAATGTGAGAAAATATGGGGGAAAACAGTTCAGAATTATAAAGAACTTGAGAACATTACGGTCGATTTGGGTAAATGTGAAGAAAAGGCGGACCGAGCTTTTGAGAAAATTGAAGCAATCGAGGGGTCAGTAAATAAAATTGAAGGCAATTTAGAAAATAAAGAAAAAAATGCTAGTGGGATTAAGTGATACGACCCACAAGTTAGAAAGAAATGTCGCAGTATTGCATAGTAGGGTTGATACTTTGTCACAGAACACTATTCCTCCTGGTATTGATATCATCATGAACCAAAATATTGCTTTAATAGGTGACAGGTTGTCAAGTTTAGAAATTAAGGTAGTTGAAACCCAAACGAAGTTAACCTCATTAGCGGAGAGCGCTAGCAGAGAAGGGAGTGAGCGTAATTGGCGTAGATTAAGTATATCCGGTGATGATAGGAGTAGCCATAAGTCAAAATACAGCAGTAAGGAAGAAACTAGTAGTGCCAACCAAACAGATTGTAGTTCTTCGACAGCTAGTGAGAAAACAAAATTAAAGAAGCGTATTAAAGTGAGAAAATCAGAAAGGGGTGACGTAAAAAGGGCTTAACGACGAATATTGCGTCATGGTGATATTGAAATGTTCCCAAAGTTTTCTGGTTTAGAGGATGATGAGTCACCATCTTCGTTTTTAGAGCAGTTTAAGATTGCAGCGCACGCTGTAGACGTACCTGAATCCCAATACTTAGATGTACTAGGGTTTATTTTTACCGGTAACGCTCGTGAGTGGTACAAGTCAAAATTAGGTACATTTCGTTCATTTAAAGATTTCACTAAAGAATTCAAAGCTCAATTTGGTTCTGAACAAGTCATCGCAAGTAAACTTTCAGTGTTGCAATCGCAAGCGTTCAACCCAAAAACTGATGGTACTGTTACTGATTTTGTTCACAAAAGGTTCAATAAGATACGTGGTTTATCACCTAATATACCAGATACTTTCATTGTGAACGATTAAACAGTTGATCCCTATCTCTTACCGACGACAATTATCGTTGTTCCCAAATTTAGATTTCAGTTCATTTTTAACAGCCATACAAAATCTTGAAGCACTGTATTATGACAGCAGAAATACTAACGATAGAAACAACTTTCATGGTAGAACTGTACGTGTCAATCAGGTAGATGAAGTGCAAGGGAATTACGAGAATTTTAATAAAAGAGGAAATTATAGTAATGAAAACCGGAAAAATTCAGGTAGAGGTATGTTTGACGGACCCAAAAGAAAGGGAACTCCGAACAAGAGAAAGTTCCACTGGAACAAAGGTAAGAATAATTATAGAAGAGATAATGATCGCAATGAAGGTCAAGGTAGTAATCGTAATAATTACGAAGATGATCACGAGTATGAGAATTCAAACCAAAGCGAAAGGGTGAACTTTGTGAACAGTAATCATGATGAAGGTATGAATCGAACACAGCCAATGCACACATATACTCAATCTGCACCACAATTTCCGTTTTATAGTCGAAGAGTTATGTTTCCTGAAAACAAATATCAAACTTTAAACTAAATGTGCTCTCCAACGCGAGTGTGGTTGGTAGAGTTGGTAATGTAAATGGTAATTTTGGTACTGAAAGTCAAAATGCACTCAAAAATGATTCGCAATGCGAGCTTGTTGTAATTGGAAAGAACGTAGTGAATGTTGTAAGTTGGGACACTGATTCATCTGAAAGTAGTGATGAAGAACAGAAATTTAATAGTCAAGCTAGGTCAGCTGAAATAAAAGTACAGATTTTAAATCAACCAGTAGTAGCCTTGTGTGACTCTGGAGCTTCTGTTAGTATTTTGTCTTTAGAGACATGGAAACGTATAGCGTCAATCATCTCCCATCCTCACTTGCGACCAGCTCCACATATTTTGTTGGTGGATTTTTCAGGTAAGAAAAAGAAACAGGTGCAAGGTGAAACAATATTGTGTATTGAAATAGGGAAGGTTAGTTTTGACGTACGTGTGCTAGTTGTCTCTGACTTGAATACTGAATGCTTATTGGGTAGAAATTTTCTCACACAATCCAAGGCAAAGATAGATTTTGGTGATAATTCTATTACGGTTGAAAAGGAAGGAGAAATCGTTAACGTACCTATGCTAGGTGGTCAAGCTGACAACATGAAAGTTACAAAAATTCTGACTAAAGGTGATGTACAGATAAAGGTAAATTTTGTATCTCAAGTTGGTAATAATACTAAAATGAATGCTACTAACGACAGTGATGATGAATCAGAAATTTTATTTGAGATTGGAAAAGTGAATGTAGAGTGTCCCATAGTAAATTATTTGGTAAGTGAAAAACAAAAATTAGAAAAAGAATGGGTTAATCATGTTGTTCTTTCTGATCAAGCTTATAATAAAATTCGTAATTCTTGTAGTAATGAAAAGGAAATGAAAGTGTTAAATTTAGAAGTTGCTAACGAAGATAAATTTTTGTTTGATTACTATTCACAGCAAATGTCAGAAATAGATTGTGAAATCGAAAAATCGCATTGTAAATCGTCAGATAGAGTTGCAGTCTGTAATTCGTTCGACAGTAAAATAGAAAATGAATATGCGTCAATTTCAGAAATACGGGAAAAGGTTAGGGAAGCTCAATTGTCTGATTTTGAGAAAGAGAGATTGTTCAAATTGTTGCTGAAACATAGGAAAATTTTTAAAAATATTCCCGGACGTTGTACCAAATTTGAATATGAAATTGAGGTAGACACAGACCAACTTTGGTTAAAAGGCAATATACATTACCATATAAATTCAAAGAGCATATTGATTCGCAAATCGATGAGTGGTTAAAATGTGGCGTAATAGAATCTTGTGTATCAATCCACTCACACCCAATCTTTTGCGTGCCAAAGAAAAATACTAGTAAAATGCGAGTAGTAGTCGATTTAACTGTTTTGAACAAGCATGTAAAAATAAAACAATTGAAGGTAAATAAAATTGATGATCTGTTGTTAAAGTTTCAGGGTGCTAAATACGTATCAAATATTGATTTAGTAGGAAGTTATACACAAGTTCCAATTTCTGAATATTGTAGAGATTACACAGCATTTTCGTGGAACGGTAAAATGTATAGATTTACATCTATTCCTTTTGGATACGCAAACGGAGGCGTAGGATTAATGGCTTGTCTTTTGGTTGTGTTAGGTCATGCATTGTTTGATAAATTAGTTACGTACATCGATGACATTTCTGTACCAACATTGTCTTTTGATGAACAGTTAGAAATTTTAAACCTATTGTTTACAAAATTAGAAGAAGCCAATATGACTGTAAATTGAAAGAAATCTTCATTTTGCAATACGAGTTTTCAATTTCTTGGTTTCGTAGTCACACCTGAAGGCGTGAAAAAGGATCCGTCGTATGTAGAAACAATTCGAACATTGCCTCGTCCGAAAAATGTAAAGGAACTTAAGCGAGTGTTAGGTTTGTTCGAGTGGTGTTCAAAATTTGTATATCATTTCGCTCATTTAGCTAATCCATTGTTTGAACTTCTGAAAAAGAATAAAAAATGGGTTTGGACTGACGAATGTGAGCAAAGTTTTGCCCAGTTAAAAGCATCGTTAGCTGAAGAAGTGCTGTTAAATCATCCGCTGTTAGATCACGATTTTTGCTTAGTGACAGATAGTTCCTTGGTAGCAGTGGGAAGTATATTATTCCAAGAAGTTAACGGGAAAAAACACATACTTGGTTTTTACAGTAAAACTCAGAATAGTGCACAGCGAAATTTCACTATCACGGCATTAGAGGCGTATGCCATCGTTACAGCCGTACGTAAATGGGGACATTTATTATACGGACATCACGTGAAAGTTTACACAGTTCATAATTCGTTAGTGTTTTTGAATAAAATTCGCCATTGGAACTATCGTTTGGCTCGGTGGAGTCTCGAATTACAGGGATTTAATCTAGAAATAAAGCACATTTCAGGGAGTGAAAATGTTGCTAGTGATGCATTGTTCAGGATAGTTTTAGCCCCTCCTAGTGAAATTTTGGACATAAACAATTTAGAAGTACTTCCGTCATTCTTTAGAAACCTCACACCAGGAGAGTTAACCGAAAAACAAAAGGAACATCCTGAGTACAGTAAAATTATCAAATTTCTAGAGAAACCAAACGATCCCTACAGTAAGATGCAAAATAGAAATGTAGAGAAATTCTACAAACTAGAAAATGGTATATTGTTGTATAAGAACTTTCACTTTCCCAATAGTTTGAGAATTTGCATCCCACCATCTTTAGTAAATCTGGTAATTGAAGGAATGCACAACAACCGTGGACATTTCGGATGTGAAAAAACTGTAAGCTTCATCAGCGAGATCTGTTATTGGAAATCTATGCGGCGAGACGTGATGAACTATATTAACGATTGTCTCGAGTGCAAACGAACTAAAGTTGATACTCGACCCCCCAGCTAGACCTCTTGAAACCATACAGGTGAAAGTCCCTAGGAGATTGATCTCAATTGACATCATCGGACTTCTTGTGCCATCTCCTTCAAAGTGTAAATTTATACTCTCAATTTTGGATGTTTTTACTCGCTACCTTGTTCTTTATCCGATCCGGAACGCTACTACGAAGTGCGTAGTTAAATGCTTGGAAACATTGTACTTTGTGCACTTAGGAATACCTTCAGCTATATTGGCGGACAACGGTAGTTGTTTTATCTCTAAAAATTTCAAACAGAAAATGGAAGAATATGGTGTTAAAATATTTTATTCAACGCCCTACCATCCGGCGTCGAACGCGGTGGAGAGAATCCATGGGGAGACGAACAGATTGTTCAGACTATTTTGTAAAGATGATCATGGTTCTTGGGAGAAGTTTATACCGCAAGTTGTAGTGTTGCTGAACTATTCTATATCTAGCAGTCTTGGCGCGAGTCCAGCCAGTTTACATTTGAACATTCAGGCTGAAAAACCAATCTTCGAACATTTTGGCATTTTTACGAATGATACGAACGAAAACGATAATGAGAGTTGGGACAATAAATTGGTAATGGCTGATTTTAAAAGAAAAGAAGTAATCCGAAAGCGAAATGAAAGGTATAACTCACAACAGGAGAGTAAACACAAA
Organism: Thermobia domestica; assembly: GCF_964235325.1. Lineage (NCBI taxonomy): Eukaryota > Metazoa > Arthropoda > Insecta > Zygentoma > Lepismatidae > Thermobia > Thermobia domestica. The sequence continues at coordinate 85,749,750 of NC_137457.1, read as the reverse complement.
ATACAGGTGAACGATCTGGTTTTTTTGAAACAAACAAACTTAAGTTCCGCAACAGACAAGAAAATTTCAAAATTTTTCAATGTGTTCAAAGGACCCTATCATTGTGTTAACAAACCATCAAATTCAGAAAAGGTATTCGAATTGTTAGATCCTTTAACTGGTAAATCAATTGGGCCACATTCAGTGGATAGACTTAAGGTGTGGAAACCTACGAAACAAACTCGTAAAATCTGGTTAGACCTAGCAGTAAAACATAGTTCTCAGAAGTATCATGACATGATTTCAAGCGAATTTAAAAATTCAGATTTAGAAAGTAGTGTTGAAACTGTTCTTTGCAATGCATTAACTACAACACCAGTATGTTTGTCTCAAAGTGTTCAATCAAGAAGTAATAACCAACGAATACATAAAATTTTAGAGAAATTGCTAGATGTTGACAAGTATTTAAATTTTCTGTACTGTAAAAATCTGTGTTCGTCTGATGTGTTGGAACTTGCGTTCGTAAACTTACAAAATCCTTATGTGTTATTGAATGAAAGAGTACAAGGAATATAAAAAAAGGTTGTTTCATATGATTTATGCAGGCATCTGTGACCCGCTATGCGACTTCCAGATGGCCGTTGATATTTTCTTTTCCGTAGTAATGGAAAAACCAGCAAAAGTATATGCCAAGTCATGGAGATTAGCGCCCCCCCCCCTATGTGTATTCGGTAATGTAACATGTTTTTAATGCTCGGAGTAAGCTATTTTGGTAAATCCCATTCTTTATTATTTTAAATCTTTAACCTTGTATTCTATAATTCGGCCTCATCTCGGGGTGGTAAAATAAATAATTTCTTGTGGGTAGGTTCCTTCAAAATTTAGCCAGGCAGATCCTGTCGAGTGATCAGAGAGAGTCATAACTGAATTATTACGTTGTAAAAATTTAGTTGTGAATCTTTAAGGCGCCGATAAGTTTTATTAAATCTCGACAAAAACGTATATAATTCAACATTGTGTGAAAATAAAGTTTTTACTATGTGGTATGTTTTGAAAAATTATTTACTAATGAGAGAACTCGTTTCGTATATTTGTCACTGTAATATTGCACTATATTTGAAAATTAACTTGTAAGTTGATATAGTGTTGCTTAAATGTTGTGTTTTAAATATTTGAAGAGTGAAAATATTACATTATTATGAGTTATTTTGAAAATTAGTTATAAGAAAGTATATACGTATAAAAAAAAAGAAAAAGGAGGTGATTTTTTGCATTTTATATTTTATTCTGTTTAAAATATTGAAAATTTCATGTGTTTAGTATAATAAGGATATTTAGTATAAGATGTAATCACACGAGTCAAATACTTACAAACAAACAAAAAAGATTGAAATTTGACGATATATGTAATGGTATAAGAAATATATTAGTTATTTGATATGAATGAGTGGAATATGAAAGATATATATATGATATAAAATGAAAATATAATAAATAAGCAATATGTTGTTCCATTTTAAAATATTGTGTTATGAAGATAAATGTAATCTTATATATATATATATATATATATATATATAAAGAAAAGCCCATTTAAAGTGAATAGCCCTAAAGAAATAAAATAGCCCTTCTACGTTTGTATGGAGTATTAGTGAACCATCGTGAATCAAATATTAATAATTCAAGAAAAGATGAGGAATAATGACCGGAGAAATATACTTTTGGGAAGAGGATAATTTCATGGTTCCAGGATTCTGATAATCTTCAAAGAAGATCATCGTCCCACTCGCACGCCATTTGTGAGCGTGTGGCCCCCCTCACTCCCATTCCATTTTATTTTCCCAGTTTTTCTTGGCCGAATTGGAATAAGGCTCCATGTACTGTACGTTGACGCAAATTGTGTTTTAGTTTTATCTTTTTCTATGGATTGGCAGTGCTGTGAGTGGTGACTTGTATTTCCTGTTGACCGAACAAAAGGGATGTGATATGATGGTGATGTTACGAAATATAGTGCCAGTGACTCAAATGTAATCATAAAATGTTTTCATTAATTTCAATATTTTAATTATGATATGTTAATGGCGAAATCATTTAACGCTTTATGATATATATATATTTCTTGTAAACAATACTGCTTATGGATATTTTTTAAAATAATCCTCTGGTGTGACTAGCGCAAGCTTACCGACGCTAGAGAGAGAAGGCGGTAACGGGGTGTGCTGGAAGACGCCATCAGAAAGGAATGACGTAAAACGACTCGGCAAAGAAATCCGTCGTTTATTTGGCCATCACTTATGATATTGTATTCAAATATGTACGAGTGAAGTGTGGAACTTATTTCATTTCGTCACATACATATGTCAATGTAAATTACAATGAAAACGCTTCAAAATAACTTAATTTGTCTACGATTGAAGACGCCACGTCGTATCAGTTCCTTGTAAAGGTTACTCTTTTAGAACAAATACCAATTCCATTGCTGAGTTTTGCTCATATTAGCAATGAAATAACGTAAGTAAAACAAGGAATAAATTTACTTCTTCAATTGTTCATCAGCGCACCACAAGTAATTTTATTGTCGACTATCCAGCCGTACAATGGAAATTGGAGTTATTCAAGGAAATTTGAAACCTATTCAAAATTGGGAAGAAGAATCCAATAAGTTATTGCCCTCCTAAATAGTCCACCAACCCTCCTCTTCTCTTTGTGAAATCCCCAGAATCAAAGTGTTGTGTGAAGAAGTGCTCAGTGATTAACGTGTGTAAAATAATCATTTCTATTGTCACGCAATGAGCCGGCTTCGTCGTCATATCATATATTGAGTTGATCTTGTAAAATTCCCTTTTTTTATTTTTTTATTCTTCTATTAATAAATACAAGGGCTAAAATTCACTATGTTCATACGATAAAAGAAAAATCTGAAATACAAAACTTCTAAAGGTGTCAACGATAATCATATTAACAAAATGCAGTAGTAAGTATGTATATGAAAAGTGTAACGTTTTGTGCTTGAGTAAAACCATTTCTGTGTATATTTCTTGTTTTCAGTTGTAATCCATGTTTCTCGCATCGATCACTACCAGAACGGTAAGAATTCTGTACTTAATATCATTGCACTTGTTGTTGCACATTGCACATTGCCCATTGCACATTGCAGTTGAGGCTTTTGTTATACAGTAATGTCAATCATAAGCACTCTCCCTTAATATGTCACATTAAGGTGGGCCAAAATATAAAACGAACAGTAAGCGATTGTCGACAAGCTTTATTTTATTCCTTGTGATGTATACAAATAACCAACGAAATTTCAGTATAATTAAGTCATATTTACAGGTCGCTTCATTTTTGCCTTGTTTTAGTTATTGTAGGATTAAAAGTGGATCTGAAAAGGCATGGGGACGCATTCGGTCACGCTGTCTAGCGTGCCTATTTTTGCCATTTGTAATATTTTAGGAAGTAGAAGATGCCATGTATATTTTTTGATGTGATGCTAACGGCGTCCCCCCATTCCCCCTCAGTTTTACCCCTGATTTGTTGCCAAAACATTTAGAAAAATGTCACTATTTGTATCCTCAATTTAAAAACCGCTTTCTTCAGTGGAGTGGAAACATTTTTAAGATGGTTTTCGACCAATCGAAGAATAAACTGTTTCTGTTCCTAGTCTTTTGTCAAGGCTTCATTATAATTTTGGATGAGACTGATACCTCTTTCAGCCACATTATTCACCACAGCCATTTATTTTGATAATTCACAAAATTCTTGAAAAAAAAGCATTATCTCGCCAGCGTTGTAGTGTTTGTTTGAGGAAAGATTGAGACTTCTCTTTGCCTTTTTTCATTAGGTCATCAAATATTGAGTGTTCTTTCTGTTACTAGATCCTCCAAATTAAGTTCTTCGGGTTTCTTTGTCAACTTAAGTCGCAGTGGAATGTTTGGTTATGCTGGCCGCTGCAGGCTTTGGACCATCTTTTCTTTTGTTTCTTCTGATACTCTCTCATCAAAAAAAAAGCTAATTCTGATAAAAGTGCAGACAAAAGCTAGAGATATCTTGAAAATGCTGCACATGCACTACTAGAAATGCAGTCCTCATAGTAAGTTTTCAAAACTGACATAAAGTTAGTCATTGAGAGGGAGGGGTTTGGTTGACAAGGGGAGCTTCATTCCACTTTTTCACATAAACAAGGCTGACAAACAGCGCTCAACATGTGATAATTTTACTTTCGCGCAGTCATCCTAAATTGAGACTAAAAAAAAAATTCAATGCTTAAATGCCTTTCCCCATCCATCTAGCGTGATGTTTTGGGTCTCGAGCTCGAAATGACTGATTGTCGTTGCATCCACCAAGAAATATGAGAAATAAACGGAAAAGTTCCTTATAATCATCTCTAGGCTTCTTGGCTTAAGGAGCACTTGGTAAATATTTTAACATCTGATATGTTTGTGCAACAATGGATTTCGTGCATAGCAAGCGTTCACCTCTGTTGCTGGGGGTTCCGGGTTCGATCCCAGCCCCCGCCAAGTGAACTTTGTGGTGGACAAACACCGTGTGCGTGGGTTTTCTCGGGCTTCTCCCGTTTCCTCCCACTTTCTTCATTCCACCATTTCATTCATCACTCATCATCACCGTCTCCATTAGCCTAACCGGCATAACCGTCGGACGTAAAACTCAAAGATTTCATTTTCATTTTTTTTTTCGTGCATAGCATCTGTGCATCACTGGACTCTCAAATAGGTCGTCAGTTGTCTTTGTAAATCATCCTGATTTACTGATGACCACTGTTTATGAAATTGTTTGAACGATGAAGTTGATAGACCTTCTGCCGGACTAAACAAACATTTGAAGATACTAGAGAGGGGCCGTGGTGTGTCAGTAGTAGAGCGTTCACCTCTGGTGCATGGGGTCCCGGGTTCAAATTCTTCTCCCGCCAAGTGAACTTTGTGGTGGACAAACGCAGTGTGCGTTGATTTCCTCGGGGTTCTCCCGTTTCCTCCTACTTTCTTCATTCCACCATTTCATTCATTTCTCAACATCACCATCTCCTTTAGCCTAGCCGGTATAATCGTGGGACGTAAAACTCAAAATTGTCATTTTATTTTTTAAGACACTAGAGAGGACTACCTCCATAACATGATGACACCATCTAATGATCACAATGAAAGCTACGAACTTATCCGGCTATCCGGCTATTAGCACAGCAACTGTGTTAAATTACATTGTAGTCTTGACGCCTATAATATAGTATACATGAATATAATACCCATTAGGAACCTAATATTTTTCTAGTGCAGCATATATTTACCTTAAATTTACGAATGAACGAGTATATACGGAGAAGGGTATACGCTATATTTTTGAGAACGGTCCAGCGTATACCTCCGAAAACTTCTAGCGTTAGTTCATTGGTAATACTACATAAACAAAAAGATTTAAAATGGAGCGACCTGTAAATATTAAGCAACAGAGCTGAAATTAAGCAAGTAAATAGGTTATGGCTAGAGAAAGAATAAGCCTTGTGGACTATTATTTTGAACAAGTTGAATTTTTGCATTTGATTTTGGACCACCCTAATGTTACATGTATCGTTTAAAAAAAATAATCCTATTCTTTCTAAAATTATTTATGTAGATCAAACAAGGAACAGAAAGAAGTAAAATTCGTCCTTATCCGTTTGTATTTCAGTTGCTATTAGTTCCTTTCGTTTTGTAGAAAAATCAAAGTACAGAATTGTGCAGGAAAATTGCTTTTGAGAAAGGAATTAAATGAAGATTGTTTAGAAAATTGAAAGGGAATCACTTGCGGTATTTGCATTTGTGATACTGCAACAATTGCGGTACTTCGAGTATTGACTTTTGTGGTATTGGGACATTTGCGGTACTATTTGATATAACTTCTTATTCTCTTTGCTAAGAGAAAATATTTTCGAGTGTTCAGTTACAGGATAAGCACGCAGTATCAACTGCTACACAACGACCAAATTTTATAACATTGGTGTAGCTAGCACTTTGTTTTAGGGGAAAATAACATGACTGTTTTAGGGGACTCGGGTTTTTGCATACTAAAAGCAGACTAAAAATCTTCTTTCAGAATATGAAACCATTATTAACTCACATACATACATACAAACTTTTCTCAGAACACAAAGAACATGTAAACTCAAATATAAGGATCAATTATACAGAAAAGTGAAAAGAAAAACATTTACTAGGATACATGGTAGACACATCCGAAAGATGTAAACAAATGCTTGTTTGTGATTGGCCAAAACTGGAAAATGTAAACAAATTCTTATCTCTTATTGGTCAAATGCCTGTCCATAATATTTAAAGGAAACTTCTAGAAATGTTTATATTTTTGTTTTCTTTCATAGCTTTCATTAACACTTTTCCAAGAACTACAGATAATTATGATGGATAGATTGAGACAACTTACAATCACAATAATAAAAACAATAAACAACGTAGCCTCTATTCTGGAAGAAACAATAATTACTCCAACTTTTGAATGTGTACCATTTTCCTCAAGAATTTCTTGACATCTTTTGAGGATACAGAATCAGTTAATGCTTTTTCTATTCTTCCGTCCAATTCTATGTACGCTTGTTGTCTACGTTTCCCTTCAATGTTTAAAGGTCTTCTTTGATACAGCTAGCTGCTGTACACAGCCTCATTTTTTAGATACTTCTAAACAACACACTTAGGAATTGATTTACTTATTAATGATTTGATTCTGTAATTCTACCTTCAACAGCATTATTCGTTCTGTGCTCTTGATTCGAGTAGTTTCACATGAATATGTCAATACCAGTATTATTTAACCGGCATTATTTCTTAATCACTGTTCTGCAAGATAATCTAAAAACCTAAAGTCTTTCGTGATGTGATGCATCTTCGATAATGGAAAGCCACCCAATAGCAATATCATCTACAGGGAGAAATGGTAGGGCAAAAGAAATTCTGAGGCGGTGCCTCACCTCTGGAACTGATTTATAGTTGAGTCCTAATTCCTGAACCTTCCTCCAAAGCACTGATTAAAATGGAACTTACACCAAGTAATGTGCGTTTCCTGGAACAGTGTTCTTCGAGATGTTATTGCTTTTTGCTCGAAACGTAATTTGCTTAATTTCGGATTCCAATTAGATATTAACCTTCACCAAACTGAAAAACTCTGATATCTCTTACTATCTCTTGCTGGTAAAAGGACGAAGATCCAAGGGACAATATTTGTTTCCTTGAAGATATGTTCCCGTTGTTGAAATTTCAATATTGTCTGTACTGAAAACCCTGATGAGAAACGCATAGTTTCTTAGATGTTTCGATTATTGTGATAGTTTCCATTAAGCAGCCCGCGTGATCTCCTCTTACATATTCATGACCTACTAAAATCACCCAAACAGAATGAATCACATATATTAGGCTGTAGCATCTGCATACCCAACCTCTTTATTAATGTATTCATTCTAATTTAGATTAACGGGGCTGAAACGGATGATTTCGGTGCACGTTCCACGGTGTGTATCGCAAATGTCCTACTGTTTAAGGGAAAGTTTTGAACAGTACCGCAAATATCCCAGAAAAACTGGTGTTCTGGTTTTACCGCAAATGTCCTGATACCTAGAAAACTAATGAGTTCAAGCAATGACCATCCGGATTCTCTAAGATTTAAGTACAGATAAGAGGGTATATAATAGAAAAGCATTCTACGTAAAAATATTGAAGCCATTGAAGAACCTTATACACAGCAGGGAACAGTAACATCTGCATTAATTGAAGATATATATACTTGAGAAACTCGGCACTACATGATGAATTATTTACAACAGTACCAGTGTTGTCAACGGCTTGAGCGGATCGGATCACGGCTCAGTAACCACCGAGCCGAGCAAAAAAGTGAGCCAAGGAAAGAACATCATTAGAAAATTAACAGGCATCATAAAAAAATGAATTTGTTAGCAAGAGTGAACCGGAGGTTTTAATATTTTATCCCATTTAGAACATGCATAAGTATAAATTAACTAAATAAGCAACTGAAAAGTTCTTCCTCCGAAAGAACATTTTACAAGCAAATGAAGAAAGTGATGAAGTGAGAATATTAAAAGTTCTGGAAAGAAATTCTGATTGACAAACGCAACTGGATTAGGCCAACTGGGGATACAACTTAAGGAAAAAAAAAGAAAAATGAAAACTTTGAGTTTTACGTCCGACGGTTATGCTAAAGGGGGTGGTTATGATGAGTAATGAATGAAGTGGGAGAACCCCGAGGAAACCCACGCACACGGTGTTTGTGCACCACAAAGTTCACTTGAAGGGTGCTGGGATCGAACCCGGAACCCCAAGCACCAGAGGTGAACGCTCTACCACTGAGCCACCGGGGCCCTTAAGGAAAAGGAAAGAAAAGCGCACCACAGACAATAACTCTAGAGTTATGGGGAAAGTTGTCCAAATAGACTTTTCTTTTTATTTACATTTAAAAAGAAATAAAATATATTTCCATGACGGAATAAAATTCCACTAATATAATAGACATCTAAATTAGAAATAGCAAAAGACAGCTGAAAGTACGGAGAAAACAGTAATTTCACATCAGGTTCCAAAGAGAATACACAACAGCAAGCGAGTAAGTAGACAACAGCGTTACTTCTCCTGTGGTTCTGTCCCGAGCGAGTGTCAAAGGTGACGTCATTGCACGAGTAGGACAGAAACGCGTTCAGTGATGAACTTACCAAGGCAGTAACTACTGTATTTACTCCACGGAGTCCGACACTCTATAAAGTGCCTTTTATCTATACAGGATTATGCGCGATCAACATTATAACTATTACATTTTTCATTCTCTGTTGCAAGAAAATAATTGACATAAGGATAGGACCTGTACTTAAACGAAAAATTACATAAACGGTCTGGTAGTTTTAGATAGAACGATCCGTCAACTGGAGGTGGGGTAAGTTCTCAAATATTTAAATATACGACATCTTATGTAGGTGCACTACGCAACCAGTTACTAGAGAACAAGCCCCGAAGTAAGACTGGTATCAAAACGATACAATACGAGACTACTTACAGTATTAGTCACCTTTCAATCGACAAATAGCTATCTCAGTCTCGTCTCGATAGTTCCGAAGTAAATTGTGTGAAATTACTGCACAATAAATTCGACAGTAGATAAATAAAATATACCTCCAAAAGTTCTCCCTATTACGTCAGAATTTATCCTGGATGCACCATTTTATACTAGATAAAGTATGAATTAGCAATTCATATACAATATTCAAAAATGCATATGTCTATTTCCATTAAATATAACCATTAGATATATTTGAGATTAGTTTTCCCAGTAGAATACGTATTTGAATCGGAATGAAATAGTACGAATCCATTTCCAGCAGGAGCAACTGAATAAACTTGCCGCTAACGAAGAATAAAGCCTTGGGCTTTCTTGGTATCGGGAGTGTCATTATTCACTTCAGCGACCCCGAAAACTATTGAATAGACACTCATATCTTTCAATTTCGAATTTTTAGGACGTCGAAAGCTTTGGATTTAACATTAATATCGTTCATTTTCGATTATTTTTACATGTTCCTGTGTCTCGCATAATCGAACTAGAGGTGATACGGGTTTCGATTCCCGTCAGGAGTCGTGTGGTTCGGGTTCCACGTTAAGTCGTAGATGCATGCCTTGTATAGAGTAGTAGCTGAAAGACACGTTGAACTCTATATCACCTCACCTCGTGAGATATTCTACGTTTGCATAATTGCTAAACCACTTTTCTTCCTTTCAATCTCCTCCTTCCTCTTAGGACACGCATAGGTTCAAACCGAAACATTCTTCACGGTTGGAGGACGAAAGACTACTGTACCATACTGTACAACCCTTATGGGAATAGGTAGTGAATTACGCAGTTTGAATAGCACGCACGAATAAACCACGCTTACATTTATTATATATAATTAATAAAATCTCATATTAGGACTTACTCTGCACGTCAAACTTTTAACATATGCGACTTTTTAAATTCTTATCTTCTTCTTCTGCTTTATTATTATTATTATTATTATTATTATTATTATTATTATTATTATTATTATTATTATTATTATTATTATTATTATTATTATTATTATTATTATTATTGCAATAGCTATATGAAGCAATTATCTCGGCAAACTTGGTTAATACACATCATTCAGCAACCAGTAGTTGTAGAAATCAGGCTTTTCCAACAGATGTTGTTAGCTCAATCGGTAGAGCGCTGAGCCATGGATTCAAGGGTTGCGAGTTCGAATCTAGTCTGTCAAAAGATTTTTTTCCTTATATAATTCTTGAAATGGAAATGTTTCTCTCTTCATCTTTATCTCGTAAATCTGAATTGGGATCTTTGGATGTGAAAGAAAAAGTATACTAGAATATAAGAAAATAGAGTTAAATTACATGATACCCTTTGCAATTTTTAAATATATTTTCACCTATCTAGGACGTTTCTAAAAAGTTCAGACTTCTAGACCTCCTTTTCGCTCTCTTATGTGACCTTTAACTAATTTCTACAGTTACTTAGTGAATCACATATACATATATTACAGATGTCGTATCTCTTTCTCTTCTCTCTACATCAAGTCTGGAGATGAATGTTTTGACAATAGGTTACAGGCACGATTTTAAAAAATAATACGATCTTCGATATCAGTGATACATATTGTGGTGTTTAACTTAACATATAAAACAATAAAAAGAAAAACTGAGAATACGAATCTTTTCGTGCACTGATGCTTCAATAACAGTGAACTGATGCTTCAAATCTGTGTCTTTACTCCCTTCACATATGTTAATTCCCTAGTCAAAATAAAAACTCTTCAAAATTAATCACAAATTCTTATACAACCATCCCTTCCTTGGAGTACTGCGCGGTCACATACCCGTCACTGCGATGTAAAGGCACTTATGGCGACGAGGATACATACTTCTAACAACTTCAGTTTGATGTGTTAGGTCCTGTATATCATTTCTAGCTATATATTTTTAAATTTGTAATCAATTTTGGATTTTTTTGCATGTATATGCCTATTCCACACAACATGCGATAACCATGTGTACTAACACGTGTTAATTGTAAACATACACAACGCAGAAGGCGGACCGCATCGTCAAGAGTTGGAAGGACGAGGATCACCGAAGGAAGTCGACACTTCAGGATAAAAGGGAGCTGCAAGCCTCGACCAGTATCGATCTGCCCAGGTTGATCGAACCACCTAAAACCCCTCTCACGACGCTTCGTCACCGAGAGAGAGACATCATTTTTACCCCTCTCACGACGCCTGTCACAGAAAAACCTCACCTGCAAATTCCCACGACGCTACAGCACCAGGTTCCTATCTTAATCTAACCCAGTTTATTAGGAGAAAATACTTATTGTAAATTAAAGAAGAATTTTATAATAAAATTGTGAACGGAAAGTCCAAATCCCGAGTACCTTAATTGCTCTACACGAAATAATTTTTCACTATCTACCTATTTATCTACCTATCTACCTATCTATCTATCTATCTATCTGTAGCTGCTTGAGGTCTATTTCGGTCTAAGTACTAGATATTTCTTTTCTTTACAGATATTCAAAGTGTAGCTGTAATTGTAGAGTCTATCGTAAGATTCTACTTATGATTAAAGGTAAAAATTAATGAAACGATATAATGCTTTGATATACTCTTTTTGTTAGAACATTTTGCTTTATCAATATTTCTAGTGTATTTTATGTAAAATGTCTCGTATTTGAAAGGGAGTGAGATGTGATTCCACCATTTTAAATTAAAATAGTTATTAAAAGGTTTATCTACTATATTATCGATTCACATAAAGAATTTCGCGTTTTTTCAGCAATAAAGTCCCTTTGAACCAGTAAAACACACCAAAGCTCTCTTTGAAGTCACAAAATCGAAGGACAAAACAGGTTTTTCTTTTGCGTCAAATCTGGTTCATAATAATAATATATTACAAGATATATTACCATAGAGAATTTCGTTAATTTACTACTTTAAAAAGTTATATCAATACAATATTTATCGTTTAAGAAGGTTTATTACGGACTTCATTTGCAGATAATTTTCAAACAATATTTAATAATTTATGTTTTTCATCATATCTAAGTAAAATTTTGTCATTTACGCTAGCCATCATACAAGTGTTATTGCAAAGTAACATAGTAAATAAATGGAAAATAAAAAATAAAACGCAACCAATATTTTTGGTCATAGGTGTAATGGGAACATTTTCTGGTTATTTCATAGTATTGCAACTCATTGAATTTCTTATTTAAGAACTTAACCAAAGCAAATCGCACCACAACCATATGAATATTGTCTCCGCTTAAACATTTCTTAAATATTATAAATGGAACATTAAAGTTGGTCATAGCCACCAACATCAAGGTATTAGATTTCAACATAAAGTACCCAACCGAATTTCTGCAAATTATCTCTAAATAAAGCTTACACTTTTATCGTTTTATTTGTTAGTACAATTAAAGTCAGGAAAATACATTAACATTCTTTTTAACCGAAAATATAATTTCAATTCTAGTGCTTCGAGCAATTAAAAAAAGAAAGAAATCTCTCGGAGAAATTGTATCTGGTAAGAATTTTAGGAATCGTTACAGCGCTTAGGTCTATATTAGCGTTTGTTCATCCATTACACTCAAACTAAATAAATACATTATGCAAAATCCTTTTCAGATATGTAATTATCTCGTGAAAGTCATATTACTGTTATCCTTACAGAGTATTCATTTCCAACTCGTCTATATACAATAGTAGCAGGCTTTTACGATCAGAATCAGGAGAGAGAGAATGAGAACAAGTTGAAAAAGCAATGAAATGAAATTTTTCAGTTTAACATCTCATGGCTATGCCCGTTAGGCTAAAGGAGACAATGACTAAGGCAAGTGAATGATGATGGGAGAATTGGTGTAATGAGATTTCGAAGGAAACGGGATTATCCCGAGAAAACGCACAGACATGATGTTGTTCGCTATAAACTTACTTCGCCGGGGATAAAAAGGACAACTCGCACCAGAGAGAAGCACCCTATTACTGATCCGCAATGTCCCTGTTAGAATAGGTCGAGAAGAAAACCGCAGGGAATGATGAAGGTGAAATTGCATATAAAAATGTTTGGCATTATTGGGTTAATCACGAATACACGAACAGTGCATCTGCAAAACCATCGACTTCGTCTTGTTTTACTGTATTTTATCAACAATAAGTTTGCTGCTTCCTTGCGTTCTACCTGTGGTCCGCTGGGAACACGAGCAACAAATTGTAACGTCGCATAGTATCCAGTGGGTAGTGACTGCTATAGAAGGATATATTGTATCACTATCCGAACTGTCGGTATTAAAAATTCTTAATTTATAGTTGCATTGACACGAAATGCTCGACTCAGGACCATAGGCGTCAGAACGTGGACGTTCCAGGACTCAGTGCCCATTTGACTTTCTTACTGGGTATTTAGCACAAATTGGATTTCTGCGTTGAAATTAATATCGAATGTAAAATTTTTATACCAATAAAATAAGTAGGTAATATAAAATGGGCTTCAGCATTGAGTATAATTGATTTAATTACACGTTACAATTTTAAAATTTAATTTAAAACAATGACCAATGCTTCTCACTTATTTAATATAGAAAATTAAAATTTTAATTTTCAGTCTAAGATCAATAAAAATGTTTAATTGTGGTATGAAAAAAATTGACTACTTTGCAGTTTGAAACGAATTTTACACTTCATTTGATTTCAGATGTCAGTGTCCCTTCCTTGATAGGCTTCTATACATCTCAAAGGGTAATCTTAGATTGATAACGACTAATCTATTGAATCTGTTGAAAAAATTAGAATGAAAACTTTTGTAACTTTTCATCAAAAACCGCAGATGGGCACCCACTGAAACAATAAGTGAGTTTTGTTTCATAGTGCAAAAGTATGGTAGACTTCCAAACTCTAGGAGTTCAGTACTCAAACTTAAAGTAGTACATCTCTAACTATTGTTCCTAATAGATTAATTAATACGATCACAGATAGAATACATTCCTTGGACATTGAATCCATAGCAGAACGTCGTTACTCGCTGTGCTTTACTGTTTCGGTAAATGTTGAATCTGGAAATCGTTAATTTGAAAAACTTTCGGATTGCATAGACGGTTAGTGGAGAAGATAGAACATACGTTTATGGAGCTCGATATCTCTTATCATTCTTCCTCTGGGGAATTCAGTACTGGAACGGGAAGTAGTAGTAAATTTCACGACTTTCGGCATAGGTGGAGTCTTGTGGGCTATGAATATATATTCTCTTGACCCCCTGAATTGTTTCTATAAAACAATGTGACGCTACATAGACCTAGAACCATTTTTATTCTATGGCGAGCAATGTTCAAACTAGAAGTGGTTAATTTGAATCACTTCCGATTTGAATACATGGTTAATGAAGGAGATGGGACCTACTCTTGGGACGATGAATCAATTGCAGCATCTTGATATCCCTTACAGTATTTGTTCTATGAAATACAGTTTTCAAACCAGAAATAGTAGTAAATTTGAACCACTTCCGGTTTTGGTAGTGTTGCAGGTTGCGAATATATGCTTTACTGATACACTGAATCTATTGCAGAGCACCATATATCACTTTTGTTGTATAACTATAAATTTTGAAACCGGAAATGATGATTACTTCCGATTTGAGTAGAGTATTGATGAAGAAGGTGAGACCTATTCTTTGGACAATAAATCGATCCATGTGGAAATTAGTATTGAAATCGGAAGCAATAGTAACTTCCAACCACTCTCGGTTTGGGATAGTTATTTTATGTTGCCCGTTTTGATCCTATGGTGATAAACGTTGAAATATGGAGAGATTAATTTGAACCAGTTGAATGGACAGTTACTGGAGGAGATAGTATCTATTCTTTGGACACGGATCCGATTTCGAGATAACGGACCTCGATATCTCTTAATATCCTTGTTCTGCCGACAGACGGTCAGACGGAGAAAGTTGTTCTATAAGTCAATTCTTATACTCAAGAATCAAATATGACGATGAAAACCTTTATGTGCAATAAAATTTGTCAGTATTTCGAAATGTGTGGAAATGAATTTTGAAATTACATAGTAGAAACACTTTAAATTTCCGAGGTTGGATTCAAGTTTAGTGTCTCATTTTAGCAACGAGGTTATGTAAAATGAGGATCGATAGCTTATTGTGGTATCCGTACCAAAGATCTCTCACCATAAATCGAATCAGGATGTTCCGTGTCAGAAGCGCGTATGCTAACCATATGGCCAAAAGGAAGAGCTCCTATGGGTGTATTATTATTATTATTGTTATTATTATTATTATTATTATTATTACCAGAACGTTATATTTGAACTGGAGAAAGATACAGAAGATGCCTGAGGGTAAAACTTGGGCCTTCTGCATTATTTTTTCCTAGATTGATCTGGGGTGACTGTTGCTACATGACTGTTGCAGTTTATTTAATCCCTCTATTTCTCAGAAGGTTAAGGCTAGGAATGATCTACCTTGTATTCCGTCGGTTAGTGTTGGCCGTGTTGATTCTACTTACCTAAGAACCTCTACCTTGGAGCCAGATGTCCCTTCATTTCTGTCTAACGGTTGGCAATTATCAAGTATTAATGGTAACAATAATATTAGTAACTGTTCAAAGTCCTTGCGTTTGTCAGACTTGAGTCACTTTCCTGAATTTACAGGGAATGTATTGGAAATTTCTCCACTCGATTTCTTGCAATAGTTAGAGCAGAATATCAAATTGTTGAATCTTGACCCGGAATATCAAGTGTTGGTAGCTATGAGAGCCATGAAAGACTCCGCTATGAGAGCCCTGTTGGATCTCACAGGTCTCAGATCAAATTCATTCGTACCAGGATTTCAAGCGTCTTTTTGTGTCTCAGTACTTAAACTCGAAGGTTTGTAAGGCTCAATGGAATTATCTGTTGTCCACTAAGTATAACCCTAGCATTCACGGAAAAGCTTTTGAGTTTGTGTGGAAACTTTCCAAAGGTTTAAAGACGCTCAAGAACAACATGTCTCCAATAGAGTTAGTGGATTATCTAATTGACACATTACCACCAGATTATCAGTTTACGTTAAGCCAGGTGGAAATTACTTCAGTATCTGAGCTAGATGCACGATTAATGACACTTGAGGTGCCTGATAAAACTAAGTTATTGAACAGCCCCCTAGTTTCTCTAGAATCTTAGTGTTAAGCGCAAAGCAGGTAATGACAATGATCATTCTAGTAAAATTAAGAAACGGAATGTACATTTTGATGTCAATCTTGCTACTACTATGATTAATGAGAATAACAATGAACAAGGTAGTTCCGGTGTAAATTCTGATTCTCAAAATAAGATCTTGACTAAAGAGAAATGGGCTCAGGTAGGCTATGCCAATGTTAACGATTATTTAGGTGATAATCCTTCTGGTACTAACAATCGTAACAATAACGCTAGCTTTAGGCGCAATAATAAAAGGAGGTTTCAATTTGGTAATCGTAATAATAGCAGCAGTAATACTAATTTTAATAATAGACAAGGTAATAATTGTTGTCAAGCCAGACAAAATATTCGTAATGTTAGAAGAGTCAATGTTAGAAATTGAAGCATTAATAACGGTTCTGTTAGAAACAATAATAATCAGTCAGTTATGCCAGCTCAAGGAAATTCTTGTGAACTGGCCGAATCTACTACATTTCTTGTACTTCTGCTCATTGTCCTAATTTAAGAGACAATCATGAAAGTATTGGTGTAAATTCACAGACTGTTTCTGGGCCTTATACTCAATGTAATTCAGTTTTAAATTAACAGGGCAGACTCCTGATTGGTCGCCCGGAGCCTGCCAAAATTTCAGTCAGCGACCAGAAACTACATAATCTAATAGGGGTAACGGTACATGGTTCACCCAGTCTCCTCTTCAGGTCTTCTTTATTTTAAATGAAAGCTCATCTTATGATGCTAATGAACATAGTGCTCTCATAAAGTCGCCATATTTGTCAGGTCAGATAGCAGGCTTATCCTTATCTTGTATAATAAACAGCGATTGTGAAGCCAATTTATTAAGCCAATTTATGATAAGTGGGAAAGAATATTAGAAGCTCTACCTACTGCTAAACTAGTTCCAGCTAAACATGTAACTTTACAAGCTTTTGTGGGTGATAACAAACACCGAGTCAAGGGTCAGAAGACTTTTTACCGAGAATTTTCTGGTCATGTTCTTGAAGTTCCGTTCTTTATTCTGGAAGGCATGAAGTCGGACGTTCTCCTTGGAACGCCTTTTCTGAACAAATACAATTGTGTGGTAGACTTTTCAAACCGTATTCTCACCTTTAAGGATCTCGATGGTAAGATAGCGACGTTAAATTTGAACTCTTTATGGAAAAGTACAGTTGAACCTGAACCTATTGTACAAGAAGTGAACCAGGAGGAAGATTACCTTGTACCAGTGTTTGAGATTCAAGATACCATTCTTTCTAAAACCGATTGACCTGATGATGTTAAGTGTAAATTAGCAGACTTACTCTTTCGTTATAGAGATTTATTCTTCGAGCGGCCTAAAAATATGAAAACAAGCCTTTAAAGATAGAGCTTACTGACAGCGAACCAGTGGTGTGGAAACCTGATCCAATAGCCTATTCGATGCGAGAACCCTTCACGAAACTCTTGCAAAAGTGGCTCGAATGGGGAGTAATAGAAGAAATGTTATCTCCTTACTTAAATCCCGTACACTGTGTGTTCAAGGCAGGTAAAGAATCAATCAGACCTACTTTGGATTTGAGACATTTAAATAGGAAAATCATCACTGCTAATGTACGTTTGGAGCCTATACAAGACATTCTAGCTCGCCTCAAGGGTTCCATTGTGTTCTCTTGTTTTGACTGCAAGGATGGATATTACTGTCTACCTCTGGAAGAGGAATTATACGAGAGGATAGCCTTCTTATTTGAAGGAAGCCAATACTGTTTTCGATACTTAGTTATGGGACTGAAATCCGCCACGAATTAGTTACAGTTTGTTATGAACAGCAATTTTGATTTCTCAACCAAGCATTTTGTTTCATGTTACTTGGATGACCTCCTCTTTTTTTCACCTGCTGCAGATCAGCACTTTGAACATCTTGAATTTATCTAGTACACTTTGAATAAGTTGAACTTTTCTTCGAATTTACGGGGGAACTTACTTTTCTTCGATTACTTCTTCTTGCTGGCCTAGAAAGAAATTGGGATGTACCGGTAAAAGAATTGTAAGAAATCTTCACATGTATTCAAATCCACTTTATCGAACTACCATGTCGGTAAAAAGATTCTTGAATATACTGCGAGTAATGAGATTTGATGACAAGCGTACACGGGATACTAGGCTAAAAACTGACGGCCTTGCTGCCATAAGTTTGGTATGGGATATGTTCATGAAGAATTGCTCCGAAACTATGATTCCAGACATTTATCTAACCATTGACGAAAAGTTGCTGCCATACAGAGGCCGATGTAGTTTATTCAGTATATGCCCCAAAAGACAGGGAAATACGGAATCAAAATATTCTGGATGTGTTCTGCTAAATCTGGTTATGCATACATTGGAATGGTGTACACAGGTCGCAAACCTGAGCAGCAAGTACAAACTAACCTATCACAATATGTTGTTCTAAAGCTATCTGAATCTTTGAAGAACTTTCCAGAGAGAAATATTAAAACAGCCAATTATTTCACAAGTTTATCTCTTGCTAAAGAGTTGTTACGTAATAAGATTACATTAGTTGGAACCAGTGGCGGCGGTTGGACGTTAGAAGTGGGGGGGCAAGACATGATCTGAACAATTGTATATCAATGTTAGATTTCCTGATTGTTTCTAACACTGTTTCATGAAAGGTTGTATAACTAATAGGATACTATCTTTTTTCACTTAAAATGCCGTATATCGTATTTCTATTTTATTAAGTAAATTCATAAGAGCAATACAGGTAGGTACCTAGCCCTTTATACTCTTAAACAACGAAAGTGTAAGAAGACATTTGAGTTCTTGTTCATGAACATCTTAAAATTCTGTCTGGAAAATTGTGTGATCAGATTATTTAATAAATTTGCAAAATAAATAAATAAAAGGGATAATATTAATCATAATAGTAATGATAATGACGCATGTTTTGCACAATTTATATTGAAACTGAGAATTAATGAACAATTTATACTTTTAATTCCACACATGCTATTAAATGAATGTTTTTAGTCTTAGAAAATGAAATACAGTAATTATTGCAAGCATATGCTATGACATTTAAAGAAATATGCAATTGCAATATTAATTGCTTTGAATTGCAATTAAAACGCAATTCCTGTAGCTTTCTTAACTCCAAGGGAAGACAAATAACCAATATGTACTCATGCAACGGCAAATATCATATGGCACCATTTTTTTCTATGAAACAGTAATACATACAAAACCTTTACTAGGGTGTCCACATTCTGCAAAATAAGTGCAAGTCAGGGAAAAGTCAGGGAAGTAAAAGTGTATCAGGTGAAGTCAGGGAAATGGCAGAATGGTGAGGGAAAGTCAGGAGAAAATCGATTTAGGTCCATTGTTCAATTATTGAATTTATGAAATAGGGTTGATTCTTTACATTAACACTGGATGCAAAATGTGGTGTTCTCAATGATGATATTCAGGGAGTCAGTGTTGTCTGATATAGTCGTTGAAACTAATTTTCTGCGAAAAATACATCTAACTACTTTCTGGCATATTTGCTCAAAAGGGTAGACGCTGTTCTAGAAGAATTGCATGGTGCCAAGAGGATATCTGGACAAGTGGCTGAGAACGCGAAGAAATAGTATCTCCAGCTCACAGTGAAAGCTCAGACTGAAGAATTTAAGGAACACTCGAATGAATTTATAGCCAATCATAGAGATGGTATTGGATTTGATGAGTTTTTTTAAATAAGTCTTAGGAAATGGGAAGAACTTCGTTGACTTATGGTCAGTTATG
Organism: Thermobia domestica; assembly: GCF_964235325.1. Classification (NCBI taxonomy): domain Eukaryota; kingdom Metazoa; phylum Arthropoda; class Insecta; order Zygentoma; family Lepismatidae; genus Thermobia; species Thermobia domestica. The sequence continues at coordinate 85,729,739 of NC_137457.1, read as the reverse complement.
AAATGTTTTATCTTCTTTCACGGAAACGCATTTTTTGAAAGTGGTTTCACAATAAATAAAATTCTCATTGTTGACAACTTACAAGAAGAATCTCTGGTGGCTCAACGGATCATACATGATTCTGTGATGAGAATATATGGATCATCAGGATTAATAATTACAAGAGGTATGATAAATTCAGTGAGAAGTTCAATAAGATAATATCAGGTGTATTTGGAAAAGAAAAGAAAAATAAATGCTAAAGACGAGAAGAAGAGGGAGAAACGGGAGATTCAGCAACAACTAAAGGAGCTGGAGGAAGAAAAGAAAATTAACATGCGAAGACAAGGACATTCAGATCAATGAGAAGACAACTATGCGAGAAAATATGAAAACAAATTTCAAAATTTGTTGCATTTACCAACTGCACCAGCAAAAGTATGTGTTACATAATGTGTGTGTGTTCCTTTTTTTTAATAATCAGTAAAATCATGTATGAACTGTTTATTGTTATAGACAATATTATAATGCTGTGCAATTGGTATTATAATGTGTATTTTTTTCATATCTTAAGCACTCTGTATACTGCACACTTTCGTTTGTAACTTTACATTTTGTGTAATATGTAGGCCTAATCAATAATGGCCTAATGCACATATTTGTAAATTTACATTCCTTTGCAAAGAAAATTGAAAAAGAAATAAACAGAAGTGGAATAGAACAAGGCCAACTATGGGGAATGTGGAGCCTGAGGTTTCTTTCTTTTTTCTATATTTTTAAGTTATTCAGGGGTCAGGTAAATCTGCAACTTTTGTCATGGAAAGTCAGGGAAAAGTCAGAGAACTTTTCTCCAAATTGTATGGTTACCCTGTTTACATCTCCAAATGAAATAATATAAATTAGGGCACTTCAAAAAAGTGGGGGGCAACTGCCCCCTCTTGCCTCCCCCTAATCGCCCCCCATGGTTGGAACAATTAGAAAACACAGGAGGGAAGTGCCTACAATTATGCTATCAGCTAAAAATTGACAAATTTATTCGTCTGAATTTGTTTTCATTCCACAAGCGACAATGGTCAGTTTTGTAACGAAGAAACATAAAGCTGTTATTTTATTTTATTGTCTTCTATGCATGGAGATGCTTCAATAGATTCTGAAAGTGTCAAACAAAGGCCAGAAATAATATTTTATACCAAAGCCAATGGTGTTGTCGATACTATGGACAAATTGGTACGCACATACACAACAAAGAGGCAAACCAGGCGGTGCCTATGACTTTGCTTTTCAACATGCTAGATGTCGGAGGAAATAACGCATATATAACGTACATAACTTGCAATCCTGACTACGAAGGAAATGCTACTGACCGCCGTAGAAAATTCCTGAAAGAGCATGACATGTTGGAACCTCAGATGGAAAGGTGTGTGCTGATTCCTGACTTGAAGAGGAGTGTAGTGGATGCTTTGAGAAGATGTGGTATAACACTAGGACCACAAGAAGACCGTGCCAGAATTTCAAGGAAAAGGAAGCGATGCTCAGTTTGTCCTACGTCAGAGGATAAGAAAACGTCTACTGTCTGCTATAAATGTCAAAGATTCATCTGCACAGTTCATACTGTGTCTTTGTGTGAAGAATTTGCGTAGGGTAAAAATGTAGAGTACTTGTGTAGTGAAAGTACGTTATTACTTGTTGCTAATAATTTCTAATAGCATTAAAATTTACCTTTGTACAACATGTTACGATATGAATAATGAAATATTATTCTGAATTGCAATCAATAGTGTATTTTTACTACAATAGCATGCCTATGAACAAGTAGACATTTCCTTGTACACATAATCCCTTGTACAACCTTCAAGCACTTTACGACCGTGTGAGAAAATAGCGATAAACAAACATAAATTTTGAATAAAAATTCCAACTTCTTTAATTACAATAGTAAACCTGTGAACAGGTACACATATGCACTTGTACAAATAAGTTCTTGTACACATAAGCCCTTGTACAAACTTCAAGCACATTAGAACCATGTTAGAAACTAGAGATATAGCAAACATCATTTCCGAATCAAAATCTCCAATTTCCTAAAGATTAAACATCATAAAGAGCACCGGGTTTGGTGCTGGTGGCTTGCTATGGCTTGCTTGTATTTAATAAAGAATAAAACAAACATGACTATGTTGCTAAAAATGTGCAAGACTGAAATAGTAACCACAATTCTTTTGCCCCAAATACTCGCAAATTGTGTTCTTGATTAAAGATAAACCTAAAATACCAAAACAATGGAATTTTGGAGTGTTGGGTACCTTGGCTTCAAATTCTTTTTTCAGTCCCCTTTTAAAAAATCCTAGTTACGCCACTACTTGTTGGGTGCAAACAGCCAATGATCGTACAGATCACGCCCATGCCCATGGGGCCTGAGCTTCCCTGAAATTATGAGTTTGAGAATGAATTTCGTAATGAAGAGTAATTGCCTTCATTCGTTCTTAAAGTTGCTTGTATCCGAGGTATGTTCCGTCCTTCATTTATAAATGTGGTGTTATATAAAGTCATAACTTCAATATCTTCTTTCTGCATCTAATAAGTTCTTTTCATTAAAAGTTGAATATCAACAAGCATTTGCCAACCATTATTTATTTTTTTTTAAATCTATGTCCTCTACCAATTGTAAATCAGACATATTGAAAGAAAGGCACGAAAAGTCAAGCTTTATTTCTAAAGAAATGAAATGAAATATCTAGTTTAATGTCCGACGATTATGCGCCAAAGCTAAGGGACGGTTCTGTTGAGAAATAAATGAAACTCTGCAATGAAGAAAGTTGGAGGGAACGGGAGAACCCCGAGAAAACCCACGCAGATGGTGTTTGTTCATCACAAAGCTCACATGGCGCGAGCTGGGATCGAACCAGAGACCCCACGCACCAGACGTGAACGCTCTACCACTGAGCCAACGCGGTCCCCTTTATTTCTAAAAAAAATTGATATTTTGTGCGCATAGCCAAGGACGTACGCAGGGAGTGGGTCCTTGAGGTCCGGACTCCCCCTCGAAATCCGAACTTCTTTGTCAATTTAGTCTAATTTTAGGTACAAAGTTTTGTATAATTTAGCCCGAAATTGTGTTTGGACCCCCACCGAGTGATGGGTAAATTCCCGGGAAGATATTTTTCGGGAATATTCCCAGGGAAGATTCCCAAAAATGGGAATTTTTCCGGGAATTTATGTACAATCACAAAGAAAATTGCATTCTATTACTATATTATAATTTCAAAGTTAATTCATTTTTATATCACAGTATATTATTACTGTTTCCACCAGATGAGTCTTTAAAATGTATATTCTGAACGATGTTACGTTATTTTATTAATATTTTATTATATTTAGAGAGTGGATATTTATTTACAATATGTTCTATGAAATTAAATATGTTTCAAAAATGGTATTGTAAGTCCACATATTTTTAAACCGCTAAACAGTTTAAATTTACATGTAAATGTATGTTCTAAACTTGACTCTACTATTAATATTATAAACACATTAAACTTTTAAATGTTATAAACAAATTAGGTTGAGTAACTGCCAGAAGACACATGTCCCACCATTTTGTCAGCATTTGCGCACAAATATGTATGTTCACAATATTTGCCAGATATATTCCTATCTTTATAATTTTGCATGTATCATTGCCACACAGACCTTTCTTCCTGCCCATTTCTCGAAATTTCATGCATTAATTCACATGCAAAAGAAGTCTGAGTACCTCTTCAGATATTCGACTCAGAGAGAGGAGACAGACCGACGTCAATTACTGACGATGGTTCAGGGTTTATTAATAGTAGTTCATCTCTATTTCTACACAGTTCTACATTACTTTACGAAATGGATCCTTTCCATCATTTGTAAATTAGTACTTTGCTACTTTTGGCTATTGTTTAGTTTTGGTGGGCCAGATTTTAAACCTATTTTTTGCGATAATCTATTCCGATGCGGTAGTTTTATGGCTTCATACGTTACCAACATTAAATTCAGACAGCATTGCCGAGCGAGCGTAAGCGAGTGAATTCGGTTAGAGCACCGCAGGGCACGTTGTTTGCTATCTTCGTTACCAACAATTCAGTTTCTCTTCCCACATAAATCACTTCCACTTACCTTTACAGTTTGTACAAATTCTCTACTGCCCTAAAAAATTGTGTTCGATACCTTCTTGACTACTTGAACACCACTATCAACTCATTTCTTCCGTAAATCATCCACTTTTTGCTAATTTGGCCCCCCAATACTAAACAATTACATTACTTTTAGTGTAAATGGAAATGGAACTATAAAAATCATAAAAGTACGGTCAAATAATTTTAGCCCGGAGTCAAAAGGGCTACACGTAAAAAGGACCCCCCGGTCATAAGGGCCCGAGTCAAAAGGGCCCCACGTCAAAAGGGCCCAGCGTCAAAAGGGCCCCGCGACAAAAAGGACCGAGTCAAAAGGGCCCCGGTCATAAAAGCCCGAGTCAAAAGGGCCCTGCGTCAAAATATGCCGGGTCCAAAGGGCCCCGGTCATAAGGGCCCGAGTCAAAAGGACCCTGCGATTAAAGGACCTCACGTCAAAAAAGCCTGAGATATAGTCTGAAAAACATGAGAAATATAAAAATGCTTATTAGATTAAAAGTATTCAGTGGACACCACCTGATTTGTGTTGAAAGAACGTACATGTGGATCTGTATACAGTGTTAGTCAAAGTTATTAAGACAGCCCAGTTACGATTCATGTGAACGGAGAAATTCGGGAGTAAGAAATAAAAGGAAAGAAGGAAAGAAAAAGAAAGAGGAAAAATTACTTGGAATATTTTAGATCAATAGCAGATAGTGTTACTCGTGTTAGGAAAATTTATGTACACCCAACAAAAAAAGTCTTTCCACCCTAAGTGCTCTAATTCCATAACTTGGGATCCAAGTAATTTGCAGTTGTGAAAACGCCTGGACAGATGCAACCCAATTTACACGTAACTTTTCTCGCAACTGACAACAGTTGGTAGCAATGAATCCAGTCTTTATGCAAGTAAAATTGTGAGTATATGATGCACGAAACATTTCTCCATTCTGAGATGAACCTGTCTGGTTCAGAGCGTGTTGTCCAGTGAACATCATATGTTAATATTGTTGTGTATGTAATGTATTATTTCACTATATACTGTATATTCAAAGAAATAAAAACACTGATCATACATTAATCAGAAAATGTTTGAAAGTAGATGAAAATATCAAATCAAGTACAACTGCTGGAAATAAGTTTTGAAATGATTGCCTTCATTGAGAGACCTTCCCCAATTCTCCTCATTCCAACATTTCTTTTCTTTCTGGAGGAGAGAAAATCTTGCTTGTCACACTGAGTATGTATTGAAATTGAAATTGAAACATTTGAAAAAGTTAGAACCTGACCGGGATTTGAACGCGGATCCGCCGAATATAAGTTCAATGCGCTAAACACTTACCCACCTCGTCACTTTATCTTCCGCCTAAACTCTTAGCTAGTTAAAAGCATTGCATGCAAGACTATACACAAAATACTCGTACTAATACTCGTATAAGGAGACGTTCCTTATCAGTGTCAGAAAGACTTACTCGGGGTTTCCTTCTTTAACTCAAAAACAAGTGATATAGACCTTCGTCAATGAGGAAAATATCGCGAAGCGTTCTTCAAGATGAGACTACCTCATTGTTTTTAACTGGTCCCGATTTATATTACTGCAATTCTTCCTCGCCGTATCTTCTAATTTCTAAAGAAGAAAAGCCGGCACACATTATTTTCAAATTCTTTGAATTGCATCAACACGTGTAGAAATAGTGTGTGCTATGTTTATGTAACATAGCTACTAGTTTATTTTCTTATCTTTGTATCAAGTGTGAAAGCAGAGAACTGTCATTTCAGTGACTCGGGTTCGAATCCCAGCGTGACAGTTATTTTTCTTTATTCGAAAGTATGGTTTATGTAATTGATATTATTATTATTATTATTATTATTATTATTATTATTATTATTATTATTATTATTATTATTATTATTATTATTATTATGCTTATAACTGTGTGAATTTCGATGGCAACTGTCGCCGAATATTAAAAAGTAAATATGGTAGAACTATGAAATAAAGTAAAGAGATGCGCGTAATTTTATCATAAAATTATATGTCGCAACGAATTTTATCTTATCGGAAACGGTTATCGTCGAATATACACGGTTAAAGGAGCACTCTGTTGATCAAATTAATAGAAGTTGCTAGACAAGTATTGGCCACCGGCAGAAAAAAATACAGAGTAACTGCAAGTCGAGTACGTACTATTGTACAGGAGTACGCTCAAAGACCTTTAGAGAATATCTTCCTGGCTCGGTTCACAATTTTAATTTGCAATCTACGCAAGCACTTTGAGAAAAATGTCAATCGTATTTGGCATTTGGAAAGTTAAGCAAAAATGATAATAAACTTATGTCTAATATAAGTTTGAAGAATTTCAAAACAGATTAAAGTAGCCAGAATTTTTCAATGTAAGTTCACATACTTTATATATCTGCGACTTGAGACTAAAAGGGCAAATGTCAACACGAAGTAGTTTGGAGTATATATACTATTGATATTAACATTTGCTTTTCTTGCAAAAGAAAATATCCATTTATAGGCGTTAAAAGTTGATGAACATCTCATTTTTTGCCTAAAAGTGACAGTGGCCCTTTTAGACCCAAATCACATGTTATATACATTATATAACACACACATGTTATATATATATATATATATATATATATATATAATTCAGTCGACAAGATATGAAGATTTTCCTTTCTAAAGATTCATGTTAAGTAAGTAGTTTTCAAATATAATAAATGTAATATGTTTATCTGAAAAATAGTTGTTGTTAGTAATGTATTTTTTCACTCTTTTTGTCTTGTAAGGCTTTATGCAACATTGGTACTTCTAAAATATAATGATCATACTGTAATGTTAATCAAAGTCAAGTTGTTCAAAAATATATTGTAATGTAAAATAATTATATACGTATAAAATCTGATCAGATGCAACAGAAAATAAAAACAAATGCTATTTGTTTGTAATGTTTGTCATTTGTCTTTCAGCTGATTTTAAATCCTTATTATAAGGCTTCGTGTTAGGTTAGCACTGTTAATATGTAATAAGAATAGTGTAATGTTCACCGAAGTCAAGTTTTTAATATTATATATATCTATATATATAATTTGATGAGATTTAGTGGAGTAAATATATATAATAGTTTTTAGTAAGGATTTTTTGTTTATAATATACTTCTTGTTTCAATATTTTTTATTTGATTCAATGTTAGTAAGACCTAGACAAAGAACGACGTGGACAGATGGGGTCGTTTTCAATGCAATATCGTATATCAGTGGCTCCCAATCATGTTTATCGGGCACCCTCAATGCAAGCCCTTAATACTTGACACATTTCTTACCGCTTGTTGGATACACGTACTTTTTTCTGATCTTTTACCTGATTTCAGATGCACCATTGAATTTTCAATTCGATAATAATAATAATAATAATAATAATCTCAATATATTTTTATTTTCTCTAGCAAGACTTCTGAATACCTTTGTAGTCCAATATTATTATTTACCAGCTGTATTCCTAATTAAACCACAGTTCGTATTCAAAAAATATTTTGCATTCCTACTTTTAACATATCTTTTACATAATTCGTAATATTTCTAATTAAGAATGTAATTTATTTCTGTCAGTAGCTTCTGCACTTCTGTTCATGGAAATAACATCCCATCAATGTGGGTTTTCATCGCTCCAATAGTGATAATTTTTTCGGTTCACCAGACCATGTAAGCTAAATATCACTTCACCAAAGAATACCGGAGGGAGGGGCACGGTGATTCAGTGGTAGAACTCTTAGCTCTTGTGTGTAGGACTACTGGTTCGATTCCCGGCCAAGTAAGGTTGTGGTGGACAATATTGTATACGTGAGTTTTCCAGGGGTACCCTCGTTTCCTTTTGATTTCACCCGTTGTTTCTTCATCATTCACTTGCTTTAATCATCGTCACCCTAAAGGGCATAATGTGGGACATTAAACTGACAATCTGAAAGTTACCAGACCTGGTCAGTAGGGCCCCGTGACAAAAAGATCCCACGTCACCCTCATTTTAGTAGTTGAGGGTAAGGCCGTTAGAGGTGAGGGAGGTAAAATAATTGAGCGTGAGTGTGAGGGCGCCAATGGAGGTAGAGTGTGAGAGAAGGTGAGGTGAGGGCGTCAATGGAGGGTGAGTGTTTGGGAGCATGAGGGGAGGCCATCAGTGGAGGGTGAGTGTGAGGGCGTCAATGGAGAGTAAGTGTGAGGGTAGGTAAGTGTGAGGGCGTCATTGAGGGGTGAGTGTGAGAGCGTCAATGGAGGACGAGTGTGAGGGAGGGTGAGGGGAGGGCGTCAATAGAGGGTGAGGGTGAGGTAGGGTTAGGACAAATGACCATGTCTTGTCCAGCGACTTCCGAATTTCCAACCAACCCAACGTCCGAGCTTTTTGGGTTGCCTGCCATTGCAGGAAATGGAGAATAGCAGGTGGTAATGCACTTTTGGAGTCATATATACAACAAAAAAATAATTTTAATTTAAAATAATGTACGCTAAGGAACGCAATTTTTTAAAGGTAAATATAGTTAGGTAATTCAAACATCAACTTCAGAAAATATGCACAATATAGTGGTTACCTTATTTTCTTCACTACGTTACTATAGGCTTCTAATTTAAAATAAAAAAACTTTTTGCTAAATATAATACCGTTTTAGTTCGGGGAGTGAATCTGATCCGGTGATACCAAAAAGGTATTGGGATGTAGAAGACAAAGGCTTTGATTTTTTCTCTTGTATGTTTAATATATTGTTAAAGTTTTCTTTAGGATATCAAGTATAGCACGTTTTACGTACAGCAAGTCTTACCATGTTGGAGACGAACTACTGGAAACCTGAATAAAATTTACTTCTGAAATTACTTGATATTTGAATAAAGTAAATTTGTTTCATGTTTCAGATACAATGTAAAATAATTGTCCTGCGGCTGAGATAACACTGCTAATAAGAGAACTGTATCCTAGAAGAAACAACTATAATATGACTAACATTTATGATTGAATTCGACGAAACAGTTTTTATTCTTACACAATTTTCTTTCAGAATTACTAAAGAAAAGATCCCTAGAGAAAACCCTTCCGTGCTCAGAATCCCGGTTCAAAGGATTAGACTGAACGGAAATTCCCGTTCTGCCTAAAGGTAAGATCATTGAAATTAGTTTGTACAAAGCGCTGGAGGCAATTTACACAGAACGGGAAGACACCAAACACAGTCGATGCAAGTAGATATTTTCTTGTTTCGCCAGTATATCTCTTTCAAATCTCTAGGAAAAACTATGAAGTTGATCTTCCTTAAAAGAAATCAAATATTAAACTTTAGTCAGACTTTATGAACTTAAGATTTTCAGTTGGATTTGTGTGTACTTTATTAAAATAGAATGAAATAAAATTAGATTTTTTAAAATATTTTGCATTATTTAAGACAATAAACCAGCACTAGCACCTAAAATTAAGTTTATATTTTTTAAAAAATAATTGGTAAATATGTAACAATCTACAAAAAATTGAACAAACCGACAAAATATATAAGAGCTTGAAATCTTCAGAAATTCATTTATCTGCAGCGAACAAAATTAATCAACCTTAACAGAATTTTAATAAATTGTGCCAGGATTATATTTTCGCTTTTTTTTACCTAGGAGTTTGAGCTCATGTTATCATTGACTCTCTTTTCACTTAAACGACAGTTAGATTTAAAAACTGCCTTATTCCAATCAGCTCATTCAAGTTATGACAATAGAAGCGTTCTTTATATCACAGTCTGTTACTTTATAAATATTATAGTTTCCTTCCTTTCGTCTTTAGTATTATCTTTTTCAGTCTTTAGAATTTTAAAAATAACTGAGCAGAATATCTGGAAGTAAGTATATTAAAATCTGACTACTCCTAAGGATATTCTGAGTCTTTGAATATAAACATATATTTCCAGTTAGCTTTCAGATGTCTCACATGTATAACATATACTTTTCAAACACTAAAATGCCCCTTTTGTGTTATATCATTTTAAAAAGAAACCTTAAGGCTTAAATTATATCAATACTATCATAGTTTTAACACTATAAATCAAATTAATGTTGGTTGCGCGGTGCCTCAGGGGTAGAGCGGTGCTTGGGGTCTCTTGTTCGATCCCAAATCGCGCCCTGGGTTTTCTCGAGGTTCTCCCGCTTCTTCTCACTTTTTATTCCACGATTTTACTCATCTGTCATCATCAAAGTCTCCTTTAACCTAACCGGCATACACGTGTGACGAAAAACTTAAAGATTTCATTTTTAGTTCAAATTAATGTTTTTTTATGGGAGAAAATGCATTTTTATTATAATACTAATCATTAGTGCAACGCAAAAGCATAAAAAGCATAACAGCAATTTACACATATGATTGGTACGTTGAAAATGACTGCCGTTGTCTAACAGTCAAGAATAAGCTAATTTTAAAAGTATAATTTTAGAATATAAAGCACAAAGCATAATTCAAAATATATAGCACAATTCTTGGAAAATTCTGTTTAACTGAAAGTTTAACATACTGTACTGATACTTTTTAAAACCAATATTTACAATGCATAATCATTGAGAACATAACAATCCAACAATGAAAAGCTTAGTTTTATTTTTGTAAATTTTCGGTTTAAACATTTGACGTGGAAAAGTGAAAAAGGAAAAGAAAAAGAAAACTTTCCGCTAACAATGAATAGTGCACAAGAAATCCACGCTATGTTGTTATGCGTACCTCTTGAACTTGAGCATGTTCTGTACTTTTGGGTGGCAACTTTTACTTTCCCTTATTGTATATATGCACTTCTAAGGCTAACACAAGTGATAAAAAACTTACTTGAGTAAAGCATATGTATTTACAGTGCATTAAATAGAAAGTTCATTAAATGTGAAAGAAACTGGTTGCAGAAAATATTAATAAATAGATCAAGATATTTAAAACATTGAATGTATAGTAAATAGTGTAATTAATGTAAGACAATGATTGAAATTAACAATAAAGCATAATTTGGAAAAATAAAGCATAATTAAACCAAAAATAAGGCATAATTTGAGTTGTTCTAATAATCTCTATTAAACATAGACGCATGTACTTACAGGCGCATTCATCTGGAGAGCACAACAAAGTATATTTAAATACAATTAGAATATTGTAAGTTTCATAGTTTATAATATGTAGTGTTTCAATTTTCTACTCCTTGATTCTGAGATAGGTTTTTTATATTGTTAGCCTGGTCTACTCTAGTTTGAAGTAAATGTGGTGATTGTAGCTTAATAGGAGAAGACTAAACTAAGCTTAGAGAAATATGTGAAATTTCTCTTATAGACATGCCCCTCAAAGTTAGGCAAAATGTGTACCATGGAAGTTAAGAACTAATTTAAGTTTTAATCAATGAAAATGGTATTTAATTCAGAGTGAAACATAGTGTTCATTTTGGATTAATTTATTGGACATAGAATTTAGTGTTCTCAGATTTGACGTGTTTAAATGTCTGAAAGGTTGTGAGGAATAAAAGTAAGGAAATCTGGCCAAAGAGAATGTCATTCCTAGAGTACTTCTGGGTCCATGTTGTCAAGAACCCTCCTCTGCAGCTCAGTTTTGGATATTATAAAACGTCCTTGGAAGAATGAAACTTGGTATTCGCAAAACACTCACGAATAAGAATTGTGTGCAAACTTCACTGATACTTTAAACTAAAATGACTTATTCTGCTTCGTTACTTTAAGTATTGTTCCCGGTCTTCAACTCCAACCAAGTACTCTCTTTCCAAGGAAAGAGTTTTATGTAATCGAAAACATGAGATTGCACATTTCAGAGATGTTTCATGACAATAATGATTTCCAGCCAGAACGTAAAACTCTTGAGAAAACTCAGTTGAGAAAGAACATTCTGCTGAGCAAAAATCCTTAAAATCTCCAGACTCAATCTTCCGGATAATTTAAATTTTGTCAATCTGAGAAATTTCTGGAAAAGATGAATACAAAAATTCTTACAGTGTTTCAAACATTTTCATACACAATTCTGAAAGTAAAATGCTGATTTAATAGTGATTATTCAACAGTTATATAATAACCTCATTGTGTAAATTCTCATTAACGTAATGTTAACTATGTTGCAGTATTTGCTTTTCGTAATGAAGATAACAATTCATGAGCAATGTGAATAATTTTTATAACACTATTCCCTTCTTTCTTAATCTTGTAACATGATTTTAATAAACACAAGGGATTATGTAAATAAAATTAAGTTGAATAACATAATGCATCGAAGCGTTATCAAGAATTGAAGTCCAGTACTATAATATCTAATAATATCCCATAATATCCTAGAATATCCTATAACAATATGCTTGGCCAGAATTTCGTCATTTCCTCAGAAGTGTATACGTAGGAAGAAGTATTGATCAGCATAAAGTCTTAATGCTCATATTTTAGTGTTTAGTATTATTCAAATTTTAAAAAAATCATAAAATAACGAGGAATAATTTCAAAACCTGTTTCCGCATTATTCTAAAAGTTATAATAATTTTAAAACTCCAGTAATTGTAGAAGATTACAGAAAACTATCCCAATTTGTTTCTGTTGAGTGCCATATGAAAACAATAGCATTACTTGATCTTTTCTGTACCTTTAGTTTAATTGAATTGTACTTTATACAGTGCATGTAACTGTTATACAATTATCACTAAATGCATTTCTACATAATAAATGTTTTAACAAAGGTTTCTCCAAACGTTTCATCATTATTTGGATCGAATATATTTATTAAATTAGACGGCTGTATGCAAGACATGATGCGCAACAACAGTAGCAAAACAGGCCTTGAATAGTTTCTATGGGGTTCGGAAGATGAAAGGGAAATAATGCCTGCCATAGCATGAAGCGATGCTGTAAGTTTTGAGCAGTTTGACTAAACGGAATTTAATAAAGGTCATCCAAAATCAAATTGACAGTGTGGCTTGCACTTAACTTGTCCTACAATGCTAAAGGTTAGTCTCAAAAGCTTATGTTCAAATTAATAATCTGAAAATATAACACAAAATAAAGATAAAAATAATTAATTTGAAGAATATACCAAATGCAGGATGAGCCATAATATACATTTTCAAATATAAACAGCAATAATTCAATCTTTACTTTTAAACAATTATTATTACATGAAACTACTTTAAATTAGAATTATTTACGCAATATAATTAACAAATATAACAATTTCATTCCAAATAAGATTATATTGTTTTATACAATTACTAGAATAAAAGGAATGGCCTGTGACACATCCATAGGGTGGCTGAGTCACAACAACCGATTTTGATCAAACTTGGTAGACTAATACCTTGACAGACCTTGGGAAATTAATGCAACTAACAGGAATTTAATGAAAAAGCTATACTTTCTGAGATTCAGACGATTCATGAAAGATGACATTTGTAGTGATATCTCGGGAACGGCTCCACCGAGAAAAAGTAAATTTTAAGCCATAGTAGATACATGATAGCTTTAAAACAAAATTAAAACGAATTGTTTGCTGCTGCGCAAAACTGCGCATAATGCGCAAATAATTGTGCGCATGCGCATATCTCGAAAATGTGAAGATTGCCATATATTATTCTCTTGCTTAGTTTGATAACATTACGAGTATAACATAATGCAAGAAAAAACTAGAGTCAAAGGTCAGCATTTCCAAGCAACTGAGGTTCAAAGATGTTTGGTGAGGTTTCCCACTAATACCTCCCTCTAGTTACGACACTCTGTCTGGCTTCTCAGTCATACATTTTCGTCACATCTGTGAAGAATTTATATTGTTAACGTTTATACTTGCCATATACGGGCCGTAGAGATATTAAGTACTGTAAGTCATCAATATAGCACAACAGTAACACAGTATTAAGAGAACGTAAGGGTAATTAGTAATAGTACAGGAACGCTTGTAATAGTTCATCATTACAGGAAAGCTTGTAATAGTTTTTCATTGTATGTTAGCAGGCCAAGAAAATCTTCATTTGAATGACGTTATGAACTTGAAATTCATTGTGCAACTTGAATATCTAGTTGTAACAAAATTCTAGCTTGCTCGATACGAAATAAAATTGGAGTACTAGCCACGCTACTAAAGAAAATTCATTATTTACTAAATATATGACAGAACAGTTTGCAGAATTGGCTTAACTGAATCAAATCGTTTAAATTTGTATCAGGTTTAAACTTGATCCAAATTTAACTGTCCAAGTCTACTTTTCAAAACTTAAACATAAATCGTAATTGTAAACATTCAAATTGATAAACATAAGAGTTTATTTGGAAATTAGATCGTATATATATTAACAATCATGTTAATTTAGCAATTACTTCAAAGTTAATTATAACTCACTCGATGCTTTCTATAGAAGTTGCAATCACAGATTCTATTTTTTAAGCGAGATTATCCTCTTCAGTTACTATTTTGGAAGAAATTATGTACAAAATATACTAATTTTGTACCTACTTAAAATACAGCATATTATTTCATATCGTATGTAAGTCCGTGAGAAACAGGGAATCAAAGCAAATGCTTGTTAGGTCTACATAAAGAAATTAAAGTGCTAAGAAAATACACAGAAATGTAAATCGAACTCGTAAACTTCAAAATGTCGAAAATTTAAAGTAAACATATCTCAATTACAATCCGCTATATTCAACTAAGATTGACCACATTTTCAGATCAAATCGCTTTCCAATACATCCAGGAACGTATCGACGATAATCATTCTTAATACATCTAGACAACTACGACGATGAACGTTTCAGACGTCCAAATGTCTTAACGGAAAGTCAATTTCCTGCAGCACCTCTACGGTATTTTTCACATGCTTTGACGTCATTTGGATTTTAGGAGGTCCAACGTTTCAAATCTCTTTACATAGCAACAGAATACAAAGAATGATTAATTAATAAATCTTTTCGTACAAAATATTTCCTCCGTGATGTTAGCGACCAAAGTTTTAAAAAATCGATATATTTTTAGAGTTCTGAGTAGCACTCAAAGAGTTCTAGAGTCACTGCTAGGTTAGGCCAATAGTTCCGGGTAAATACAGATTTTATAGCGATTTTAAAGTTTCGGTGCTAGCTTCACGCAAAACCAAAAATCTTAAAATGTCTATATATTTTTAGATCTCTGCAAAGCAATTTCAGTTACATCAACAGAAAGATTCGGCGTTTCTAAAACTACCTTTTAGTATTCAACCCTTTATTTTTGTTTAAGATTTTTCGTTGCTCTAAAGTGAACTCGAAATTTTTCTTCCTACATTTTAATTCGGAAATTCGAGCTATATGATCACAGACAGAACGTCCATAACAAGTGAAAAGTACATATATTTTCTTTACGCGGTGTCTATTAACGTTAAATCTATTTCTATCGTGTCAATATGTACAATGGACCCAAGGCATCACATTATGTTGCAAAAGTAACTTCTATGGGTGGAAATGGTAAAACCACTTTTCCTGAACTTTTCAAGGATTAAACTAAGATCGTTTTTTATATTTCCCCAAGGTTTCACATACTACTAAAATATCGTTGAAGTACATGCTAACTTCCAGATTTCTCTTGTCATCGAGTATTTTTCCACCGTCGTACACGGCATATTTACTTTAATTTACTTTTGTAATTTAATGTACTTTTAACACTTTAATTCCAAAACTAATTATATCTTATATTATAATTTTATTTAGTGCAAGATTTAATAGTGGTAAAGGTACATAAAATATAATGGTTTCCTCAATCTAAATGCCTTGCATCTTATATAGATGGGAATACTAATCTTCGTACGAATGCTACAATTGAATTTGGAAAAGATTTCTATAAATTACTAAATAGTTCCAAATACGGAAAGACAAAGGAGAATGTACGTAAACGTATAGATATAAAGTTAATAGTGATGAAAAAAGTGCAAAAAGTTAGTTTCGCAAGATCAGCTTCATAAGTGGGTAAAGTTAGGAGACAATTTTGCATTACTTCATACGTTTAAAAAAATCTGTCCTTTAAATAAACCGATATATGTAGAAGCCGCTGTTTTATAGTTATTAAAATTAGCAATGTACCAATTTCATTATAGTGTCATGAAACCTCGATATGGAGATAAGCTTAGTATCGCTTACATGAACACTGATGCATTTATTTATTTTATTAAAACTGAAGAATTTTATAAGGACATTAAGAAATGATTGATTATTTTGCTACTTCGCATTATCCACAACCCAACCCGTATAATATTCCATCAAAAATAAAAGTTTTAGGTAAAATGAAAGACGAAATGAGAGGTAAGCCAATTAGTGAAATTGTTTGTTTACGAGCTGAAAATTATGCGATGAAAACTGTTGGAAATAAAGAATTGAAAAAAAATGTAAAGGATCAAGAAAAATGTAGTTAAAAAACAAGTTACATTTGAAGACTATAGATCATGTTTATTTGAAAGCGAAAATATTCACTAAACCCAATATGAATTTGAAAGTTAAGATCATTATTTAACCACAAATCAGGTAACAAAAGGGCCCTAGATCCAAATGACGATAAACGAAAAATTTTAAATTTTGACGATACACACTATTCCTTGGGGGATCCTAACAAAGGTTTAACATGTGGGATTTGTATATTGTAAATCGATGGTTGAGCGCCAAAAGGGCGTAACTGCCGAATTTTCATATTTTGAGTTAATGCTATGAGGACATGTATAATGGATTGAATGTTCTTGTGCCAAGGCGCCTTAAAAAATCTCTATCGTTGTAACATTATTCGAAAATGATATAAAGGTATAACTGAGTTATTAGCATTTGGCATTAGCAAAATCTATATATATATATATATATATATATATATATATATATATATATATATATATATATATATATATATATATTACATCAGCCTGACATCCTACATCTAACGAATTTGTTATAAAGTGTGTGATAAGTGGAAGGTTTGTTGCTGTTGATTTGTGTGGGATAAAGTTATATTGATATGGTGAGATTACGAGTTGGGTGTGGTCAATTATCCTTCGGTATAGGATTTGATCAAATATCTTTGCAAAAGTAGGTAAAATTGATATAGGTCGGTAGTTATTTATTTCGTGTTTATAGTTGGTTTTAGGTATTGGGCAAACTGTAGATGATTTCCATTTATCCGGAAAAACGCATGTTTTTAAAGCGAGATTGAATGCAATTCTTAGTGGATATGTAAACGCAACTATACAACAATTTATGATATATGGAGGTATTCCGTCAGGGCCAACAGCAGTTCTGGGCTTTAATTTTTGATTGCCATTTCTACTTCAGATTGAGTGATTTCCTCAATGGTAAGTGACTCTAGTTTGTTAGTTGCATAGGTTAATAAATTGTTTGTAGGAATGTCAGTGACACCTGTATCTGGCACATATACTGACGAGAAATACTGTGCAAAAGCATTGGCTATTTCATCATTTTGATAAAGTTCACGTCCCTCATAATTTTAATTTCCCCCAAAGAAGATGCTTAGTCTTATTTTTTATAAAGTTCCACAATTCATTAGTATTGTTATTAATGTTATTTTCAAAATCTTGTATGAACGGTCTGTATGCCAGATTATTTTTTTTCTTTATTTCCCTACGCAATTCATTTAATTTATTGAGATAATTTACAATTTTATTATATTTGTATTTTTATAATACTTTTCTTTATTTTTGATTTTTTGATAATTTCATTTGTAAACCAGCACGGATAAGCTGTTCTTGAGTCGTTTTTAAGTAGCACGCACTTGTCAAATACAGTATAAATAATATAACAGAGATTATCAACTAGGTCATTGGCGTTTTCATATTTCTTTAGGTAGTTCCAGACAATAGATGAGAATTCAAAATATAACCCTAAGAAATTAGCTTTCCTAAAATTATATCCGGATATATTAGTTCTCTTTTTAATCTTCGCGGTCCCCTGCTGCATCACGTTTATTACTAAGAATGGATGGTGTACATATTCCGGAATTAGTGGACAATATTCCCTACGGACTTCTATATTCGTTATATCAGACAGAACCAGAACTAATGACGATTATTTTCGTTCGTCATATTATTTAATGATTGCAAATTATAATAAGACATAAATTCATATAAATTCTTATATTTAGAAGAGCTTGTTTTAAAATTAAATTCCGTACCGTGTCTTCCCGATAAATTGAAATCACCACTCAGGAGCACATGACAGCCTTGAGGACAATTAATTTCAAGGCGAGTAAATAAATCATTATACAATTCAATATTAGATCCCGGTGAGAAATACACAACATAAATAAATATGGTTTTCACCTCACTGTTTATTTTGGCAACCAAGCAGTCATAATTACCATCACACCTGTCCAATAAGAACATGCAATGTTTAGTTAGGGCTGCAAGAAGAACACCCTCACCCCTTGTTTTACAGGTTTTGACAGAGTTTCTGTCTTGTCTCAACACAGTATATCTGTTATCAAATAACTCAGGATCATAGAGATTCGTTAATCCATGTCTCAATGATTGCAATTAGATCGTAATTGTTAGTTAATACACCACTAAAGAAATCACATGTTTGACCACGTAAGCTACGACCATTTTGATAGAATATTTTTAGAGAAAGGTTATTATTTGTAAGACCAGTTTCTATTTTTGAACTACACAAACACATTTCTTCGAGATGAGATGTAGATAACTTACCACGTGTTTCATTGCATTCCTTTGATAGTCACACTCTGCTTCTGTGGGGGTGTGACAAGGTCGCTCGGGTGATCTTCCTTCCTCTTTTGTTATCGTACGATGCCATTTCTGCAGAGGTGAATGCACTCACTGAATTCGGGGTTCGGTTAACCACTGGTAGTGTTGCAAATTATGTATTTACGTTCTTCGGAATTTCCTCCTGCTTTGATAGCGTAGCACTATTATATATATGATATCAGGGCCGTAGCAATAGTACTCGTCGGGCTTACTTTAGCCCTATCTAAAACTGGCAGAGTCCGACTTGTTGACATTCTCATTGTTTAGAATATTTCATAACAGAATCAATAAAGGAAAGGATTTGCACGGAATCAGCCTCAACTTTATTAAATGAAGCCTAGACACAGCTATTAATTTACTATTAAAATAGGTGAGAAATCAAATAACGAGCGTTTGTATTGTTTCTGGGTCAAATGATCACAAGCTAGAAAAAATTAGATATTGCTTTAAATAATAATGAAAATATCAGATGAAAACCTGCGTCCTGTGTCTCAGATAGCTTGATGCAAATTGCAACCCATGAAGCTTGTTCTCAAAGCTGCAAATTAAGAGTTCTTGCATGTTCTGAAATTCAAGGGTACAGCTCGCATGTTGCGCATCAAAGTCAATAAGAAACTTAGTTACCTGAAATCAAAAATTTACGAGTAAGTAACAGATATTTCTCTGAAAGCAAGAGTATTTTAAGATCTAGAAACTTCTCGTGTTAGTTGAAATTAGGTTCGTTAAGTTTGTAGTGACGTTTGATGTGGAAATGGGATTTGTTCAATTGTACTTCCGAATATACAATAACTATTGCTTGGAAACATTAAGAAGCTCTAGGGTTGAGATTTGCATGAACATACTTGAAATACAGGTTCAGGCGGAGAGGAATAATTAATGAGTTATCTTCAACTGAGAAGAAGAAAGCAAAATAATGAAAAATGAAATGTGGAACATTTTATACATTTCGTTAGCTTAGACGTTCTTCTGTTTTATTTTCAGATGAAGGTGAGTCACCCAAGGAGTCTGATGAGCTGGATGAGTCTTCCAATGAGTTGATGAGCAGCAACATTCTTTCAGAACATGCCTCTGGCTTAGGAGAAGAAACTAATAAATCAACAGAGAAACAAAAGGACAAAAAACCAAGAAAACGAAAGGCAAATCATCGGATGTGGAAAAGGATGTCAGAAATAGTAAGTGAGAGAGAGGATTCTCGTACGTGAGTGGTTCGGGAAAACTTTCTTCGCTTCTGCGGGAGAACCCCTTTTTATTGTTTATAAACATACAAATAAGTGTGCATAAAAAATAACCCGTGAACAACAGAGTGACGTATGCAGAATGTTTTGGCAAGGTTTGGCATCTGATGTTAGACGTTCTGACTTTATATGATCGATAGTGTAAAGAATGAGACTAGAAAGATGCCTGGAAATAAAAGAAGACGTACACAGTCATTAAAGAATTTTTTGACTTAGACAGTAATCGAATTAGAGTATGCAAGGCGTTCCTCATGGCAACACTTGCTTTTTCAGAAAAGTTTATCCGTAATTCAGTGAACATGCACAATGACATGGACATCACCGGTTTTCAAGATCTACGTGGCAAACATAAGCTATGGAACGTAACTGATGAAACTGAAAAAGAAAGAGTGAAGGAACACGTTAGCAGCTTTCCAAGAACGGGACCTCATTACGTTAGAAAGCAACCTTCACGCTAATATCTTGAATCAGGATTAAACATAAGACGTATGTACAATTTGTACAAAGAATATTGCCAGGGAAACGGATTACCTACGCAAGTAAGTGAATGGGTTTATCGTAACATTTTCAACAGTGCGTTTAATCTTGGATTTCACCAACCCAGAAAGGATCAGTGTGTAAATTATACAAAGTTTGAGGTGAAGAAAACACAGATGAAATCACAATATGAGGAACACGTGCAAAGTAAAACATGTGTACAAAATGAAAAGGCTAAAGATAAGGAAGCAGCAACCAAAGATTCTTCGTTCGAGTCCTTCAGAATGGATATGCGTCTGTACTGTATATTCTGGGTTCTGAAGTTAGTATTTTGTATTACAAATGGATGCTAAATATTTTCAACTTTATAGTGTACCAACAAAGCCCTCCTAATGGTGAATACTTTTGTGGCCTTAGTTTGAAGGTCAAAGAGGTTCAAATGAAATAGGAATGTGTTTGTGGAAGATGCTTGGACTCATACCTGAAAACGTGCTTGATGTTTCATTTTCTCCGACAAAACAGGAACCACTACATAACGTCTCTACTCTACTGCGGAGTACACAGCAAGATCAAAATAAATTCAATAGAATATAAATTTCTTGAAAAGGGCCACACTTACATGAAGTGCGATGCTATGTATGCTGCTATTGAACATGCAAAAAAAAAAAAATCATATATATTTCATACATGAGTGGGGAAACGTTATTGCAATGACAAGGAAGAGAAATCCCTTTAAAGTGATTGAAATTTGCCATAGAGATTCCATAGACACTAAACAACTGGCTTCCTCTTTGTCAGGCCATTTTTGGCGAACTGAGGACGGTGACAAGGTAAAATGACGAAAAGTGGTGTGTATAAAAGTTTCGAAAGAAAATCGAAAATGTTTTTTTCCTTACGTATGGTTACCACAGTGAATACTTACGAGTGGATATACTTCAGCGACGAAGGCAAACATTGAACATGGGAAAGTTTGCATATTCAGTAAGTTTCTAATTTCTCAAGCCAAGAAAAGTGATCTTGTTCGGTTATGCGGAGATGGTGTAATTCCGCCATTGATCAATAATCGTCTCCCAGAACCTGAGATTGACGAATCTGATGAGTCTGATTGTATTGAGTGAAAAACAGGACTATGACAGTGACAATATTATAAATTTTGTGGTTTGTTACAAGAGACTGCAACACTTACAAAATGTATAAAACAGCTATGGATACACTTACTTGAAAATTACTGTTTTCTTTATAATCTCGCATAAAACTTTCTGAACATACAATACGTATGATATTTTGTAAAACTAATAAACTTTTACTAATAAATTTTACTAATAATACTAATAAATTTTGTAAAACTTGTATAAAATTAACAAGTTTAAATTTATCCTCTAGACATTTGGTTATTCTTAAGGCAAAAAGGGCTTAACTGGTTTTATCGGCTTGACCATTATGACATTGTTGGAGCCAATAAGGCGTTATTATTACTGAATTTATCTACAATTTATTCAAATTTGTTTTCAATTCTCGGGAGTCAAAATAAGTTTCTATGTTCTATTTCCTGAACTTTAATTGTACCTTAAGTATAGTTTTCAAAGTAAAACATATTAAGAAGATATTGTGAAAAGGAAAATACCACATTTTAAAACTCAATTTTCTCTAAACTAGTAAAATTGCAGTTACGCTTTTTTGGCGCTCAACCATCGAAACATAATATTTTAGTTTTTGTACATATAAGTGTAATAGTATTGTCAAAAATGTCACAATCAGTACGAGAACAAATAGTTGCACGGTTACGTGAAGCTGCAATACGAAACTATCCTCGAATATCCGTTATAACAAAAGGAAGTTATGATCTATGGCAAACTCATATATTTGAAATGAATAGTGGAAAATGGAAAGGTCTAGATAAAATTAATCGAAATTTCAAATATTTATTTACTGTGATAGATACATTCTCTAAATATGCTTCGGCCATTCCTGTGAAAAATTAAACTGGGAAAGAAATTACACAAGCATTTACAACACTTTTAAGAAGAGTCAACAAAAGCCCAATTTTTTTACAAACTGACAGGGATCGAGAATTTTATAATTCAGAGTTTCAGAAGCTAATGAAACTGAATAACATTAAACATTATTCCACAGTGATGTGAAACCAAGTATTGTTGAAATATTTAATAGAACATTACGTAATTCAATGTGGCGATAATGTACACTGCAAAGGAATTATAAATGGATTGGTATTCTGCCGAAATTACTAAATAAATATAATAATAATATTCATTCCACTATAAAAATGAAGCCCATCGACGCTATTATAAAAGAAAATGAAAAATATATATTGACAAACATATATTGCAAAAAGTTTTCTGTGGTAAAATGAAAAGGTAGATTTGAGGTAAGTGAATATGTAAGAATTAGTAAACTTAAGGATCCTGGTTTTGATAGAGGGTTTGCACGCAATTGGAGTACAGAAATCTATCCAATCGCTAAAGTTTTCTTCACTAATCGTCCAACATATCACTTAGAATGTACATTCGCGAAGTGTCCCCTCGGGATTCGTGTAAAATTTATCAAATGTAAAGTTCTCCGCGGCCCAATGTCTATTGTACTAATTTATCGGTCCATACGGGTAATGCCAAATTTATGGGCCTTTATATATCCGAAATTTAGTCAACCACTACTATGAAGCTCGGTCACAAAATTGCTTTTAGTTTCTTTAGATATAATTGGACATGAATGTAGGTATATGCAAAACAAATACGATCAAATGCTGCTTCTCTGACACGTGTTACCCATCACGGCCGCCATCTTGGATCCATCATATCGGATTCAATTTTCGTTTTTTCAAATGGGAATACGTGCATATGATACATCAAATTCATATCAAATGTTTCCTGAAATTCAATGGTGTAGTTAATTTTAACGTATCTAGTACAGTTTGCAAGAAATTGCATGTTAAATGTCTGGCACTTCACGAATGTTGAAAAAATATATAATTGTGCAGTATCGTGTGTATATGTATAAGCAATATTTTAAATCATTTATTGTTGACGAAATATTCCCTGAACGTAAATACATACATACACACAGATATAAATACGGAAATGGTAGGTCTTCACCCAAATCTGGTCATATGTTCATTTCTATTAGGCAGTTTGACCGTAATAGAATACTTCCTTGTTATGCTATAACATGAAAGTAATAACAATCAGTAACAGAAATGTAATAAGATTATAACACTAGTGTTGTAAAGATATTTTTTATAACTACAATGAATGGCGTATTTGCGATTTTCTTTCAGGGGTTTTGCAACTTTATTTCCGGAAATGTGAAAATTCTGCAAGATATTTCATTTACTTTAAGAAATAATTTTGATTTCTTAACATCGTTACCGTAACTGATATTATTCTAAAATGTATATTCGCGAAGTGCCTGGAGGGATTTAATATGCAACATCTTCCAAACGGTACAAGCTACGCCAAAATTAACTACACCAGTGGATTTTCGAGCTACTTCTACATGAATTTTATATATAACTTGCACCTATTCCCATTTGAAAAACCGAAAGATAAACCCAATATGGCACATCCAAGATGGGGCCGAGGCGAGTAACATGTGTCATAGAAGCCGTACGTGATGCAATTTGCTTCGCATATACCACATTCAAGTCCACATACATCTAACCAAACTAAAAGTAATGTGTTTCCGAGCATTATAGTAGAGGTTGAGAAAATTTCGGATATATGAAGGCCCATAAATATTGAAATTACCCGTATGGGCCGCTAAAATTAGTACAATACACATTGGGACGCTGAGAACTTTGGATTTAAATCAATTTTACACGAATCCCGAGGGGACACTTCGCGAATGTACCTTGTTAGTATACTCAAATAATAAACCTATTGAAAGAAGATTTTACGGAAATGAATTACAATTAACGAAATTTCTTAAGACAGATTTAATTGAAAAGGTATTGCGAAAGAAAAATGATAATGTCTATATTATATTGTTAAGTCTGCCATCAGGTGAAAATTCATTGATTAATCTTTCCTCAATAGTATGAAGATATAATCTTTTTAAACGAGTTCATAATAGAGTGAGAGAAAAAATTGAATTGAAAATTCCTTTTACATGTATGGTAGCGGGACCTACAGGCTGTGGAAATTCATACTTTGTTAAAATATTTCTTGAACATTACAGTAAGTCATCTAAAAATATTGTATGGTGTTATGGTGAATGGCAGCCCTTGTATGGTACTCTTACGTAATGCACGTTTAAAGGTTACCTCAGAATGATGAATTTGAAGCATCCGAGGTTCCACTTTGGTAATTATTGATGATTAAATGCGTGAGTGTGACCATCGGATTGTAGATAATTTTAATAAATGTATTCATCATAGAAATATAAGTGTTATATTTACAACACAAAATATTTTTTATCAACAAAATTGAATGTCGGGTTTTTCGTTCAATTGTCATTATATAGTGTGTTTTAAAAATGCTAGAGACCAAGCTCAAATTAATTACCTGACACGACAATTGTATCAAGGTAACAACAAATTTATTCAGGAGGTTTACCAAAATGCAACTCGAAAAAATGAAATCTTTGAGTTTTACGTCCCACGGTTATGCCGGTTAGGCTAAAGGAGACGGTGATTTTGAGAGACGAGTGAAATGGTGGAATGAAGAAAGTGGAAGGAAACGGAAGAACCCCGAGAAAACCCACGAGCACGGTGTTTGTCCACCACAAAGTTCACTTGGCGGGGGCTGGGAACGAACCCGGGATCCCAAGCACCAGAGGTGAACGCTCTACCACTGAGCCACCGCGCCCCCCAAAATGCAACTCGAATTTCAAGAGTTATTTACTTTTTAATTTAAAACAAAGTACTCCAGATGAGCAGCGAGTACGAACAAATATTTCCTCTCCGATTTTTCAATTATGTTTATGTGCGTGTAAAAAATATTAATTGCAATATTGTTTATATTTAACAACTTTTTGTGATATAATAGCAGCCGGAAAATGATTAGTGAAGAAAATGCACATTTGTTAAAACTTTTAGCAAAGTCAAAACCGTAAGCGCGTAAGGCAATTTTACAAAATGCGGATCCTGGTTTAATTCGATCGATCCGCGAATGTTCATATAACGTATTAGAAGAAAAGTTACATTAAATAAGAAAGAGAAAAATAGATTAAAAATATAAAAAGGAATTTAGGTATTTGGTGAAAAAAGTCCGTCATTAAAAAAAAGTAAAAACGAATAATTGTACAAAAGACGTTTTCTTACTGCATTGCTTGTACCTAATTTAGGAGGTATATTATCAAGTTTAATTACATAATGAAAACGAAGTGCGATGCAAAACGCACAAAAACTTATTTTAATCTCACCGGAAAAATTAGACCATTACCAAACGATATCTAATCTTGATGATGAAATGAAGAAAATTTTAAATAATAAGAGTTTCAACGCAGAAGAGAAATGGGTACAATATATAGAAGTACAACAAAAATATTTCAATACAACTCAAAATACAGCAGCAACAACTGCAAGTGTTGATAAAAAGGAGGAGGAGGATTGAGGAGGTGAAGAATAAGAAGATGAAAATAAAATCTACTCTCCCAAAAATTTGTAAAGGTAAAGCAATATCGTTATTACGTAAAATTGAAAAAAAATCATAATATTCAATGGGATGATAATGGAAATATAAATATTAATAATAAACAATTCCTGGTGCAAATATAGAAGATTTAGTATCCGATTTTGTTAGATGTCGTAAGAAGTATATTTCAGTTTCTGGTTGGAAGCCCTTTGCTACATTATTAGTAAAAGCCAATATCCTCTTTGAGTACATCAGTAATCATCAACGAATAGAATATTTCAGAAAATTCACACAAGTAGAAGGGGAGGAGGAGGAGGAGGACGAAGAGGAAGGTCCCCGTAAAGGACGTAAACATAAAGCTATCAACAAATCGCGTACTTATAAGAAATAAAATAATTTTACATAGTACTAATATGGTATTGTAAACTATTGATATATTTCAGTATATAGAAAGAAAGAGAAAATGAATGATCCTTATTTGCAATACAATAGTAATCAAGCAGGTAGTGGATATAATATATAGAGAGATAGACGATAGCAAGAAGGTTATGGCATTTTTAGTTTTCTAGGAGGTTTATTCCATAGTTTATTTTCTTTATTAAAACAAGGTGCAAAAACTGTGAATTTGTGAAGAGTTGATACGTACAAGAATTAATGCAGCAGGAGATTGCTAGATAATAATAGACCCATTGAAGGGTCTACAAAATCAGTGGCAATAAGCTAGAACAAGTTTAAAAAATTTAGCTCAAAATAAATTAAATAAAGTATTGGTAAGATCGGGAAGAAAAAGAAAAGTTAATTTTGCTTCAACAGTTTGTGATGTCGAGCGGTTCAAAAAATCCAGATATATTTTTGATTGATTACATTAATTATGGAGCAACGTGATCTGACACTTCCTAGCAAGAGTTCTATGGAGTATTTTCCACAAAATATTTTTGCGTGTTATACTACTAAATTTATACCATCCGATTGTACTGGAGAAGGGAGTGTGGGAAACAGCTGTTGTTGAAGTACCTTATACAAGTTTTTAAAAAATATATCTAAATACACTAAAAATATTTAATACCGTACCATGAAAACAGAAAGCTGGACATAACTAAAATATTACCAGGACACTATTATCATGTTGACGAAATTCTATCTCACATTAATCATAAAAGTGATACATTAAATTGAAATTAAAAGTTAAAGCATCGCTAAAACGAATTGAGGTTAGTAGAATAAGAAAAAAGATCAGAAGAGGTATATAGAAGGACGCTTATCTCCCGAACTAGCCAGAATAGTCGGTTTTGATCATATACAGCAAGAAGATATTGCAGTTGTGCATCATGCTCGTTATTCACCAGATTTAGAAAAATCGCTACACACACTTATGTATATATAGTGATATTGTAGAACTACAACAAGTAGGTGAAACTATAGCTCCATTGTTAGGTATTATAAATACAAATATTACAGAGTATGGTATTAAATAATGTGCATATTTTTGAAATTCCTCATTATGTCCCAGTGCAATGTACACAGTTTGATCAATTTATTATTGATTTAAGAGATATTACATGTAATCCACTTCCTTTCCAATATGGCAGTGTCTGTGTAAAATTATATTTTCCCGGATGTATTACAGTATTATAAATTTATCTTATGTGAATATCAATAATAAGAAATCAAAAATGCAGTGTGAGTGTATGAAATCAGAATTAGATTTATTTGCGGGTTTACTCACTCAAACAAGTATTATAATAATAAAATAGTTCCATATAGCCTATAGTTTCAATATCTGATAATGCACCAATAGAGTTTGTAGTCCCTGGTTATGGGGACGACTATATTGAGTTACCACATACAATGTTACATATGAAAGGTAAAATTACTAAGACAGATGGTTCTATTATAACTTCTGCCGATAAGAAAAGAGGTTCTGTAAATGAATTTATCAATGCAATATTCAACGAAGTTAAAATATATTTGAATAATCAACTTATTTCCTACTCTTCACATACATATCCATATCGATCGTATATTCAAAAAATAATAAATTATAATGCTAATGCAAAATCAACGCTTCTTCAAACCTCAATGTGGTTTGAGGATACTGCAGGTCGTGTGAAAAGTGTGACCGATGGTAATTTAGGATTTAAACAACGTTTTCTTCTGACTACTTTAAGTCATTCATTTGAATTATTGGGTTATGTTCATGCTGATGTATTCAATCCGGAGACATTTTTACTGAATGGTGTACAACTACGAATTAAACCTATTTCATCTCAACCTGCATTTTGTCTAATGGGTGAAGCAGGTGCTGATGGAAAAGTTGTAATTACAGATGCATCATTGCTTCTAAACAAGTTGATGTATCACCTACAGTTAAAATAGCGCAAAGTGATTAGTATTACAAAATCCTAATTTTAGAATAAAATATCCTATAACAAAAGTGCAGGTAAAGACAGAAACTTTACCAAAAGTTATTATGGATAGTACACTTCCCGATATGTTTTCTATCATAGTGCCTAAAGTATTATTATAGGGTTTGTTACTAACACTGCTTTCAATGGCAATTTTCAGACAAATCAGTTTAATTTTAAGCATTTTGCTATGCCACTCTTTACATTGTATGTTGATGGAACTCCGGTACCATCTAAACCGCTATATCCTGATTTTGATAAGCTATATATACAAGCATATTCTACGTTATTTACAGGTTCTGGTATTTATTATTCTAATCAAGGTAATGATATTTCACTTGTCGAATATCCTAATGGTTATACAATACTGGTGTTGATTTAACTCCCGATTCTAGTGTTTGTGCTGCAATTTATACTAGTCCACAACGTGAAGAAGTGTACGATCGGAGATTCATTTTAAAGAAGCACTGCCATCTCCTGTAACAGCAATTATTTACGGTGATTTCTCCTCAGAACTAGAAATTGATTTCCAGAGGAAAATATATATCAATTGAAATATTAAATACTCTTGAACTTTATGAGGCATTACAGCGCTAAAGATCATTTTACAGATGTATATGCTGAAGATGAGCTACCTCTGTTTATTCATACATTTACGGCAGCCATAATTATAAATGCCGATTCTAGTGATAAGTCTGATTAACATTGGGTTGAAGTTTATATATCTAATATGCGTGTGGGGAGTACGTCGATAGCTATGGTATACCACAATATATAAAATATCATATAGGGCTTTTCAAACGGAATTGTTTCTATTATACATGGAGTAATAAATATATTAAATGTGATTTATTTGAATTTTGTGGACATTATGGTTTTCTATATCTAGCATGTCATGCATCTGGTTATTCACTACGCGATTTATTAAACAAATTCTCAATCACCACTACTGATGCTAATTATATTATGCTTTATTCGTTTATGAGAATGTGAGGGTCACTGGCGCGAGATTAATTTGCCCGTAAACCATATGTGTGATGGTCACTGGCTTGAGATTAAGTTCTCCGTAAACCATGTGTGTGTGTGTTAAATGTTAATGTTATTTTTTTTAATCTTTGCACTACTATGTTAAAAGAATGGTCGTAAAGGCTACAAAATGAACAGCCTAATTTTTAACTCCGCCATTGCCGGTAGATAGCCCCGTAAAAGAAAAAAATAGCTCTCCTATGTTAAATTAGGATCATAAAAGAGAACGAGTACACCCCTATTATTGTCTGCTGTGTTACATAGTTGGCATGTTCGTAGTCTTATGTTAAAAAAATAATTCATACTCTGCTATGTTACAAAGTCTTATGTAATATGTGCTATGTTAAATAGGCGGTTGGAAACTGTTTTATCGATCAGCTATGTTAAAATATAGGTTGAAGAAAGTGCTCATGAAAGGGAATGAAGTGTTATATAATTTCTGCTATGTTAAAATACGGGTTGAGAAAGGGGGCGAGTACACTTCCTTATTATGTTGGTAATCTTTGCTGTGTTACATAGTCTCATGTAATTTCTGCTATGTTAAAATAGGGGTTGAAAAAGTAGTCATAAAAGGGAACGAGCACACCCCCTAGAAAGTGGTCGTAAAAGGGAAAGAATACACCCTCATAAAAGGGAACGAGTTTTCGGGGTGATCGATTTTCCATGGTTGGACGGTACGTAGGGAATGGCGTACCGTGCAACACTAGACTATCGAGTACTTCATATCAGTCGGGACCTGGATCTCATATGTTACAGATCGATCATATTGCCTCTACTAACTTACATGTCATTCGGAGTTCGTCACTTTATTTCAGCGACTCTTAAAATTATGGATTCGACTCTAATATGGGTCTTCTTTTGTCATTTTTATTTCAGTCCCTCCCGTTTCTCCGGGGACTTCTAAGAAGGCAATGCCACCTTGGGAGTAAATTCCGTCTTAAATGGCATTACAACTGCAGCTAATTAATTTAGCGACGAAAACTTACGTTTCGACATTATTATTGATCAATTTCTATTTTACACGTCCGTACGTAACCTCCATTAGTAGTGACGGCACCTTATCCTAGTTAAGCGTAATTGAAGGTTAACTATTTATGTAAGGGACTCCGGAACTATGTATCCGATACTAACAACATCTAGAGCAAACCAAATGGACGAATGTTTCGATCGTTATGATCTAGACGTGTCAGAATTATGTTGAAACACACAAACACTCTATTATATATTCACTCTATTATGTATACACATTTTTTAAAACTTAGCGCGTCTGAATAAGGACTCCACAACCATTTTAGGACTCGCAAACCATTTGTGAATTTAAAAACCCGTTTTTGAATTCGAAAGAAAACCTTTATCAACTCTACATGAATGTTTAGGAACCCAATAACCATTTATGAACTTGAATAACGTATATTGAGTCGATAACTCTTTATAGAAATTAGCACCGTAAAGGAATCATAATGAAATAAAAAAATCCGAAACTTTTTGTTAACATTATCATAAGCTTCATAAGGAGCCTTGGAACCAACCAATACACATTGGAGGTCCAAGAACACTGTTACAGTTGTTTAATGTTCTTTTTCCCTCCAATTTTATTCGTTTTTCAGCCAGAGGAAAATACTCTTATATTTATGTTTCTTCGTGAGAGCAAAAGATAAAACAAGAAGACGATCTGCACAGCCAGTGTTTGACTAGAAGTTAGCTAGAAATAGAAAACATTCGTTTGGATGGTTTATTTGTTATTGATAATGGGTGACCAAACTGAAGAAAAGGCAGCAGGAGAAGATAAAATGAGGTATCCAGGTGAACAAATAGAATTAGGTAAGGGAGTACAAGCTATTCAAACCTTAACATTCACTCTTGTTAAGATCAATCGAAGATACTACCATTCATTTAATTATAGGATAGTCATTTATATTTATGTATTTGTTTAGAAAAAACTTTTCTTTCATTTGTTAATGGTTAATATGTAAATGTATCTGTTTACTCTTTAAGTGCTGGTTATGCATTAGGCTGTTACAAATAAGCAGTTGTAGCAGTCAGAAAATTGTAAGAAGTGACAATTTAGAGAATGAATATCGGTCACTATGGCTTATTATATGAAAAAATAAATAAATAACATAAATGTGTTGTGCGAATGTGCAATTGTAACCAACGGGATAATACTTTGTTATTATTATTTAAGAATACAGTTCTCAAAAATAAAATTAACAATTAGTAAATATATTTTATCCTTTAGTGTGGGTACAAAAGGAGTTCGGCTCCAAAGTTGCCAATATTTATTTTCAGATGCCAAGCCTGTGTGCAGAGACGCAAGAAATAACGATGAAGTTGCTTGCTGGAGAGCAACAGACTTGCCCTGATTGTGGCAGAGATGTGTGGGAGCAAGATATAATCCGAAACTCTTACAATTTGGAGTGCGTCACCTGTAGTGTTCTCAACACAGCAGTATGGTCTAGCCAGGAAAGACAATCCCAAACAACAGAGGAAAATACAGTAAGAACATGGAAACTGAGAGACGATTCTAACAGAAATCCCGCGAATAATATGTTCGCCACGCTGCAGACAATAATGTAAAACATGGAAAAGACGTTTCTAGAAAAAAACAAGAAAGAAGAAAGAAGCAAAAAACGTAAAAGATCAAACAAGAAAAGACTCAAAAACTACAATAAGAAAGTTTGATGATCACAAAGAAGGGCACAGAGATGAATAAAGAAAATTGAGAAAAACTACAAAAACATAATGAATTAGTGAAAAAGTTGATTGACGAGAATGTACAAGAACTAAGAAAAGAATGAGAAGAGCGAGGAATCTTAGGGAGACCTAGAGAGAATCCGACGAGTTCTGTGAAGCATCAGGTCAGGAAGACAAGCCGCAAAACATTGAAGGTTATCAACAATGGGAAATACAGCTTTCAATCTCCCTGACTCAGCAGGGCCACGAAATGATGGAAAGGAATGAACCGGAAGAAGTTATCATGGAGGAAACTCCACCAGAAGAAAAAGTGGAAGATTTAAATCAGGAGAAAAGCAGACATACGCACCTTCAGAGATACGAAGAAACGTTCCTAGCAATTTGAACACACCCAGGTTTAAAATAAATCTCAAGTTGCATGGAAAAATGCTCGCTGGTAAAACAAGAATATGACCGATACTTGACAAAGATACAACAATTAAAGGCTTCCACAACAAACGTCCAGGACATCAACATAGCCGTTCTATGGCAGAGGATATGATCATTCGGAGCCACGCAATGAATGTGCTGAAGATTCTAGAAATGTAGAAGGAAAAGGAAAAACTGAGTTCGAGGACCGACTGTGATGTTTACATTACAACGGCCAGAGATCTCAAAGTGAACGGTACAGTATATACAGTAGTCAGGGCAGACCAATTTAATCACAAGCGATGAGCGACGATAACTGGCTGAACAGAGGAACTCCTCAATGCAGTAGATTAGATGACAAAGGTACCAGTACAGGAGACCACGCGTTGAATAAAGCATTTGGAAATGGCCAAAATAACACATTGATTGCCAGTATCAAAGTGGTAAAAATCTCAGAAATGTTTAATCACAATTTTAGGTACTCAAACGGTACTGATGAAAACATCGAAAATGACCACAATGGTAGCTGCATTGTGCTCATTTACCCGACCATGATATTGAATACTAAAAGTTGACTTCAACGGTCCAGGTATGAGTCTATGATCACAATGGAAGACAGGACAAGCTTGATGGAAAACAGACCAAGTTACACAATGGCACAAAAGCAAATGGAAGCAAAGGAACATATCATTTTTTTTTGCAAGAACACTACAATTAAATAATAACTAAAGAATGAAGCATTCGCGCTGAAAAGTAAACCTTAGCATGAAAATAGTGAAAGAAATATAAGATATTTTTATGGCACAACTCAGTAAATTATAGGTGCATATTTTATCCAAATGACTAAAATTATAGGACAAAAACGAAGAATCAGAAAATGAATCACATAGAAGCATAAGAAAAGAAGTGAAATGTTCAACCAGCGTATTTGTTTTGACTTCATTTCAGGTATCGGAAGTAATGCAATCAAAATTACAGAGGAAGATTGGAAAAAGATATTCACGAATGTGTGCAACCCAAAATTAAAACCTGCCCAGGAGATCGAATGCTTGTTATGCACGAAGAAGTGCCTGTATATAGAGCAATCGGTAGATATGGATACCCGGTTTGAGCTCTCTGAAGTGGAGTTTTGCGTTTGGAGGAAGAGACTCAACATACCCCTTCCCCTTAAGAAGGCGTTAAGCTAAATGTTAATGAGCTTCAAACTGCGAGGAGACAAGAAATCTACCAAGATATTGGCAAGTTTCCACAATTGGATGGTCGAGACATAGAACGTTGCCTAAATCATATGACTCTCCTTGTATTTTAAATTTACGTTAATGAAGAAACCAGAAAATAAAACCAAAAGTGTGAGCAGTGTCTTTGCCCTGGCACATGGAGGGATTGAAGCTCCAAGCCACCCTGTGTAATAATAGCACTTTCTTTTCCGATGGTCCAAGACGCTGGCGATTATATCAAAAACGAATATTGTTTTGTTACCTAGGACAGCGAGCACTTTTGAAGAAGATGGTGTTGTATCAACGCGCAGGTAAAAATAAAATAAATGAACAACTCGAAAAGATGAATAAGAATAGTATAATACAATTCAAAGCTAACTTATAAGCTATTGTGCAACGGCTAGAACTGTCCACAAACTCGATATCTGAGACTCCGTATTCAAATTGAATCATGTCAATTTTTATTTAATTATAGATTCGTTTAAATTAATTATATATGGCATTAAATCTGCCTATTTATCATCATTTAAAATATTGTGTATATGTATTTAAAAAGACTTCAACCAAACACGAACACCACATTCCTTATTTTTCTTCCTAGTTCCAGGATCTCTTTTTTATTATTGTACCTGAATAAGTGGCGGCATGTTTTATTGTTTGGTGCTATAATAGAAACGCTTAGCAATACAATCGTTGTTTCACATCCGACCTCCTAGCGCACACGCACAGAGAACTGTTGAACCAGCGAAGAAAGGAAAAAAGGTACTCGAAAACCTGTTACCATCGTCTTGTGAGAAAGCAATGAAACTGGAAATCTAACCAAACTGAATGGAATCGGAATGGAAAATAATTCCTGAAAACTTACGAGTAGCACATTTCAGACAGTTAGTCTCCAAACTGAAATGACATAAACATAAAGAACTGGAATCTAACCAAACTGAATGGAATCGAAATGGAAAATAATTCCTGAAAACTTACGAGAAGCACATTTCAGACAGTTAGTCTCCAAACTGAAATGACATAAACTTTTCAATTATATCTGAGAGTTTAGAGCCTGCACAATAGGGAACATAACTCCGATTCTAAATTCTAAAAAAATTATAGGAACAAATTTTGGAATACCAAATAAGCGCATACTGCGAAGAAACAGAAACTACTTTACCGTCAGGAGGCTAAAACGACAAGTAAAATTGGCCACAACACAACAAACCGTTTAGAAAATCAGAGAAAAGCAGGAATTCGAAAAATAGTTTGGATATGTGTCCATACGACCAGAAAAAGATTGTAATTAACAGTTTTAGGGGAGTGGAAGAAACCGCACTCACTCGTACAGTCGAACATTAAACACACACCTTAAGCTTACTTTTACACACATTTCAATTCATTATAGTGCCAATTTCAGTTACTTCTCTTTAGCTAGTACAAATCTTAACAATATCTAAGGTTAGAGGCACTCATAGCCACAGTGACTTTCTGTAATACAATGAACGTATAGACAGTTTTAGATCTAACTTCTCTATCCACGTCATAATGCACATATATAAAGTTATATATTTACATAATTAGGTAAGGAAGGATATCTTTGGGTACTATCTATTGGAGCGGCTATCAAAAATAATCGGCTGAGCTATAATAATCGCTACAGTACTTGCATACAGACTCATTTATACTAGAGGAGATTCCTGAAAATTATTATCTGTATTGAAATTAGATATATGGTCTTCAACACAATAGCGCACCATGAATAAATTTCATTACATGGACACTTTTGAAAACAAAAATAGGTCACTCACATATATGCATTCGGTTACACAGTGTGTTTGTGAAGCGTGATGTTAGGAATGGCTAGTGTGAAAATGTGTTGTGATTAAATCAATCGTGTGCCATCCGCCAGTTTGGAACAACAGTCCATAGTTTTTCGTGCCATGCAGAGAAGGAGAAGAATCCGGCGGGCATTGTCAGCTGGTACCGCAAGACACAAAATGTTGCCATGCGAATACAAGGAAAGAAAATTTGATGCAACCAAACAAGGATTACAAAACTATTTTAGGACTCGAAAGCCATTTTAAGACTCGAAAACTATTCTAGGATACTAGAACCGTTGATGAACTCGAAAACCGCTTTTAATATCGAAAACCTTCTATCAACTCTCGATAACTAATAGGGAACCCAATAAAAGTTTATCGACCCGCTAACCATTTGTGGACGGGATTACTGTTTGTAAACTCCACTACCGACCACAGACTCATCTTTGTTAACATTTAAAGGGAAAAATACGCGGAACCATATTTTGTAAAAATTTAAAAATTATTAGTTTATGCTCGGAGCGCCAAATTTAGTAAATGCCTAAATTGTAATGAGATGAGGAGAAGAAGGAAGATAGTGTGCTACTCCTCGTTACGTCTTAAAAGTTAGAACCAAAACCTTTTTTTTTTTTGGTTATAATTATTTAACCCATAACCAAAAATGTAAAATTCAACAAAAGAGAAAATAAATAGCAAAAGAGCTTAGGTAACGGCAAGGTCATCCAAAGCACGTTTTAGTAAGTCATGACACATCAATATCGAAGCAAACAAATGCCAAAATTAAATAATATGCTGTTATCAATTCTAAATTATCGATATTAAACAAACTTTTTATTACTACAAATAACTTCGATATATTTCGTTGTGACACAAGTTACAAGAAGTGCATAGCAAAATCTTCATGGCGAGTGATGACTCGTCTTCATCTTCGAAGCGCATCGATTCCAAAATGAAGAAATTATGGGCCACTTAAAGGAAATGAAGAACTCAACGTTATTTCATTACTAGAAATCTCGATAAATTTTGTTGAGAGTCACCACTCACGAAGACCATCACAAACGCTTTTCAATGAGACATGACTCACTTTTATCTTCACAGCGCATCAATTCAAAAATGAAGTAATTACGTGCCACTTAAAGGAAATGAAGAACTCAACGTTATTTCATTACTAGAAATCTCGATAAATTTTGTTGAGAGTCACTACACGGGAAGATCATCACAAACGATTTTTAATGAGACATGACTCACTTCTATTTCAGAGCGCATCGATTCCAAAATGAAGAAATTATCCGCCACTTAAAGGAAATGAAGAACTCAACGTTAGATCGGAATCGATGCGCTTCTAAGATAGAAGTGAGTCATGTCTCATTAAAAAGCGCTTGTGATGGTCTTCCTGTGTGGTGACTCTCAACAAAATTTATCGAGATTTCTAGTAATGAAATAACGTTGAGTTCTTCATTTCCCTTAAGTGGCCCATAATTTCTTCATTTTTGGATCGATGCGCTTCGAAGATAGAAATGAGTCATGTTTCATTAAAAAGCGTTTGTGATGGTCTTCGCGTGTGCTGACTCTCAACTAAATTTATCGAGATTTCTAGTAATTAAATAACGTTGAGTTCTTCATTTCCCTTAAGTGGCCCATAATTTCTTTATTTTGGAATCGATGCGCTTCGAAGATAGAAGTGAGTCATGTCTCATTAAAAAGCGTTTGTGATGGTCTTTGCGTGTTGTGACTCTCAACAAAATTTATCGAGAGTTCTAGTAATGAAATAACGTTGAGTTCTTCATTTCCTTAAAGTGGCCCATAATTTCTTCATTTTGGAATCGATGCGCTTTGAAGATAGAAATGAGTCATGCCTCATTAAAAATCGTTTGTGATGGTCTTCGCGTGTGGTGACTCTCAACAAAATTTATCGAGATTTCTAGTAATGAAATAACGTTGAGTTCTTCATTTCCTTTAAGTGGCCCATAATTTCCTCATTTTGGAATCGATGTGCTTCGAAAATAGAAGTGAGTCATGTCTCATTAGAAAGCGTTTGTGATGGTCTTCGCGTGTGCTGACTCTCAACAAAATTTATCGAGATTTCTAGTAATGAAATAACGTTGAGTTCTTCATTTCCTTTAAGTGGCCCATAATTTCTTCATTTTGGAATCGATATGCTTCGAAAATAGAAGTGAGTCATGTCTCATTAAAAAGCGTTTGTGATGGTCTTCGCGTGTGGTGACTCTCAACAAAATTTATCGAGATTTCTAGTAATGAAATAACGTTGAGTTCTTCATTTCCTTTAAGTGGCCCATAATTTCTCCATTTTGGAATCGATGCGCTTCGAAGATAGAAGTGAGTCATGTCTCATTAAAAAGCGTTTGTGATGGTCTTCGCCTGTGGTGACTCTCAACAAAATTTATCGAGATTTCTAGTAATGAAATAACGTTGAGTTCTTCATTTCCTTTAAGTGGCACATAATTTCTTCATTTTGGAATCGATGCGCTGCGAAGATAGAAGTGAGTCATGTCTCATTAAAAAGCGTTTGTGATGGTCTTCGCGTGTGCTGACTCTCAACAAAATTTATCGAGATTTCTAGTAATGAAATAACGTTGAGTTCTTCATTTCTTTTAAGTGGCACATAATTTCTTCATTTTGGAATCGATGCGCTTCGAAGATAGAAGTGAGTCATGTCTCATTAAAAAGCGTGTGTGATGGTCTTCCCGTGTGGTGACTCCCAACAAAATTTATCGAGATTTCTAGTAATGAAATAACGTTGAGTTATTCATTTCCTTAAAGTGGCCCATAATTTCTTCATTTTGGAATCGATGCGCTTCGAAGATAGAAGTGAGTCATGTCTCATTGAAAAGCGTTTGTGATGGTCTTCCCGTGTGGTGTCTCTCAACAAAATTTATCGAGATTTCTAGTAATTAAATAACGTTGAGTTCTTCATTTCCTTAAAGTGGCCCATAATTTCTTCATTTTGGAATCGATGCGCTTCGAAGATAGAAGTGAGTCATGTCTTATTGAAAAGCGTTTGTGATGGTCTTCGCGTGTGGTGACTCTCAACAAAATTTATCGAGATTTCTAGTAATGAAATAACGTTGAGTTCTTCATTTCCTTTAAGTGGCCCATAATTTCTTCATTTTGGAATCGATGCGCTTCGAAGATAGAAGTGAGTCATGTCTCATTAAAAAGCGTTTGTGATGGTCTTCCCGTGTGGTGACTCTCAACAAAATTTATCGAGATTTCTTGTAACGAAATAACGCTGAATTCTTCATTTGCTTCAAATGGCACATAATTTCTTCATTTTGGAATCCATGCTCTTCGAAGATGAAGATGAGTCACGTCTCGCCATGAAGATTTTGTTATGCACTTCTTGTAACTTGTGTCACAACGAAATATATCGAAGTTATTTGTAGTAATAAAAAGCTTGTTTAATATCGATAATTTAGAATTGATAACAGCATATTATTTAATTTTGGCATTTGTTTGCTTCGATATTGATGTGAGTCATGACTTACTATAAGGTGCTTGTGATGACCTTGCCGTTACCTAAGCTCTTTTGGTCTTTATTTTCTCTTTTGTTGCATTTTACATTTTTGGTTATGGGTTAAATAATTATAACCAAAAAAAAAAAGGTTTTGGTTCTAACTTTTAAGACGTCTTCTCGTTCTAGTATGATCACGGCTCAGATTACAGGAATTAAAACTTATTTCATTAGCACCACCATTGAAGTTTCCGTTCTCGTAACTAAAATGGTTTACCACCCGATAAGGCATTGTTTCCGACTTGGAAATGATATAAAAACATATGTTTGGGTAGAAATGTCGGAAGTCTACACCGTGAGACCGAGTGAAGATTCATTTTATTTCTGTAGCGTATACGTAAATTCACATGCTGCAATGCTGAAAAGCAATTTTTCTGTTGTTTGTAGGGATGAACTGAACTGATTTTCACTTTTCGAAATAGAATAGAATTTAACTAGTATAAGTAAACAAATATCCTGGAAGAAAATTTTGTCTGAAATTCATGAAAATTAGATAAACTCAGTCCATGGTAGATTGAATTGGAAAATTGCCTGCATTACCTTGCAAGTTAAGACTAAGACATTGTTGAGGTCATTGATACAACTCGTTCATAAAAGACAAAGTTCTTTAACTTTGGCTAATAGCATAATAAAAACTTTAATAAGTAAGAACAACTATCAGCAAAAATTTGTTAAAAGTGAAGCATGACGAAAATTAATGCCGAATGTGGAATTTCTGATAGCAATTATGAGAAATAAGTCATAAAGCTTAATTTAAGTTAATTTAAGTAAATTACAGTTTTATTATCTTCCTTGGACTAAATCTTGATTAATTTTTATAAGTGATCTCTCACAGATATACTAAGCAATGAAATTATATCTCATAACTAGTGAAAAAATGTTTGTTTATAATTACAATGAGCTTTCATAATCACCTAAATACATGTAATTAGATAATTTACAACATTACATTTGACAATAGTTATTCAAGTAAGATGGGATGATGAACATACGAGTAACGTTGATCAGCTGGTATTTTGTGATTAGTGACGTTACCGAAATTATGAATTTAAGGATGGTATATATTTATTGAATCTGAATTTAAATACATTCTATTTAGGTTGAGTGAAATTTATGAAATAAGTTGAATAATCTAGAATACGTGGAATGAGTGAAACGACTCATGATTTCGAGTTTAGTTTTAGTGCGAAATATTTTTTTTAAAAAATGGGCTAATCTAATGAAACTATGTGAGGCTACCACTTTCTTCTAATCGTATATAATCATAAAGTAAGATTAGGAGATAATTACACCATATATGTAATTTACCATTAACATAAAGAAGAAGAGGGCATCATACATACCAATATGAATGCAAGTAGTATTGTCATTTAACTATTGTATAATATATACGCACATATATAGTATATATATTAGCGAATATGGAAGTATACCAAGACAAACACATAGACGTAAATGTAAGTAATGAATTTAAGCAACAATTCATTGAAGACAATTAATACTTAAATTTTCATATTAAATACAAAGACGTCTTATTCAAAATAATTTTTAGAGAGTTGTGCTGCTTTCTCTTGATTTTCCTTATGATGCAACACTAATATATGCATATGGTAGTAGGTTGATGTCATTATCGTGATCTTCGCGCATAAAACATGATTTCTCTATTGTTTAGAGGATCAGAATTATTCATTGAATGTGGTTTTGTTTAGTCTATTTTTTAATTACTTGTCAATGGTTATTTATCGGGACAGAATAGATTTTCTTTTCCGTCCTATCAACAGATTCCAAGTCTCTAGCAAGAAAGATTACACTAGTTAACAAGGGTTTTGTTACATAAAAGGAAATACCTGTTCTTAAAGGAACTTTTTGCGCTGAATTCGAATATGCACTCGGTTTTTCTCCATCACGTACGATTTTCCCGTAACAGAGGGATTTTCTGGAAAATCCCTCAAAAATTTCCCTTTTCGTTTATTTTAACCCCAATATCTTGTCCCCTTGCATATACTAACATAGAAATTATACCTATGTATACTTTGATTCATATTTAACAAACCCTTCAAGTTTCGTAATAATCGCTTTATTCTTTCTAGAGAAATAAATATGTTTGTATGTATACTCTGTGTACTGTTTATTGCACCTTATAGTAATGCTTTCAGATCTCTTAAGTTGAGGTAAAACGTTTTGCTTTATTACCACTAACACATATATAAAATATAATACTATATAATTTATAAGTGTGACAATTTACAATAAACAATAATACAAATGTACCAAAACGTCATGAAAAGACAATCAAAATTATCACAATATATGAAACTTCCATTGGATTACAAAAACGTACACTACTTCCTTCTTTTGTAAGAAATGTTGCATTCTCTAACAAGACCCCAACAATAGTCCCCCATCATTGAAGGATCCCACCGTCCCTGGTACCTTTTCTCCATTGCCATTATATCTTGGTGGAATCTTTCCCCCTGTTCGTCGCTGAGAGCACCTAGGTTAGCAGGAAAGAAGCTGAGGTGGGAGTGAAAAAATTGGATTTTTAAAGACATCCTACCCTAGTAGCACAAAATGATCGGCCCGACGTCCATAAATGGTCAGGTGAAACTGGCCCCGACGATCGGGAAAAGGTCGTTATGTCCGCTTTTTCGACAACTTCCCGACGATTTCCCGATCACATTCGGACAATAACGACAATATCCCGACTGACTACCGACGACTTGCCGACCAAATATGAACAGCTCACCGACTATAAATGTGACTATTTTTGGACAATCTCCCGAGCAAATCCCGATAATACCGACCAATTACTGACGACTTGCCGATCAAAAATGGAGAGTTCACCGATGATGGACGACTATTTTTGGACCATATCCCGATCAAATAGGAATAACCTGCCGACGGTAAGCGTGAGTGTTTGCTAGTATCAGCTGTGGATGCTGAAACGTACCTCCCGCAGATATCCAGGAGTGTAAATTCCCTATATCCGCAGGAGTTGCGTTCTAAACATCTACATCTGATAATAGTAAATGCTGTATTACATATACAGAGGACTAGATGTTATCACACAATACATATTTGATACTTACATGCAGATTAGCTACACCGCCATTCAAAAGAAAGTTTGGCAAAAAAAACTTTAACAATGTACTTGAATTAATATGTACACTCATGTCCAAATTATTGTCCCATGTCTATAAATATAAGAATATAATTTGATAACGAATTCGCCCGGTATTTCTCATAATGCTAGTAGGTGTGTATTCGGCAAAGACATGTATGTAGCAAATTTCACGTCAAAAGAGCAGTAAATAAAAACAATAAAACGAAAATAAAACTTTCTTGTCCATTTAGTAACATTTTGCTTTACTCACTCTAATTTTGGTACTTATAATTATTTTCCTATGAAATTTACCACAAATATATATTTCCCGATTATACACATACTATCAGTAATAAAAGTACCCTGCAAGATTACTATCAAGTTATATTCTTACAAGAAGACAGTTATAGATACGCGATAATCATTTTGGACATGAGTGTACGTTTACATTACATTTAACATTAATCCCTCTCTAAATTTCGACGCCTATGTTTCGGCTGCGTTCATGTGCGGATACGGAGTAATTATAATTTTCTAATGTCGTAATTATAGGATATAAGATGATTTTTATATGGTCTTACAAAGCAATGAAAAAATACATTTGGAAAGAAATATACATGAACTTTTATTCTTTAGTTTCACAGAAGAAATAATAATAAAATTGGTTAAAAGAAATGAAACATACATTTATGTGCAGAAGCCGCATTAGTTTATCGTGATGTACATACTAATTTCAGCAGATTTTTTGCAAAACAAAACGGTACAAGAAGTCATATAAAAATACAAATTGTAAATAAAAACTGAATGTAACGTGTCTGTTTAGTATGCATATTTCCTTTTTCGAAACAATTATTAAACATATTGGTAGAATCGCAGTTTCAGTTGAAGCTTGAGTTCTACGTGTAAGATATTCTACTGAACAGACTGATCATGTTCAATAATGTGTGTACAAGTAAAAATCAGAAGCATGCCTGTTACACCTATTTATAGAAGTTTACATAGCATAGATTAACTGAAGAATTGACAACGCATAAAACTAAACATTAGATGTTCTTAAAAATAAAAGAAAAAATGAATGCTCCTTTACCGAAAATATCTCACTACCTAGCCTTCTATGAAAAAAAAAATCGCACAAAACTCAACTTGCTTTCAAGTCCTC
Source organism: Thermobia domestica (assembly GCF_964235325.1). NCBI lineage: Eukaryota > Metazoa > Arthropoda > Insecta > Zygentoma > Lepismatidae > Thermobia > Thermobia domestica. The sequence continues at coordinate 85,686,222 of NC_137457.1, read as the reverse complement.
CTTCCGCATTTAAATGTGAGTTAATAAAAGCTCTTAACAAAACTAAAACTTCAAGTAAACCAGTTTGTAATTAAGTTACAAGAATACTATTTTAATCATTACTAGACTATTGTTACGTAAAAACTAAAATCATCCCCGGAAATCAAGTAAAATTTAACGAACTTCTCGTTGTGCAGAGTCTACCAAGGAATCTTTGATTTTTCATTTCTTGTGAATAATGCAAAATCAACGTTCAATATGAAAAATGTGAAAAGTAAGACTTCTATAACTATGCTGGAAAAAAATGTAACAAAACAGATACATTTTGGATATCCTTGTTATCAGGGATACTCGAAATGTCCATTGAGTCAACGAATTTTCCTAGCACCCGTAATACCATATTTTACAGATTTTCGTCTGTACTGTAACTCGTACATTTCAAATTTTTCATTTGGAACGTTGATTTTTCATTTTTTGTAACATACCGGAAAATCATGTGTGTCCTGGAAGAATCTATGATGAGAAGTCTTCATACATGACATATACGCATTAGTAAAAATGTTCCATGTTACAGAAAGGAATGCAAACATATGCCGATTCATCTGAAAAGTCTGGAATAAGAAGGCACTTTTTATGTAAACAATCTGAAGACAAAGTAGTGCCTGTCCTCCTTCTCTTTTCCACTCTGAAGATAGACAACTTACTACTACGTAAGGGTGAAAAGTACAAATCTGCTTTACTTGAGAATACATCGCATTTTAAGATATGTATACTACCATTCTTCCTTTCTTCTTCAATGGCGTTAATAGTGATAACTTCACCGCTTTTTGTTATGAAGCAATTATCTGGCATGTTTATACTCATAAGGCAATCTTCGTTGTTACGCATTTTCACTGATGTAATGACACCTTTACTAGAAACAACCTGTCTTTTAACTTTACGAATACTAGGAGTAACACACTTTTCTCCAACTCGTTTTGCTACCTGTTGCAAAGAATTATTCGGACCACGAACCATAGTTTTAATTGTTTTCATGTAATTTTCAAAAGGAAATGCAGAATAGCTATCTAAAGGTCCAAAATTCTCAACATCTTGAACTATATGCAATAAACTATGGAAATTATATATTAAAAGTTCTGGAGTATAATATTCTGGGATGTACCTAACAAAAGTGTCCAGGAGTTCATGTGCATAATTTCTCCATTTTTCCAGTCTGCTACTATTGCTAGCTAAAAGGTACATAGCAACATGAAAAATTACGAAATGATCAAACAAATGCTTTGGCAACAAATCTTTCAAAACTACAGGTCCAAAGTACAAAACAAATGCTCGGAACTGAGTAGCTTTCCAAAATTTAAACATTTTTATAGATTGTGGTTTTCTTGAAAACTCTCTCGGAACATGCATTGCTACTGAAAGAAGTCTAGCAGAAATATTTTCTATGTCCAGAGCCTTCAATTTACATTTTTTAGGGCCCTTTTCTACCCATACATATATAAGCCTTTTGACAACACCAAGACATACTAAATGCATCCATTCAAGTGGAACTTGTGAAACTAAACCTATATTTAATTCACAAAGAATACTCAGAGATCGCTGGTGATCCTCATACTGCATATTCTTGAAGCCTAAATCAGTTCTTAGAGCTGAAGTATTTTTATATTGCCAGGTCGTTCTTCCCAAATATGTAGCTTCCTGTATGCATTTTTCGCAACCAAATAAAGAATTGTGAGAAACAGTACATTTTAGGAAAGCTCTAGCTGGAGCATCCGCAATAATGCAACTTATTGAAAATCTATACAATTTACCTTCAACTACGATACCATTTTGTTCTAATTCAATACATTCATCAACAAACTGTTTTAAGAAGTCATTCGAACTATTTGGTTTTGTTTCCCCGAAGTAAAGTGCAATGATGAAAGGAGTCCTGTCAATAGCCTGATCTAAAATTCCTAATATAGGCCAAAAAGATTTCGTTGAACTTTTGTGTATTGGGAGGCCATCTATATTCACTTTCAAAGTCAAAATGTCCCTTGTATTTTCAACTGAAAGCCTCTTTTCTACTATTGGATAAAGTTTGGATTTAACGCCTGACAATGACATTTTGATTATGTTTTCCTTGCCACCAAAATAAACAAAAGATCCTCCCGAACATGATTTGATTTCGATTGTTCTTGGTGTTTGAAGAAGTGTCCTTGAATCTAGAGGCAGTCCGGGTATGTGAGGTCTCAAAATATGGAGATCTGTTGTAGCATCATTGGGAACGTTATGCTTTTTTGCCCATGATACTAAACTATTTGTTATAGAATGAGAGACTTCGTCTTCTGCACTGCTATTACTACTACTATTAATAATGGAATAATTACTACAACTGGATGAGCTGCTTTCACTCTGCAAGAAAATTTGATCAGGAGTTTGGGAAACGGAACCTGATCTAATATTAACATTTTCACTTTCCCTTACGGTATTACAAACATTTGTACACAAAAGAGTTTGTCCTTTCTTAAATTCGGTGAAAATCTCATTAGCGGTTGTCGCAATAATACGACGTTCATGGCGCACCGACAGATCATCACTTCGTATTCTTTTATGGGCTTGCTTGTTTATCTCTATTTGCATATCTTCTCTTTCTGCGTGCAATTCTGCCATATTCCTGTGATCCTATTTATCTATATATATATTTCTTCTAACAGATTTCGTAGAACGAAATTGAATGTTATAACTTGTACATTGACTTACAATTGTAACAACACACTGAAACGAGTTCTTAACACACTGAAAAATTTGGTTACTTTTGGCACCATGTTAATTTTCTTACACAATAACAACGCGTTCCGTTTCAAGGTGTTGTGGCTCTTCTCGACCACGACCAGTTTTCTGTCTACACGCTTCACGTCCACCATCCCTGTCTTTAACGTGGCGAAACCAGTTCTGTATTACGGAATGCATTTCACATTCAGAAGCATTCAATGCGTGTGGGCTTCTCCGAACTGCACCTAAAAACAATTACAAAGAAATTAGTGTTGCGATTCTGTTAACATATCCTAAAATATATTACATGTAAAATACAATGTGAAGAAATTGATACACTCTTCAGGAAATCTGTGGAGCACTGACTTTTAAATTTGATCGGTATACTACAATCAGGAATTAAGTTCTATGCTGATGGATTTTTTTTCTAGCTCCTATCTACTACCTCACATACTTTTAGGGAGACTGGGACAAATGCATCTGATTCACTGGACTAACCTCGTTGAAACGTTTACACCGTCTAGTCTGGGAGGGTTATTTATGTAACTATAGTTGTCCATTCACGGGTGGGCTTTCGTCTAGTTATTCTTAAATAACACTACCTTATTATAGGAAATTGTTGACTAATATAAAGCAACGTGTTCTTACGTGACGTTATCAATCACCGGTAGTTATTTTTGTTTTGACTCAAGATTAATTTCATAGGATTCAATTAATTTTTAATTACCGAGATTTGGATTGGCCGGGATAGTAAGGTGACAAGAACGCCCTATTAATACGGTAAGATTGGGACATATGCTTGGTGCTGCTGAGGAAAACCCTGGAAAATCTCAGCGAAGATAACCTTATCCTCTTGATGCTTATTTCTGTCTTGCAGGTATGTCGAATTTATGTAAAATGATGTTCCGAAGGACGTCAGTTGCATTAATAGCAGTAATAGGTATATTGAATTTTTATTTTTTAAAAGGCTTTAAGTAGCTTTGACTCACACCGATGAAACCCACGCACATGGTGGTTCTTCAACACAAAACCTACATGGCACGGGCCGGGATCAAACCAAGGACTCTATGCACCATAGGCGAGCGCTGTACCAATGAGCCAACGCGGCTCCAGTAAATGTACTAGTAAGAGTGCTACCATAAAAACAACTACAGGGTCTAAAGTACAGACGGTAAAGGTAACATATTTGTCATAAACATATTTAGGAACAAGCACAAGGAATAAAAGATGAATACATATTCATCCTGACAAGTAACATTCCAACATGAAGTAAAACGTATAGAGAAAAAACTTCTAAAATGCAGTACATTACATTAACTTACCCTAAAATAGTCGTTAATGTTGTAAGAAAATTACTTTATTCCTATTCCACCTAAACAACAGTAAAACGAAGAAATGTATGTTCAGCAATTTACAGTTCCAGTAAAATCATAAAAATCTGATGACGCTAATTAAACGCAACCAGTCAACCAAACCACTTAAATTATGCAAACTAATTCAATTGGATCCAGTCATAACATACAATCAACTGGATCCAGTCATAACTAACTACTCGCATGCATAGTTTACTGACAGAAATCTTAGCATCCACACCCGCGACAGATGCTTTTGTTGGACGCATGCATGCGGAGTTCACTAGTAGAAGTTGGAGAGCGGTCGCTCCTCAACGGTTGGAGGGCGGGACTGTCTGGTGACCTGACAGTCAAAATATTCTTTTCTTTTCTTTCGTTACAGTATGCAGAAAACACATTATTGGTATTATTAATGATACCTATTAATTTACAGTACAAACATTAAAACTGAATGGATTTCCTTCTACCTAGCAATGGGAGATATACGGAACCAAAAATGCATTTAAATCGCACGAGAAAAATGCACCTTGACAGGAATGGAACAGGGACTGTCCAAAGAATCTGAAACAACAGCGAGATTTAACAGTCGAGAGTTTGAATAAATTTTAAGGTCCTTCTGCAACTTTGGTTCAGACCGGATGGATGGATGGTGATTTATGGAATGGAAGATGAAGGGAAGGAAACGGGAGAACTCCTAGAAACCCCACGCACATAATGTTGTCCACAAACCCACATGGCATGAGCTGAGACCAATCCGGGGTCTCCACGCACCAGAGGTGAGCCCTTTGAAGTATGTATCCTACAGCTTTGAAAATGTTAAAATTTCATGATCCTTATAGTGGAGCTCTCATTTGAAACTCGCTACACAGATACAAGCCACCGGTGAGGCCTTCCTTACAGAGTATTAGAAGCCTACAACTGAAAACAACATGAATACTCACCTAGTAGAATATCCATTAATTTCAGGTGCCTGAGAGGTTTCTTGTTGTGTTTGCCTGTCCAGTTAAATTGAAGTGCCAAATTATTGCAGAATAGTTTTTCCAATATTCTTCGTACGATGTGTTGTACCTTTCTTCCTCCTACAAGGCTCAGTTGTAGCTCCTGTAATAAAAACACGTATACATTTAGAGCGAAATTTGACGTAGATCACATGCAGAAGCATATCATTTGAAATATATATATGAAAAACCCAAGTAAAACTGGGTAATATTCGCTGCCAGGAACAATTCAAATCGTACATATTAATTGTCTATGTACAAGGACACAATCAAGAGATGAAGGCACACCCAATTTCGAACAAAGATGCCCTCGGATGACATGAAGATAAATATGTTCGTTCTCTTGACCTTCAGCAGGTAATGCAGGTACAAGATGCTTAAATTCTGTTTAATGCTTTGCAAAATTCAACTTCATAACCTACTTTCACACACTTAACTGACTGCATAACCTACTTACGCATTTAATGCATGCACTTAATGTGTGTTCCAATGCGCTGCTCGAAAGTTTCCTCAAGGACATACCTACTTTTCCGGAGAACTAACTACCACTTACATGTCACATACAAAAACTTCTCAACGGCAAAACATCACAGTGAATTTCTGAGAAAACTTTACATGAAATTGGTATGTCTCCAGGACATATTGCACTTTGGAGAAATAAAGTGGAATCCAATATGAGAGACGTTATGTCTAATATGCTTTACAGATGTACTCCTTGAGCTCATGCAGGGTGTCCACTAAAATTCCAGACCTTTTCTTGACACGAGCTAGAATTGAGCCGGGGCTTGACGCGCAGAAGTCAGTGGCCATACATTAATTAGTAGCACAGATATTTTCTTCCATATTATTAGAGACATGTTTTGAGGTATTCAAGGTGTAAATGACAACTTTTCCTCCAACATGAGCGTGTTCCATATCTTCGAAAGCTCGCAAGATTTCATGTACAATAAACTTAGTTTCAGCTTAATATAGACCAACAAAGAGCACTGTTAACCCCTTAACTGTTTATGGCGTGTAGTTTTCTTGTGAAAGTCGCTTCCACACTGCGTAGTGTTTTGCAGTCGCTTAGTTCACAAAGAAATGGCTCTGATGTTTATCATGAGATGTATCGTTCTTCTTCTTGTTGCTATACTACTACTACAACTACTGCTATTACTACTACTACTGCTGCTGCTGCTATTACTACTAATAATAATGATGGTAGTATTATTAGTAATAGTATTAGTAGTTGTTATAATAGTAAAGTGGAGTAAAGTTTACGACTGTGCTTGCTGCGGTCGTTATGTAATGTTGTTACTAGTACTACTACTAATAGCTCACCTGAGAAGTTTACAAAGAAAGAATAAGGATTACGTAAACCTAATTGTATTTACTATTATGTGATGTTTTCTGTATGGAAAAATATTGTAAACTTGCAAGAATCTGCTCATTGTCCGGTGAAGATAGTACTCTTCCACTCTATTAATGTCCTCCACAGTTTTACAAGGTAGTTTTATGTATTCAGGGAAAGATCTAGTAGCCTCTGGTTTGGGAGCAAAATTTTCTATAATAGTTTTCTGCTGCTCGCTCACTTCTTCCAGGTTTCTTTCAATTTTTGCAAGGCGGCGGGAAATCACTGCCAAATAGTTTTCGTCCAATTCGAAATGCCTTTCATTTGAGCTATGATCAACAGCTAATGAACTTACTTCACCTAAAATTAAAATGGGATAAAAATAATGGTCGGAATGCAATTGGAAAATACAGACTAACTTACAAGATGAGAGCACAGTTGGGAAATTGTTGTCGAATCAGTCTTCCAGTAGTGGTACTTCAGTATTAGTGTTTTATTAAAGCCCTGGCGCGCACTGCCAAGACAAAATAGCGAAACTCTTCCTAAACTTAGCCACACATATTACCACTTTTTACACGAGATATTCTCTCGACCACAGAGGCAGCATGTTCTATTTCGATTTTGACTCGACATACCGGCTATCTAAATGTTGAAATACAGTGAGGGTACGTTGCTTAAAAGATTGAATGACTAAAAACCAGTCAAGAATTTCTTTGTAGTTACGGGAGGGAGGGACATGGGAAGACTTTGATCCCCTACCAACAACTTTCTGAAAAAATAAAAATATTCGATTATGTTGCATTATAGAGAATAACATGTTTCTCATACTTTTTTGAAGAATGAATTTCCTGAATCTTTTAGATTTTTCTCGAGTGTTCACAAACAATTCTCCGTCCTCTTATTTACTTTGTTCTATATTGTACCTATTACAAGCACATGCTAAAGTTTCAAGAGTTTCTGTGTTTCAATGAGAATGGCATTTAATTTTTAACAGCCTTCTAATCACCCCACTTTAATAGCCATCCATCCTTCTGACTTTATTAAAAGATACACAAACACAGTTTACACAAAACAGTAACGGATGATTAAACAAATAGAACTTATCCTATAGAACTCATGGCTTATCACATATTTATATAATCTGCATTAAATTATTGTTTAAAACTTTACTGTTTCCACATATACATCGCTAAGATGTAATGAAAACCTAATATGTTATTTGCATATTAGGAACTATTGCAGGTACGAATAAAAATGTGAAGGAAGAGCTAGGTTTACCATAAGAACACATATATATATATATATATATATATATATATATATATATATATATATATATATATATATAGGATGGATAGAAATTTTAAGGGTGAATTCCACGCACTAAAACAAGAATAATGTTCTACTCGAAAAAATTCGAAAGTTTCGCAGCTAGACCTGTGCAAAGCTATAGTGGCGTCGTTATAAATGTCGTAATATCTCTAATAATGACGCAAGCCGTACCAATTTAGCAAATCACAGCGGAAGTTGTAACCAATGGCTCTATTTTTAGCGAACTTTATGATTGGATAATGCTGCTTGGATTTCTTCACATGCCTTATTAAACCATACTAATATTGTGACAAATGAATTTGTACGTAGGAAAAATTCTGTATGCAGCACTCCTTTAATCAAAAAGTTTGCTTTAAAGTGGTCTTTATAATTGGGTACACCTTCGAGTGTGGTTCCCTAAAGCGAAAAGTCTTGCCTTAACTAGATGTTTTATTAAAATGAAATCATGTAGTACCGTAATTTATCCATTTTTGTGAACATTGATGTGCTATTCTAGTGGTAGCTTGCAATGATTTAAACAAACTTACTCGCAGATGATAAAATCAGGTGTTCAGTAGCCTCGTTCCGATTCACAAGTTGGTCAGTCTTTACGCGAATATCCAATTCAGATGACGACCTGGTGCAATCTAATGACGCACTTGATGGTGTTGGGAATTTCAGTTGATTTTTATCTATAATTCGCATTCTTTTCTCACGTTCATCATCAGATCTATCTGAATCACTTTCCGAACAAGACAATATTCTCTTCCTTTCTTCGTTTTTTCTTCTCCCCTTCTTCTATTGCGGATTGTAATTCTGAATCGCTTTCTGCTTGCTTCAATTTCTGTCTGGCTTTAAGAATGTCATCTGAATAGAAATTTGTTATGAACAACTATTGTAATTTCAGACGAAAAGTACATTAAAGAGCCAAAAAAATGATAACCGCCGCTTTCAAAATGAACATATTTGGTTGACGTCAGGAAAATGGACAAGGATCAGTTACTCGCCGTGCGTATTAGGAGACAGTCTGCTGTGATATATCGGAGTTTGGCAAAGGGATGAATCTACTATACATCTGAACTACTCAGCCGTTACTGACAATTACCGTAAGAGATCTTCATATCAGAGCATACCTTATCATCGATACCATCTTTTTCATATAAGCTAAAATACTTTTACGCAGGAATTTAGAATTGCAGAACATTTTTCGAAAGTGACAATGGCACCTTGACAACAGGGACGTAGTGTCCATTAAGGCTATAAGGCTTAGCCTATCCATTTATTTATACATCAGCCTAAAATGTTGCTTTTGGACATTGATACAATTAATTTTATTAAAATGGATTTATTTTATGATGCGCTGTTTAAACATCACGCGAGAATAGTTGGAAGCTTCTGCAAGAACGCATTGTATGCTATGGGCCGCTAGCCTTCCGCCTTTCTCATGTAATCTTGAAAATGGGGCGGTGCCAACCGCTTTCCCGTCACCTTCAGCAGACGAAAACCATGAGGAATACATAAATTCAACACGATGCAACGAAAGTGGACGAATGCTGACGAAAGGCTAGCCTTCCGGGTGTTTGGGGAAACAAAAGCGAGAGGACGCGGTCTTGTAAGAAAGTATAAAACAGAGAGACTATGAAAAATTTAGGAGCTCGCATTCAGTCACAAGTTCTGATAAAGAAAGAAAAAGATAATAAATCTTTTGAATAGTACTAATACATAAGGGACTTTATTGCGTACCGGTTTGCATTATCGCAGCGTAAAATTTGCATTTTAGTTGGCAATAATTGATGCAGCAGTTATAATTCCTTGTTGTATTTTTTGCTTTGTGTTGCGACCCGCAAGTTTTGCGAATATTGATACTGAATGAGGCCTCAGATGAGGTATAGTTTTTTTTTTTTTTACTTTCAATCTAAAAATAGCTTTTTCTGTAAAAATCATCAATTGACTGTGAGCTGCAGCACATTAGTATGCTGATATATGATGTTGTGGATGAAGTGGTTAGGTTTGTGTATATGATTTGGGGAATTTAAAATTAAGATAGCTCTATATCCGTTTTCATTTGTTTCTTTGAAATAGTAATACAGTGCATGTGTGATATGCGAGTATCGCATATGTAAGGAAACCGTATATGTAAGGGTAATATGAAGCAGAACAACTCTTATACTTTTTCCTGCGTTGTATGAAAAACATATTGCATGAATTAGCATTTTTCTGTCAAGCATTACAGCCAGGTCCGTAGTCAGAACACTAAGACGTGATCGTTTAGATAAGAGCGGGATAGTTTCTTTGGGGGGGGGGGGCACTTGAATTCACTTTACATTCATATATACATACAACAAACAATTGCAAGTTTCAGGGAACTGGACCCCTCCTAGCCACCATCTAGCTACGAATCTAGTTTCAGCCTACCCATGTCAAAACTTCATGCTACGTTAGTGCTTGGCAATACATTATCACACAAACGTGATAAAGTGTGAAAAATGACCAAAATATCCCAGCAAAAAGAAAAAACTTCTTTTCGAGTTCTTTCATTTCTAGGTCCTGCCTACAAGGACTAACTGGAAAATCCCTACCCTTCAAAGGGCTGTGGCATCAAAAAGTACTTATATATATATATACACATGGTGTTTCAAAACAACACCGACAACGTTTGGGAGGTGAATCCTGACACCAAAATAAGACAAAAACTATAGTCCATCCTGGGTGCACAAACATGTGATAGCTGTGTAATCGCAGTACAACATTTCCTCTGCACTTCGTTGTTCGCCAGAGCACAACAGATTACTAAAGTATAGCGTTCATTTTCTTTATCCTTCATCTTACGGCTTCCCTGTGCCTCTTTAGACAACATGTTTGTTTCTTTGAATTGATATTAGCATCCTAAACAAGCAGATGAACGGAATCTACAGTTTTTATTAACGGGCACTGGAAATAAACCATTGCGTTCGATGGACACCGTCTAGACTTGAACCCGTGAGTCGGCGGCAGGTGCTCAGAAATAGATATTACCCTACTCACCAATATTATACGCTATACACCAATCCTTCTTAATAAATAAAAAAAAACATTCATACTTAAATATGCAAAATTCGACATATAGCTATCACTACCACTACTACTGCCTATTACTAATATTACTAGGAGCTTTTATTTTACTTTCGGTCGCAAATCAGGCAAATCAGGTGGACGGTCAACTTCAGACTCGTTACAGAAAGATAGCAATTAGGCCTAACTTCACTTCCTATCCTCCATAGGTTTCTCACCACCACTATGGTGAAAGAACACATAGTCCCACGTATATCTACGAATTTCATCCTAAATATAATGGCTTGTGACTCCGAAAGTTATCCTCTTTGCGTTTCCCCACTCCAACACACTCTCCTTAACATCACGTTTCTCATATAAATTTGACTTTACTTGGTGTAGATAAACTGATCCGAACCCAAAATCTTATTGATTCTGTTGGACGCAGTAAGGATCCTATGCCGATATAAAAATAGCCTTGTACATATTCAACCATAGGCCTATCTGCTTCCTTTCTCGTTCGAGATGCAAAGACCATAAATGAAGATTTTATAGTGATCACAATTTACAATTTTGTTGGTTTCGCTATTGAATCCACGAAGTCACTCCTGTAAAGGATTACGCAACTGGAGTCACACCAAGTCATTATTATTATTTAAAATTCTTATAAAGAATGACGAAAATTAGCTTGGAATTACTCGAGCAGAAGGTTCTATCAAATTTTGACTCATCTCTTACATTTTCGGGTTAGATTAGAGCTTTATATTTCTCTTAACAGAACATGCACTAAATAAGAAGCCCCATTACTACTTGCAGATTGAATTCAGGAGGGCTTAGTAAATATAGTGTGACATATGGCATACAAACTACAGTGCATAAAATATGAACCAACTTGTACTATGTGGCCATTAGAAAGCACGAATGCTATCAACAGAATTAAGGCAAAAGTGCAGCAGTGGGAACCAGCGGTAACGAGGAGGTGCGTCCGTAGAGAGCAGGCGCGTCAGCGATGGGAAGTATAGGCATAAACGAGGATAATGGAAGAAGACACACATACAATACTTTCACCATTACTCAAATTTCGGGTTTACTCGAGCAAACGGTTGTACTGAAAACAAAATTTATAGGTAAAATACGATGTAAAACACTTTTCATAAAAGTAGAAGATTGTGAATATGAGTAATTTCTGTTATTGGATATCATATTGAAATACATTTTGAACGGCAGTGAACGTATTCTAAGTGTAACTATTTACTGGAGCGGAAGAATACAAAAATGCAAAGGTGGAAATAACTGGCGGGAATGTTTTGTTCGTGTTAGCATTGGACGTTTGCAATGGAAGTAATGCAAACATACGATTTTATTACAAAGAATTGTGTGATAAAGCGCGTAATGTCAGAAAGTTTTTGTAGCGTCATGATATGTTCAAACGTAAAATCTACTGTGCGAAGTGTGGAAAAGAAGAAAAAATTAAAAACAGACGAATATCTCCTCGCAGCGGGAAAGCGCCCCATTTATCCCATTTGAACCCGGGGTGATAGTCTACATGAGAACCCCCTGATCTGCGTTTCTTTTGTGTTCTATTACCACTTCTACATGAAATACCATAAATTTTCTACGTAGTGCAATAGTAAGAAGTATCCATGTGCACAAGACACACCCTCCCCCCCACACACAGTCATAGATAAAGTACAAGGGCACTACACATGCAGATATAAAGTACAGGTACATTCTTTTTTATTTTCGTATCAGTCGATAAGTAAATAAAAGTGGCTTTGTTACCCCCTTTGTAAGTTCGTACATACTCAATGAATAATCCCTAAAAGTATGAGCGTCCTGCTCCTTCTGGAACTGATGAAGCTTCATGTATACTATATCCGAACCCGGGAAAGCAATGATGTCATTCTGAAGATAGGAATTATTACAATTATTTAAGTTCTTTTGAAGGTAAAAATTATTGCGGATATTTTTGTACTATTCCACTCTTCTCGCTAGTGCGTATGCCCTCTATCGCTAACGCGACTGCTCCTACACGCACCCTCTCTCTCTCCGCTCGGGTCCCCCCTGCTGCACTCCTTTCTGACTCGGTTAGATCGCATTCGTGCTTTTTAGTGGCCACCTAGCACAAGTTGGTTCATGGTTCATACACTAGCTCCTCATTTAAAAGAAACCTTAAAATACACTAACTGTGTGAAAATTTGGTTGAACCGTCTGCTCGAGTGATGCCCAAAATTCATTTCAAAGGTTGTCCATTGACAGTAATTACTCATATTCAGACTCTGATCCTTCACGAAAAAAGTTTCACATAGTATATTTGGTAAACTTTACGTAACATGCTCCAGTTGCGCATCGAGAAGTAAAGCCCTTTTAAAAAGTATAGTACAGTAGGCTAGGGTAGAGTAGAGTAAGATCGAAATAAGTAGGGTAGGGGTTAGGAACGGGTTAGCTTAAGGTTAGGTAAGTTTTGACCCATTTTCATAAAATTATTCGAGTGTAATTTCTCGTTTCTGAATGAGTATACCTGCTGGAGCGGGCGTTGTAAAGCTAACCCGTATATCTTAGCTATAAAATTTCTATTTGATAGAACCGTCTGCTCGAGTGAACCCATTACCTTAAGTTACTTGTGTTGATAGGGGCATTCTTTTATGTGACCCTCGGTTTTACAATTATGAAAAAGGATTATGCCTGAAAATGTCGTTAATTTATACATATATGCAGGCCTGCTGTTGAGTCTGCTCTCTGTCTACCACTTCTCAAGCGAACTGTACATTTGAGTGTTATTTTAAAGCCCTTTAGTATCTATGGCTCAGACCATGCACCGTACATATAATGAACAAATACCACGGCTTTAATTTTGGACAAGACAGGGGCATGTTCTCATGTACGTTCGTTGAGTATGCATAATATAAGCTGTTTCTGTAAGCAAAACAATCAGCTTGATACCTATAAATTACATTAAGGATGAAAGCGGATATTTCTTCACCAACTTTAGGGAACACATATATGCACTTCTACATAAAAATTATTTACTGAAAATACATAGATTTAATTTATAAGTAATAAAGAAACACAACTCTCCTTCCCGCGCTCTACCGCAACATTCAACTTCTTTGCCTTACTCCCAGAATTCTCATTCCTAAACTTCAGCTAACAACGACGCAACGAATCGCGAGACACCTCTGTTAGTGACACAAATTCATTATCACACAAGTCCATTATCTGGATGCCCAACAAATGGAATTGACAATATTTAAACGAAATATATAATTTTAGATCTCTCCGTTCAATTTCTTAATTTCAGAATTGGCGACAAACTCCCGATGTATGGGAGGAAAAAAATGCCGACAAATATTGGCAGTCCTTTTCTGGACGACTTTGATTATCGGGCCGATATCGGTTAATCGTACCAAGAAGGATGTTTTTTCCCGACAATTTCGAACATAGGGCCTACGTGCTACATTGTCCTGAAAACGACCGGACGATAAATGGACGATGCCGACCATAAAAGTACATCGGCCCGATGATCTGTGCTACTAGGGTAGAATCCAACTCTTTGTATTTCTGTATCATGTCCTGTACGATTTCTGTGTAACTCTCAGCTTTGTTATTGCCCAGAAAGTTGCGCACAACACACTTAAATGCTGTCCAGGCAGCTAGCTCATCACTGTTTAACTTGCTGTCAAAGCTATCATCAAGCATTAATTTCCTAATTTGGGGACCAATAAACACTCCCGCTGAAATCTTAGCATCACTTAGGTTAGGGAACTTATCTCGCAAATACTTGAAACCTTCGCCAGATGTGTCCATGGCTTTGACAAAGTCCTAACTTAATATGAAGTGGCGGTAATAATATCATATTAGGATCTACAAAAGGAGCGTATTTGACGTTGCATTCTCCAGGTACGTAATTCACTCTAGGTTCCCATTCCTTCACTTCATAATGTTTGTCATCAGCTCGGCTATCCCATAAACATAAAAAACATTGGTACTTCGTGTAACCGCACTGCAGTCCTAATAAAATACCAACTACCTTGAGATCACAACATATTTGCCAACAATGGTCCTTGTAATTTAGCCAACAATGGTCCTTGTAATAAGATTTAGCAAAGTTGACATGGTGTCATAGAATTCCTTAATCTTCACTGAGTGCGCAAGTGGTATAGAAGGTTTTTTATTTCCATTATGTAAAAGGACAGCTTTAAGGCTGACCTTTGACGCGTCGAAAGATAACCTCCATTCTTCTGGAACGTAAGGAATTCCTAGCTCCGCCATCAACCCATTTATATCCGTACATACGCACACATTATCTTGCATTGAGAAATAGCTTGAAAATTGAACATGCCTATTCCTGTACACTGATATGTTCGTTTCTGCATCCAATAAGTTCCACTGCTGGAGCCTTGATCCCAGAAGTTCGGCCTCTTGTTTTCCCAGGTGCAAATCACGGACAAGGTCATTAAGTTCACATTGCAGGATGAAATGTGGCTCGCGAACACAGTCAGGGATGAACGTTGGATCCTTGGATGTACATGTTGATGTCGATGGTTCATCAAGGTCATGATCATCATCAGAGTCTTTTGGCCATATCTCTTCCCAGTTAGTAGGGGGCTCGGGAAGTGGAAGTTCATCCCCGTGCGGAATAGGTCTAATTGCGGATTTAACTTTGGGATAACTTATTGTGTATTTGCTTTTTTTAGAATGTCCCTTAACTACTGTGAGACAAAAATAACAATCATCCAGATGGTTGGTGGGTTCTCTCCACACCATTGGTACAGCAAATTTCGTGAACCTCCGTTTCCCTTTGGCTCATGCAAGTAAAGTGACGTAGCACGACGCACAAATTATGTTGAGTGCCCAAGTTTTGTCCTGATCTCCCACACGACATCCGAAATATATATAATATGCTAGTTTCACCGATGGCGTAATGGATCTACACTGTCCTTTAACTACAAACTGGCCACACACATAACAAAAACTATTTGGTGAGTTAACACACGAACGCCGTCCTCTTGACGCCATTGTACTGATCACAAACTAAACTTCTGGTCTTAGTTGGGTATAATGCCGTTAAGATCAAACATGAAAGCACTCTTAGCAGCAAAGACCACTTTGAAAGTGAAGTAGTGTTACACCACACGTCAATATCAAAATGTACAAACCTCCCTCACCAGGTATCAAGAACACAAGAAAGAAAGAAATGCGCGGAGGTAGGGGGGAAACGATACCGTAGTGGAAAATTAAGGCTGCATTAGTTCATTGTTGTCAACAATGAGTCTGTATTCCATTCTTTCTTTCTTTTGCATTCTGTTACATTTGATAACAAATATTGATAACCATTTCATTAACAAAGCGAAAAAACTTGGAGAATTGTATATATATGTATTAAGATATACATATACTGTACGTTTATAAAATATACGTTGGAAGTACATTCTATTTTTATACACGTTTCTAATTTACAGAGAGCAATACAAGTGTGTTGTTGACTATTGTAAATATTCATTTTTATGTCTGTGTTTGTAGTAATAAAGCAAATCGTTTTTACCCCAACTCAGGAGATCTGAAAGCATTACTATCAGGTGCAATAAACAGTGCACACAGTATACATACAAATATATTTATTTCTCTAGAAAGAACAAAGCGATTTTTACGAAACGTTTAGGGTTTATTAAATATAAATCAAGATATAGTTAGGTATAATTTCTATGTTACTATATGTAAGGGGACAGGAGCTAGGGGAATAAAATATCTGAAAAAGGGAATTTTTTGAGGGAATTTCCCGAAAATCTCTCTGTTACGGGAAAACTGTACGTGATGGAGAGAAACCGAGTGCATATTCGAATTCAGAGCAAAAAGTTCCGTTAAGATCAGGTGATTTTTCTCATGTAACAAACAAAAAGTTTAAATTTGTTAACTAGTGTTATTTATGAAATTTCTTGTGTTTTCTAACCACTGATTAGCTTTTAAGCTTTGAACGTTAAATGTTTTTATTGGGACATTACTACAATTTTTATTAAGCTCTTATTAGCATATTGATTGAATTGATTGATTGGTTGAACTACTATTTGAATAATTTTATAAACATACTGTTTCACATAATTCAGACAATGCACTAAATGCGCTTCTAGAAAATATATCGTTTTGTTTCAATTATATTACATCCAAATAGTACCTGCCAATGGCATTATTAACATACTTTCCCTCCATGCAAATCTATGCATTTTAATTTAAATGCTTGGATTACCTTCTTTTATCAAAAATTCACTATTTCTGCTACTAAAACTCTACATGTTATTTAGTTCACATTTGGTTTATCTTTCTTTATCAACATTTTTTTAACTGACGAAAGAAAAATCAGAAAATAATTTGTATCACCACACAAACATGTACGCAAATACTTTGATAGTTTTTCGGACTTACGAGTTTTAATTGATCAAAATTTACGTATAAATGTTCACACTTTAGTGACGCCGCTCATTTTCATATATTATTTAAGGTATGTTACATGTCAATGTGTTGTGTGAGGTAAATTTGGTTTATCACTGACTGCTTGCGACTCAATTTTCATTTCTGTATCCAATTGACTGAAATTTTTAATTCTCAGGATGACGACCTTTTGGGACAAGCCTATAACTGTGATTTTGATTTCCTCCTTTTCATCTCATTTGTCGAAATTTTTGTTGCGTTGTTAATTTTATTTTCTTTGTATCAACCTATTTACGGTGCTACAGTGTTATTTTTCTAAAGTACGTGAATTCTTTCAATTTCACAGGTTGTATCTAAATTTTTATGGAGTTTCATCTGGAGACTTCTCTTCGAGTTCGTGCTTTAACAAATTAACAGGATTATTTTTCCACTTCGGTTCTATTCATTTTGATGGACTTTGCTATTTTTCTCCTCTTACACAGAAAGATGGTAAAGGTTCTTCTGTTTATTTGATTGGATTGTTGAACGGCATTCTGAGTATGTGAGGTCGAGTAGCTACCTGCTTTCCATTGGCAGCACTGCCAACCTGCCTGCCTTCCCCTGGAAGTATAGAAAGTAGAAAAGTATCTTACATTTGGATAGGAAAATTAAATACGAGGCAACTGTCAGAATTATCACCCTCCTAAGACGGACCAGAGGACGCGTCGTACTTGAAGCAGATCTCCGTCTTAAGAGAAAGTATGTCAGTGATACCGCGTGTTATAAAATCTAAGTACAAATTGAACTTAAAAATCCTATACCTAATGAATTTTGCATAAAGAACAGTTTAGAGTACACAAATCCGAGTCCTTATTGCTTTCAATTTGGATACGTAGTCTCAGGTATCTCAGTTTTTTTTTCAGTTCAGACACTGGCTTACAACGCAGACTTTGAATTATATTATATTAGTCTTAATCATCTTTTCGAGTTGTTCTTTCATTTTATTATTATCTGTGCGTTAATCCCACATCACCTTCTTCAAAAGTGTTCGATGTCCTAGGTAACAAAATAATGTTTCTTTTTGATACAATCTTCAGCGTCTTGGACCATCGTGAAAGAGAGTGTTGTGATTACAGAGAATGCTTGGAGCTTCAAGCACTCCGTGTGAGAGGACAAAGCCATTGCTAACACTTTTGCCTTTATTCTGCGTCAGTAATTGATCTTAATTAACGTAACTTTCAAATATGTGGAAAGTCTTATGATTAAGGCAAAATTTCATGGGGCGACCATCAAATTGTGGGAACTTGCTAATATCTTGGTGTATTTCTTGTCTGCTCGCAGCTTGGAGCTCATTGACATTTCTCTTGCCGTTTTTTCGCCAAGGGGAAGGATACATTGTGTCTTTTCCTTCAAAAGGAAAACTCCATTTCAAAGAGCTAAAATCGGGAGTCCGTTTGTACTGATTTATCTATATACTTCAACTTCTTCATGCATATAAATTGTATCTCCTGGCCCGGTTTCAATGCTGCGTTGCGCACATTACTGAATACTTTTCCTTGCCAAAGTCTTCACTAGTACTGTTATCAGTAAAGTTTTTATTCTTCAGAATTATATGCAAAGAAAAGAGTATTTCAAATGTTTAAGCGCTTCAAGACAGCAAAAAGAGCCCAGCTATTACATGTTAATAATTCAAGCCTGTCCATGATTACAAACATTTCTGATCGTGAGGTTGGATTTCTTTTGTCAACACGTTCCCTGTTGAAGACAATACATTTATTTTTGGTTAATTTTACCAATAATCGGTTCTACTTTTCGCTTCAAAAATCACCAACAAACTAGTGCAGCAGTGTACCGTAACAGCATTGACTGTTTATGTGGCACGAACGCGTCTTGCCCGAAAATCACGACAGTGTGGTGTTAAGCGTTTTTTATTTTGGTAGTTTTGTAGTCTTGAACTTGAATCATGTCGAGGCAACACTGAAACATAAGATATAACGATCTTCTAAGGATAGAATATCCTGACAAAGTTGAACAAGTGCTAAATCTAGAGAGTGACATCTGTAAGGGAAACAGTTTATGATGATGTTGAGAAAATGAAAACAGATAAATAAGAAGGAGATGACAATGTACAAATAAACCCTGTTGGCACTCAACGAAGCAACAGTGATAGGAAAAGTCGTCTTGTTAAATAAGTTTCCATGGTCCTTCGCTAGACTAAGGTTGGGTCACGACAGGACGAAAGATTAGTAGGATATATGTTCTTGCCCTTACCTAGAAGTACAAAACGGTGGAAAGGAGAGGGAATAGGTGTCCAATTGTAGTATTTCTCGAGGTTTCAACACTAGAGGCCCAGCAGGTGGCCACACTCCGAACAATAATTTTATGGCGGCCTCCACATATGGAACAACATACACTTAGTTTCACAGTAGAGAAGCTTTGTGTTTTTCTCGAGTGACCATAGCTGTGTGGTATGTGGTTCAAGAATGCTGAACACTGCATGAACACTGATGGACGGAAAATTTCAATTTCTCTTCATAGCTTTCTGAAATGGTGTCGCGCGATAGATACTTCATCCATGTACATTGAAGTCTATACTTCGACAGTAACACAAAAGAGCCAAAGGTGTATAATTTTTATGGTCGATACTGGAAATTCTGCCTTTTTTGAGCTCATTGATGAACGATAATTTGTAGCATACGAAGCACGAGAATATCTAGCGATCGATGAAGTCATGGTGGCTTTCGAACGAAGAGAGGTATATAAACGGTATATTCGAAAGATACATAGGCGATTTACAAAAAATGAATCAAGTAATTGATTCTTCTCAGTTTATTAGGGATATGGAAGTACATCTTGGCAAGGCTAGCCACCTCAAGATATTCAGATTGTGAATATTCTTTGTTTTTTTTACTAGTGAATTTAAAACATTTCGACCATAAATTATTTATGGATAGCTTTTTTATTACCAGCATTTTTGAGGATTTTGAATGAGTGACACAGTCCTAGTAGGAAAGGATTACCTCACCACTTCTTTCTCAAGAGTTTGATACTTAAACCTGGAGACGTGTCTTTCTTTCAAAGCAATGAGCTTGTCACAATAAGTTTGAAATGTTACCGAGAAGGGTATATGTAGTCAAGCATGGATGACCCACAAGCTGTTGGAGACATGGCAGCTGCAACGTAACCAAGCCTATTATTTTAACCCTTTAATTCATGTACATTTTTTCCTACAGAAATGCATAACATGGGTCTCTCAGGCCTCAAATAAATAAAAAATATGCGTTTATTCCATTTTTATTATATTTCATGACTACAACAGAAGCTAACAAAGCTAAAAGTCAAATGACTTTTCTTGTTTTTTGGTATCTATATTGCTTCTTACTATATAAGAGTATATTATATTACTATAGTATACAATAATTTTGGTTGAAAGTTTTCTAATAATTATAACACAGAACAATTTTCCGTTAAAATATTCATCTCCGTCTACGGCAGCGTTAGAGTTCAAACTCCACTTATAGAGAAACAAATGTTTTGTTTTCTCTGTGACACATCTCTGTAAATTTTTCCTTTTGAAAGTAAGCTATTACTGCTTGCATTCACTGCACATAATTACACTGTACTCACCACTTGCAGCTTGCAGTCGACCTGTATCAGCTTATTGTACACTAATACCATCTCTTTCGTTTCCCCGGAAGTGGATCGCGTCTGTCTTCAAAAGTATTGAGTCCGCAGAGTTTCAATGCAGTTCTTGTTGTTTTTGGAAAATAGACATTTTTATTTCTTTCTTGCATGTAAAGTAACACTAGTTCTTTTGTCATATTCTTTGAAAAATTCTTCTCTTGTATGAATTCTTGGGAACATATTCTACATGTTGTGACTTATATACTGGCAAAACCTTTACACATGCTGCATCTTGCATAGTGAAAAACAAAACACATGGCCATCTTATTGATTTTCGTTTCGTGGTGTAGTTTCTTTTCATCTCATCCAGACAATCGACTCCTCCTTTCGTTTTATTGTAATATATGATTATCTCCCCTTTGATTTTAATCTTTGGAATAATAGTTTTATTTCTTAATGTTGTGCTGTGAAAAACTAGGCTTGCGTTTTGTTTGGGGACATACTTTACTATTGTTATTTATACAAAAGCCAAATTTTGTGTGGTGTGGATGTTTATTGTTTGTTTTCATGATATGTAGAACTTCTCTAGTAGCATTTTCTGGTTACTACGAGCGCTATTTTGAACTTTTTTGTGACCAGATTATTCAGACATAAAAATTAATGAAGTTGTACTATATGCAAAGAATTTCCATAACTACAATGTTAAAGTGAGATCGCGTAGGCTTTTATGACATTTAAAATCATAAAAAAATTACATCTAAAAAACTTACATCTAAAACCACACTGCACTATACGTAATTATGCAAGAGAAACGAATTGTTCATTTTTGTTAATGTAAGAGGAATGAATTAGTGCCCTTTGTTTATGTAAGAGGAATAGGTTCTAGGAAACTTATTCCCCTCCCAATATTTTTAATCATAACAGAAGAATAACACAAAAGCATTTACATAAGGGGTCGAACTAACTATACATAGCCAAAGTATTTAGATAACAACAATTATAAAGTGAGATTGAGTTGGCTTTTATGACATTTAAAAATCATAAAAACTTACATCTAAAACTTATAGCTTATCTTTGGTTGAACAGATAGTTTTATTTTGATCCAAATAGGTCCACAGATGGCTGAATGATGAGAAGTTAAAGTTTACTATGAACACAATCAATGGTATATATTGTCTCTCATCTGACTCCCTGTCACATACATATATGCTCTCGCCACACACGCACACACATACAATTTCTGTTGAGAAGCAAGAACAGTATGACCTTTCTTTTTCTTTCTTTCTTAGACGTGACTCACTATCTGGTTTCTCTCTTCCTTCTTTTCTCTTTCCTTCAACAGAACTTCTAGCTAGCAAATGTGAGATGGCGCTGTACCGATGACGTCGTATAATGCCTGTTAGATTACGTCACGTATACATACATATACAAGCACTCTTTTTGTATTCAGCTCTGAACGATAGAAAGGTGTGTGCAATAGAAGCAGAGAGAGAATGATTAACAGCGAAGTAACGGCGATGTATTCTTCGTCTCCCATATAGATAACATTGTATTTAACGGCTAAGCATAGCTCGGGCGATGTATTCTTCACTCAACTTTCCTCTCGTAATGGCCAGCTTTCAAGCGAACACATGTTCGCCGTTGTAGCTTCCTCGGTGGAGTTAGCATCTAGTTCCAAAACGTACCACATGCGGCGCTCACGTCTCTCTCTCTTTCTCCCTTTTTCATCAGCACTCATTCATATCAGAATATTAGAATTAAATCCTAAATTGCGAGAAAAATTTTTAAAACAGGGTTGGAAACTAATTATTTTTAACATGTTTTTCCAGAGTTGACAAAATTACGAATTAAGCTTTGAAACTATTACCAATGAATTACCACCAAATAAAGTAAACATGATAGCTTTTTGAACACGATTACCAACCCTGTCATCAGTGGCGTATTGGTGGGTGCTATTTTTAAAATCGTTATATCTCCGTTGTTTATAAACCGATTTTCAAAATTCAAACGACAATCAATAGAGAAATAACATTACTATCTTGTGAATGTTCTGTAGGGTGCATAACTGTAAGGATACTATTACAGAAACTAAAATAACTTTTTATTAATATATGGATCTTTATAATTCAAATGGCATTACATTTTGTATGTTTAAAGGTCTTAGTTTTAAAGGTTTAGAACCATAAAACTCTTAAAATCAATTAACTATGATTTAAAACATCCTTAAAATTACAAGTTTGGATAATGATAATGGAATCTTCTGTTAACTTCGTTCTCTATGTGAAACAATGATTTCTTAAACTCAGTCTATTGGTCATAGTTCAAGCTGAATAAACAACCATTAATTTCAAAGACGACTTCTGTGTTTTCTTGGAAATTCTTGATGATTACATTGAAATTATTAGTAAGAACGAACTTCTTTTGAGGATCCATACTAATCACTCCAGTTTTTTCACTTTAAAAATTTAAAAAATCATTTTTGTTACTTCTTATATTCATTTTTAAAGAACACCTGTTGCATTTTATAACCATTAACAAAATCTTTCATTCCATCATACCTCATATACTGTTTCTTAGTTTTCATCTCTTTTAAAACTTGATCAGTATCTTCATTATATCTCTGTGGTAGTAAGGTTTTGTGTTTCTCATTTAAATGTTCTAATACTCTTTCACCAGTGTATTTTGTTTGTATCAATTTCCATGAGGCTATTTCGTATGATTTTCCTTCCTGCAGATCTTGCAATTTAACAAGATTTAAAATGGTAATATTGTTTGTCTTGTTTAATTGTGATGTCATTTCCCATTTATTGTACAAAAAAATTTAAAAACTTGTTCTTATTTGGAGTGATCTTATTTCGTTATATATATATATAGTTAATTCTATAAACAATGATTTTATATGTTCGTCTGTTAATTCCCCATTCATTACTTTAATAACATTAAGCTCATCCTTAAACATAGCAATTTGAGTAACCATATTTTTATAATACTCTTTCTTCGAAGCTATATTAAATCGTGTACTAAAGCCAGTGATAACAGCAGAAGTAGATGCAAATACTGTTGCAATAATCGAATAGACTGTAACAGGAATTAATATATTTATAAATCCTGTAGAAGAAAAATGCAGTATCGAAAATGCAATAAGAGTAACATAGATAAATTTTAATCTCTTATTTTTCCTCTTATTTTTCGCTAGTAAGTTTTGGAGTGTTAATATAGTATCCTCAATTAACGCAATTAGATTTTCTCGTGGAATGTTATCAGAAATATTCATTTTATTAAGTAAGTTTTTATGATATTATCATAAGAACACTTACAAATTAAACATATAATTGATTTATATCTTCTCAATCATCTTATCTTTTTGAACATCATATTCAAGTTTTTTTGCCAATCGTTACAACATAACAAATCGTTTTATCTGGTACTTCGCTTTCAAAATTAATAGTTAATTTCAAATTGGTTCTATCATTTACAGTTACTGATTTATGCTTGCTTGTGTTAATTACGAACATTGGCCTATTTTCTAAAAACTCTTTAGGACAATAAAACATCTCAGTGTTTTTAATTGTAACTCTCTTGTATATCGTATACATTTCCTAAGCTTTGAGATATTTATGCTCTTCAAAATCTAAGTTCAAAGATTGTAAAGGAAAAGACTCATTTCTAGAATTACGAAAATGGATATTCTGTACTTTACAATGATCAAAATAGCTTGAATCTTTTTCTTGGTTATCATTCCTATCAGTTTGGAAAAATGCAATCACATAATTACGCATATAAAATTCGCTTGAGTTGAATTGTGTGGTTAGATCAATTTCCAGATATTTGCCTGTAAGTGATTTCTGTAAACATTGATATGTGTTAAAGGAAATAGGAATCATACCCTCTTTTAACATGTTAATTCTTAGCATGGTAGCATAGTTAGGTTCATAATTAACAATAGGCATTCTTAACTCCATATTTGTAATCTTAACTTTACCTGGATGTGGTTTATCATTCACATATGTTCCATCCTGCTTTTTAGTTTTCCAAATAGCAAATGCATTATCATCAGAACTGCTTCTTTTAAATGTATACTTCAATCCTCCTTTCCACATAATATCTTTATATTCAGAACAAAATCCTGGTAAAAGTATTACTAAAAATACTAATTCTTCATATGTTCTTCGCCATGTAATTCCTTCCCATCCACATTCATCATAATGAGTTGCTTCTGGTTTTGAAATTGTACATGTGTTTACACCTGTCGAAGTTAAACCAGGATAATCTATAATAACCAATATTTGTCCATGCTTACTAACTTGTTTTTGAGAAAAAGAAGCGGGAAGAAGTTATTAACAAGTCTAACATTTTGACTAGCAGTATATTCTCCATTAGCATCTCTACCTCTAATTTCGAAAGTTACATAAATATCAGCATAATAAGGATGAACAAACCCTTCCCCAACATCTATATCAAACTCAATCTATCTGTTTGGTTTATTTAAATTTTCGATTGTCTTTTGATTAGGTTTAAAGGATTGTAATTCATATGACTGAATTTTATCCATATTTATTATAAAGAAAAATATTGTTATCGTTTTATGAATTCAACCCATAAAACAAACTTAAATATAACTTCTCCAGATATCCTTATTTCTATTCAGCTGACTAATGATTTCTGAAAAACTATATCCTCTGTAAACATTTTTAATACTACAATACATAAATGCCCACAGATTACCTCGTTAAAATGGTGTATACGATTGCTACTGTACTCTATATTATGCTCAAGGTATTTTACGAGTGTCTTTGGTGGATTACTTCCGAATGAGTCAAAAACATACTTTCTATTTATTTATTTCCAATAACAAATCCAATGAGTTCCTATATTTTTAGACGTATCAAAGTTAAGAATACCACACTCATTCTTCTTTGGTAGATTAGGTAATTCATCACTCATTAATACACTTCTAAATTTTCTTATATTAAGCTGTTTAACAAGATGAATTAGATCCAAGTTACTTAAGGCTTTGATTTCCTTTTCTTTATTGTTTTGGGCTTTAAGTTTTTTGGAAGCTCACCACCTTGTTTCTCTTTCGTTGCTAAGTTATGTCTCTTTTCCTCTTCTAATTCCTGTCTATTCTTTTTCACACCTTATACCGTTTTGACTACAGTAGAAACTCCAGCAGCAGCAGATCCAAGAGCACCTATTAAGGCTAGAGGTAAATATAAAACCTCCATAGTGAACTTTCTTATCATTCGCCTTTATTTCTTTGTTTATTTTCTTAGCTTGATGTATAGAAAAAGCTAAATGCATTTTTGTAGCTTCTTTCATCTCTTTGGCTTTATCATTTATCTGTTTCTTAATTAAACTGTGATCAATATTTAATTGTTTAAGTTCCAGTTAGGAATTGTAAACGTAAAACTACTTAACTTCATACTTATATTTATTATAAAACTTTTATGGAAAAATCAATAAAATTAAACACAATATTTATAATCCTAAACCAAATCTTACTTTTGCATTCATAGTTAAAGCAGTTCCAAGAGCAGGTAGTTTCTCACTTATTAGATTAGCATCTTTAGCAAAAACTCTCTCCCATGCTTTATTCTCTAATTCTTTGTCCGCAATATGTCTAGAAGCTATATTCTTATTATCTCTGTAGGAAATATCATGTTCTCTACAAGCTTCATTTAGAGGGTTAATACCTTTACCATCTGTTTGTAACCTTTCTTGTAGCTTCGAAAAAAGATCCACAAAATTCGTAGCCCAGTATATGTAGCTCTGGTATTCCCTTCATGTTTACAATCTTATTCAATATTCCTTTTTCCATACTTCTCACTATTCAAAAATTTTGGTGGTAACGTATTCAATATCTTTATCAAATAACCTATACCCTTTGAATCATTAGGAATAAATTGCGAGAGTTTAGAATTAATCATATCCATTATGCCTACTTTCCCATTATAAAAGTTATCATTTCCAGCGTTTTCTTTTCCATCTATAACTATTAATCGATCAATTAATTGTCTCACACCATCCATCCATATATATTCTTTAGGAAATTCGTAATATATTTTTATTCCTTCTCCAGACTTTGGTGTTTTCTTTCTTGGTGGTGTTGGTTTTAGTGTTGGTTTTATATATTCATTCCAAATAGGTTTAATAATTTCTTTGTATTTTCCACTTCCACTATATCGTTGTTTTCTTGTATTTGGATCATTGTTATGAAATACTACATTCGAATGAATAACTATTTGTGTATATTTTTCTAGATCATGTTCATTATAGTTTTTTGGATTATGTTTTGTTAGTATTTCCCTTAAACCTTCTGTTCCTGTGTAATGTCGATTATAAATATCTAAATCATCACCATGAACTTTAACTTCCGTATCCCCAATCATATGTATAATTTTTCCATGTTCATCATATTGTTTAATTCCAAAACTTTTATCACCTCAAGTTGCATAATATCTTGAAGCAATCTTACTAAAATGTGAAGCTGCGAAAGATTCTATTCCTTCTACTTTATACTTAATTTGTTTTTTCATATGTTTGATTTCTTCTGTTATAGGCGTATCACTATCACTTATTGAACTCTCATACATAGGAGGTGTTACTAATAAGCTTGAATCTACTTTCGCGCTTTTATTTACAACTGGAACTAACTCTTGAATTAAATTTTTATTTTCGTCTGCTACTTTTGATATATTTTGTCATAAACCTTCAATTGCATCTATAACAGGTTGATCTTGCTCTTTATATTTTTCATATTTACTTCGATTAGCTTGTTTAATCAAAAGAACTAGTAAAGAATTTTAGGAAACATTAGGTTACTGCAATAACAAACTAAGTGGACCGAATTCGGGCTACTTTGAAAACTCAATGTTTACAGTAAAACTAGATGGTAACGAAATAAAGTTTAAAAAAGATTTTCTATACAATAAATATGAGTACTATGGATAGTTTAAACGATATTTGCTACGAACGGATTAAAGATAACTGTTGGTATGGTGTTTCTGTTGATATCAAATTTATTATAGATAAGAACACAGGTTACTTCAATGCTACGAAGTTATGTGCAAGTGGTGGTAAGAGGTTTGATCACTGGATAGAAAATAAACAATCAAAAGAACTAATAAGGTACTATGATGAAAAATTCTACTCCCGGATTCTAGGGGTCTCTCTAAGTATCTAGTAAAGGGTGGAGGAGATACAGAAACAAATATTGTTTTCTACGGAACATATGTTTACAAAAGGATATTTCTCGTTATCGCCTTAAGCATATCACAAGACTCCTATAACAAATGGTATGATATCATCGAAGAGTATTACGTTTCTAGTTTTAAACAGATTCAAGAGAACCAAGAAGAGTTGGAGAAAAGAGTAGAAGAAATAGATCAAACAACTGAGAGATTAAGGATTTAAAACGAGAGCTTAAAGGAAGTAGCAGCACCATATACAGATGATGTTTCAAAAGATAATTGTTTAATCATATATAAGGAAAACAAAGATAATGATCCTTTCCCTTATTACGCAATCAGAAGTCAAAAGAGAAGTCTATATAAGCCTCTTAATGAAGCAGAAGAAAAATATCCAAATCATGAGATAATATACGAAAGGTTTAGAGATACTAACAGTATTAAGTTATTGAACCTAGTGCAACAAGAACTAGATATTCGTAAAGGCAAGGGTAGTGAGTTTTGGACATCCCTATCAGAAGAAGATTTGGTTAAAGAAATAGATTGTTTATATGATCGGTTAATATCTAATCCTATGTGGAAACTTAATTCGTAGTGATCAAAGATTTTCTATATAATAAAAAATGGAGAAACATTTT
The DNA here is from genome assembly GCF_964235325.1 of Thermobia domestica. Classification (NCBI taxonomy): domain Eukaryota; kingdom Metazoa; phylum Arthropoda; class Insecta; order Zygentoma; family Lepismatidae; genus Thermobia; species Thermobia domestica. The sequence goes on along the minus strand of NC_137457.1, from coordinate 85,657,617 downwards.
GATTTATTACATAATAGAATTAAACTAATTCACCATGATCTTAAACTCTTAGCAACACTATTAGAAAAACAAATATTATTAAAAGAGAAGGAGATGATATTAAAAGAAAAAGAGAATGCAGAACACTCACAAGAATCACATTGGGGTAGTGAAAGTGAAAATAATAATAAAGGTTACGAAAGCTATGATGAAATAGATTCTTCTTAAGTCGCAGCGTATGAAAATGAAATACTAACTTTGATGGGTTATTTCCATGAAAGCTATGTCCTAATACAATATGCTAATAGACATCAAGATTTTCTTATCATAATGAGTATTAGCTGTTGTATTAGATACGAAAATGATTATTTTTTCCTATTTTCTCTAATACGAGGATGGGATCGATACTTACTGTTAAACCTATATTTGACAACGTATGCAATTATTTATTTATCAAAGACAAAATTAATTTTAGTAAATCATTAGGCATACTAGATCATTTATTTAAAAAATCAACAACAGAGAACTGCAAAGAGTTAGAGGATGCTTTATTGAAATCTAATGGTATGATGCTATCTGATAGAGTCTTAAAGAGTTTAACTAAAGAACAATGGAATCAAATTTGTGAAGGTGAATTGACTGAAACATTTATGAGAAAATATGATAACAAGATTAACTTTAAAATTATCTCTATATATCAAAATTTATCAGAGGATTTTATGAGATATTACGATGATAAAATAAATTTCTATCTAATATCACAAAGTCAAACGTTATCAGATGTGTTTAAAAGAGATTAAAAAGATAAACTTCGTCTTGTCGATTCGTTGGAAGAAGAGCAAGACGATGAGATTCTTGATGATTTTTTAGGAGGTGGAGATTATTATTACAATGCTGACCTTTGGTGTGATTTAGCAGAAGAATATAGAAAATATCACCCCATAATAAACGTTTACCCTCGGGAAGATGATGATGATGGATTAGATTTCTATTACAGTGGAATTAAAACTGTTTTTGATCAGGCTGATTGTTAAAATGATTTAGTTTTCATTAGATCAATAGTAGCTTTGATGGGTTATTACCATGAAAGCCATGTCCTAATACAATATGCTAATAGACATCGAGATTTCCCACGTCACATGAATATTGGCTGTTGTATTAGACAACGAAAATGATTAAAATTATTTTTATAGAATAAAAAACGATACAGTAATTATGAGTAATTTAATTAAACATACAGTAATTGAATTAAAAAACTTAAGTAAAGAAAAAAGGATAAAAGGTTATTCCCGATTAAGAAAAGCAGAACTTATTGACCGTATTAAAGAACATGAAGATAAGCAAAACAGAATAAACTTTAACCAGACATTTCTAATTCAAGAAGACATTTTTGAAAAACCAAAATCTAAGTGATTAGGTAGAAAAAAGCTTTAAAACTGTTTCCATTTAAACAAGAAATATTGGAAAACCAAGAATCAAAATTGAATCAATACCAATCGATGTAAAACGTAAAAAAAAATGCATTAAAATCAAGATTAGAAACATGGAGATTTTAAACAGATTATAAGCCGCAAGATCCACTCGAACAATATGTTACTGCAACATCTAAATTGCTTTCAATGAACTATTACTGCAACACCTATATTAAATAGATTACAAATTAGCTTAAGTAAACATAGTTCATTGAAAGCTAATCTTTATATAAGTTGTACATATGAAAAGGGCGAAGAAACTCAAAACTTCTATTTTAACACTGAAAACCAAGAAATATATCAATCAAGTAATTTAAAAGAAGAAATAACTAAAATGAAACAAAGATTAAGAACAAGAATGGATGAGTTCCAAGCTAGACGTTCTGGCTGGGTTCTTATAAACATTAACTTTTTACAACTAGTAATCGTCAAATATACACCATATAGAGGATCGACATACATAGATCTACCTGATAAAATTAAAAATAAACAAGCAGTCATAAATGTATAGAACGAAGATGAAAAATGTTTCTTATACTCAATTTGTTCTGCACTATATCCAGCTAATAAACATCCACAACGAGCTTCCAAGTACAAGCAAGTTGTTAAATATTTAGAAGAAAAATTAAAAGATATTCATTTTCCTGTAAAATTAAGCGATATTCCAAAAGCCGAAAAAGTACTTAATATTTCTATAAATGTCTATGCGTATGATAAAGACTATTCAATCTATTTACTACATCACACGCAAAAGAAGAAAGAAAATCATGTCAATTTATTATATACAAAAGAACAAAATGAAGACCAAGTTAAAACACGTTATTGTTGGATTAAGAATTTAAGCAGACTAGTATGTGCACAGTTAACTAAATGGAGAGCTCGAAAATATTAATGTGATAGATGTTTGTTATACTTTTCCTCCCAAGACGCTTTAAATAAACATGAGCAAGATTCTTCATCAAATGAGCCAGTAAAAATAATAATGCCTGAAGAAGGTAAATACGTTGAATTTAGAAACTACCAATACACAATGAAAATGCCATTTGTGATTTATGCTGTTTTTGAATGCATGCTACTTCAAGTTATGAGTTGTCAAGAATGTTATCCAGATAACGAATCATATACGAAGAAGTATCAACAACATAAGCCATCTGGATTTTGTTATTATGTAGTAAAGAGCGATGGAAGTAAAACCAATCCTGTTTTGTATAGAGGTAAGAACGCTGTTAAGAAATTTATAAGACTGTAACAAAAGAAGCCAAACACATATCAAACATACAAACAAAATAATGAATTACCATTAACAAAAAGTCAGGGAAAAAGTTTAATAAATCTAAATGTTGTTATTACTGTAAGCAGAAGTATACTAAAGAAAATCATAAAGTTAAGCATCGTGATCATATAAGAGGAAAATTTGTAGCACCTCTTTCTAATAACTGCAATTTAAAAGTTAGAGTACCAAAGTTTCTACCAGTGATCATACATAACTTGACAGGATATGACTCTCACTTATTTATAAAAGAGCTTGGATGTAATAAAGAAAAAATAGATCTAATACCCAATAACGAAGAAAGATACATGTCATTCAGTAAAAAGATTGGAACTATTAAATTGAAATTTGTAGATTCATTTAGATTTATGGATTCTAGTTTAGAAAAATTGTCATCGAACTTGAAACCTGAACAAATGAAACATACCCAACACTTTTATCATAATCAAGAACAGTTTCAACTTGTAATGAGAAAAGGTGCTTACCCATATGTTTATGTAAACAATTGGAATAGTTTTAGAGAAAGAAAATTACCGCTAAAGAAGCATTCTTCAACAAGCATATGAACACACATATAAATGATGAAGATTATGAATATGCAAAGAAAGTATGGGAAAAATTCAACATTGAGAATCTCGGACAATACCATGATTTATATTTAAAAACGGATGTATTATTCTTAGCAGATATATTCGAAAATTTTAGGGAAACATGTCTTAAAGCTTATGACCTTGATCTTGCTTGGTATATGACAGCACCAGGTTTAGCTTGGAATGCAATGTTAAAAATGACAAATATAGAATTAGAGTTGTTCTGTGATTATGATATGGTAGAGAAGGTATAAGAGGTGGGATTAGTCAATGCTCAAAAAGATATGTTAAAGCAAATAATAAGTATATAGAAGATTACGATGAGAATAAAGATTTTTACTTAATGTACCTAGATGCTAATAACTTGTATGGATGTTCAATGAACAATATCTACCGTATAAGGGATTTAGATGGTTAAGAGAAGATAAGATAAGAGAAATAGACTTCACAAGTATATCTGATAATTCTGATTCTGGTTACATATTAGAAGTTGATTCTGAATATAAGAAAGAACTCGCTAAAGCTCGGTCATGGTTTTCACATGAACTGTGTGAAATTCTAGAAAACTAATCTTGAGGAATTTTCTTACATTTAGAGCAGATACCTGTCACATTCATTTACGTGGCTTATTATGTACGCTTTTGCACAAACCTGTACATATTAGAGACAGAAATAATACTTATTTTCTGCCTCATAGTAGCTCCTGCCGTCTTCCAATCTAATACGTATAAAATCTTGCATTTTCCAAAAATACTCACTGTTTACAAATATGTTTTGCAGTCTTTTTAAAGATTTATTCATAGCATTTTGCAGAACACTACGTTTTGCAGTGTAATTTAGTACAATGTATTATAATGGTGTATTATAATCAGTAGCGTATTTACGACTTTCTTTCGGGGAGGGCTTTGCTAACTTTCGGGGGGGGGCTTTGTTTGAAAATGTGAAAATTCGGGAAGATATTTCATATACTTTACTATAGTAAGATTTCTAAAGGGGCTTAAGCCCGGAAGCTCCCTTAAGTACGCCACAGATTATAATTATAATGGTGTATTATACTGGTGTATTATAATAGTGGTAATCTGTCATATAAGAATAGAAAAATATTTGCAGTTTTCCTACGTAATTATTCTTGTATTTTCAACGAAGATTACAATTTAGTGGGTAATTTGCAAATATGAATTTTGTTACACGTATTTTAAACATTTGTTTACAGCATTTGCGTCAACACTACCTCTTACAGTGTCATTTAGTAGAGCGACCTTGGGTAAAAATGTGCTTATCACCTGCAGGATGATTGCTTTACATGTTTCATATATACTGGCTAAATACTTGCAGTCTTCCTGCATATTTACTTATGTATTACCAAAAAAGACTACAATTTGTAAATAAATTACAAATGTGAATTTTGTTGGAAGCTTTTAAAACATTTGTTCATAGCATTTGCAGAAACACTACTTCTTACACTGTAATATACACTTACACTTACACTTACACTCATCGAAACAGGACGAAAACAACAGAACAACGAAGAAAATCAAATATACAACACACGAAAGAAAAAAGGCAGCGCCTGTACTAAATTATAAAATACAACAGTAATAGCAGAAGAAATAACAAAAATGCTAGTATTTATTCGAATCAGCTAATAAAACTTTATTTCCATAATGATATTCCCAAAAAACTGCATATATAAACACATTCTCAATCAGACTTTAGAGGTGTAATTCCAGAGATCCTGCCCCGCTACATACCAGTCCTATGTGAGCAGTAAGTAGGAACTGAAAAATTTAAGGAATTCAGTACAGTTCAGCGCTCGCAACGAGGCGAGTAACATCGTCTCTGCCGTCGCTCTAGTTTCGAGTGTTTGTTTACATCGCTATTTTTTGTTTTTGTGAGAACTTGAAGTTTCAGTGTGACTTATTTTCAGTTTAACCGTTCTAACTTTATAAGCATTTTCAGTGCATATTTATTTTGTTCATAGTTTGGTGACGTGTATCGTCGAATTACTGCCATGAGTTGCATACGAGCTAATACATTGCGTATCAACTTTGTTACAGTGAGTCAAAAGCCCACGTCTATTGCTGTTCATGAATGGATACGTAAGGTATTTAAGTTAACCATTGATCAGGTGTTGTCCATTGAAATGGACTTTCTACGTAAGAACTTATATCTGAAATTAATTAACAAAGTGTTATGTGAACAAATCCTAGCTAGTACTAATGGAGTAGTGACCTACTCAGATAATAATGGGGAACATGTGTTGCCTATTGATTTGGTGGATAATTCTGTGGTGATAGTCAAGGTGTCCTTATGCCCCATGGAACTTAGTGACATGCAATTAACGCGTGTGCTCTCCCAATATGGCGATGTTACTAGTATTGTCGACGAACAATATTCAAAGGAACATGTTTATGCTACCCCAACGGGTCGTAAGCTTGTTAAAATGACTATTAAACGAAACATTCCTTCGTTTATCACGGTCTGTGGTTTACGTTTGTTTACCAGCTTTCCTGGTCAAATTCAAACTTGCGCCATCTGCAACTCCCCCGACCATTTTGTTCAGGGATGTCCTAAGAAGAGGAATTCACGTCTTACTGTGCCATCTTCATCAACCAGTTCCGTTTCTCCCATTGTGCGAGTACCTCATAATTTACCAGTGGATCCATCAGCTCCTGATACAGGTAGTTACAGTGTTTTTCCCGTGCTTCGTAAGAATGTTCTGGAATCACCTTCTTCAAATCCACCGAACGAATCAGACAACCAGCCTGCAGATCCCCCCATTCACTCCGAATCGGCTCCTGCAGAACCTGTACCATCTAATACCATGGAAGTAGAAGAAACTCAGGATACTAAAATTATTCCAGCACCCATAACACCCAGCACCGCACTAGCTGTTTCAACAGTCGTCACATAAGTTTCTACGGTAAGTGATACTGGTTTAGTCGAAGAGACTTGTTCCGTCTCTCAGACCGTACCTTTAGCTGTTCCACCAGAATTCACTCTCAACTTAACATCACGCTCTCGCGGTAGTGACACCACAAGTGACTCAGATACAGAAATTACTCATAGTGATAAACGCAAACTCAGTAAAGAAAAAGTACTCAGTAGTGTATGTAGTAAGGACTTGCGTCCTATACACGATCTTTCTGTCATTCATGCACGCCAAACGCGAGCTTCCACAAAAAAGTTGAAATCAGTGGTTAATTCCGAAAAAGGGGGTACCTAAAATTGTAGTGGCATAATAATACTGCATTGTGGAACTTTTCTTTATTCTTTCTACAGTGATATTACCTACTATTTATCATGTGTTGTAACGCTCGCTTATATTTCTTGTCTCTCCTCGGTTTTATGTTTACGTTCCGTTTAGCGACTGTTAATCTCAATAAGTTCACTTCTTTAGTTAAGCACCATGCCCTAAGTGACTTTATACACCAACAAGAAATCGATGTTTTGTTCGCTCAGGAAGTCGCAGTCACGGAATTCCATTACCTACCGAATCATTCTCATGTTACCAGTGTTAGTGAAACAGCTTCAGGAACCGCCATTATTTACCGCAGTGATCTCAATTTTTTGGCACCTTTACAACATCCCACTGAGCGTATTACCACCGGAGATTTACAAAATATTCGTTTGTGCAGTGTCTATGCTAAATCTGGTTCTTCGTATAAAAGAGAACGAAATAATTTCTTTGCTACTGAACTCCCCCCGGCTTTGTATAATGGTCAGTCCCCATGCATTCTTGCCGGGGATTATAACTGCACACTTTCTCCACTCGATGCTTATCCTCATTTCAGTGATTCGTCTGCTCTTCGTCAACTAATAACAACTTATGACTTAGTGGATGTGTGGCGCCATTTTCATCCTAATGAACCAGGACATACATTCTTCACGTCTGGATCGTCTTCCTCTCGATTGGACAGATTCTATATCAGTAAATCTCTTCTTCATGGGGCTCGAGATGTACAAATTACACCCATCTGCTTTAGTGACCACCTGGCAGTTATAATGACCATTGATCTACCCGTCCCAAAATTTTTAAAACGAAGCGGCTTGTGGTATTTTAATACCTCCATCCTACAGGAGCCTGACTACATCCATCTTATTCACCAAGAATGGGCAGATCTTTTACACCGTCATCAATATTACAAAGGATCCCTTATGCATTTCTGGGAACAGAGAGTCAAACCGAAGTTTCGAGTGATTACTCAACAATATTGTCGGAATCGGAATGCTTCATATTGTACTCAGTATCAATATTACACCACTCTCTTAAGAGACTACATGAAAGAACAACTTCAAGGTAGCAATTTTCGACCTCAAATTCAAGAAATTAAAGCCCACCTATTAGCCATGCACAAACGCCGCATCCAAGGTTTCACAACTCGCAGTAAAATACATCAATATGACGACTTAGAAACTCCCGGAATTGTACAAATCAACAAAGAACTCATGCGTGGAAAGCAGAAATTTATATCTCAGCTTAAAGATGCCACCGGTCATGTGTATGTAGGTGAGCAAGTAATACATTGTGTCACAAATCATTATAAAAACCTGTATGCTAAGCCTACTTCCTTCTGTGACAGTCCCGAACTTCTCAACTATCTTCCTACAGTCTTACAGAAACAGGATCAAGAATATCTATCTAGTCCATTTACAGTAGAAGAGGTTAAATCAGCCATTGCTTCCGGCCGTCGAGGAAAATCTACGGGGATTCATTCCCTACCTCTAGAATTCTATATAACCTTTATAGATATTTTAGCACCCTTTCTTACGAACCTTTTCAATGAATATAGGCAGACTCTAGTTCTAGGTGAATCTCTTCGCGCAGGTGTTACAGTTTTAGTACCTAAACATTCTCGCACTTCCAGTGTTAATGATTTAAGACCTATTTCCCTTCTGTGTACGTATTTAAAAATTTTAACACGCTGTCTTACTGCACGAATAAAAGTGTTTAGTGACAAACTGCTAAGTGCACATCAATATGGAATAGGCCAAATGAACCCGATTTATAAGGCTTTATCAAATCTTAGATATTTCATTTCCTACCACGAATCAACTGCTCCTTCACTCGTTGCTGTTTTAGCCACGTATTATTCTCAAGCTTTTGATAGGATTAACCATGACTACTTATTCAAAGTCCTTGAGAAATATGGTTTTGGGCCCTCCTTTATTTCTCTTGTACGAGGAATTTATACGCATAGATTGTCAAAAATTAAAGTTAATGGTGGCTTAAGTAACCCAATAAACATTAATAATGGTATTTTGCAAGGTGACCCAATGTCAAGTTTATTATTCAGTTTGTCCCTTGCACCACTTATATACGCGACTGAACGTTTACTCCCTGGTGTGTCTGTCTACAAAACCAAACTAACTGTACAAAGTTATATAGATGATTCCCACTATTGTTTACAAAATCCGGCCGACATGAATTGCCTACAACGGTTATTAACCTTATATCAACAGGCTTCTGGAGCGCAACTAAATCACAGAAAAACAAAAATATTATGTATTCATCCAGAATACAATGCTTCATATAGCAACTACTATGATACGGTTCAAAGTGTCAAAATACTTGGTGTATGGTGGTACAATAATATCAATCAAACAGTAGAACAGTCATATAATCTTACAGCAAATAAAATCCGAAGTCTTCTTATAACTCATAGACAGCGAAACATGAACATTTTTAGTAGAAACTTATTTCTCAAAACGTCTGTTTTTAGTATTTTCAGCCACATTGCACAGATTTTACCAATGCCAGTTAAAATATCTAACCAGTTAACCAGTCACGCTTTGTTTTTCTTATGGCATTCCAAAATCTTACGCGTGGCTAAGAATCAACTCTACCTCCCCTCACGTGAAGGAGGCATAGGCTTTTTGCACATAGAACCACAGGCACGTGCCCTTCTTATGCACAGAAGTTGTAAGCTGGTCTGTGAACACGAGACTTCGATTACGGCTGCTGTTATTCATGTCTGCTTCCACTGTTTAGACCTTCAGGCGCCAGTACACGTGTTTCCTTGGAGCTACAAATTTCCTCATTTACGTGATGTCATACTTGATATGATATACGCCTTGCTAGCAAAAGATCCAATTGAAACTGGTTCGGTAACAACCTTTACTGGCGCTATGTTCGCTTGTGGGTTACTAGTATACCGACTGTTGCCTTAAAGCACCCACATAAAAATTGGAATGCTATATGGAAAAACATCAACGCTTCCTTTCTCACCCACCACCAACGTACAACCTGGTATTTCATAGTCAATAATGTATACGAAACATTGGAAAAACTTAACAATATAGGTATTGTCAATAGTAATATATGCCCATACTGCAACAATCTTGATACACTAGCACATAAGTTTCATGCCTGTTCCAACGTACCAATCATTTGACGTATTTTTGTATTTTAATTAGCAAAATTTGTCGTCTTTCACCTCATAGCTTTACTGTAACAGAACTTATTTCGTAGCCTGCTTTTAATTATTTTCCGACATTTAAAAACAATGCTGTTATCTGGATAACTATACAGACAATTATGTTTCTTGTGCATACTAATCGGCCTTATCATATAGAATTATACAAGCAATATTTGCAATATCAGGCCAGCCTTCTCTCACCTGCACGAAAAAGGAAATTTTTTGCTAACTATTTAACTGTTCTTACAGAGTCTTTGTCCATGTATGTAATGTTATAAAAAAAAAGAAAGATGACAAATCTGTAATACACTTTTATTACATCAGCTCATGATAATTTAGGAATAACTCGTGGTAAATCTACTAATAATAATGTAACCTGCCTGCCCCGTGCAGACACCTATGTATATTTGCATTGTCTTTGTTCATTATGTCAGTTTTTTTCTTCTTCTTCTTCTTTTAGTTTTTTTTATTTTTTTACCATATTTTTTTTTACAAATGTATTAATTCACTTTTTTTAATTTTTAATATGTTCATGTACTTTGTTTGTTCTTCTCAATAAAGAAGGTTTAAAAAAAGGTGGCTCAGTGGTAGAGCGTTCACCTCTGGTGCTTGGGGTCCCGGGTTCGATCTCAGCCCCCGCCAAGTGAACTTTGTGATGGACAAACACCGTGTGCGTGGGTTTTCTCGTGGCTCTCCCGTTTCCTTCCACTTTCTACATTCCACCATTTCATTTATTATTCATCATCACTGCACCGTCTCCTTTAGCCTAACCGGCATAACCGTGGGACGTAAAACAAAGATTTCATTTCATTTTTTTTTCATTTCCTGTTCAATATAAAAAGAAAAATGTGACAACAGTGGTCGAAGTGAAACGGTATGTGGTGGTATGCCATGCCACTTCTGGTTTTTCCGTGATGAAGGCATACGTCCCTGGTTTTCCACTGAGCAAGACATACCGTCACTGGAGAGTAGAAGCTAAATACCTTTTAATAAATCCATTTTTATACATAGTAATTGACGAATAGCTTTGCACGCTGAAAGATTTTATTTCTTATGTAGAAATAATTTTTAAGTTGACAACGCCGACATTTTTGTTATCTTTTTCCAACTTTTTTTTAGGTCTCTTCAAAGAAATTCATCTAGTTTATATTTTGATATGACATATTGAATTGTTTCTTTATTATATATGTATGTGTCTTCTTGCCTTAATGCATATAAATGTCGTCGTGGGCGGAGTTAGGAGTTGTCTGTTGTGGGAGACGGATCTTTCGGAGGTTTGGAATACCCCTCAGTCGAGTGGGGGGTCCGGCAGTTTTCTCGCAGGAAATTCTTAGCATAAAAACTCGGTTGATTTAGCATTTTCTTCTATAATTCTCTATAATACAACATAAGGGAATATTTTTTTTCCTAATTTTTTGAGAGAGTTCTTGGCAGGGAATTAAAGTATCTCCATGTTCCTCCTCCCCCGTAACTACAGAGAAACTCTCCAATGGCTTTTAGTCATTATTCAAATAGAAATGTTCTCTTAAAAAAAGAAAAAAGTAGTGTAGGGGAATGACATGAGCCTACTGCACAGGGGACCTGGGTTCGATTATCAACAATTCTTTTCTCACTTTTTCTTTCTTTGAAAGTGTATTTTTATAGCATATATTGTTTGCCTATAAGCTTGAGTCTATTATAAAATGCATATAACTCCAACCGGTCCTGTGAACAAACTACTGAACCGAAAGAGGCACTTTTGCACGTATCCCATATATTATAACTATATAGGCTGCCAACGAGAAAATTGTCAAAAGGTGTATATATATATATATATATATATATATATATATATATATATATATATATATATATATATATATATATATATATATATATATATGTGTGTGTCTTTGTGGGTGAGTGGGTGTATTTCCTTAAAAATTGTAATCTTATACTTTTTCAGTTGTGGTATAGACTTCAAACTTGGTATACGCATCTATCTAAACGACTAGTATAAAAAGGGAGATTGTTTGCAATTATTTCCGGTTGGAAGCCCACACTATTCTCGCGAGACAATATGTATTTTTGTCTCGTCTGGATACTATATCGTGGAAATGATGCTCAATGGTTTTTCCAAAATGTTTTTGGGGGGTACACTGCCTCCTTGGGGCTCTTAGAGTGTCCCCGCAGGAGACCAAATAATATGTGTATAATAGAATAATAAATATAATACTATCAGCAGTGCCCTGGGAATACTAACTGTGATCCTCAGGAACATTGTTTCTGAAAGAAACACTAGTGTTGCCCCATCTCTAAAGCTACATATGTTTCTTTTTAAATAGTTGAGTATCGTCTCGAAGCTTCACACGAACATACTGCCTAGTTTCGAGACAATCTCTACAGTTAGCGTATAAATATATCCTTTTCGTCTATGTCTGTAATAACGAAAATATTTTGTTCACGCAATGCCAACAGAAACTATTTTGATAAAACGAAGCAACGTGATAAGAAATAAAAACGCAAGATAAAACGTTGTTGGGCGGGGAATCGAATCAAGACCTGCTACTCAGAAAGCAGACACTTTACCGCGAAGCTAAATTACTACGTTGCATTTTGTTTGTTCTATTCTCCACAATATACCACATAAGAGGCCAAATGAAAGCAATTAAAAATATGGCAATTTTGCATTCAAGATGGCGACTTCTCCAATGATTTGTTTCTTCACTTAAACTGAACTACGTCCTTAATAGCATAGCGAAACCTGGCTTACCTACCAAGAGCACAACTTACAATTTTCATGGTTACCAATTTTTAGCCGCCATTTTGAATCGAAGATGGCGACTTTTCCAACTAGTCCGATTTTTCTCTCACACGCGCTGTAATCTACACACTTGAACGCAATTTCGTGATTCCACCATATATACAAGTTTTGTAGAATTAGACGCCTCCTTATAACATTCCTAGCACTTTCTTCCACCGAACATGACTATTTTTTTCAAGTTTAAGGGTGGATTCGCAAACTACCCATCAGAATAAACATCACCTCGAAATTTCAACGTCCTAAATACAGCCATTACAAATTTCACATTTTTTCGATTTGCGCCGCGAAACGAAAACGAATCTTAATGCTCTTTTTTCTACCATAAAGTATGTTCCTAGCTTCACTGCCTGACAAAATATGACGTTTCTATGGTGTGCGAAACCACTCTAAAAACCAGCATTTCGAAACGACGAAAAATTTCGACACTTCATTTACATGGAAAATGTCGCCTTTTTCGTGATATCGGAGTTTTCCCATTACTCACATCCCATGACGAACAAGTATGCTAAATTTGCTGTTTGTATATTTTGTGGAAGTATGCAAACAATTAAGTGTGTTTCCGACTTTAGAGGTATATAATTCCATGAGATACTGACTCCTTATCGACCATGTAAGTTAAGTAGAAACTTGAATATGTAAAATTTTAAGCAGTTCAGTAGTCCAGTGGAAACATGTCAGACTACAGCGGGCGAGACTTGGGTTCGATCCCTATCGATTTCTTCTTATTTTTTTCTTTCTTCAAACTTATATTGCGTTAACATATATTGATTGTCAATAAGGTTGAGTCTATTATACACATCATTTCATTCGCACCTTCAAAAGAAGCAGTTTTCCACGTATCTCATATATTATAGCTAATTACGCTGCCGACCACACAACAGCCAAAAGGCGATTTTTGAGCATCTATTATGGTATACATGGTAAACTTGTTATACGAGGATCAACTACGAGAATAAACGGGGAGATTTTGTGCGATCTTTTTTCCGATTTCTTGCATCGTTTCGAGGATATCAGCTAATTTCCGGTTTGAAGAAAACACATTTTAATCGCGGGATACAATATCGTACAAGTGATGCCCAGTGTTACTTCCAGACCTGTATTTCATTGGGGGGGGACCGCTGGAGTTTTAAGAGTGTCTCTCGGAGCACATCAAAATAATACCTCTTATAATGCAAAACGGGGAAATTCTGAACAGAAGACCTGCGTTCGATCCTTATCAAATTCTTTTCTGATTTTTTCTTTTTCGAAAATTTATTTTTATAGCATAGGTGATTGCCAATATGCTTGGCTCTATTATACAGAGCATTTCATTTGAACCGGAACCGCCACACAAACTATTATATCGAAAGGGGCACTGTTCCACGTATCTTATATATTATAACTATCTACGCTGCCGACGAGAAAATTTTCAAGAGGTGCCCATTTGTGTGTGTGTGTGTGTGTATAAGTGTGTGTGTGTGTGTATTTCCTTAAAATTATTATTTTATACTTTCCAGTTGTGGCATTGACTTCAAACTTGCTATACACATGTATCTTAACGAGGGACATAAAAGGTGAGAGAGATATTTTGTAATCATTTCCGGTTTGAAGCAGAAACTGTTGTCGCGAGGAAATGTATTGTTGTATTCTATGCACACTATATCGTGAAAATAATGCCCAATGTTTCTTTCAGACACTTTTTGAAGGACACTGCCTCCTCAGAGCGCCCCTGGAGGAGATCAAAATAATACGTTTATAAGACAATAACAAATAGAATATTACCAGCAGTGCACCAGTCCTAATAATTCCCCCCCCCAGGGACATTGCTTTCGAAGGACACACTGGTGATGCACCACTTCCAAAGCTACATATGTTTGATTTTAAATACTTCAGTATCGTCTCGAAACTCACACGAACATACCAGGGGCGGATCCAGGGGGAGGCGATCGGGGGGATCGCCGCCCCCAAAATAGGAAACTTTCTTATTTGATATATCAATAAAATATATAGTTTATTTTTGACGCTGTTTAAAGTAGCTCTATGTAGCAGTATTACAACCCACCGCCTCCCCCAGAAGTCCGTCCTGGATCCGCCCCTGGAACACACTGCCTCGTTTCGGGACCATCTCAAAAGTTGCTGTATAAATATATACCTTTTCCCTCTACATATGTAATAATGAAAATATTTCGATCCCGCAATACAAACAGAGTGTAGTTTGCTAAAACGAAGAAATGGAGATAAGAAGAAAAGTACAAAACCGTTTAGCCAGGAATAGAACCCAGACCTGTTACTTAGAAAGCCCAAACGTTACCTCTGAGCTAAGCTCGTACGTTGATTCTAGTTTGTTCTACTATGATTAGCATAGCTCATAACAAGGCAGATCAAGCAAATTCAACAACATGGCATCTTTGCATTCAAGATGGCGACTTCTCCAATGATTTATTTCTTCATTGAAACTGCACTTCAACCTTAAGAGTATAGCAAAACATGACTGTCCTACCGTGAGAACAACTTATAATTTTCATGGTTACAAACTTTTGAACCGCCATCTTGAATCGAAAATGTTGACTTTTCCAACATGTCCGATTTTTCCCCTCAATTACGCTGTAATCTACACACTTGAACGAAATTTCGTGATTCCAACATATATACAAGTTGCCTAGAATTAGACGGCCCCTTATTACATTCCTAGCACTTTCCTACACCAAAAATGACTATTTCTTTCAAGTTTAAGGGCGGATTCGTAAACTACGCATCAGAATAAACACCACCTCATAATTTCAACGTTCTACACACAGCCATTACAAATTTTACATTTTTTCGATTTGCGCCGCCAAACCAAAACGAATTTTAATGCTCTTTTTTCTATCATTAACTATGTTTTTAGCTTCACTGCCTGACAAAATATGACGTTTCTATGGTGTGCGGAACTACTCTAAAAACCAGGATCTCGAAACGACGAAAAATTTCGACACTTACTTTACATGGAAAATGTTGCCTTTTTCGTGATATCGGAATTTTCCCATTACTCACATCCCATAAGGAACAAGTATGCAAAATTTGGTGTTTGTATGTTTTGTGGAAGTATGCAAACAATTAAGTGTTTTTCCGACTCTAGAGGTATATAATTCCCCACAAATGCCGGCCGCTACGTACCAGTACTATGTGAGCGGTAAGAAGGAAGTCGAAAATCTAAGGAAATCGGTAGTATAGGGGATTGACGTGAGCCTACTGGGAAGAAGACCTGGGTTCGATTCTTAACAATCAATCTTTTTCTCACTTTTTCTTTCTTCGAAAGTTTATTTTTATAGCATATATTGTTTTCCTATAAGCTTGAGTCTATTAAAAAACGCATTTCATTCCAACCGGTCCTGTAAACAAACTACTGAACCGAAAGGGACACTTCTTCACGTACCCCATATATTATAACTATATACGCTGCCAACGAGAAAATTGTCAAAAGGTTCATATATATCTACAAGTTGCCTAGAATTAGACGGCCCCTTATTACATTCCTAGCACTTTCCTACACCAAAAATGACTATTTCTTTCAAGTTTAAGGGCGGATTCGTAAACTACGCATCAGAATAAACACCACCTCATAATTTCAACGTTCTACACACAGCCATTACAAATTTTACATTTTTTCGATTTGCGCCGCCAAACCAAAACGAATTTTAATGCTCTTTTTTCTATCATTAACTATGTGTTTAGCTCCACTGCCTGACAAAATATGACGTTTCTATGGTGTGCGGAACTACTCTAAAAACCAGGATCTCGAAACGACGAAAAATTTCGACACTTACTTTACATGGAAAAAGTGGCCTTATTCGTGATATCGGAATTTTCCCATTACTCACATCCCATAAGGAACAAGTATGCAAAATTTGGTGTTTGTATGTTTTGTGGAAGTATGCAAACAATTAAGGGTGTTTCCGACTTTAGAGGTATATAATTACATAACTATCACAAAGACTATCCACTAGCTCCTCAAAACATGTCCACCTGGATAAACACAATCAAAGCTATTAACAACCCTATATCGCAAAGAAAAATATGTAATTCACTATCGAAACCTAAAACAATGTCTTTCACTTGGATTGAAACTTAAGAAGATACATCGAGTAATGGAGTTCGAACAATCAGATTGGTTAATGAAATATATTGATTTAAACACACAGATGAGAACGAAAGCAACAAATGATTTTGAAAAAGACTTCCATAAGCTCATTAATAATTTAGTATTTGGGAAGACTATGGAGAATATTAGAAAGAGAGTTAATATTAAACTTGTAAGTGATGAAAAAAACTACAAGAAGCTTGTAGGAAAACTAAATTATAAAGGTACTTCAGGTTTTACTGAAAATTTAGTAGCTGTTCACATGAACAAAGTTAAAGTACAATTTAGCAATCCGATTTATGTAGGTATGACAATTTTAGATTTATCAAAGCATTTAATGTACGACTTCCATTATAATGTGATGAAGCCAAAATATCAAGACAAAATAGAAGTATGTTATACAGATACCGATAGCTATATATACCATATTCAAACAGAAGATGTGTACGAGGACGTGAAAAATTATTTTAATTACTTCGACACGAGTGATTACCCTAAAGATAACAGATATTAGATACCACAGGTTAATAAGAAAGTACTTGGTAAGATGAAAGATGAATTTAAAGGAACAATCATAGAAGGATATGTTGGTTTAAGATCAATAATGTATTCAATTAGGTTCAAAAAAGATAAATATAAAAAAGCAAAAGGAGTTAAGGAAAATGTTACAAGTAAAGAACTATAATTAACAATTATAAAGACTGTTTGTTCAACCAAAAAGAATATTATAAGAAGATGAATTTGATTACAAGTTATAAGCACGATTTGTACAGTATAGAACTAAATAAGTTAGCTTTACGTTGTGTAGACGATAAGAGATGTGTTTTATAGAATGGAATAATACTCTACCATGGGGACATTATAAGATAGAAGAGATGTAGATGTAAGTTAGATATAATTTAGTTTTTTGTTTAGATATAAGTATTACTTTATGGATATAACTATAGTTTTCACAGGGGTTATATAATAAAAATAAAATGTAAATTTAAAAATTATTATATTTTACAAATATGAATAGGACACTTTGCGAACCATGTAACAATTGCTTACTAGATATAGAAAAACATAATAATACTCAAACAAATAAAGAAAATAGTAAAACTAAAATTTGTAAGAAATGTAAGAAAGAAAAATATAAAGCTCAGCATAGATATATAGAAAAAGATTCTCTTTGCCGTGAATGTCTGTACGAAACATTATCACCCTTAACATGTTTAATGTGTCAAAAGAATTTAAAATAAACCCAAAATATCCAAATGCTTAAAATGTATAGAATGTAGAAAAAATAAACCAGACTTTAAATATACTATAGTTAATGGTTCTCACTTAGAAGGGCTAAAAGATATTTTTGATTATGTATTCATTAATAAAGAAATTTATGCTGTTTTATCATCTAAAGAAGAAGAAGAAGAAAAAGCTGTATTAAAACTACCATCTAGATACGAAAAGCATTTTGAACATCTTAAAAGAAATATTAAAAACGGAAAATTACATATATACCAGAATGAATATAATCGAATTTGTTATAGAATTATATTTATTAACTCCAAGTCTTTATGCGGCAATGAGGATTGTTTAAGTTGTAAATGTATTTTCTGAACATTTAAACTTTATGGTTATAACATCATAAAGTCCTATGATCAAAGCACCCTATGCCATCTCACTTTAACATTGTAGTTATGGAAATACTTTGCGCTATGCATAGTTAGTTGTACCCTTATGTAAAATGCTTTTGTGCTATTTCTTCTGCTCTGATTAAAAATATTGTGAGGGGAAAAAGTGTCCTAGATCCTTTTCCTCTTACATAAACAAAGGGGAAAAATTCGTTCCTCTTACATAATTACGTATAGTGTAGTGTAGTTTTAGATGAAGTTTTTTAGATGTAATTTTTTTATGATTTTAAATGTCATAAAAGCCTTCGCGATCTCACTTTAACATTGTAGTTATGGAAATACTTTGCGCATAGTACAACGTAATTAATTTTTATGTCTAAATAATCTGGTCACAAAAAGGGGTCAAAATTGCGCTCGTAGTAACCATAACATGCTACATTCTCTCATTTTCTATTCTTTACTTCCAGCCATTATCAATTTTCTGGCAAGAAGTTAATTCGTTAAAGGAACCGCCGTAAAATAATTATCACAAGTATCACTTCTTCCTGAATTCTCAATGTGTTTTATTATCTCAAGAACTATCTTTTTTGGCCAAATCTTTTGCTACAAGTTGATTTGCCTTCTTTCTCATGTATATCATTCAATCAAATGCATAGCTACTTTTCGTATTATACAAAACAAAAATTTTATCCCATATTTATGTGCCGGTGCTGTGTCATCAGTTGTAGCTCAGAATAATCTCTAAAATACTCATAGAATAATGTAAAAATTGGGGATGGAACTGATGCAAAACACGGTACTCAACAACTAAATTGTGATTGAATTTAAATAAAATTCAAATGTTTCTAATTTTGAAAAATGACTAGTTATGGGAAACAGGTGAGAAAGAGAAAGGATGTAACTAAGAAATAGGAATGAGCACTAGCCTAATAGATCCAACGAGGCTGGCGTCGTCCTGGTCATCTGGAACTATGAATATCTTTCTCTGGAGGAGACTGGATAAGCTGGGGACAGTCAACATTTGGATCTCTATCCTTTTGATCTGCAAGGGGCGTCGATAATGCGTCTTTACAATGATATCCTTTTACACCTTCATTCCACTAGTCTGCTGACAAACTCAAAAGTGTCTGCGGCGATAAACCAACAAAATGGTACTCTTGACTTATGGAGCTGGCTATTCTCTAACGGTGCGATCTGCTTCTCTCGTCGATGCTGCACCTATCCTAATCGTGTGTCGAATACCCCTTGTTGTTGTGTTCCTCGTGGTTTTGTTTGGCTAAAGAATGATGAGTAAAGCGTCCAAAGAATCGGGAAGTATTAGGCTATGCTTGAAGGTATGCGGAAAGGTAACGAGGAAGCTAGTTGAGTTTATTAACAAAAATGTGTTTACAACAGGTGTCTGAAAATGTACAATCCTGATCAAAGTTGTCTTCCAATGAGTTTTCAAGAGTTCATGATTCTTTCGATAATAATATAATTTAATAAAATAATCGAATTTAGTGAATTAATTAGAGTTCATACAATTATCTCATCGTCACTTCATATCCAATACACAGTTACTTCACACCCCCTCCTCGAAACTGGAAATACACGAAAATTTCAATTTTCAGTAGTACAATAAATGTTTGTTGAAGATAAAAGAGTTCTTTGTATAGCATATTGTTTGTTTTGAATTAATCATCCATTCCAAACTGCTGAGTATATATTTCTGAGATAGTCCATGCGGTTCAGTAGATTGACCTTGTGATATGTAACGACAGCTTCTCTGGGAAGATGGAAAGTAAGAAAAATAAAAATAAACATTAGTGCTTGCATAATATCATTGTGAGTGACATGTGTTTTAAAATGTTAATGTGAAGTCCCGTTGGTGCTCAGGGAAGGGAAATGAAAGGTCGGAATAATACTAAATTTAACTATCACTAATACAGATCATCAAACTTGGATACGTATAAGAAAAAAATCATAATCAAGTAAAAAAAAATATTTCATAAGTGTAAAATCCAATGTAGACCTCTCTCTCTCTCTCTCTCTCTCTTGATATATATATATATATATATATATATATATATATATATATATATATATATATATATATATATATATATATATATATATATATATTAGGGTGTATCGAGAAAAACTTTTTTCGAAATCCGGTTACGGCTAGTGCGGATTTTTGGCCAAATGGCATCAATAAAACGTATAAAAAATCTCAACTCGATCAGACAACTCCTTCTGCTGCCGAGTAGACCCCAAATATTAGAAAAATCAACAAAAGATTCACTTTTCAACTGATTTTCTAAAAAATATTTTTTAAATATTTCCTATATTTTTCGGTCTTTTAAGTTATTGAAATAGCATTGGAAAGGAGAAATAAATACATAAAACAAATTTATTACGGTTATTTCTGTACACTACAAGCATAAAAACCTAGTTAATTATTTGTAAAAATGCGCTGATTTTCTGGCGTATCGTACAATTAAATTTTAATATAAAATTATTGAAGTCTCTTGAATAACGAAGAAAACACTTTAGTGCTAAATTCTAAGAGCAGTAATAGTATAAATAATTTGCTCCAAATGCCGTATGCATCTGCTTATCACACTAGATCACCTCCCGCCCACCTCTCTCCGAACGCCTCTTCTCTTGTACTTGCCCAGCTGAAAGGATCTGTCTTATCAGTCGCCAGTAGTCAACCAGCTGTGTCGAACGTGATTGTCGCTGTTTGAGTTATTTATTAGTGCTATAGGAAATTTTAACTAAATAATTTGTTTTCGTGTGAAGTGCATATGTAGAAGTGAGAACAGTGTTTCAGTTGTTTTAAGTACTTTTTATTAGGAAGAGAGTGACAGATACGCTGACGTTGTGGCATCGACAAGTTTGTTACGGTCTCACGTTAGGAATAGCATTATTGGGACACCCAAGGAATTGAGTAGAAAACAGCTACCAACCGTTGAAATGTATTGAGACAATACCTATGAGAGCGAGAAGAAAAAATGAGAATTTCGAGATCCCGGAAAGAGCCTTCAACAAAGGATTTATCTTCTATCGTCGCCAGGAAGATTGTAGGAAATTGAGATTACGCCTCAATCAGCGGCGAAGCAATTTTCAGTGTAGAAGGATTGTTGCAATGATATTGAAGTACCATAATATTGTCCGTGACTTGCAAAACTCAGCAAAATCCGGTTTCCAAACTTCTGCAAAACAAATTGCTGATTTTCAACAGTCTGCCAAAAATATTTCATTTGATATAGCCTTTTGTAAGTGTTCCGATCCTCTTGCCTGCAACTGCGAAAAAGGAAGAAAAATGCCAGTGCTAGAGGCGCCTTTTCTTCTAGATCAAAGAACCACAAGATTGAACTAAAGAACCACAGAACTAATGTCACGTAGTTCTTCCAAAAGTTGTTCCGGTGTACGTCTCTTTCTTTTCGATATGACTATACAACGTGAGGCATTCAAACTGCACACCTGATAGGCTTGTGTTTTATCTGTGAGAACGCACTGTTACTTGCCAGAGCGCGGTGTTGCCACATCAGTCATTGCATATTGACAAACAAAAATCCGTACTGCAAATAGGTAAAACGTTCCTGTTCAAAATGGCCACACTGAAGTCATCTTCGGATTTGACACTAGACTGTACCATTGTGCCCTGTTCGTATTCGCAATGATCACCATATTGGATTTCTGACTTAAGGTTCATACTGCCAGACGATCCAGTACGATGGGGATAATAGCTGTGTTGTTGGGGTGGAGAAGGACAATATTTTTGTGACGGCTTATGTTGTTGATAATTGTGATTGCTCTCAGCCGTTCTAAGTATTTTGTTTAATAAAATTGTTACTTCTCACTCTATGTTTTTTAAAAATGTAGTTTGTTATTGTTCATACTGAAGGACGAAAAGTCATAAAAAATAAGTAAATTAGTACACGAAAGGCGCGCATACTAACCACTAAGCACTGTACAGTATGCATGACCGTGAGTATGATACAGATAATCAAACCTGTCGTTTTTCCTGTAAGTAAAACATGGATATTCGTTCTTTATTTTTTGATTCTTATCATGAAACTCGCATTAACCAGCATTAGAAAGGTAAATCATTTTCTACTAAACGGCAATAAGAATCTATTCCATCTTTGACTTTTCAGCCATTAATTGATATGGATAATTATTTATATTTTTTAATCTTGAATTAACTTGAATTTCCTTGATGTGATTTTACTTATTTCTTCCGTAATATTCGTTACAATTTCAACCATCATGAAGAAAATATTTTTAGTTACATATAATTTTAGTATCACTTACATTACCTCGTATTATACATTAGAATTATATGGATGAATTTCTATGTTCACGATATACATCTTAGAAAATATTCATTAAAATTGAACAACTTACATTTTCAGTTGCATAAAAAATGAACCAATGGTCTGAACATCAAAGATGGTAATAGTATTCATCATCTTTAGTAACAACAGCAAAATAATCAATAAAACATAAACGTAAAAAATTGGTTGAATATATCAACTTGCTACTCTTATTAGCATAATACGTACCATTTTTACTGCAGAGAATGGAATAAAAGAAACAAACAGTGTATCGAAAGCTAAACTACTGTATATCTGCTAGTATTCGATGCAGCCTAGGTAACAAAGAAGCAGCATATCGATACAGAATACGGAATACCACTCTCCAAAACTAGGGGCCGCAGTAGCTCAGTGGTAGAGAGCTCACTTATGAAATACTCCGTTAGATTTCAGCTTCCGCTAAGTGTAATTTTTTCGTGGACAAAAACCGTGTGCATAGATTTTCTTAAGATTTTTCCGTTTTCTCCCACTTCCTTCATTTTACCATTATTATGTATCTTATTATCATAGTCTCCCTGGCTCTCGGTATAGAGTAGGGTCGGGTAGTATCGGGCACTTAAGAGTGTTTCAAAATATATTTCATAGGCTTAAGGAGTAGAAACTGAAACAACTTTTTGCATATCAACTGCAAATCAAGTTTATTCTAACAATACATGCAATTTCCGTATGGAAAATTTTCATTTGTACAACCGAGTAAGGAAAATAAAAACAGGCAAAATTTAAGTATTTCTAAACTTTTGTCGGGAAGTATCGAACACTATACTTATCTACAGTTAACATCGTAAAAATAGAGTTATGCGTTTCTAAGTCATTGATTCACAGTTGCCGCATATGTAAGGCTCTGGACAACGCTCCAGATTCGTACAGTTTTCATGAGCACACCCACTGCAAAGACAACATTGTATCCAATTTCCTTGAAATGAGTCCCCACAAATTATGCAACGCGTATCTTCGTCGTCTTGATCTGATTCCTGTAGTTCTTCCTGGGATCCATTTCGGCTAGTATGTTGCATATGTACGTTGACTTGTTTGGTTGAAATAGACTTTGATCTGCCGTTCTCCGTGTTTCGAGCCTTTGTAGTTCCAAGACGGACTCTTGCTTCCAGTTGACGTTTATAGGGACTAGATGTCAGTATCTCACTTTGCGAAGAACATCTTTTGTCGCTTCATTGAGTTTTGGACGATGTTGGAAGGGGAGAGACTTTGGTTATGATACGCTTGTACAACACATATGATGTTTCCACAGTATCTTCTTGTCTTTCGCCTTGTGAGAGTAAACGTTCA
The DNA here is from genome assembly GCF_964235325.1 of Thermobia domestica. NCBI lineage: Eukaryota > Metazoa > Arthropoda > Insecta > Zygentoma > Lepismatidae > Thermobia > Thermobia domestica. Next base: position 85,633,724 of record NC_137457.1, on the reverse strand, counting down.
CCATTCGCCAATAAAACAGACCCTGGATTAGAACAAATCTGCATGTCGGATCCTGCTGCTTGCGATGTTGTAGGTTCCTGCGATGTTCCACTGGGGTAGGAAGTGTATTAGAACAAGCCTGCACGTCGGATCTTGCTGCTTGCGATGCTGAAGATTCCAGTTCCACTGGGGTAGACGTTGGCAGAATAGAAATGTTTAAATTAACCATTTTTGTTTGCGATGTTGGTTTGTTGCCAGGAACATCAGATCGTGGTCTTGCATCCATTTGGTATCGAGAGAACTTCTGGGTACTAGTAGTCGCAGATGCGTTCGTATTTTTCTTCGTAATTGATATGTCACCATCTTCTTTAAACATGTCGTCATATGTTTCCATTTCCTTGCTGGGCAAATAATCCAGATCGGTGAAAACATTCGGATTGTATAGATATATGCCGGTTGTCTCAGATCCTTTCTTAGGTAATTCCATTTGGCGTGCCATTGTGAATGCACTATTCACAAAAAGCACTTACTTCATATTCAGTTATTCTACAAAATGGATTTTCCCTCATCCACAGTCCACAGGCTTGTTAATATGCCACCTTGAATGGGTGCATAAATGTCATATCTAATGGCATGAGGGGGTAAACTCAGAAGATGTGTATTGTATTCTCGAGCAAATTGAATTACTGCCAGTTCTTTGTGGCTGCTGTGACCATCCACAATAAGTAGGGTAGGTCTTTCCTTGGTGAGACGAACACGCCTCCAGAATTTCTCCATCCATTGCAGAAAAATGCTGCCTGTGATCCAGCCGTTTGGAGAAACTGCAAATAGGCTGCCTTCTGGTGCACCAATAGTCAAACGATTATTCAGTCTTTGCCTTGGAAAAATCAAAAGAGATGAGAAAAATTTATCTCCTGCTGCGTTCATGCACAGTAGGATGGTAATAGTACGTCCCCTTTTCCTTGTCTGTCGCTTACCTTTCGCCGACATAACTTTACATGCATCTTGTTGCACAGAATACACTCCTGTTTCGTCAGCATTTAAAATTTGTGGTGCTGAGAATTCAAACTTGGTTTGTAGGTCATTCAGCGGTTGAAAAACTCTGGACACTTGTGCCTTATTAAAATCCATGGCGCGCTGTAAACTTGTAGGGTGTGCACGGCGCATGCTGATTTCTGGATGTCGTTGAAGCAATTCGGCGACGATATCTTTGCCAGCACATTTCTTTTCCTTATTGAAGCGGTGTTTTAGACTCATAGCTCCAGCAAGATCAAATACCAGCTATGCAAATTCTTGACGATTGAGGGGAAATAGCCGATGATCAAGTTCTAATACATGTTTGACAAGCTCTTCTTCAAACTGTGGGGGGAAATGAAATGAAATGAAATTTTGAGTTTTACGTCCCACGGTTATGCCGGTTAGGCTAAAGGAGACGGTGATGATGAATAATGAATAAAATGGTGGAATGAAGAAAGTGGGAGAAAACGGGAGAACCCCAAGAAAACCCACGCACACGGTGTTTGTCCACCACAAAGTTCACTTGGTGGGAGCAGGGTTTGAACCCGAGACCCCTAGCACCAGAGGTGAACGCTCTACCACTGAGCCACCGCGGCGGCTGTGGGGGGAAATGTTGGCTTTATATATCCCATATCAGGTCTCATCTTCACTTGATTTCCTTTCTTGAGAATTCCTATTCTGTCCACAAGGGTGCTTCTTGGAACATCGTATGTCCTGGCAGCTTGCCGTAACGTCATTGTGCTACTTAACACACTGTCCACAGCGGCTTTCATATTTACTTCTTCCCATTTCCCCCTCATATCGGTTTTCTTCCACTTTCCTTCTCTTGACATTTCTCGTGTCTGTAAAATAAGCTCTTATATTATAACAACAGCACAATGTGGGAATAAAGAGCATCTTCTATGAATTTAATGATTTGCCGTTTATCCGATACTATCCGCTAATAAAGTGTAAGATACTATCCGATTCACACGCTTGTAATTATTCATGAATTGTGTCGCACATATTAGTTCTGAACAAAAAGTTAATATATGAACTTACTCCCACATAATGTGCGTTTTATATAATGGGTACAAAACTCACTCTGCTCGTACCTGTTCTACATTGACGCTTCCGACAATTTCTTAAATACACACAGAGAGCGTTCAGGATATGCAGTCACGCTCGCTTCCATTTATCGGCTTCACGCTCCTCGAAACAAATGACTGTTAGACTTGGATACGGTAACAGGTGTTCACTTTTTGCCTGCAAGAAGACTCTATTTATATTGATTAGAGAATAATCTGTTCTGTCCGATTCTATGCGCTGTTCGATACTACCCGACCTTTATCTACTAAAAAAATAATGACTAATAACTATAACATCAAAAGGAAACATATTAACCATCCTTTCCACAGATAATCATTAGGAAAGAAGGATGGTCTAAAATTAATCCACTGTTCTTAAAATAGAGGTAGTTAAATTATGTGTATAAATTGTAGGTTGGCAATATTTCTTGTACTACAGTATTATTTCATGTTTCTTCAGTTACTGGAAAAATTGCCAAAAACAATTCATAGTGTTCAGCAAAAATTCAAAGTAATCGCTGAATTGCAAAGGAGTTGAAAGAGAAGTGCAATGGAAACTGAAAATTTAAAGTAAATTTTGAAACCCCTTTACTCGTAACACCTTCTAGTAGTTTAAGGTTGTAGAGATAGTGGTTATAAGATACCGAATACATTTGAGTTACTAGAATCACACAAAATACAATAGCGTTTCAGTGGGTGTAGGATAGTGATGCGCACGAGTCGAGAGAAGTCTCGAATCCCGCCTCGTCTCGTATCAAATTCGAGACGGATTCGAGCCAAGATAAGCTTTGTAGAATTTGAGACAAGACAAACAATTATCTCCGCTCGAATTTTCGAGACGAGATGAGACTAGAGTGATAAAATTTCGTCTCGTCTCGAATGTCTCGAAACACTATCTATAATTTTCCAAATTATTTTGAAAGAGGTATTCACCTAGAAAGACACGTCTGGCTTGAAACCATTATGAACATTTATTGGGATCACGTATTGGCACTTTGTAGTGTTATTTTGCACTCCGTTACTTCTCACGATAACTTTTCAACGAATACGAATTTTAAAATTCTTTTCTTGTAATAGATAAATAGTATTGTTATCTCGGACGATTTCGTTAATGGAGATAATACGTTCACCGGTAGAAATGAACCATTTCTATTTTTAATGTTGATCATTATAGAGCAAAAACGATAATTGACACAGAGAAGCGCTCTTCTGCAATCGATTAAGCGTTTCAAGAAATACTTTCATATTCAGTCTTAACACTCTATAAAACCGAAATTAGTAGAAATTCACTATAACTTCCGGTTTCAATTTAATCTAGTACATCTAATCTGTTGTAATTTCCTCCTACTTTCTTCATCCAACTTTTTCGTTTATAATCATCGTTGAAACCGAAAATGGCCCATTTCAGCCGGCTTGAATAGAAGGCTATCGGAGTAGATGGAACCTATTGTTGGGATAGTGAATCGATTTAAATAACACTGTAGTTGCTTTTTCTACCGCTTTTGCTTCATGAAACTACCTATTGATTCCGAAAGTGGTCGAAAAATTATATTTTAGGTTTCAGAACTGTGATGCTGTTAAAGATGGTACATTTTCTTGATGTTAAACCGATTTCATGGAACAGTTCGTCGATATACGTCACCGTTCTTGTTCTATGGTGACAAAAGTTGCAATCGAAAATTGTTAAATTGTATACCTTACAAGTTTTAACATAGGATCTATTTGATAAGATCTAACATATTTTTGGGCCACTGATTCAATTCCAGAGAAATCGCCTGAAGATATATATATATATATATATAAATATATAAATATATATATATATATATATATATATATATATATATATATATATATATATATATATATATAACTGACGGTTATTTCTGTGATGCTTTTCACAGATATCTTACAACTAAATTTTATAAATACGTATCTTTAAATATACTTCCTTGAAATAATTTATGCAAATGACAGCTGCGAATCTAGACACTGCCTTGGAGGCACTTTTTCCCTTTCAGCAGCAAGTCAATACGGGACGGGGACCTAGAGCTTAACGTAGGATCCCATCCATATGCGTTTCCTCCGAGCCTTTCTTTTCAAAGGCGAGTATGCTAACCACATAGCCACGATTGAGTTTGGATATTAAGTTTAGAGGAGAGCAAACAAAGATAAAACATTTGAATGGAGACAATTATCTTTTGGTAGTGGAGTATACTTAGCGCCCGTAGATTTAGCGCCCACATATAATATCTTATACTTAACGCCAAGAAAATGTTTAATGCTTATCAGTGTGCTAGGGTTGACCAAAGAGAGATCTAGTTTATATGTATAAATCCTTTCTCTTTTGACGACTAAAGAACAAGGATTTTTCACTTGAAAGATCCTGCTATTCTTGCTGCACAATTGTCATGTCAGTTTTAAAACCCTTTAAGAAAATTTAAATAAATATGTTTTTCTCTTCCTCTTCTGTTCACAACCGTCACCTCTAACACTCTAGCTTTTCATGTACATCTGTAATTACGTACAATTTAATTACGTCCTAAGAGCATTACCATATTAACCATGACACTTTCATATTATAGATGTGAATTCACGTGACAGTGTTATTTTAAAATTTATATAGTTTTAAATAATAATAATATGGCTCACAGTTTCTGTCAGATGGTTCACACTAGACGTCAAAATCCTCACATTTGCCGTTAAAACACTCATAGTTGTCGACTTTCTGTTCATAATTGCGCACATATGGCTCATAGTTGCCGACATAATGGTTCGTGGTTGGCCTCTAAATGATCATAGTTGACGTCAAAATGTTCTCACTTGCCGTCAAAATCCCCACACTTGTTGTCAAAACGCTCACGTTGTATCAGATGTGCCAACAGCAACGCCTAGCGTCAGAATTTTAAACTTTAACTTCATATAACTTCTTGTATATTATGGTGACATGCAGAAACCATGTTGAGCACTTTGTATTTCTAAAACAAATATACAATTTACTTCATTTGTTAAGCCAAACCTTAGTTATGGTATACTAAATAAATATGCATAAAAATCGCCATTTCTTAAAAGAGCAGTTTTTTTCCCACACTCAAAATATGGTAAATATCTCTCTAATTTTTTCTAGTAGACACTCAATTCAATTCTTGAACAAACATCTAATATTACCAAAGCACCTTTATCAAGATTTAAGAAAGTTTGGAATTTTATCAGTTTTTGTGTAACTTTAAAGCTGCCCTAGAAATACAACAATGTGATAATCAAACATTATGTGTTAAACGTAAGTTTGATCGTTTACCATTTGGTGGAATTTCGTTTGCGAGACTGCAAGGAAGATCACTAGGGTCTTCATGTAAACTGCTCGGATAGTCTAAGACCACTTTCAGAAAGAAATTCTAATAAAGTACGAGACAAGCCCTAAGAGGTAAATAGTAGCATAGGTAAGGAAGTGTTAACGAAAGAACGGTTATAGAGTCCCACCGAAGCCAGCGGTAGTGAGGGCTGCAAGAACGGGAATCTTTCGCGCATGATGCGCCTTCTCTGCCCATATCAGATTCTTTTCTACAATGAATGCTCTTCCTTGCCATCTTGGATGGATTCGCCACTGGCCTTGCCTGGCTGTCAGCTAAACTTTCATCACGCACCCATCCTCCCAGAAACGTGAAGTAATCTATTGCTATAACAAAAGTACGTATGGCGCCACTTAACATCCCTTTGTGACGAATTTTCCGCTATTCTTAAATCCCGTTTTTACAGTGTCGTACGATATGCCATATCACGTGTATCGCTCAGCTAAGGAAAATTGAACACCCCAAAAGTCGCTCAGCCATTTTTATCAGTTATTTGTTCTATATCGTTGTTTTAAAAAAATGCACGCTACACATAATTAGATTACACATGTATAGATTATATTCTGTTACTTCCCTGTAGAGTTATTCACAAAACAATCATTCAGCTAAGTGAATGATAATTGATTCCTGAATGAAGAAAAATAATATATAATATACATCTACCAGGGGGCGTGGCCAAACGTGGGCCTTTGACATTTGGGCCATGTGGTAGTTAATGACCAAAACAACACCTCAATACGTAGCTCCGTTTTCGAGTTATTAGGTTTAAGTATTTTGACCTTTGACCTTTGGGACATGTGGTAGTTGATCACCAAAACAGCACCTCAATATGTGGCTCCGTTTTCGAGTTATTAGGTTTTAAGTATTTTGACCTTTGACTTCGATGGTCGGTATTTTTGGAACATGTAGTTTTTGGTGTGTGCGGCTTCGTTGACGAGTGATTGGGTCATACCCCCATATAAACTATAAGACCGAGGTAAAATTAAGCCCCATATCCCGAGTTTGACATAGGATGGGCCTAGATGTAGATTTTATTTGCGCAGTAGGTCATAAAAGGGAACGAGTACGTGAGCCCAGTGGGCGTGGCCACACGCGGGTGGGGCCAAGTGGGCGGGGCCAATTGGTCGTGGCCAGGGGCGAAGTCACGTGCCCGGCGCCAGCCAATCAGCTTGAAGGGGGCGTGGCTTGTTTGCGCATGCGCAGTAGGAAAAAACCATGGTGTCCCCTCCCTACTACGAAGCTCTTCCCCCATCCCACCAATGGGGTAGTGGTCAATGCCCACGTCCTTTACGGCAAAGCTTCAATAGATTATAAAGGGTGCAGAAAGGTAATGATAGGCGACATTCTAAAGTTTTGAAAGATTCAGCTGGAAATACTAGGAGGCATACTATCATATTCGCATATAAGAGTAAAGGGCTTTTTTCATAGATTTAATGCTGTATTAGGCTTGAGTTAGTCATGCTTGGGGGAATTGCAAATACTCTTGAGATAAGGTAGCAAATAAGCAGCACAGGGTACGAAGCAGAAATGTTAATTGATTGCTTAATGAGATATATTTTTATTGCATCCATCTAGAATATTCTATTGAAACTTCTAGTATACATTAGTTCTGTATAAACTACCATATTAGACATCTGTCCTAGTAATATGATTTACAGGAAAAGTATTAATTCCCGATCCTAGGTAAAAATCGAAACAAAACACTGATACTATATAATTTTCATTCTTTTATGTACAATCGAACAAACAAGGCATCAGCTAAAAGACAGGTCCTGGGTTATACAAAGCACTACAGAAATTTTCACTTTGATCATTAAGGAATTTACAAAACATTTTAAAGATTTGCTTAACATTTTCTATTACTGTATACATTTTTATTTGAACATATCTTCTTTAAATTATTCTGGTTCCGAAATTTTTACTTTAAGAATTTGGGTTTATCATTTTTGAGTTTGAAAACTATGTGTTCATAAGTTTTGTTTAAAAGTTTTCGTTTTACAGGTTTAGATTTGAACATTTACATCCAACGGTTTATTTTTGCATCAGTGATAATGTTTCAAGAATTAAAACGAGTCCATTTGTCAATAGATTAGTTAAAATCCTGATAAATTTTGACGCTTAACCGTGAAACATGAAGACATTTTTGTGAATTAAAGTTTGAACATTTTCAATCAAAATTTTATCAAATTTTGGTTTGAAATTAGTAAATTTGAAAAACTTTTATTCGGAAACTTTTACTTTCAAACTTTTGTTTGAAACGTTTACTTTAAAAAAATATTTTGGAAAACAAAACTTTTTAACTCTAAAGGAAAATATTAACATTAGAATACAGATTCATACACCACGTTTACAAATTGTGATAAAAATTTTAATAGGGGCAGAATAATCGAAAGCTAAAAAATAAAAACTAGCAAAACGTTTGGCAAGAAATATCAGGTATAAGCTGAATATCCGATTGAATCAACTATTGGACAACCGAAATTCTCTAGACAAAGCACATTTGCACAACTGCACATCGAGTCTAAATTTGTCGCTTACCATGGTATATTAATCTGAATTTTATACACCTCGTGTCTTTTTAACTCCTCAAAACTATAAATCTGCTTCTTTTTGATTCTTCTTTCTCCCCAATTTTCCTGAACTACAAGCAAATTGAAGAGTACTTCATTGTGACTTAGTTTATTCAAGTTGAGCCGTTTTGACGGAAACAACACTTTCGTCAGACAACGAAAATCAAAAGATAAATTAATAGCAGCAATTATAGTTATTTTTTCTCAAGAGGACACTGAAAAAATGCACAAACTCACTGATATTCGTTGTTAACACAGCTTTTGACAAGAATTTAAACTGAACTTGCTGTCCACTAGGTTCACACATGCGAAACATTTCGGAAATTGAAAAGAGAAAAAGAACAATTACTAAATTAAATAATCATTCACACGCATTCAACAAACAATTAAAAGCAAAAAAAATCATTATTTTGGCGTTTTATAACTGCACTCACTATTTAAACCAGGTTATACTGCTTGTCAATCACCAATATTATCCCACTGAACTTACGCACACCAAAGAGGAAGACACGGGCAACAAGAGAAATTTTGAGGCGAAGGCATGCTTTCCTCACTAACGTCGACAGACAAATTATCACCTGCGAGTTTCTGCCTACAAACGACAAATAGTTTTCTTCTTTTCTTGAAGACTGTCGGCTCTGACTCCTTTCTCCTGTTCTTTCTAACTTTTCTTAGAAAGTTAAGAAATAAAGTTTCTATAATTATGAACAAATCAATAACACAAAGAATACAGGTATTTTCTTTACAATTAACAGTCCAAAAAACTAACAAGACTCTTCACCGGTCCAGTCCATTACAGATAATGGATATCTGGAAAACCAAACTCTATCCACCAGTACTAAAATATATATAAATTCTTTCCCTCTCCTTTTCTCTCTCTTACTTTCTTTAAGTGCGATTTATGGCGGAAACAAGATCGGGTAAGCCGACATATAGATCAGGAGAGAATAATACAAATATGACAGAGGGTGCATCTAATTTATCCTTTAATATGCCACACTTAATGAAGTATGCGGGACACGTGCATGATGACCCGGACAGATTTTTCGTGTTATTCTTCGATATGGCAGCAATGGTGGTCACCGGCTAAGATAAAGGTAATTCTGAGAACAAAAGATCCACCATTTATCTTTGGGTTTGCAGAAGGATTTCTTTAATAAAATAGCTTTGGAAAGGTTTGCCACGGTACACGCTCTACAGACTAAATTAAGCACACTGGAAGCCGCTAATGATCTTTTAAGGAAAAGAGAACACGAAGATCTATCAGAAACATTACATATGTTATACGGCCAGAATAATATACCTAACACACAGAATATATCTTATTTCTTATCAACCGAGCCAAAGTTAATATATTCTGGATAAGGGTTATATCATCATAACTATCCTGTGCATTTGCAACCTGTTACACAACTAATGAACAGCTATATACCTGTATATCGAAAACAAAGTAATCTTTCCATGGCGGTTTCTCATCCCAACCCTCAAGAATTTCATACCCCAAGTCAAGAACCTAAGACCGTTCCCCACCAAGAGCAAAATCCTCCACAAAATCGCCTCTCTACCTTGGCCAATAAAATAGCAGAATTATCGCTGGTGAGAGCCTGGGCGAATTGCAAAAGCCTTCCGAGGGATAGGGCCCAGGGATACAGAAGGAGAAATAACAATAATAACGGAAAGAAAAAACAGGGACAATCCCGGAACAATCAATAGCTCCTCCCACGGAAGATCAAATTTTGGTGTGCGCAATATGCCGGAAGCGGGGGAATGGAGCATCTGTTTGCCACAAGCATCAAAAAACGCATAACGCAGTTCCTTGACAACGTGGCCGACAGTCACCATCACACGGAACGAGGAGACCTAAAAGAAACTGGCAAAAATCACGAAATTCCTGTTATAAAGGAACAATCAGGGCAATTGGCAGAAAGACGGAAAAACATTGCATTAGAGGACGAAAATAACAGGTCGCATTTAACAATTAAAACTAAATAATTTCTTCACAATGCGATAATTGACACAGGGAGTAGGCTTTCCCTCTGGCCACCTGAGGCCGTTTCCCCCGGAACAAGTCTAATTACATTTCAGACAATAAAAACGAAATTTAAGTCTATAACGTTCATTTGAAACAAATAACATTAATAATATTTAAAATAGGTCAAACAACATTTACTAATTACCTTAGAGTAATTGACAAGACAATGCCAATAATAATAGGAACCTATTTTCTCCAACTTTGGCATTCCACCATCGATTTAAACAAGAATACAATCCCAGTTTTTAAACGACCGAGAATGCCACAATTACCAGCTCAAAGCACGGAAAATACGCTGTCAACTTTCACGACTCAGTATTGCAGACTGACCACAATTGTTTATACGTGACTGTTTATACATGACTTTACCTACACGTTTTCATACATATATACAAGTAGCAGAAAAGAAAAAATAGGTGATAAAGAATATTTGTATATATCACTGCTTCCTGGACTACGCGACAGGCATAACTTGTATGCCCTGGACCAGAAGATAGAAGCAAACAAAATGATAATTTTAAATTTAAACCCAAGGCCAATAGCATCACTATAAAAAGGAATACACCAGTGGCGGCTCTTGTGGAAGGGCACGAAATCTCTTTTAACGCCCTTGAAGAACCAGATTTTTTTGACAAGCATATCAATTTAAGACAAAAGAGGAAACGGAAGAATATACAAAAACACTTTTCAATAAAGAGCTCTTTGACGCCAAGCCCGACGTGGACAGAAAGCAAAAACAACCAATTTATGACTATTCTATCAGGCCTTGTTTCCATTTTGTACTAATACACAATAACACACTGAGCAAGGCTATGTGATAATATGTAAAAGAAAAACAGTATCACGTAACAGTTTCAACACAATAACTGTTACGTGATATTTTTTTTACATATTATCACATAGCCTTGCTCAGTGTGTTATTGTGCATAAGCAGTTTGTCTTAATTATTTAAATATAAAGACGTTTTTACATATACGCCTGATGATATCGGATATGTTAGGTTATACATTCATAAAATTAGGATTTCTAAATCTGCCGTATTCCACAACCGTTCCCCACCGGTCCCATAAATATTAGGAATCAAGTAGATAAACAGATTCAATATCTTATCATGGCAAAAATAGACTTTGGCAAGCTCGCAAGGTCTCAGTGTGGCCACGCGAATGATTTTCAAAGGACTACCAGACAGAATTACAAGTTTTGCTGACGACTTGTCGCTGGTTTGTATAATTTTCCACAGCACTTGCAGGATTTAGAATCATTATTCTAGAAGCTTAGGAAACACGATTTTCGGGTGTTTGCCAAGAAGACCTACATTGCCTACCAGAAGCTTTACGTATTAGGACACCTTGTTAGTGGGGAATCCATTCAAATATCTCCAAAAATAGTTAAGAAGATATAAAATTTTAAGAGACCGACTACTAAGCAAATCGTCGAAAGCTTTATCGGCCTATGTTCTTATCTTAGGGCGCATATCTAAATCCAAATTTAAATAGACGGAGAAGCACGACGTTCTCTTTGAACAATTGAAAGAAGACATATTAAACATTTCATCACTTGCTCAATTTGACGATTTGCCAGAAATCCGCGTCTATTCCGATCGCAGCCAGATGGAAGTAGATGAAATATTGGCCTGCAATGACCCAAAAACCGACACTGAAAAGGCTTATTGTTCTCGAAGACTGACAAAAACAGAAGAGAAAGCTTGCTAATGGCAAAATGACTTACACGCTCTCATGTACACATTACGCACATTTCGCTATATTCTACTAAATAGAAAACTTAATCTGTACGTTGGCGCATAGTGTATACCGGCGATGAACACCCAGCTTTACAAAGTCGGGAAATACACAAGATATAAACTATTCTTAGCTGATAATGATTTTGATATACAATATTAGCCTGGATTCAAACACCCAGTAGATATAATCAGTAGGCTCGAACAAACCCAATATATTAAGAAAGAAGGGGGAAAACACGGAAATGACGAAGAAAAGGGAGAAGACTACTATGCTTTTAAATCAAAAAGTCTTCATGTTAATATCGTAGAAACAGGTGATAACGATCTTTTACCGAATATCGCAAGGGAACAGCGGAAGGATGACAAGTACAAAGACATCATTTTCGTTTTAGAAGGAAGGGAGCCGGACAAGATCTCCACAGTCAGATCAACAAGATTTTTTGTGAAAAACGGCATCTTAGATAGAAAACAAAACCACCCTGATTATGGATTACTACATCTCTTACGTATACTGAAGTCCCTAGCCAATTTGTGGTTCATAACTTTCCTACGCCAAGGAAGAAATTAGTACATACTAGTAGCCACGGAACTAGCCACACGATACATGATTGTAAATACAGTAGACGCCATAAACGCGGAAAATATAGAGAAATTCTTGGAACACAATATTATCCTCAATTTTGGAGCTTTTACATTATATTGGGACCGACACCCAGTACGTGGAGCAACTCGTTTACAAAATTTGGCACAGAAGTACGATTTCGTCTATAAGGACTCAACCGCCTTTAATCATGCTTCTATAAGGTTAGTAGAACAAACTAATAAAATCATACAGAATCATACAGAAGTTTGTCCGAAGAACACCATACGGACTGGGAAAAATGGTTACCGCACATTATTTTCGGAATCAATACGTATGTACAAAGAGTGACCAAATATTCTGAAAGTTTTTTATTATTTGGTTACGAACCTAGGATCACGCCAGAATGTACACTCGAATCAAAACCACATATACAAATTGACAGAGATGAGCTAGTGGCCATCGGGAAGAAAATACGAAACAACCTGGAACAGACCTATATCAGACAAAAGCAATTTTACGGTAAGCGCCACACACAGACAACTTATAATCCAGGGGACCTTGTTTTTGTATATTTTCCCACAAGGAAAGTAGGTAAGATTATTTCAAGTTTATATTTAGTAGAATTAGCGTTTAAATTCATGATAGGATTCAAGAAATTGCGATCGACTTCTTAAAACCGTTCCAGGAGGACCGTTCCAGGAGCACAGAGAATAAGAAGACAAGAACATAAAAGAAACAAAGAAAAAGAAGGAAAAGAAGAAATATAACAAACGTTTGAATACTTACCTTATAAATACTGAAATGAATAACCCTCTTCCAGTTTAAAAATTGTTGTTAGCCACACAGTGATCAGATTCCATCTTTTCCCACGGGTGGTCCGCTTGTATCCTTCTTCAAAATTCGATATTAGTTTTTCTAATTTACTTTCCTTTATCTTGTTGAGATAACGAATGCCACTTAAGAACTTTATTTGATGATTTTTCACCTAACTCTTCTTCAAAACCTTACGCACTTCCTTTGCGAGACGAGCACTTACCTGCACCATTTTTGCACGGTACAAAATTAATGTAACACAGTTTTTTTCCTTTCGTAGGATGAACCTAATAGCCAGATCAGCGGTTTACCTCTACATATTGCTCAGTTCGACAACCTGTGGCAAGGAACTGGTCTTCATCTAGCTGGGAGTTACAGTCGCTGGATATAAACCGATCATCAACTACGATGACGCCGAATTTTTACCTTATAGACTGCATTTAGATTTTTTCCGCTTTACTACTTAAAAATGAATCATGTTCCGGATATAAAGATTAAATTACCTTATTACATAAGAAAGAGACACAGTTTATTTCTAAAATTAATACAATAATCCCATGCGATTTTAGGCAGGGATGCTCTCACAGGCCTAAACAGATGATATTTAGTCTTCTAATCGGGCTTACAAATTTGGCGTTCAGTGGAATTTCGCGGTACTAAGTAAATTAGTTACAAAGCTCTATAAACATTCTTAAAGACCAAACGGACTACCTTAATACTCAGATATCGCAAATTAAAGAAAGTAACTTCCAACTAACCAACATTGTTTCTAATTTCACAGTAGTCATTGAAAAATTAGTTTCTCAGACACACCGTGAGATTTTACAATTAATGTGCACTACGGAAACAAACGAATGATTTCTAATAACTCTTTTAAATTTTCCGCTAATAGAACAGCATTTCGGCTTAATAATACAAAGTTTATTGCATCCGATACTCGCTAAAAGTATTATACAGGGCAATACAAATCTACGAAACACTTTGATGGAACAATACTTAGCGTGTCTCATTACGCTATTCGTTAACTTTCTTAGTTGCAAATTTCATTATTTATGCAATTCAGCTTATTTCGTTTACGATTTACTTCCTATGTGATCAAAGAATGTATCTTTGTTCGTGGGATTTCTCATGTTCTCATGTTCTCACACAATGTTAAGGGAAATCGATGAGCTTGAAAATTTTCAATCCTGTGTGAATGTATTAAGTTTTGTGTCTCACGCAGGCGAGTCCTTTATTATTATTTACGCCGAGAGATAAGAAAGGTATTCTGCGAATTCTTAAGACAATGAGGAAAATTTGATTTAATGGTCATACATATAGAATACTTCTTCGAGAGTGAACATATTATTCATTAGTTAAAGATGGCATCCTCAATGAATTTATTAACCAAACTTAATGCAGCGTCGTTAGTATCTTTTACAAAATTACAAGACTTAGAAATTAATAAAACCTATCGTATTGTAGATTGCAAATTAATTACAACCGTATATGGAAAGAAGGTTTGTGTGACTTGTGCTCAGACAAACAGGTGTGTGTATATGTGTATATAGTGATATTGTTCTGTACTGTTCAGCTATTGGAGTAACATGTCCATGAGTATTTGCTCAACGACAATGGTGACTAAGAAAGAGTGTTTGCTGTTAAGTGTCCAATATGGACATAGTTCAATGAAAACAAAATTAATTAGTATTGGTTTGGATAGTGATACATTTGAGCCAGTGATCCGTATTGGTAAAGGAATTATTTTTGGAGTCGAGTTAAATTTGTCGGAGTGGGAAAAGCTTGTATATTTGATCCCATTTGTTTCGGATTCATCTATAAATTCTCTTGGACGAAATAATGAACTGCTGATGCGAAACTTGATGGGTGAGAAAATAGTTATAATAGAGAAAAGGTATACTTCATGCTCCTCGAAACAGTGTATACTTAAATTCAAGCGAATGGTTTCATTTTTTGGAAATATTACCGTGTATTGAGCATGCTGTAAAAAAAGTAAACTTTGCATTGAGGCGGTACGTGAATATTTTCAATTGTGTACAATGACTATTCGCAATCATGTAGAATCGTAATGTCTTGCATGTACTGGACTTGAGGCAATTCATACGTGTGTAAATGAACAAAATATTATTAGTGAAATGAACAATAGTTTTCCGAATGTATCTCTTGCTTTGAAGAAGGACGGCGATATAAACATTCATGTTGAAAGATTAAAATTGGAAATGAAAGTATTATGTAAACAAAAAATTATAGAAACAATCAGGGATGAATTATTTGACAGAATTCAAACACAATCATGGCGGGGGGAAACTGATACTCAACCTGTGGATGATATCGATGAGATGGATATGTATTGATAAAAAGAAGAAGAAAAATATTTTTCAGTGTAGTGATTTTAGTGAAAGTGATATATTATTTCTATGACGTAAATTGAGTGACAAGAGGATATCTAACTGTCTGAAAATAATATGCATTATCAAGTTTACTATACCAATAGTGAAATGAAACACGCAAAGAAAGATAAGATATGTTTCAGTCTATTGATTTTATTAAAGTGATATATTTTATACATTTCTGAAAAATGTATCATTCATTAGTCAGTAATACTTTACGTTGTATGAAAAAATCGTATTTGAATTCATTATTATGAAAAGAAAAAATATTTTTTCAGTGTAGTGATTTTAATGAAAGTGATATATTTTATACATTTCCGATTATGTATCATTCATTAGTTCACTAATATTTTACGTTGTATTAAAAATCGTATTTGAATTCATTCAGCAATAAAAGCTAATTGAAGAGAGAAAAAGAGAGAGCTATTAGGTTTAGATTTAATCTTGTACATTTGTTTGGAAGTTTTACATTTTAATAAAAGTAAAATAAACGAAAAATCATCTCAGACGTTCCTTAGGTAGAATCACTTCGAGCAGGAAATCTTAATTTTGTGAAAAGTTATGTACCAAATTCATGATTTGAATATTATTATTAATAATAATAATAATAATAATAATAATAATAATAATAATAATAATAATAATAATAATAATAATAATAATAATAATAATAATAATTTTGGGGGAGTAGATTCGTTAACTTATGATATAAAGATTGTGTACACAAAAATCTACTTTGTTTAGGGAGCTGAGACCGAATTTGGTACTTCACAATTTAGGGTTGAACTAATCCTTGCATGAAAAAAAGAATTTTAGGTATATAGTACTAGGATGACAACTAAGTCCCTGCCGTTTTGATAATAATATGTCTACATGTCTAAAGCACAAGTATTTTTAAACTATCACTTACATAAGCGAAATGCTTCATAATTGATAAAAATAATTGTACGAACACGATGAATAATATTTATCAAGGTGCTGAAACCTCAAAATACTATTACTTGAGTAAACTAGTATTGTCAGCGAATTGATAAACTTTTCGGTACGAAAAGAGAAGGTCGCAAATCGACAAGTACATTTTTCAAAATCGAAATGAAACAGAAACATACGAGACTCATAGGCAATACTAGTTCACTCAAGTTTTAGTCCTCAGACATTGTTTTAATGTTTCATGTGGCATATATAAAAACTTTAAATTGATATAGTAATTGCACGAACACGATGCATTTTCAAATTCAAGACAATACAGAAACATCCGAGATTTATGAGCAATACTAATTCACACACATCCGAGACTTATGAACAATACTAGTTCTCCCAAGTTTTCGATGAGGAAGATGTCCACATTAGACAAAATTTACAGAAAGTCGGAATATTAAGGAATGGTGGTGATCTGATCTAGAACACACCTTTTCATTACAGTAAACAAAGAACAGGAATGAACATGAATTGTATCTCAAATGATGTATACGGGTTCGCGTTCAATCACAGTTCCCATGAAGAGAACTTTGTGGTGTACAAACATCATGTGTGCGTGAGTAGCGTTTATGTTTCTAACTTCTTATTCAAAGATCCACAAGAAAGGTTATTTCTTATTTAAATGCTTCTTTCAACATTCCTACTCTATCTTCGTTTTTAAATAACGTTCACATTTTATGTTTTATCTAATAACTACAGAGTTATAAAAGTAGAAACAAAATGTAAAAATGAAGGGGGATTGAAAGATTTATTATCAAGATCTAAAGCTGAAACCTCAAAATACTATTACTAGGGCAAACTAGTATTGCCAACGAAACGAGAGAAACTTCTCGATGCAAAAAGAGGCAAGTCTCAAATCGATAAGTACATTTTCAAATTCGAGATGATACAAAAACATCAGAGAATCGTAAGTAACACTGGTTCAGTCAAGTTTAGATCCCAAACACTCTTTTAATGTTACATGCGGCATATATAAAAACTTTAAATTGATAACGTAGATATACGAACATGATGCATTTTCAAATTCAAAACGATATAGAAACATCCGAGACTTGTGAGCAATACTAGTTCGTCAACGTTGATTTGCACTGAAGAGTGGAAATACGAAGAAATTCTGCTAGGTAGAACGTTAAACTAAATTATTTCGTCTCTCTCTCTCTTTCTTTCTCTTACGAAGGGTATGATGTCTCAATGATTACGAAAGCTATCACTTAACACAATATGATGTTCTTATTCCGTAGCAAATACGAAAACTCAATTTAAAGGTACGTTCAAAAAAAGTTTGTGATAACTTGATCCAAGACCCAATATATTTTGAATCAAAAAGTGTCTTGCACGTCTTATATCTGGACAACTATATAAAGTATAGCCAGATCCAGATTGAGAAAACATAATTACTGCAGACCTTACGTAAATGAAAACGTTAGAACATAAGTTGCATTCCTGATAGAAACTGTTACGAAACGAAGGTTTGATACATTTACCAATTTGTGTTAAATATGGAACAAGTACAAGGCACTACTTTTCAAATAATATTCCAATCAATTTCTTCTCTTCTTTCTAATTGTCTCCAGGGAACAGAAGTTTGAACCTGGGACCCTCACGTACACGGTGTTTGTACACCACAAAGTTCACGTGTTGAGAACAGGATTTTGAACGCTCTGCCACTGACTGTTATTATTATATGTAGGAATTTATAGCACATTGAATTCCGTCTTAAAAAGTGTTTAGTTTCAAGAGCAACATTATATACAGAAAAACGATATCGAAATTAAAAATTTGTACATGCAAGCCCGTTATCAGCGATAATTTTTGATTTATATTACACCTGTTAGCATTGACTTTGGGAAATTGCTAGAGTTAGGAGGATATAGATAATTTTTTATTCGTAGTGTCATCACTTATCAAAACTTGTTGACCATTACGTGATGCAACCTTTTGTTCGCATTAAAGGTTCATCTGAAAATATCAGATTTGTGCAATTTTTCGAAGTGTGAGTGGTCACTTACAGTTACAGATTCGATTAACCGGATATAAGTCTAGGTACAATTTTAATAGTGAAATTCAAATTGTGGACCTGTTGTCAACAAGTGCAGAGCTATGTAAAAATGCATCATGTATTATATCACAGAATAATACATTGCTAGATCTAAACGCTTTCTCAGATTTGTTCAAAAAACGTAACACAAGACTATTGTAATTGTCATCTCAATTACCTTTTACTGTTTGTCTTAAAAAGCAATACATCTTCGCGGATAATCATTTAGCGCATATACAGCCAGTTGAGAAAATTTATCTTCCTATTACAGTACCGACTTGACAAGTTATCAAATTATAACTATTCCAAAGATAACGTGAAAACAGATTAATTCATTTGTTCACGAATTAATGCGAAAAGGGAAATTTGTCAACTGTAGAATACTTTCTTTTTCGTGTGTACAGGAAGATTATATGAATATACGTAATAATGATGCTACTGTATCTCCAACAAATATAGATCAAAACTTATTGGCCATTACGTGATGCGACCTTTTTTCACTAGTGTAATTCAAATTGCGAACCTCATGTCGACATGTGCAGAGTTATATAAAAATGCATCATGTATTATATCGCAGAATATTACATAGATACTCCTTCTGTATATAGGGTAGGTCAGTGTCTCTTTCTTTAGATATATGCTATCTTTTGTTGTTCAGCATTACGTAAGAACATCACGTTAACACTTCTCACTTTTGTTGATTAATGTCTTGGTTTAATATTTATCTTCACACGTAAGTAGTTCATTCATTTTAAAAAAGTAAACTTGCGATGTTTAAAGACGTTGATGATGAACATGTACAATAGATTTCAATCTTTTAATGAAGTCATTCGATTCATTTTTAATGTTAGACTCGTTTTGGAAGTAATTAATTTTCTAGAAAACGTTTACATGTTACTCTTTTGCACATCACATCTTTGCATTTTGAATCAGGTCCTGTTGGGACAAAATTTTCTAAAAGGGAGCATGACATGCCAATTTTGGTTGCTAATCATGGGCCCATGTTCGCCAAATATTAGTAATTTTAAGCATTACCTCATTAGCCATACTGTCTACTGTCTCCTTGGTATTATCACAATGGAAAGTTCATGACAGTATTCGTAACGTTTTGTAAAAGAGTGATGAGTAATCACAATTTAATTTTTTAACGGGCATAATGGACCAATGGTTGAGTCCCAATGGCATATTGGCAACAGCCAGTCCCAAAATGTAGGGAGAGGGGGAGTAGAATTTAGGAGAGACCCAATTCAATCATATTACAGTTCATTTGCAGGCCTACCTTGAAAATTTTAGGGGCGCTCCTCATCCCTATGGATAAGGGCATCGGTAGAGTGATTACTTCTGGTGCTTGGGGTTCCTGCCACAATCCGAGTTCATGATAATAGGGAATTATGATAAACAAAAAAAACTGTGAGCATTAGTTCTCCTGTTTACTTCTACTTTGTTCATTCCTGTATTTTTTATTTTTATATTTGTTATTTTTCTAAAGCAATTATGTCAGGTTAGAAGAACATGTATCTTTTCTTTTTAGTACGTGTATTGTTCTTCTACTAACAAATTCAATGCATTTCAGGATGCATGATGACTCACTGATATAACATTTATTCACATTGTCATTCTATCAACTAATATTCTTTCGTCATTCATTTGTCTTAATCACATGCCCTTTTACCGAGAAAGGGACGTATCTTTATTTCTCCGGGAGGTCTTTATATGATGTACAAGCCTATTACATTTTAGGTTTGAGGAGTGTGGTGCCTCAGTGGTAAAGGCTTTACAACCAGTACTTTGGGGGTCCATGATTCGATTACAGCTCGAGTCGTGTGGACTTTCTGATGGACAAACACCGTGCTTGTGGTGTTTTCTTGGAGTTCTCCCGTTTCCCGTTCATTTCATCATTTCATTCATTTCTCATCATTACCGTCTCCTTTAGCCTAACCGGTATAATCGTGGAACGTAAAATTAAAAATCGGACATGTATAAACATACTCGAGAATAAAATTAGCACATAACAAACTTCTACAATCAACAACAGCCAAATATTCTCTCAGAAATGTGCAAATGAAGTCATTCGCCATTCCAAACTGTGTTAGATATCATGAGTACACAAAGAAAACATCGTTAAATCCTCCTGACGCTTTTTATGGAGGACGCGTGAATGCCATACGTTTGTACCATAAAGCACAAGAGTCTGAAAGAGGACAGTCATTTGGAAGGCGTGTCTCTTTTGGTAGGCTTGCCCATTGTTTAATATAGGTACATATCATAGAGATGATCAAAATTACATATGTTAGTATAAAATCTAGTGCGTAGTTTTCGAGAAAGTTGGAAGGAGATAATAAAGGATGTCCCGTAAAGAATGCAACTTTTGAAATGCCATCCATTTTTGTTCTACTGTTAGCAGCACGTGCTTTCAAGTCGGGTTTCCATATTACATATCGATATCTTGATTGTGTTTGCACACTATCAAATAAATCAACCATAACTAAATCTATGAGTTTTTCTTTGCAAAACACGTTCATTTCCAATCTTAATCTTTCATCAGCAATGTTCAAACAGCCGATCTTATGAAAAAATACTCTTGGATGTATTTTACACTAATATCGTCCGTTTTACAGCATAAGTAGCATATTTGTGGTACGTTAAACTGAAAGATTTCTTCTCTCTCTCTCTTTCTTTTACGATGGGATATGATGTCTGAATGATTGTGAAAACTATCACTTAACTCAGTATGATGTTCTTATTCCGTGTTAAATACGAAAATTCAAGTGTCCTTGATTCGACTCCACTTCGAACCGTATGGACTTTGTACTGAACAAACACTGTGCTCGTGTGTTTTCTCGGGGGCTCTGCCGTTTTCTCCCAATTTCTTCTTCATTCTACCATGTTCAATGTTAAAATAATCATGTTTGGTGATCCCAGAGCACATACATTAGCCAGACATGCAAACAAACAGATAAAAATTTTATTTTATTTATATTAAATAAGTAAAGGGATGACTGTTCGTACGTGAGGACACAAAACTATCACTACATTTGTACTGTGGTTTGAACGTCTGAATGATAAAGTGTACTACATTTGTACTGTGGTTTGAACGTCTGAATGATAAAGTGTACTGATCTCTGGTGCTTATGGTCGCTGGTTCGACCTCCAAGGAAGTAAATTTATTGTGATTAATATCACACTCTCTTTTTTCGGGGTTCTCTCTTTTCACATTAATTCCAGCACTGTTCTTAAACATGTGTTTTTTTAGCGTAAGGAGCATATTTGTGGGACGTTAAACTGAAATATTTCATCTCTCAAAGATTACGAAAACTATCACTTAACACAGTATGATGTTCTTACTCCGTAGCAAATACGAAAACTCAATTTAGAGGTATGTCCAGAAAGTTTTTGATACCTTGATCCAAGATCCAATATATTTTGAATCAAAAATTGTTTTTTGTTCGTTCAATACCTGGACAACTACATACATAAAGTGTGGTCAGATTCAGAATATCACTTAACTCACTATGATGACCTTATTCCCTTAAATATACGAAAAGTCGATTTAGAATACGAAAAATTTTGTGATCCCTGATTCAAGATTCAATAATTATATTTCATTCAAAAATTATCCTGTACGCCTTATGTTTGGAGAACAACATGTAGTGTACGATGTTGTTCATTATAAGCTTACTTGTTCAGACATCGAACTAGGGATTGCATGCAGTGGGTTGCCGAGCAATGCTCTACTACACTAAGTATTCATCTGAAAGAATAAGTCGTTGCTTTACCAGGGTGATTAAGGCAAATGAACGATTGAATAATTAGTAGAATGAGAATGTGTGAGTAACCCATGAAAACTCACGGACACGATGTTGTTCATTATAAGCTTACTTGTATGGATGTCGAACTAGGGACTGCATGCACTTTGCTACAGTGCATGACAATTAGTAGTAAAGAAAAACTTCTTTTAGTCTTTCCCGCTGGCCTGCATAACATCGTCGTCCTCTGTGAACGAATACAGATTATTATAATCACACTTCTCAGAAACGAGATATCGCAGCCATATACTTTCTCTCTCTCTCTCTCTTTCTTCACGCAATGTGATAAAAGAAGGAAATAACATACAAATTTTTTCGTAGCCTTGCATTGTATGCTTCTCTTTTATTTCACACTACAATGCAATCTGAAGATTGATTCCCAGACTATGTAATGCAACGGGAAGCCACATGAAAGACTAAATCGACTGATTGAAATTTTGATGCTTTAAGGATGCTGATAACTTCTAGATCATCATTTTGTACTTACATTTTCAAAACGAAATAAGACGAAAGAAAATTTTTGAGAATACTTCGAGAATCAACACTCAAAACAGTAACGTCAAGAACTGGTTTCTTTGAAAACAATTCACCGTTCCAAAAGAAATTTTGTCATCTCTTTATCAAATTGAAATGATAGAAATTATTTTTGGTTTTAATACTGATTATCATAAATTCGATCCGATCTTTATTTTCCGTGGGGGTCTTTTCATGATGTACAAAACTATTACATTTTAGGTCTGACGAGTATGCTGGCTCAGTGATAGAGTATTTACATCCAGTACTTTTAGGGTCCCTGATTGACCGTGTGGACTTTCTGATAAATTCAAAAATCTACAAACTAATGTTGTTCACCGTAACGTACGTTGTACTGTGATCAACCTAAAGACTGTCGGAATAAAGATAAGTGTACATCGTTTCCTTAGTAAAAAAAAAAGACGTCCGTACGGTTTCTTTTCAGATCAACCATTCTAAATGAAGTTTCTTAATTCCTAAAAGAGAAGTATCGGAACAACAACAACACTAGTATACTAATTTAAAAATCCCACCGTATTGATCGATCAAAAAATACTAATTTTATGTGAAAATAATAAAAGATTTCAATTTCACTATATTATTATTATTATTATTATTATTATTATTATTATTATTATTATTATTATTATTATTATTATTATTATTATTATTATTATTATTATTAATATTATTATTATTATTATATGCACTAGAATTAGTACTACACTGTTCAGTATAAATGAAAAATACTTTCTGCTTCTTTATGAACACAAGTCCACTTCATTGACACCCATCAACTTTAAAGTTCGTTTTCCGTCAAACTTGACTGTGTTTGTACACTATCAAATAAATCAGCCATAATTGAATCTATGAGTTTTTGTGTTTGTAGTCTGAAAACAAGTGGAATCAAATGTTCAAGTTTTCCCATTCTGTTAAAATTTAACTTAAATCCAAATACAAGGCCTTTACCAACACGATTCACTTATTCAAATATACCACTTTTCAGTACAATACACATTAATTGGCTTTCATTAAAATAAGACCATATGCACCATTTAATATGACAAGGAGGATAAACAACCATGTTTCGTCTTGTTTATATATGCCCTATACACTTACGATTATGATATCAGTTCAGTAAATTCAAGATCGTGCATATTACGTCCAGATAAATTAATCTTCATTCCTTTATATATTAAATATATATTTCCATTTTTCCAAATACGATGCTAATGCATCTGGAGGTTATACATAATAGCACATACGTAAATTATTTGTATAAATACATATTGTTTTGATAACTTTAGAATATGTACATGTACTTTTTTACAGTTATATACAAAGAAAAAGTATGTAATGGAACTTTATTCAAATTTCACTTCAAATTGTACCATATTGAAAATTAAGTTCCTTATTGCAACTTTTACTGGCTTTTTTATGTATATCATCATTCGGAGCACTGCGAAATACTTGCATATAGAGCTCTTTTTCTGTATTTGTTTAATAAACATATATCCATCCTTAAGGTAAAGAAATGGACAATTAGGAAACCATTTCGCATGTTCTATCCATGGAACATCGTTATCAGTCCAATCTGTTAATCCACCAGCACAATAGAAGCATATAGTTTGGTCTCTTTTCTTCGTGTAAAAAATTCCAGCATAACTTAATTGATCCGGACATTGTTTTGATGAAATAGGCCAATGTTCGAATGTTCTTAAACGTAATTCCTTTGTACAATACTGATTATATTGAGTTGCAAAACATTTATATGCACCACTATATGGTAATTCTGGCATTTGTTGGAATGTTATCCTTTCAGATACAGAATTTGGTCGCAGTTCCATTCTTAATCTTCCACTATTCGTATCTTTCTAATCGTCTGCTTAAATGAAATCTTGTTTACGTTGCTATGTTCGAAATCTATAAAAGAGAATGTTATAAAGTAACTTATGATTTACACAGCCATGTTATTTCAGCAGATGATCAAAAGAGACTAATGACACTATGCATACAAATATCTGTGCACACATGCATGATGAAGGAAGGGATGACGAAGAGGAAATCATGTTTCATCTTGTTTATACATGTAACATACACTTACGAAAGACCACGATCGTTTGGGATCCGGGTTCGATTCTCGATGAGAAAGCATCTTTTTTTCATACGAGGATAAATTTAACTCTAAGTCGTAAAGTACAGGTATTGTGTTCGATTCCTGTGAGAGAGACCTTACAAAATGAAAGCATATTTATTGTCCGAGTTCGATTTTCGATGACAAAGCATTCAATACTTTAAGACATTAAGTTAATTCCTCTGGGAAAATCGGTTGCGATGATGTGCAAGTCAGTCGAAAATGTTAATACATGTCCCATACACTTACGAAGAACCGCTAGCATTGGAGGTCCGGGTTCGATTCTTAGTGAGAATACATTAAATATTTTAAGACATTAAGTTAATTCGATCCTTTCTGTCGTAAAAACGAAGTGATATATACGTAAAATTCTTTTTTTCATGCAAGGATTAGTTCAACTTTAAAATCATGAAGTACCAAATTCGATCCCAGCTCCCTACCAAAGTAGATTTTTGTGTACAGTCTTTATATCGTAAGTTAACGAAGTTACAATCAAGGTTAGTTATCGGTTTTACTTTTCACTCCCAAAATAATAATAATAATAATAGGATTCAGGTTCGATTCTCGGTGAGAAAGCATTGAATATTTTAAGACATTAAGTTAATTCGTTCCTTTCTGTCGTGAAACGAAGTGAAATTCTTTTTTTAAATACAAAGACTAGTTCAACTCTAAAATCATGAAGTACAAAGTTCGATCCCAGCTCCCTATCAAAGTGGAATTTTTGTGTACAGAGTCCTTATTTCGTAAGTTAGCGAAGCTACAATCAAAATTAGTTGTCTGCTTCACTTTCACTCCTCCAATATAATAATAATAATAATAATAATGTGATGCTGTATATTATAAATTTATTTTTATGGTTGTTATTTATGTTTTAATACCACTTTGGTCCGGGTTCGATTCTCGCTGATAGAGAGAGAAAGGGAGCATTGAACACTTGAAAGCATTATAGTGCTTCGAAATGAAGAACTTCGAACAATGTACATATCATATGCTACGCTAAAATCAATACATGAAATTCTTTTTTTTTCATGCAAGGATTAATTCAACTCTAAATCGTGAAGTACTGGTCTTACGTTCGATTTCAATGAGAGAGCTTTCAAAATGAAAGCATATTTAGGGTTCAGGTTCGATTCTCGATGAGAAAGCATTGAATATTTTAAGGCATTAAGTATGCTCTTCGGTTTCCCAGGAGAAACGAGTCGGGGAAAGACGAAGACCAATCAAATTGGAGTGCTACGATCACTGAATATCAAAGGATTGGGGGTAAAGGTCTACCCTATGCTATGCAAAATAGCTACTCAATACATAACGAAAAGACGAAAATCAATCAATCAATTGGGAAGCTTCGATCGTGATAACTGAAAGGACTCTGATGAAGATCCGATAGCCGTCCAAGAGTATGAGCATAGCAACAACGTCCGCTTACGTTCTTCGTAGGAGGGAGTGGGGGTGGTTTGGGGGTTCAAATCGTTAGCCAATACACGACAAGAACACGAAAATGGCATGTTTTATCTTCTTTCTACATCTGGTAGGCGTCCAAGACTATGAGTATAGCAACAGCGCGTTCCCACAACAAACATTTTCCCACGCTTTCCTGTGGTAGCCCTAAAAGGCTATGAACATAACGGCTAAAGGCTTGTCGAAACTTGCCTCCCAATTCCTGGAAATGATATCGATTTCTAGGAAAACAAGATCAAATTTCGCTGACTCGGGCATCTATCCAGGGGGATATCTACTTCCTCACACGGAATTTGTCCTCCATATTATTATTATTATTATTATTATTATTATTATTATTATTATTATTATTATTATTACGGAAGATTTGAGACATCAACATTACATCACATTCCAATTGAAATATTTCATGAAACACTTTTTTTGGATCATTTTAAAATAATGTTGTCAGAGAATTCAAATTTACATTAAAGAAAGACATACGAACATGCAATCTCCTCTTTCACTTATCCTATGACCTTATTGGCCGAAATATATAGAATATCAAGAGTCATTACCTAAATGTAGCAGAAAATAAAAGCTAAACATTGCCGACCTTTGTAGCAGACCGAGGTAGCGCAAGTCGCCAGTAATGAAAATTGTTTTTGGCAGAGGTCAATCCCGTCTCAAGCCAACTTGAACTTTTTATTTTTTTAAATTTTTATAACACCTTTTCCGTTAAAGTAAAATTGAAAATAATACTCAAAAAAGTGATTTACCAATGTTCTTTTTAAATTTTGATAACACTTATTTTATTAAAATAAGCTTTCAGTTTTATTGTACGGATACATAGCAAAGTACTAGTAGCAGTATTTAAAGTAGTAACGCTAGTAGTAATCGTAGAAGGGATGGGTTATAAGCACCATAGGAGCTAGTTAAATTCCCTTTTCCACATTAAATTGGCAAATTAGAAACTTGCACAAATTTTTCTGTAGACTTTAGATGACCAACTTAAAACAGCTGGCTAGGGTAGCCGGTTAATATAATTAAGGATAACGGGGCAATACTGAAACGTTTCTAACCGGCAAAAATGCATCCAGTGGGATTCATTTTTGTGTACATCGCTTCACAGGAAGAAGCCCGTTGGCTCCGAAGCTGAAGTTAGTAACATTTGGGGTTTAGCTTCACGTGGCAGGATAAAGAAAGGGTAAAATAGTGTACTTACCTAGATTCAAATCTTGTTCAAGGTTTTTTTTAAAGTGATCGTGGAGAACGAACTTATCATACTGGGATATCAATCCTTAATAGTGTTGAAGCAAACACCGATAGCTTGATAAAGACCGTTTAGGAATGTTGGTTGCGAAAGGGCAAGGAAATTACCAGGACATTCGAAACATTTCATTGATCTTCAGTAGTTTCCGTGTTATAGTTCTCAGAATGAAACACCACATCAATTGTTAAGCACAGTTTGGATAGAGCATTCGTTGGAGAAGTGACTGTGGTACAAAACGTCCACGTGAAAAATGTCGATACGATTTACCGCCAGGTAATATATTTTTTTTCATAACATAAGCGCCTCAACTATGCGAATTACAACGTTACATCCGCAATTGGTGGAAAGGTTTGGAACAGATAAACATTTGTATATGACTAGAAAATGGCCTTCTTTCCGGTTATTTCCAAACAACATTTCATTTCTATGAGTTAGACAAAAAACGTATTTCCATTCTATATTTCCATGTGTTTTATTCACATTTGAAACTTGAAACATGCAAGGTCTGCTAAATCTATAAGCAACATCCAATTTTTGTTTTGAACATTTGTGAATTTTCATTACTTCTCAGTTTATAATTTTAATATAGGGTGTTTCTGGTAGAAATTTAACAGTAAATTAGCATCCATTCATTTTCTCTTTCCTTTTTTCATTTCGTTTCTTCTTTCTTACTTTCTCTTTGTTTAGCTTGCATTAGTAGTCTGGAACGGAACGTATGACCTACCTTACATATAGGGATTATAAGAATGTAGTTGCGATCAGCACGTAGAGTGAACTACCTAATTTGCAACCGAACCAAGCGAAAAAAAATAATGTGTTAAACGTTTGGCATTACGCAAGATGTGTCTCAGGGATATAGAATTCAATTGGAACTTGAATATTTTATTTGACCACCAAGTTTCGAATTGATTTTGAAAGTAACATAATGAAGCATCCTTTCTATATTATTATTATTATTATATTATTATTATTATTATTATTATTATTATTATTATTATTATTATTAGTAGTAGTAGTAGTAGTAGTAGTAGTAGTAGTAGTAGTAGTAGTAGTAGTAGTAGTAGTCGTAATACTAGTAATATTGCGTCATTTCTCGGAAGTAGGCCTGTGCGTTATGTTGATATTTCCATATCATAGATACTGATATTGACATATATGAACACTCAATATCGCGAATATAACCACATCGATATATCAACATTCTCAATTTTCAATATCGATATTCGGGAGACGACGAATAATAGGAGGCTAAGACTTGCGATGGATGAAGAAAAAAACATAATTTTTACATTTTTGTCTTTTACTGATAATTTCTTTGACCATAAATTGCAACGTAAATCGATGAACTTACACATTTGCAATATTATACACTGTAATTATATAGTGCAATTTTAGTTCCATATGCTTTTCTGGTGAAATAATTCTTTCCTGGAACAGTCAAGTACAAATAAAATGGTTTCAATTAGAGATAATAGATTTTTCCCTATATATCGTATCAGTTTGATGCTATATGAAGCAGACTTAGCGACAGTCGCATGAAATAAGAGATCCGATGCTGATCCGCATTATGTACTTTCACAAGAAGAAACACGGAAATACTCAAGTTACGTGTACGATAGTGTATATGAAAATGAAAACAATAATGGAATGGAATGCTAGGTACCGATGAAAACTGGGCTAAATCGTAATAAATGTAAGTTTTCTAAGTAATTTTTTGGTCTGCTGAGAAAGCACAAGAATTGTTTAGCATATAAATGGTGCATTTGTATCTTTTCGTACTGGTTTTGCAATTAACAAAAGTTCTTAAAGCATATACTTAATTATTTTTATTGTTTTTGTATATACGTTTGTCAAATACTTGCGAATTTTAATAATTCATGTATACTTGCTAACGGCCTAAGAGGAACAGGAATGATAAATGGCGGAAACTTAATAACGAGGAACCGCATAATATATACGGTTTAGGGAATAGGGCAGGCCATGTAGATAGGATGGAAGAAAGTAGAAATGCTTTCAAAGTCTTAAGTGGAAGACCAATCGGAAGAGGTCTATTAGGAAAAAATAGGAGAATTTTGGTTTCTTTTTGTTAAGTTAGAAAAATTTGTTTTAAAACTTTTCGTTTGAAAACCCTTAAACTTGTTTATAAAAGAATACGATATGTTTAGAAGAAAAAGATCAGCCCCATTGAGTCATATAACGTATTCTTACATTGGTATTCAAGATAATCATTTTCTGCAATGGACTAGACCAATGAAGAGTATAGTTATGCGTTTTGGCTGTTAATTGTATAGAATATACCTGGATTTTACGTGTTGGTGATTTGTTCATAATTGTAGAAACTTTATTAATTTGATATAAACTGTATTAGAAATAAGACAGTTTTTCAATTGTTAACTCCTTCATCACTTTTTAAGAAAAAGTCAGAAAGAACGAAATAAGAAAGTTAGAGCCGGTAATCTTCAAGAGAAGATGTAAACTATTTGTCGTTTATGGGCAGAAAATCCCAAGTGATAATTTGTCTGTCGACGTTAGTGAGGAAAGCATGTCCTCGCCTCAATTTTTTTGTTGCTCGTGTCTGCCTTTTTGGTGTGCGTAAGTTCAGTGGGATAACATTGGTGATTGACAAGCAGTGTAACCTCGTTTCAAAAGTGAGTGCAGTTATAAAACGCCAAAATAATGAATGTTTTGCTTTTAATAGTTTGTTGAATGCGTGTGACTGATTATTTAATTTAGTAATTGTTCTTTTTTCTCTTTTCAATTTTCGAGATGTTTCGCATGTGTGATCCTAGTGGACAGCAAGTTCAG
The DNA here is from genome assembly GCF_964235325.1 of Thermobia domestica. Taxonomy (NCBI): domain Eukaryota; kingdom Metazoa; phylum Arthropoda; class Insecta; order Zygentoma; family Lepismatidae; genus Thermobia; species Thermobia domestica. The sequence continues at coordinate 85,603,198 of NC_137457.1, read as the reverse complement.
TTTAAATTCTTGTCAAAAGCTGTGTTAACAACGAATATCAGTGGGTTTGTGCATTTTTTCAGTGTCCTCTTGAGAAAGAATAACTATAATTGCTGCTATTAATTTATCTTTCGATTTTCGTTGTCTGACGAAAGCTTTGTTTCCTTCCAAACGGCTCAATTTGAATAAACTACGTCACAAGAAAGTACTGTTCAATTTGTTTGTAGTTCAGGAAAAATGAGGAGAAAGAAGAATTAAAAAGGAGCAAATTTGGGTTTTGAACAGTTAAAAAGATACGAGGTGTGTAAAATTCAGATTAAAATACCATGATAAGTGACAAACTTGGAATGAGTGTGCAGTTGTGCAAATCAGCTTTCTCTATAGGGTTTCGGTTGTCCAGTAGTTGATCCAATCCATTATTCTGCTTATTTCTGCCAATTCTTGTCTAAACGTTTTGCTAGTTTTTATTTTTTAGTTTTGGATTTTTGCCCTTATTAAATATTTTCCCACAATTTGTGACGCTGAGTATGAATATATATTCTAATGTTAATATATTCCTTTAGATTTACAAAGTTTTGTATTTGGAAATATTTTTTTAAAATTAGCGTTTCGAACAAAATTTTAAAAGTAAAATTTTCCGAAGAAAATTTTTCAAATTTACTAATTTTAAACTAAAGTTTGATAACAAAAATATGAACTAAATATTTCAAACTTTAATGCACATAAAATGTCTTCATGTTTCACGGTTAACCGTCAAAATTTACCGGGATGTTAACTAATCGATTGACAAATGAACACGTTTAAATTCTTTGGTTATTAGTATTTGTGATGGAAAAATAAATCGTTGGGTGTAAATGTTCAAATGTAAAATTATAAAACAAAAACTTTAAACAAAATTTATGAACAGAAATCTTTGAAACTCAAAAATGTTATACGAAAATTCTTGAAGTAATTCTTTTGTAACCATGATCATTTTAAATTACGTATTTTCAAATAAAAAAGTATACAGTAATTGAAAAAATGTTACGAAAATCTTTAAAATATATTGTAACCTCCCTAATGATTAAATTGGAAACATCTGTAGTGCTTTGTGTAATACAGGACCTGTCTTTTAGCTGATGCCTTGTTCGTTCGATTGTATACACGAATCCAAAAGTGCATTATCACCTGCAATTCTCGCTTTCCTGCAAGAGCACGCAAACTAAGAAGCTCGGCGGTTTTGTTGGTTGTGAATTCGAAAGACGTTGGACCAAACCTCAATTTTGTTACAGACATAACTATGTGGCAAACTGCAAATAAGAGAATAAAATACATTGTTAATACTTACCATTTTATTATCGTGAGGGCAATGGATGACATAAAAGTTACAAAATCGCCTTATTTAAGCAGTTCGAACAAGGTGAATGGTAAGAAACAGACATAAGAAGAAAGCAGCTTATTTCCTGTTTAGAAAAGAAAATCTCATAAAAAAGGAAAAGGTTACATAATGTATACTTTTAGTATAAAAGCATAACAGCAAAAAAACAAACATCCACACAACACGGAAAGAGAGGCAAAAATAGAATAAGGAACACCAGTGGCCCAGATAACTAGCGGGCCTGTCATGCAAGGTAAAGACATGGGACCATAGTGGTAAACCAAATTGTTATAAGAATAATATTATTAATGATAATAATAACAATTATTATTATTATTATTATTATTATTATTATTATTATTATTATTATTATTATTATTATTATTATTAAAATATCTTTATTTTCCAAATGTCCAACCCTACCTAAGAACATGTCTGCATATAGCGGTGTCAATGAGTGACCCCAAAGTTCAAAAGGGATGCAAATCTGAGAGAGAGGAACAAAATACTTTCTTATAATAAATTCCAGGAGAAAGTTCGAAGAATTGCTTTTGACAGGTGCTTTCTTGTTTTTCGGGAACAGAAAATTGTATCGGCTAAGAAATTACAGTTTATAAAATTGCAAATTTGCAAGTGCATTTATTTGCAATGCAATTTCAGGTAATAAAGAAATTGAAGACTTTGGGGCAAACAACCCATTAAGTCCAAAAAGTGAAAATATAAAAAAGATAGTTTCAAAGAGTTTCTCTTCATCAAATTTTCTTCAAGCTAGAGACATATATACTAGACCGAAAATAAATGCAAACGTGTTTTTCTTTTTTGTTTCTTTCGGAGACCTGGTTAAGGGAAGCAATGAGCCCCTTTTCAAAACAAAGTCCCCTTCATTTAAAAGAATCACATTTAAGAAACGAAAATCTGCCGATGCAAAGATGACTTCAAAGTACAAAATAGAGGTTTGGTCGTTTTTGAGAGAAATGTTTTGCAGAGGCAATGTTCCTTTGAAATGACAAAGGATCCCGCACAATATTTATGGAAATTGGATTGGAAATGCTTGAAACCGTGTTAAGTTGTAAATATGATGTTCCTGAGAAAAAGTCTCAATGGGCACAACCACAAACCATTGGCTGTTTGGCCACAACGAGGCCACTTTTTTGAAAAAAAAAAAGAAACCCGAACAAAACGACATCCAAGATTTCGGACCAAATGACTAAAACCGTGATCTTGTAGATATTAGTGATTCCGAAAAACTCTTAATTGTCATAACAACTAATCAGTGATTTTTTGGCCACTACAGGACCACCTTTTTGAAAACAGCCAAAGATAGTGATATCCTGGTTTTCAATGAAAATAACTGAAACTTTGATATGCTCTGGTTGTTGTGATCCTGAGAAAAAGTCTCAATAAGCACAAGCACTAATCACTGACTGTTTCGTACCTCCAGAGTCACATTTTTGCAAACAGCAGAACTTAACGTTATTTTGGGCTTCATTGAAATTGCTTGAAACCTTGATATGTTGTAGATACTGTGATTCTGAGAAAAGTTCATAATGGGCACAACCATTAATCACTAATCGTTTGGCCACTACGAGGCCAATGTTGTGAAAGTAACCGAAGATGGTGATGTTCTGGATTTCGGTAAAAATGACTGAAACTGTGATATGTTGTAGATCTTGTCATTCTGAGAAAAGGTCTTAATGGGCACAACAACTAATCACTGTCCGTTTGGTCAGTACGAGGCCACTGTTTTTACAGTAACTGAAGATTTTGATATTCTGGATTTTTGTAAAAATCACTGAGACTGTGATATGTTCTAGATATTGTGATTCTGAGAAAAAGTTTCAATTGGCACAACAACTAATCACTAACCGTATGGCCACAACAAGGCCACTTTGTTGAAAGTAACGGAAGATGGTGATGTTCCGGATTTCGGTAAAATGACAGAAACTGTGCTATGTTGTAGATCTTGTGATTCTGAGAAACTGTCCTAATGGGCACAACCAATAATTACTGACAGTTCGGCCACTACAAGGCCACTTTTTTGAAAGTAACGGAACATGATGTTCTGGATTTTGGTGAAAATCACGGAATCTGTGATATGTTATAGATCTTGTGATTCCGAGAAAAGTTCTTAACGGTCACACCTACTAATAGCTGACCGTTTGCTCACTATCTGGTCACTTTCTTGAAAGTAACCGAAAATGCTAATGGCCTGGATTTCGGTAAACATGACTGAAAATATGATATGTTGTAGATATTGTGGTTCTGAGAAAATGTCTTAATGGGCATAACCACTAATCACTGGCCGTCTGGCCACTACGAGGCCAGCTTTCGAAAGTAGCAGAAAATGGTGATGTTGTGGATTTCGGTAAAAATGACTGAAACTGTGATATATTGTTGATATAGTGATTCTGAGATATTGTCTTAATGGGCATATCTGCCCACTTTCTTGAAAGTAACCGAAAATGTTGATGGCATGGATTTCGGTAAAAAAAAATATTGAAATTCTGATATGTGATTCTGAGAAAACGACTTTATAGGCACAACCAATAATCACTGACAGTTTGGCCACTACGTGGTCACTTTTTAGATAGTATTCGAAAATGTTGATATTGTGGTTTACTTTAAAAATGACTGAAACTGTGATATGTTGTCGATATATTGATTCTGAAAAAAGTTCTTAATGGGCATAACCTCTAATCGCTGGCCGTTTGGCCGCTATGAGGCCAGTTTTTGAAAGTAGCCGAAATTGTTGATGTTGTGGATTTCGGTAAAAAATGACTGAAACTGTGATATATTTTAGATATGGTGATTCTGAGATAAGGTCTTAATGGGTATAACCACTAATCAATGACCGTTTGGCCACTACGGGTCTACGTTTTTTAATGTAACCAAATCGGTGATATTCTAGATTTAGACGTAAATGACTGAAACTGTGATATGTTGTAGATCTTGTGATTCTGAGAAAAGGTCTTAATGGCCACTAACGATAATCACTGACCGTTTGGCCACTATGTTGCCAGATTTTGAAATTAACCGAATGTGATAATGTTCTGGATTTCTGTAAAATGGCTGAAACTGTGATATGTTGTACATATGGTGATTCTGAGGAAACGTCTTAATAGGCACATCCACTAATCCCTGAACGTTTTGTCACTCTGAAACATCTTTTTTGAGAGCAGCCGAGACGAAGAAAGCGATATTCTAGTTTTCGATGAAAATGAAAGAAACCAAGATATGTTGTAGATATTGTCATCCTGAGAATAAGACACAACGGACACATCCACAAATAATTAACCGTTTGGTCACTACCGAGCTACTTTTCTGAAAACAGCGATTTCTGTATTTCGGTAAGGTTGAGTAAAACTAAGATATCTTGCTGATCTTATCATGAGAAAAACTCTTAATGGACACAATCATCAAACTACGAGAGTTTGGCCACTAGAGAACCAGTTTTTTTTAACAGCTTGGTATAACGATATTTTGATATCGGTGTAAATGAATGAAACTGTGATATGTTGTAGATGTCGTTATCCTGAGAAAAATTATCCTGGGCTTTCCAGGGTTTTCCTTTGACCCGCAAGATGAATATCTGAATGTTGTCTATTCTTAAATTATGTTGTTCGCTTTTCTCCCCATCTCTTTTCCGGGTTGTGATATACTATTTTTCAGGGTTACATACAATTCTACCAAAATTACAGAGTATCCTTACCTTCTGCTGTTTTAAAAAAAAGTGGCCCCGTAGGTACTGAATGGTCACTGATTGGTGGTTGTATCCATTGAGAGTTTTTTTCAGGATCACAATATCTACAACATATCACAGTTTCAAGTAATTCCACCGAAATCCAGAGTATCGTTACCTTCTGTTCTAATTTTTTAAAAAAATAGGAAAAAACAAGTTGCCCTCCAGTTGCCAAATAGTTATTCGTTGCCGGCTTCGACTGTTGAGACTTTTTCAGGATTACAGTATCTAGAACATATCATGGTTTCATGCAATTCCACCGATATCCAAAATTCCACCTTAATTCCAGAATTCTCTTTTTAAAAAGTGATCCTGTAGTAATCAAACGGTCAGTGATTAATGCTTGTGCAAATCGAGTCTCTCTCTCACGATCACAATATCTACAACGTAATTCCACCGAATTCCAAAATAACGTTACATTCTGCTGTTTGCAAAATGTGGCCCTGTAGTTGCCAGACGGTCAATGATTTGTTGCTGTGCCCATTGAGACTTCTTCTCAGGAACATCATATCCACAACATACCAAGGTTTAAAGCAATTCCACCGAAATAAACAACTTCCGTCAGGATTGTGCGGGGTCTTTGACATCGGCAGAGTTTCGTTTCTTTGATGTGGTCATTTTAATCAAGGGGACACCGTTTTAAAAAGGGACCTTTTGCTCCCTTAACCTATTTTCCGAAAGAAACCAAAAATGCCTGTCGATTTAGTTTCAGTCTGTTATATATGTGCCACGTTTGAAACAAATCGGATGAAGAGAAACCTTTGTAAAGATATCTCCTTTACACTTTCAAATTTAAGAATTGACTGTCTTTTGCACCAAATTCTTCAATTATAATTAGAAGACTATCATAAAAATTAAGTTTTATTTCTTCATCCATCGCAAGATTTATGGGCTCCCTGTACCTCGAGTCTCCGAAGATCGATATCGAGAGTTTGGTATTATGATATATTGATGTCGATATATTTACGGTATCGAACTTTGATATGGGTTAATATCGAAATCGATGATATCGGTATATCGATATACCGTACAGGCCTATATCCGAGAAAATATGCTTGATAAATACCACTATCAACTAACAAAATCTAATTATGAACTTCCTTTTCCGTACTCAAAGTTGACGTTGAAGAGGATGATCCTGGACAAGCATTTTAAGGCCAAAAATTAGCTAAATTAAAACTAGTTATATTTCCCCTTAATAGAAAACTACTAATAGAAAATCATTACTGTAATTTACCTGTTACTTCTGTTTCTAATTGTCATCACAAATCAGGGACAGTACAGGTACTTTACATACTATAACAATATTCTCTATATTTTTTCAGAACTAAGTAAACTGGAAGATGAAAATCCTGTGATATTAAAGTGGAATCTTCTACAAAATATTCATAACTCATTCTCCTTATTTCTATCAGTACTTTTGCCACAGACTCAGAGCTACAAACTAATAGAACTAGAAATGAAAGATTTAATTCCTTCTTTTCTCTCAGACTAAAATACTTCTGCATTTTGCTGAGAATGTCATTCTTTTTCTATATAAGCTTCCTATATCGGGATAATTGTGGCTACTGAGGTTTCAAGGTTATCGGTACAGGAAAGTGATGTTTGTCGACTCTCAAATCTCAACAAATTTTTAAAAGATATTTCACATTTCATATTGTTATTTCTTCATTACACAAACACTTCTGGTTGATTAAATTCATGGTGAATTATTGAACTTATACACACACAAAAAAAAAAAAATAGCGACAGCTAACACCGTGCAGCTAGATCACCCAATGTACACCTCCTTATCCCATAATCGTGTCTGGTAAAATTACTACCCCTCTCTCTTCTCGTTTGATTTCTCCATATTTAAATCAACAACAACATGAGCAGAATGTTAATATCAAAATATACATTTATTATTATCAATAATGTGAAAGAAAAAGAATCAGACAAAACAAGATTCATAATTAATGAAGGGAGAAACTTAAACACTTCTCAATGAAGTACTGAAATGAATAGATATCTGTTAGAGGTACAGAAGTGAGACAGAGTTAGAAAAGGAGACAGAAGAAGAGAAAGAAAAGTGACCACAGATAAAAATATTCGACGTAGTAAAAGAACTTAACATTTAAAGTTCCGTTTCCACAACTCCATCAGTAATATGGAAATAGCGTTTGTTTTTTTAATATTTTTTCAGAACTATTGGAATATATAGAATGCTTGAAAGATTCCTTAAGTCACTTTCAAAATGAATAGCAAACTTGGTGGTCAAATTAAAAACTCACTTTCCAGTGACTGTAGAGTTCCGAGACACATCTAGGAGATCATGATAAAAGTTTAACATTAACCCTTTCTTTCCGCGTTGTTCGGTTTCAAATTCGGTAGTGTTCATTAAACGTACTGATCAGAAATACATTATGATTAACCTAGTAGGACTGTTCCTTGGACAATAACCCTAGAGGACGCCAGTTCAGATTTTTAATAGAGGTGCAAAATGCACTTGGTACTTTCTTCGCTTTACGGCCCGAATTAATCCATAGCCTTCAAGAAACTTGACAGAATTTCGTCGATGCTGACGGGTACTATTTTTGATCTTCCAGGTAAAATTGTGTTAAAAAATGCTCTTATACAGTAACATATTATTCGGAATAACTTCGTTTCGTTACGTATATTTTTTTCTTTGAGTGTTCTTGGGAGAAACAAGTTAGTAACTATTATATCTTTAAAATTGTGTGTAAAAGAAATGAGCAATAAAGACGAAATAAGCGAAAAATAGAAATCAATAAAAACTTTCATCTCCTACCAACATAGTATTACAAGGTCCTTAAATGCTAATGAACTCAGGACTTTACATCCAAATTAATTTAAATGAAATCTTTAAGTTTTAGGTCCTACTATTATGTCACCTAGGCTGAAGGAGACAGTGATGATGAGAAATAAAGAATGTGGAGAAAACGGGAATACCTCCGAGAAAACACAGGCACACGGTATTTGTGCACCTCAAAGTTCACTTGTCGGGAGTTGGGATAGAACCAAGTACCCATGCACCAGAGGTAAACGCTCTACCACTGATTCACCGCGGCCTTCTACATTCAAATTAAGTTGCAATATAACAATTCTCGTGAGAAAACCGAAATCGGCAATGTGAATTGAAGATTAGCCTATACTTTATATAACATGAAAAAGTGTAACGAAAATAACCGAAATCTGTATACGGGTTCCCGAGTTCGATTCCATGTGGGAGAGCTTTCGAAATTTAACTGTCCTCGATGTTTCTGTGTGTATGTCTCAGTCGTTCTAGGTTATTCGAAAATCAAGTTAAAGAACAAAAACGCGAGTAAAACTAAGGTAAAAAGTGCTAATAAGTAGATAATCAAGTTAATGAGGCACGTTCTTAGCATCAGTTAACTTTAGGGGAAAAGTGGATTGCGAGACAGGAGAATAAGTTACATGTCTACTACGCGGCAGTTCAAGACCACCGTAATCCTTTCAAACTTTTTTAAAAAATCCATCTCTCTAAACATTAGCACACACTACATGAGTAACAATTTATATTATGGTAGCCTATACCATGAACTTTAAAAGAAAAATGGCAATATTTCGCTATTTATTGCGTAGTACGTTTTCAAAAGGTTCAGTGCTTGATTGTGCCGTCTGTGAATGTCATGAAATATAAATTGTTTATTTTATATTTTATGATGGTCAAGAATGAGAATATGTGGTTAAAACCTGCGTTTCCAGAAGCTTCAAGTTCACACACGATAAAATAGCATTTCTGCATTACGCACCTTTTTCAACAACTTAGATTTATTTATCATGAGAGGAATCCTCCACGAAATGTTTGCTCTATGAGATACTGTATTTCTTACGATGCATCCATTATCAGGTATGTAGTTTCATTTAACGTAGAATTTCATACGCCAAAAGAATTGAAAACTTTATCGTTCTTTTACCTTTACTTCAGTTGAGTTGACTTTAAAGTAACTTTCAACAGCGAGGCTATATGAGACGTGGACCTGCAGACTAACGTGGGATCCGATACGCAGAGGTCCCACTGGTATTCGAACTCGGCTCTCCCACACCTTAGTTTTACTTGAATTTGGACCCAAACGCTCTCAAGCGGATTTAAGAGGGTGCACTTACTATCCGAGAGTTTTTCAATGAATGCATTTTTTGTAATTATACTAATTTTTATTTTAAAAAAGGTGCAATCAATACGTTTGTTTATTTAATACGTAGTCTTTGTTAAACAAAGTTCTCATTTTTATATCTGGCAATAAGATCCTCTCTCTTCTGTCTCTGGACCCAGTCATATTACTTTTAATAAATTGCAAATTACGATTTTTATCAACCGAGAGAAGCTGTTCTACTAACTCTGGCAAATAATAATAATAATAATCTTAATATTAATAATAATAATAATAATAATATAAATAAAGTTTCTAAATAATAAATACATTTTTCACCCATCTTTAAAATTTCTGTGGGCTTCTCTGAATCTGGATATGTTGTTTTATAATGTATAATGTAAATAGGCTTCCAGCAGCAATTTGGCAAAAATTATTTCTGTAAAAGACAAGAACGTCTTACCAGTTGTTCTACAAAGAACAAAACAACTGACCTTGTATATGTTTACCTTTAAACACAATGTTACGAATTACAAGGCACAGACAAAAGTAGAGAGCCACGTGATATTTCGCCTAAGGGCAGCTTCGTTGGTAAACTGAAGACTGACATTCTGTCGATATAATGCATAGCTATCAGGTCACACTCACAGGTTCTTTCCAAACGTTTTAGTATTAGAGGTTAATCAAACTACGCTGTTGTAGGTAAGGGATGAGACTGTGAAAGACAAATAAGTGTTGAAGCTCAGAGCCGTAGCTAGAAATTTCGTTGCCCGGGGCGAAGTAGAATTCGACGTTCCGCGACACTCACCTTGTCAAGCTTTTATTTTTTCTTTCTTGCTTTTACTTTAACATATAAGAGAAACATCTTTTTCTTGTTATGCTACCTTGATCTTTTTACCAATCTCCTTGGACAGACCATTGAAACAGCCAAAAGCGACCGTTATCTATTCTTTAACAAAAAGAGCCGCTCTGAAGATATTTATTTTAGGCCTGCTGTTAAACTTGACAAAACTACCTTGTATAAAAAACCATTTGTACACTAATTATGATAAAAGCATTGAGCCGATTCTCCTGCGTCAGGGGGAGCTTATTACACATCGGGTGGTGGATGCGAGTGGTAGGTCTATGTATATCTGAGTGCAATAGTAATGTCAGAAATCAGGATCAGGCCACGAAGCTCAAGGAAAGGGTTCCTGCCGTTAAGGGCTCGGGTCCCTTCTATTCACCTATTAAACATGAAGTTGTTGGATGAAGGTGGTGGCATTTGAAAAGTTTTGATCCTTTGAGCACAATTGTGATGTCGGAAATCGATCCCTAGCCTTGAATCCCAAGAAACGGGGTCTCGAAATTTTAGACGCTGATCTTTTCTATTCCCCTTTTAGACATGGAGTTGTCGGACGCGGATGGTAACATTGGATAGATCATAGTCGTTGGAGCACAGGTTAATGTCTGAAATCGGTTCCTGGCCTCAAAGCTCCAGAAATGAGATCTCGGATTGGCTCAATCTCAATACCTGGTTCCGCAAGATAGAACAATAATTATAGCTGTATTGATGGTTTTATCTCTCGTAATCAAATACTGAGATTGAACCACAGCAAAGGTTTACATCACAACCCGAATGTTTGGAGCCCAGATCTGATTTCTGACCTCACCGCAATCTTTAAGGGACCAAGATGTCTCCAAAACCATCACTTGCTTCCATAAACACCTTGCTTCATATACGATTATAGGAGTTGAGTTGAGTTGATTTTCGTTTAGCGTTCCTTTCAGCAGCGAGGCTATATGAGACGTAAACCCGAACCCAAAATTTCGGGATCCCATTTCAAAGGCTTCGAACCAAGGGCTGATTCCTGACATTACTGCTGTCCTCAGTCGACCCTGACATTTCAAACGCCACCACTGTAGTACAACTCGGTGTTTAATAGGTAAATAAAGAGATCCGAGCCTATATTTTTGGACCTCATTTCTGGGCCCCAGGTCCGGGTATCATGTTTGGCATCACCTATGCGCTAAGTGTGTCCAGAACTTTCCAACGCTACCATCTGCATCCAACAAATTCATGCTTAAAAGAGAAATAGAATAAACCTAAGTCCAAAATTTCGTAGGCACATTTCTGGGGTTTCGGAGCAATGGCTCGATATCTAACATTACCACTGTGGTCCAACGACCCGAACTTTTCCAACACCACTACCCTCGGGCAACAATTCCATGTTTTTGATAGGAGTATAGAAAAGACAGTAAAAATTTTGGGAACTGGGACTGGCAGTTTCTGGGACTTTATGGATGGGATACGATTTCTTACATCACCACTGTGCTCGGAAGATCCGAAACTTTCCAACGTCACTACCAGCGTACACCACTTCCATGTCCAACATGCTTTATCTACTGCAGGAAGATTTTAATGGAATATTCTCCATCCTGTTTAAACAATTTACAACATTTCATACTACCGATAAAAAATGGAATTACAATTTATAAGAAACTATTGTCTTTCTAATTTTTTCTTCGAAATGGGTACACCATTAATTTTCAGCAATAATTGTAAATTTCTATAATTTATTCTGTATATGACCACAAAAATATTTTCATTTCGATTATTTACGATAAGAAATATTTTGTGAAAGATAACGGAAATTCAGAAGGAACCTTCTTTGGGAATTTCTCAATATTGATCAGTGAAGATGAACAATATGCTTAATGTTAGTAATTAAAATAATATATATTTTTGCTACTGCAAATATTTGAAATTATAGTAATTACTTTTCAATGAATGATATTTTATATGAAAGTTCTGAATTTAAGGTTACGTATTATTAATTAACATATTGAAAACACACTAACACACAGATACACACATATGTGTATATGTTTTGTATGAATGTGAATAGATAAAAATATCTCACAATTAGATACATATGCACAAAAATGTCCTGGTGATACATGTAGTTGTGTCAGAAATGATCCCAATAAATTTATTCAGATTGGAAACATTTCATATTCCAACGAATTAAAAAGCCCTGGTAGTCACCAGTTTTTTGAAAAGACGAAATTCGTTAAGTTGTGACCAGTAGCATAGAAAGAAATTTTTCGGGGGTCCAAACGCAAATTTATTTCGGGGCCCATGAGAGTATTTTTTATTAAAATTCCTAAAATTACCCCAATAATTAGGCTAATGCACAGAAAAGTCAAAATTTCGGGGGTGTGAACCCCAGGACCCGCCCCTGGGTAGTCACTGTTTTTGATCCTTAATCCCCTATTCTGCAGCTGATTCAAGTTCGAAAATGTTATAATTCCTCTTCTTTACATTCAATTCTAACATTTCCGCGCAAATAGAAGGTTACATATATCCCTTCACTCCAATCATTTTCATATTTTCATTCTCACATAATTAATCCGATAGGGTGAAGAAGTGTGATTAAACAAAATCATCACCATGAAGACGCTGCAAATGTATTTCAGACATTGACTGTTTCTGATTTTGAGAATGCTCCTGCGTACAATATAAAAATTACTCGGCACCATGTACATCGTCATTAACAAATCATATATAACTACGTTCTTTAAATAAAAAGTAAAAATTTATTGTGACTCTTAATAATTGGTTTTCGAGAAAACGAAAAGGAAAAGTTTTAATAAATCTATCTCTTTGCAAATCGACAACAATATTGATTTAATTTGGCCCCAATATCTTTCTGAAGCGGCGCGTCGTTTACTCATTTCCAATACTTTCCTTTTCTTTTTGATCGTTCGGCGCCCTATTGGTATGAGGGCTCGTAGTAACCACCCAGCTCGAGTCTCCTAGCTACAGCTTTGCAAAGACTGCTCAACGATGGATACAGCGATATTGCGAAACAGGAGAATCGGCAAAACGTGCAGATAACGAATGAGACCTACCATACAAATGTAACCCATTTGAACTTGTGCGTTTCATATAAAGTCCATATAAAATCATATAAAGTTCATATAAAGTCTGGAGTACTGTTAATAGCACTTTTCATATTTCGTGATCAAAGGTTTGCAGGAGTGCGTGCCCAACCAATAGTTTTTTCCACTAAAATACAAAACTCGTATTTCTTCACTTTGCACAATTTCATTCATTTCGGTTCACTTCTTTTTGAAATTCGGGCGTGAACTTTCAAAATTTTTGGTGGGAGCTTTTGCCGCAAACAACCGTTTCTCCGCAGAAAATAACAAACAGTATTCGTTTATTTTTGCATATAGTCCATACATAAAGTTTTGTTCAATACTTCATGTCCTTTACACACATCTGACATACTGTTAGAAGCACTTTTGATATTTCGTGATCAAATGCTTGGAGGGATATGTGCTCCAGTTAGTAGTTGTTTCCAGGAAATTATGAAATGCGTATCCACAGATTTTACGTCTGCAATATCTTTGCACAATTTCATTCACTTCCGTTTACTTCTTCTTGCCTTTCGAATGTCAAATTTCAAAATTTTCGGTGAAGGGGTTTCGTCTCTTAAAAGCGACTTTCCCAGAAAATACAAAAATACCGTAATCGTTTAAATTTTGCGCATTGTCCATAAATAAATTTTCGTTGCAATTCTTCATGTCCGTTACACACATCTTACATACTGTTAATAGCACTTTTCATATTTCGAGATCAAAGGCTCTGAGGGATACGTGCTCCAATCAACCGTTTTTTTTCAGGAAAATGTGAATCCCGTATCCACTGATTTTACGTCTGCAATATCTGTGCACAATTTCATTCACATCGGTTCACTTCGTTTAGCTTTTCGGGCGTCAACTTTCAAGATTGTGGGTGGTGCTTTTGCCTCAAAAAAGTTTTTTTCCGCAGAAAATAGAAAACCGTATTCGTTAATTTTTGCGTCTTGTTCATACATAAAGTTTGGTTGCAATTCATCATGTCCTTTAAGCACATCTGAAATACTGTTACGAAAACTTTTCATATTTCGTGATCAATGGATTGGAGGGGTCCGTGCTTCACCGTACCGCTTTTTCCAGGAAAATACGAACTCCGTGTTTCCTCATTTTACGTCTGAAACATCTGTGCATAATTTCATTCACTTCGGTTCACTTGTTATTTCTATTCGGGTATCAACTTTCAAAATTTTGGGTTGGGCTTTTGCCACTAAAACCGTTTTTCTACAGAAAATAAAACACGTCTATTCGATTATTTTGTGTGTATTATCTACTTGCCAAATTTCATCAAAATCCGAGTGTTACACTTCGGATGTGTTACTTGTAAGTTCCATCTCACATTAACACCCCCCAAAAATACATAACAAAAACAAAGTTATTGCGGTAAAATGTAAGTTACAGTAAGTTACTGCACTTCAATAGGAGAATCTTTTTCGAGTCGACTCAAGTTTCGAATAAAACTTGCTCCACTTTGCATCTGCTCATCTCGAGAAAGCAGGATTAGTAGCGTCAGGAGCAGATACCAAATAAATGTCTTCAAAGTCTGCTATATAAGAGCAGAGACGGATCCAGGGGGTCGATCAGGAAGATTGTCCCCCAGAAGGAGAATCTTTCTTATTTTATATATAAATAAAACCCATTCTAGTGTTTGGAGCTCTTAAAAGTAGCTCTAAGTAGCAGTATTACATACCACCGAGCCCCCACAGGCCGAACGTACATCCGCCTCAAGACAATAGTATGGATGAATAACACTTATTATTTACGTTGAGTTTGTACATCTCAATAAATTAACATTATCTTCATTCATTCCCATCGGGGGAAACGGAAAACCTACTTTTGTCTTAACATTTTTGTTTCTAAAATTTCTATTCGGGTTCCCAACCTTCCCCCTCAACATTGGATACGGAAATGGCGAACTTATTTAGAATTTGATTGTTGATTCCAGAATATTTCAAGCATCACTTCTCGGACCTGGGCCTGTGATATGTCGATATATCGGTATAGTCGATATCTATATTATCATATATTAACATTCAATATCGCAAATATGATATAGCAGATATTGCAAATATCGCAAATATCGGACATGAATATATCATTCGAAATTTTCGATATCGATATTCGGGGGTTGAGGCAGCGACGTATAAAGGGCCCCTAAGATCAGCGATGGATGGCGAAATTAAACTTACTTTTTGCAATATTGTTTTCTAATCATAATATCTTTATTACCGCAAACCACAATGTATATACATCTACTTGCAAATGTGCAATATTATATGGTATAATTTCTTAGGCGCCAGAACTTTTCGGTTCCCTGAGCGAAGAAACAAAAAATTACGTGCAAAGCTTGTGCTTCGAATTTTGAACTAGAATTTACCATAAGAAATTTTTTTGTTTCCGTCTCTTGGAGATTTCCATTCCGTTTGGAATTTGGGACTGCTCATTGACAAAACGTGCACACATGATCGTTATGTATTCATGCTCTTAGCCAGAATCAGAGATTTCGAAAAGGAAATGGATTTTCAATAATAATAATAATAATAATAATAATAATAATAATAATAATAATAATAATAATAATAATAATAACAAGAAGAAGAAGAATAGTTATTATTATTATTATTATTATTATTATTATTATTATTATTATTATTATTATTATTATTATTATTATTATTATTATTATAACAATGGCTTTGCAGCTAGGGTCCCATCTTGCATGGCAGGGACACAAGTCTGCCACGCCACTGGTGGTACTCTGTGTTTGTCTCTTTTTCGTTTCGTGTAGATATTTGTTTTGTATGAAATTTTTATATTATGTAACTTTTTATGAGTTTCATTTTTGGTTATGTTGGGGGAAAATAGAGAAATGCTTGCTTCTGATATCTGTTTCTTACCATTCATCTTGTTTGAACTACTTAAGTAAGTCATTTTGTAACTTTTGATGTCATCCAACTCCGTCACAATAAAACAATTGTCATTCATAACAATTTGTTTTATTCTCTTATTTACAGTTTGCCACACTGACATACTTGAGACAAAATTGAGGTTTAGTCCAACGCCTTTCGAATTTGGAATCAACCCAACCGCCGAGTTTTTTTTTTGGATTGCCTGCTATGCAGGAAAAGGAGAATTGCAGGTGGTAATGCACTTTTATAGTCGTGTATGCATAATAGAAGGGAGATTATGGAGTATCACTGTTTTGTTTTCGATTTTTACCTAGGATGGGGAATAAATACTTTCGAGTGTAAATGACACTATTAGGCCGATGCTTAATATGGTAGTTTATAAAGAACTAATGTATACTAGAAGTTTCAATAGAATATTCTAGAAGTGTGTAATAAAAATATATATCATTAAACAGACAATTCACTTTTCTGCATTTTCTGCTTCGTACCCTCTGCTGCTTATTTGCTACTTTACCTCAAGAGTAATTGCAATTCCTCCAAGCATGGCAAGCTCAAAGCAAATCCAGCATTGTATCTATGAAAAAACCTTGCTTCGTCTTTACTCTTATATGCGAACTGGTTTCCTATCTCATTCACTTTCATTCTTTCTCATTCTATATCAGTTTCACTTTGGGTTTCTATCTGCTTCAGTGGAGTATGCCTGATAGTATTTCCACCTGAATGTTGCAAACTTTAGCGTGTCGCGTATCATTACTTTTCTTAACCTTTGCTTATCTATTAAAGCTTTGCGTAAAGGACGTGGACATTGACTATTTCATTATTGATGGGATGGGAGAAGAGCTTGGTTCCCCATTTCACCGTGCTTCTACTGCTATGATAGCTTATGATCATCTGGTTGTCGATACAAACACTATCCGCGTTCTGCTATAATATTAAAATATAATAGGCTTGGTTACGTTACTGGCGGCGTGTGACATGTTTCCAGCAGATTGTGGGTCATCCATGCTTAACTACACATAAGCTTCTCGGTAATATTTCAAACTTACTGTGACAAGCTCATTGTTGTGAAAGGAAGACACGTCTAAATGTTAAAGTATCAAATCCTTGAGACAGAAGTGGTGAGGTATGCCTTTCCTACTAGGACTGTATCACTCATTCAAAATCCTCAAAAGTGCTGAGAATAAAAAAGTTGTCCATAAATAGTTTATGGTCGAAATCTTTTAGGTTCACTAGTTCAAGAACTAAAAAATAGTTGACAAACAAACTGAACTTCTTGAGGTGGCCAACCTTCCCAATATGTACTTCCATATTCCTAATAAACTGAGAAGAAACAATTACTTTATTTTGAAAACCGTATTATTTTTCCAGTTACAGAATGGGGAACAATGAAAGTTACAAATAGGCTTAGAATAGTCATCTTATAGTCGATATATAAGTTTTCGAGGCTAGGAAATACGTAGCTGTCACAAAGTAGCTGTTAAAAATCCGCCATTTTTGAAGACCCAAACCTAAAGATTTAAAGTATTGATATCAAGTTTTCGAAACTGACAAGATCGACATTCGGTTCAACCAATTAGTGACGCCTGTTTTCTCCGATGAAGATGTTTTCCACACATTAGTTGAAATACTTCTTCATAGGCCTGAAGAGTATCAACATTTTTAATCAATGTTGGGAGTGTTCCATTTTGATAACAAGGGACGTATGCGAACCGTTACAGTTGGATTTTTATGAAAATTTATACATTGACTAATTGTAGATTGCTAATAATCGTGGCGATAGTCACTCGGTGCAGAAATGCCTTGTTTGCCCGCTATGTATAATATATATCAAGCAGTGACAGGGTGAGAATGTACGAAATTATAACCAAAAAATCTCGAAGAAAGGCAGAAAGCTAAAAATAGACAGAGATAGCATAGAAAAAGGGCCTTAATGTTTCTGTCTCGCAGGATATATGATACAACGCGTTAAGTTATCAAGTGACGGTGTAGCAGTGAGGAGCATATGTAACTGACATGAAAAGGGTCGCGTGCTCGATTCACCCCCTGTTACCATTTTTGCTTTGCCATTTGTAACTACAAGTAAAATATTAATTCATCATATATTTTAATGTATAAAACAATAGAAATGTTAAAATCACTTGTAAAACCATTTAATGCACAATGTTACCTAGCAACAAAATTTAACCTATTCCGTAAATATACATTCATATTATGAATTATATTAAGTTTACGACAGTCGCTATGTAAAAAAAAGTTCTTGACCCTTCGTCTTTAAATCTATGGACAGTGTGCGAATTGAAAGGTAAATGAGAGGGAAATCCCCTTTAGTAATAGCACACATCCAATTTCCCAAAAGGAATTTATCTCCAATCACTTTTGTACTACACACTGTAAACAGATATAGACACGAAGCATCAAGAACGTTTTTTATAAAAACTGTGGTAACCATAACATAACTCATGATATCTGTATATGATTTCTGTAAATGCAACAAAAACGTGAAATTCAGTGTAAAAATTATTAGCGATATTCGTGAAGACACATTTAAAAAACTGTATACTCATGTTTGTAACGTACGCAATATACCTCAAATAGTGACAGTAAAAGCAGTTGAAAATATACATCTCATCCTATTAAACAATATTTATTTAGCTTCGATTATTATTTGCAAATTAAAATTGATCATCAACCAAAGTTTTACTATTTTAATTAAAAAGTACATTTACAACAGGAAAAATGTAAAATTAAACTAGGTAATTTCTTTTCGGAAAACGAGGTTATATGTATTCTGTTTCAGGTATATTCCGTTCAGACAGGAACATCACACTGTAGTGAAGTCAAGAGGTTCATTTTTTATATGGATATCTCGAAATTAATGTATGTAGTACAAAAAATATTTACACTAAAAGTCAATTTTTCATTATTCTCCGAGCCAAAACATTTATTCACATAATGATTATGAACAATTTCTGTTAATTTTCGAGGTTCTATTTACTGATTTGAGGTACAAGATATTCCGCTCTAATGTATATTCTTCCTAACAATTTTCCGTTCTAAAAATATCACTAATCAAGCAACAATTCCACAGTAATAGGATTGATTGAACTCATGTATAGAAACGTAAAAAAGTGAAAGATCGCTTAAAGAATCTGAAAATTTTCATGGCTCATAAAATTTTCAGTACTATGTAGAAACAAGTGAAACAATTTTTCATGAATTGAAATATTTTCTGCCTTCTTTGGAAAAATTCAAGAAAGTAAAATTTACATAATTTTGAAGATGAAAGTAAAACATTTTTTTGTGAATCATAAAGCTTTACTGCTGTGAAGAAACGAATGAAAGAAATGGTCATGGATCGGAAAATGTTCATAACAATTGTAGAAACAAGTGGAAAAAGACTTTTTATAATTCGAACAGTTTTGGAAATATTGTATAGTGATCTGAGGTGGAAAATTGTCTACTATATTTAACTGGACATTGAGCTACAAAATTGCATTTCTGTAGAGGACAGTTAGTTAGAATCTACTTATAATTTTCCATTTAGTTTTCGGAAACCAGAATTTTTTTAATATTTCATGTTGGGCAGTAAATAACTACATATGGTTTCTCTCTCTCTCTCTCTTTATATATATATATATCTTCGAGCTCCTTCGTTGCTAACCGGTTAGCATACGCGCCTTTGGCATGGGAGACCTGGTTTCGATTCCCAGAGGGAGCTCATGTAGTTCGGATTAGACGTTAATCAGTTGGACCCCTCTCATGTAGCCTCGCTTCTGAAAGGAACGGCAAACTCAAAATCAACTCAATTCAACCCTCTCTCTCTCTCTCTCTCTCTCTGAGTGTGTGTGTGTGTGTATATATATATATGTGTGCGTCTGCGTTGGTGAACCCAACAATATTTGTAGGTCGGTCGGTCTACAGAGCAGCACTGTGAGCAATTTTTGCAAAGCGAGCATTTTTTAGTGTCTGCTTGAACTGCTTTTTACTTTCAACGCGTTCAGGACCCTTATATGCTCCCCCCCCCCGCGAGTTCTTTTGACTCCGCTCGTTTATACTGATACAGCGGGTTGTGTGTGTAAAGTGTGTGTTGAGACTAAAAATTTCGTTTCTCGATCGGTGTGTATTCGGACGCAGTGCCATCTACGTGTGTGTTTCAAGCAGGAACAAGAGCAATTCAAACTCCCTGCAGCTGCGTTCACCATTAAAGAAAATTAGCAGCTATAGTAGAGTAATTATTCACAGTAAGAACTAGGATATGAATATTACGTAAAAATAACCCTATGCCAAAAGTGTTTTTATTAGAACTGAGGGGAGGGAGAGGTGTGTATATATAAAAATCTATATTTTAAAATTGAAAATGACTATATTTGTGACTCTTAATCTCTTGAACTGCCCAACCGATATCGATCAAATTTCCAATGTAAATGCGGTTCTGGCCTGGGAATGTTTTTAGATTGTTTACTTTGCAGTAGATCTTAGGTGAAGGGGAGGAGGGGGACATAGAAAATATAATTAAAGCTCAATAACTCTTGAAGAAAAAGACCGATCTTGATCAAGTTTTCAATGTAGATGAGGTTTCGGGCTGGGATTCTTTCATTTTGGCGGAGCAACGTAGGGGAGGTGTGGAAGGGGAAATATATATAAATCAATAAATATAAAAATAAAAGTGACCACGTTTGTGAATTAATTACATTTGGACCACCCGATCGATATGAATAAAATTTTCAACATATATGAAATTCAAACCTGAGAAGCTTTTTATCATTTCATTTTCACAGTAGATTTTAGAGGAGGTCAGGGGAAGGGGAAATATATGAAAATAAAAAAAAAATAATTCTTGAACCACCCTAGCGATCTCGTTCTAATTTTGAACATAGATAAGGTTTGAGCCTGGGATGTTTTCTTCATTTCACTTTTATAGTACAAAGAAGGGGAAGGGAATGGGAGGGGGCTGATAAATAAAAATAAATAAAACTTAATAACTCTTGAACAACTCAACCGATGTCGATCAAACTTTGAACATGGATAAAGTTCGGGCGTTGGATGTTTCTTTCATTTCACTCTTACAGTGCAACGAAGGGGAGGGGAAGATATATGTAAAAAAAGTAAAAATAAAAGTGGCTGTCTTTGTGACTTCATCATGCTTAAACCACCCGTCCGATCTTTAAAAAAGTCAACATAGATGAGGTTCGGACCTGAGGTGCTTATTATCATATCACTTTAACGGTAGAACTTAGAGGATTGGGAGGGGAGGGGAGAAATCTATGAAAATAAATTAAACTTAACTCTTCAACTAATCAAAATTTTCTTCATATATGAAATTCAATTATGGGAAGATTTTTATCATTTCATTTTGACATGTGATGCGTTTGTCAATAAAAAACAAGCTTTTTTTCTTTGTCTAAGTATATGAGTACTATATGTGTTGTGATAAAATGTTCCTGGTAATGTTGGCTTTTTATGATTTTTAACTAGAGAGATAAGATTCTTTGTTAAATCGTTTGTAACATATAAGCAATTAAGGAAGATGAAACAAAAAATAACTGGAATACATAAATTCTTCATCATACGAAAGTAATGAGAGAATTTCGTTTCTCAACTTTGAATGATATCATTGCTACATATTTCAAGTTAATAATTTTGTTTCATATCCTTTTAACCGTTGTTTTATGTTGTATTAATTGAACATCAGGAAGTAAATATTCGAAAGGCCAGAGGGAAATGCAGGATCCGGTGTCCTCTAGCACTGTTCGTCTGCGTAATATAGTGATTATTTATAGGACTTGTTCTGTCATGAGAAATGCTTGATCTTTGAATCCTGGACAAGGGTTGGCCCTATTCGCTTTTTGGGCGTTTAAAGTAGGTAGAAACACGGTGCTACGCTTTCTGCATATAGCGAAGTTCAGTATTTGATCTTCTGTTGTGGATTTTGTTAGAGGTTTTGTGGTGATCCCTGATTCCTCTATACTTCTCGCCGTTCTAATAGTTTTTTCTGCTTCATCGCTTATTCATTTAATTCTTTTTGGTTATGCAAACTGGTTTATGCAACGGCTTTACCATTATATTGGCCAGGGAAGAAAATCCTTTTAAACAGTAGTTTTCTGCTGGTGTGGAGATTCTACGACGTCGAGGTTAGACATCTGGTCGTCTTTCTCTAATTGTGGTGGTGATATTGAAGTATGTAATAGCAGAGAAGATTATATTGAAAAATAGTATTTTGTCTAGGTACTGCTAAATTGACATTAACTTTATCCTGTATTGATTAACACTTTGAAAGCGTGTTTGTTTTAAACAATACTCAGAAAACCAGCCATTTTTGGTGTTTTTCAATAAAGAATTAAAGAATATTCTACAGATTAATATGTGTGTTTGTTACACCACATGAAAGGCCAGTGCTTCCTCTACATTCACAAAAAAACATTACAAGCATACATGCGTCATAAGGCGACCTATAATGGTTTATCTTGGATATGATTTTCGATATAGGAAAAAAGTCCGTACTTTGAGTTCTTAAGTGTCCTAGCCTTGGTATGATAAACACGGAAACATTCTTGCATGCAGAAACCCACATCACAATCAGGACACATCCACGTTGTGTTCTTTCGCTTCCGTTTGCCATCACATACCTTTCCTACATCAGAACAGACCTTGCAATATCTAGCAGGTCTCTTTTTTTCCGTAGCGGGTACCTTGTTTGCAAAATGTCTCCCGGTCCATCTGTTGGTTCCAGTTGAGGTTTGAGGAACTTGTTGAGCTTCGACACATGCTTTTTTACTCAAAGGTTCAACTACTTTTTGCAAAAAGTCTGCTAAATGCACATTGTTCTTCTCTTGTCTACTTCTAGTTTTCTTGTATAGTATCCATGCATCTCCTCCTGACATATTGAACAAGTGGAAGAATAGTTTCTTCCACCACTTCAGTTGCTTCCGATTGAAGGGCTAATACGCCAGTAATTGATCACTTTTGTCCACACCAACTTTGTTTATATTGTAGTCTAACACTATGTTCGGTTTTATCTTCCCTACAGATCCGTTCTTTGATTTCACGGTAACTTCAGTGGATGTAGCTTGATGTTTAGTTGAAAGCATCAAGACATCCCTTTTGTCTTTCCATTTCACACACAAAAGTTGATCTTACGCTGAAACACCATATCACCTTTTTTTCAGTTTATTTTGAGCAACTGTAGCTTTAGGCAAGTCCTTTCTATTTGGAATACACGTTCCAACAGCATTGTGTTCCTTTCCTACATATTATCAAACACTTTAAGAGAAGTGTAGAACCGATCCATGTAAATAGTATGTCCTTTATCAAAATACTTCACAAGATGAAGATCAAGCTTTGCATCGTCATGGACATCCTCAAATTCCAACTCTTCTTCTGATGCAGAATTAATATAAATTTCATCTAATAAATCAGCAATATTATGGTCACTTAGTTTTCTTGCCATTCTTGTTCATTCAGTGTGCAAGGGGAAAAAACTCACCGAAGCACACCTGCCAAATAGCTCTCTGCAACATGCTACGAGCTCAAATGCGACTACTTACTGTTCTCACTTCCTGCCTACAACGGACTTCAATTTTTGCCCACCACGGTGTAGCAGCATGAAGAGGTATCCCTGCAGATTCGGCAAAATCATCTTGCACGTCTCTGGCATGCAATAAGGAATCCTATATAATAAGATTTGCTTGCACGTCCATAGCACGTGCATGGCCAGCTTGGCCAAAATACCGTGCTCGTGCTATGCACGCGCATGGCGTTCAATGTGTTAAAGAGACTGAGGTAGTGCATTTATATATATACAAGTATAGAGCAACATTAATATATCGACTACAGTTTTTTTTTCAAAAGAGAAATGACTGCACCGAAAGCAAATATGTCTATGGGCTTCTTCCTGGCTAAGCGGTTATCGTGCACACCCTTGGAGTGGAAGACCCGGGTTCGATTCCTGGCGGGAGCTCACGTGTTTCGGATTCCTTGTTAATCAGGAGTTCCCTCCTCATATAGCCTCGCTGCTGAAAGGGATGTTAAACTCAAAATCAACTCAACTGAATGTATATGTCTATCAAGTAGCTAGCACAAATGTCAGTAGTCGAGACGTCGAGCCGATGATTATTATTATTATTATTATTATTATTATTTATTTTTATTTTTACTTTTATTATTGAATAAAATCTTGCAATTAGTTTTTGTTCCTTGAAGATGCCAAAGTCAACTACGAAATATCGTAGGTAGTTTTATAATGCTTATATGAAGCATTGTGTAACATTTGAGTTTCGCAATATTTCGTAGGGCAGTGAGTCTTTCAAACATGTCGGTAAGACAGAAAACCGAGAGAACATGTAGAAGCGACCGATCTAGTTTTGTTGGTCACTAATTTTGGATTCAAATGGCCTTGCTATTCTCTCATTAAATTAACAGTTGAATCCTTTTTGAGCATATGTATGGATTTCATGAAGAGATCGAAGTAGAAAAAAATTCTGCAAGAGTACTGTAAATATGTGAGACAAATGGATAAAAAAATGTTATCAGAAAAGTGAACGAACAGATTATTACTAACTATTCGCATTAAAATTGAATATATTGCATATTAAAATAAGCTATGGTTTGTTTCATAGCTATGGCTAAAACAGTAAAATAGATAAATTGATTCGATTAGACAAATATATTATAATATTCAAGAGTAACAAAAATTTTGAGTGATACAAGAATACAACGTTCAACAGTATAATAGTATATTTGTGTGTTGTTGTTAAGTGTTAATGCAAGTAACATGATAATGTCTTAACCTTTAAAATCCTCCCTTTGTCAATTTTAAACTTACTGCCTTTTTCATTTTATTGTTTTTTTATAATCTCTCTTGTTTTGCAGTATTCTTGCGTTTAGTACTTCATTTTGGACGTTGTAACAAAAATAGTAAATTCGATGGTACGAATAGTTGAGTTAAGTTGATTTTGAGCTTAACATCCCTTTCAGCATCGAGGCTATATAAGACGGGAACTACTGATTAACATGGAATCCGAACCACATGAGCTCCCACCGGAAATCGAACCCGGGTCTCCTACCTGGTATGGGTGATGTATCTTTTCTCGTGTTCTTTGTAGGCATATAATATTGTTCTCCCGCTGGCCTTGTAGCTAGCACGTGCCTCTTTGGTCACTTGGTCTCATGGAAGCATTAATAAATTCTTAACTATTATAGTGGTTCGGATTCCAACTTAACCTATAAGTCTCTGTCTCATACAGCCTCGGTGCTGAAAAGAAACACTAACCTTCATCGAACAAACAAACAGATATAACCGTACTTTACTCTCGCCATTCCATTTCAAAATGAAATCAAATCTTACAGTTTAACGTCCAACGAATATGCTCGTCAGGTTAAGGGAGGCGACGATTATGACAAGTGAATGACCATGGAAAAATTAGTGGAATGGGAATGTGAAAAGAAATAGGAGAACTCCAAGAAAACCCATGGAAACGAAGTTGTCTACAACAAACTAATTTCTCCGGGGATTGAATCAATGCGCTATTCTATTTGAAATCAAATGAAATCTCTATTTTTCTATTCCTTAGTTATCCTCTATAGTTCATAATCAACGGTGATTAATGAGTGTGAATGATTATGAAATAATTGGTGGAAAGGGAAATGTGGAAAAGAAATTGAAGGATCCAAGAAAGTCAACAACAATTATCCATGTGATTCATTTGCTACAAAGTTAACTAGTGTTTAAACCAATTGCTCTAATTGCATTGCTCACATTTACACTCACTGAACTCGCATTTTACACATTTTACACACAATATTTTAGTTTGTTTGTTAGTGTCTTCGTTTGTTACAATTACTCCTTCTGCAAATGCCCAGTTGTTTTGGGTGCTCCCTTGTACGTTTACAGTGAAGGTCGAGATACTGCATTCTAGTGCCGCTGGTGCAATTTTTGGGAGCGTATCAGAAAAATAGCTCCATTAGTAAAGCAGATATGAGTGCATACATGGTTTTCCTATGGCCCAGCTTGCATACACCTTTTGCAGGGTGCACAAACAGGTGTGTGTGTGAGTGTGTGTGTATGTGTGTGGGGGGGTTGCTTGGTGAACCCGTCAATCTTTGTAGGTCGATCTGTCTACACAGCAGCACTGTGAGCAATTTTTGCAAAGGGAGCATTTTTTAGTGGTTGCTCGAAATGTTATTTTTTACTTTTAACGCGTTCAGAACCCTTATATGGCCCCCCCGCGGGTTCTTTTGACTCCGCTCGTTTATACTGATACAGCCGGTTGTGTGTGTAAAGTGTGTGTTCAGACTAAAAATTTCGTTTCTCGATCGGTGTGTATTCGGACGCAGTGCCATCTACGAGTGTGTTCCAAGCAGGAACTAGAGCAATTCAAACTCCCTGCAGCTGCGTTCACCATTAAAGAAAATTAGCAGCTATAGTAGAGTAATTATTCACAGTAAGAACTAGGATATGAATATTACGTAAAAATAACCCTATGCCAAAAGTGTTTTTATTAGAACTGAGGGGAGGGAGAGGTGTGTATATATAAAAATCTATATTATAAAATTGAAAGTGACTATATTTATGACTCTTAATCTCTTGAACTGCCCAACCGATATCGATCAAATTTCCAATGTAGATGCGGTTCTGGCCTGGGAATGTTTTTAGATTGGTTTCTTTGCAGTAGATCTTAGGTGAATGGGAGGAGGGGGACATAGAAAATATAATTAAAACTGAATAACTCTTGAAGAAAAAGACCGATCTTGATCAAGTTTTCAATGTAGATGAGGTTTCGGACTTGGATTTTTTCATTTTGGCGGAGCAACGTAGGGGAGGTGTGGAGGGGGAAATATATATAAATCAATAAATATAAAAATAAAAGTGACCATGTTTGTGAATTAATAACTTTTGGACCACCCGATCGATATGAATAGAATTTTCAACATATATGAAATTCAAACCTGAGAAGCTTTTTATCATTTCGTTTTCACAGTAGATTTTATAGGAAGGCCCAGCTTGGCCCAGCTTGCAACACCTTTTGCAGGGTGCACAAATAGGTGTGTGTGTATGTGTGTGTGTGTGTGTAGAGAGAGAGAGATACTATGTAAGTTTTTACTTCCCAGCTAAAAATATTAGAAAATTTTCCGGTTCCCGAAAGCTAATTTGAAAATTATAATTTGTTGCTGTCTAACTTTCCTTTGCAGGAATTAAATTTTATAGCTCAATGTGCAGTTAAATACAGTGGTAAATTTTCCAACTAACATCACTGTACATAATATCCAAAATTATAAGGCTTATGAAAACTTTTAACACTTGTTTCTACATCGCAATAAAAATTTCTGTAAATCCGATCCATCAAAATTCCTTTCACTTGCTCTACAGAGGAATAAAACATTCCGATTCACAAAAAGTTGTTTTACTTTTTGCTTGAAAATGATGAAAGTCTTCCGAGTAATCATTTTTTATTTTTTTTCCATACAGGACAAATAATTTTGGGATTCATGAACAATTGTGTCACTTGTTCCTACATAGTACTGAAAATTTTGTGAGCCTTGAAAATTGTCAGATTCTTTAAACGGTCTTTCACTTTCTAACATTTCTATACATGAATTCAATCAATTTTGTTATTACTGACGAATTGTTACTTGATCGTTGATATTTGCTTAGAACGGAAAATATTCCGGGATAATATAGAAGAAGATATTCCACCTCACATCATGGATAAACAATGATGTAGAAATAAGTGGAGCATATTTTCATGAATCGGAAAAAAAATCATCGCAGGTTCTATTTATCCTACACGTGATTCCAAAGTATCGAGTATGACTAAAATACTATTCATAAAGGAATCTGTGTGTTTGTGTTGGGTCCCACATTAAAGACAATTTTGATTGATTTATTATCGAATTATGGATTCAATGCATATTTGTTTTACCAGTGGACAATAATGTGGGCTACTCTTTTTTTGTGTAATTCATGTTTTGTGAATTTTTGCGCATCTAGGAAAATGACAGGGACCTTTTATTATATGATTATATTACGCTCTGAGAAACAAACATGTTGTGGACTAGTGCTATGAAGAACCGGTGATCGACTGATTTATCTTTCGCTGAGTCAGCATTTTACAATTGAGATTTATGTAATTGTTGTTATTGCTTTTTAATAAATCATGAGAGACACCATCCGGACTCTTCCTACAACATTTTACCACACCTCTTGTGACGTCTGGTACTCGCTTCTAGGCTCAGTTGTAACAATCGCCTAGCCTTGGGCCCGAACTTAAATACGACCGAAAACTTCCGCTTTGGGAAGTCGCGGTCCAAGAGGAAGAGGTTGCTGACGGAGTTGCTGTTGAACTCCTACCAGCTGACTGGAGCCTGACTTAGGAGAGGACCTCGCCGGCAATGTGAGACCAGAGCCGTCGAGAGAGCCAGAGGAGCCGAGCCAGTGAATAGCAGCATCAGAGCCTAGACGTCGAAATGAAGGTATTCCTTTCGGTTTCCTAACCTCCTTCTCACACCCAGCCTCACTTTTTAAAAATAAACCTTTTCTAGAATTCAGTTTTGATAATTATGCTTTCTCTTCAAAGGATAGCCGTCCGATCTTAGTACCTGTATTGAGCGTGAATCCCTATATCATTCTTCTGACGTCTTGTGGGTAGGTGGAGTTTTGGTAGCCTTTTCCACCCCCTAACACACCCTTTTCATGGTGGAGATCTAGTTTTTCTACCCCCGCTAGGACTTTGCATGTGGAGATGAGGTTTCTTGTTAGGGTATGACATTTGGTGTCTTCGTTGGCCTATAGCTGTTGTTAGAGCAGGCATCCCGGTGCAAAATCTATGCTGGATCACTTGCGGCAGTGTAGTACATGCACCCCGATCGAGACTAGTTATTGGGCATATATCTGCAACAGACGGATGGTTTCACCAGAGTAGAGGCCAATAAGCTCTCTTTTGTGTTGGATCCATCAGCATTTCACTACTTATGCA
Organism: Thermobia domestica; assembly: GCF_964235325.1. NCBI lineage: Eukaryota > Metazoa > Arthropoda > Insecta > Zygentoma > Lepismatidae > Thermobia > Thermobia domestica. The sequence goes on along the minus strand of NC_137457.1, from coordinate 85,574,225 downwards.
GTGAGGCATCCTATTGCCTAGCCGAGGTTTATTGCGGAGGTATGGACGTACCCCGAGCAGAACCTTGCTAAGGACGTAGTACTGTATGAGGAGGGTTTCACCCTATTGTTAGTGATCCTTTGGCGTGTGTCCCTCTTTGGAGCGAAAGTACTACTCTAGCGTTGAGGCTTGTTGGTCGAGACAGCACAAAGAGTGCGTTAAGATCAAATGGAATTATTGACCGATCCGAGTTCCTCGCTAAGGGTCGATGTATCGCTAGAGTCTGAGAGGTTTTCCTCAAGTGGAAAGTATCTCAGCTATGTTTTCCTCTTATTTTTTGTGGCTGATGGTTGGATTCTGGCGAGATGTTCCTTTTAACTCCGTTTGAAGAGTATCATGCTTTTCTAAGTATCCCTATTTTGGTTAGCATATTTTTGGTAATATTTTTAGATTTATAATTGAGTATTATCATTTTAGTATTAATGTGATGTGTAGTTCTGTGCCCAAAGTTTTTTGAGGTGTTGTGTTTATGTAGTGATATTACATGAAGAGTTAGGTGTTCCTACCGAGGAAATTTTAAATCTTACTAACACTGTTTATTTGAACCTGCCGCGTGTTCCTCCCCAAAGTCTGCCAAGGTTATGCGTCAGTATTTGCAAAATTTACGTCAGCTATACGCTTATCTGATACCTTTTATGAGATTTCTGGATTTCTGGATCGTCCTCGGTTTCTTTGATCCCGAAAGGTTTACAGTGGCGTACGCTGGAAATAATGCTAGAGGGAGGGTCCTGTTCATTAGATGAATTCGCTTATTAGGCCCGAGCGATTTTATGCACGGTTTGGTAAGGTTTTAAATAGATTCTTAATTAAATATGAAACTGTTGCCGAAGTTAATGGATGGACTGGCGCACGGAAAAACTTAATCCTAGACTCCTTGCTTAAAGGAGGGGCCGAAAATTGGTATTCATCCATTGAAACGAAGCCTGAATTTGCTCATTGGCCATATGACCAATTTAAGGAGCAGGTTCGCAGAATCTTTAAAGATCATGCGCTAACTCATTTTGCCGTTGCTCAGATGAGAGCAAGAGAACAGGGCACGGACGAAACCATCATGGGTAATGTTTATTCTAAGCAGAACCTTATTCTAAGGTCAGATTCTGAAGCCCCATAGAAACATCAGATTCAGTATATCATTGAGGGCCTTCAACCCTTATACTTCCGCGCTGTTATTAAGAAACAGTATGCTAATCTTGCAGCAATGGTTGATGAGCTAATCTTAGAAGAAAAAGGTCGTTTGCTTACGAAGAGGAAGGAATTAGATCAATTTATTAAAAAGAATTCCGTGCTTCTTCAATCTGCTTTGGTTGGCAGATTCGTATGTCGATACCGTAGCTACATGTAAAGAATTGCTTAAACAATTAACTGATAATGATTTTTTGCACCAATTCGTATATCTAATAACATTTTTAAAGTCCTTATTCCTGTGGCGGTTTGTCTTCAAGGCGAAACGAGTTGATTATGGAATAGTTTATTCAGTGGTGGATAGATTAAAATAAATTTAGGTCACTAAGAAATAATGAATTGTGCAATAATATATGTTCAAAGATAGATACATTATTTAGAAACTGTCTTTGAAACTAATCCGTAGCCCTAAAGTCGCTAAGGACTTTTTTCCTTGATGAACTAAATAGACTTTATGAAAGTCTCCAGTCAAATATGATACCAAAGTAGTGGATCACCTATGATATTAATAACTAAGAAACAGTAGCTGAGATAGAAAACTTTTCATTCCTATGGATACAACAGAGACATTCCGATTTCTTGCCCAAATTAAAAAGGGGAAGATTGCCAAGCAAGACCAGAACAATAGTGATAAATTAGACTCACAAGGGAAGCTGTCCAACTCCTCGACGAATATCACATTCAAACTTGCACAAATGGAAGGACATGTTGAAATCGGAAACGTGCTTACTTCAACGATTTGCGACGTCGTCGAACAGGATGTAAAATAATTTTTCCCCATGAGCCCTGTAAGGTATGTACTCTGGTCGTATATATCGTCGACAGGGTATGAATCTAATACAGTGGAATTTATTTCCGCAAGAAGACATATATTGCAAAGTCAAGATGATAACGGTTGATAATGATTGGGATCTCTGGTACGTCATTTCTGCGAATCGATGTCAAATGGAACATGATACACGACCGTTAGTGCCAACCGAACACGTTTACCCGGAAGAGAAAAAAACAAGCTAAAATCACAAAAAAACTTTTTATTACTATTACTGTTACTATTACTATTATTGTTGTTATAATTATCATTATTATTATTGTTATTATTATTATTATTATTATTATTATTATTAATATTATTATTATTATTATTAGTAGTAGTAGTAGTAGTATGGTTGTATTATGAATATTAGTAGTATCATGAGTAATAATAATAATAATGAGAAGAAGCATACACAAGAAATGTATTGTTAAGTTCGTAACGAAGGACTTTGGACCGTCTTGATTACCCTCTAGCACTGATTTGGTAGTTTCAACATCTACAAACAACCATACTCCAGCTTGAATTCGAAGGCGGAACCTTGGAATCGCTGGCTTAATGCCTCAATCCGCACGATCACCAGTTAGGTAAGAATTGGAGGACATAATAATAATAATAATAATAATAATAATAATAATAATAATAATAATAATAATAATAATAATAATAATAATAATAATAAGCTAGTACGTGACATTGGAATTTACGGCACATAAGAGGGCAATCTACATCTTCGTCAAATTAACCGGAAGTGATTTCTGAGCAGCAAAATGAGGTGGCATAGCTGGCCAAACAGGTTGCAATCCTTTTTGAGGAGGAATATATGCAGGTTGTTCTCACTTCCGGTTGAAACTGTCGAGAAAGAAGTGATTGCAGTGCTGCAGGATTCACATTTTTTGGTTCCCTAAGCTGTAAGGAGTAAGAATATATTTTTACCGAATGTCCGTGTGGTCACTTCCTATCGGTAATGGTAAAAAGTACCCCTTGTTAGACCCCAGAACTTGAAGGAAATCGGAAATTGGATTCCATGTTGTGAATCCTGATCGGCGGAGACGACAACCAATATATATTTTGTTCCCAATTTGGCCACTTCCGTCCGGAGGTGACCTCTCGAAATCCAACCATTGCATCGTCCTTCCGAAAATGTAATCCATTTTCCGATCTCACGTCCGGTTCCGGACATGAATGGAAAGGAGAGCTTAAGCACCAGTTGGATACTCACTTACGTTCGTCGGGCTACCTTATAAGAATATATGTTATGTAATAGCATGCGCGATATGTATTATGACACATTTACTACTAATGGTCGGTACACAATGCACATGTAATAGTACGAAATTGTGTTGGAGAGAACTGAAAACAAAATTCCCGGATCTCTCTGTGGATAGAAAATACTTCAAATTACGTAACGTTGAACATTATCCCAGCCGAAATGCCTTGCGCAACAAGACTGCAAAGAAAGGGTACCGGTGTTCTAGCTAGTGCTCAATGTGGCCTCGAAGTCCTGCTGTGTGAGCAAAGAATGAAATGTTGGGGATTCGCGTTGTATCTCGGTACCGATGTGAAAGTGGCGACATTTTATCTTTAGCTTCATCTTCAGAAAAAAGATGAAGTCTTAATGAGCAAAATATAGCGAGTAGGGAAGGTAAGTAAATGATAATTATATTGATGTTTAATAGAAATTCTCTAACAAGGAGTGTTCGATGAAGAATGTTGTTTTGTATCAATAGGCAAACCACAATAATTCAATGGTCAAGACTGCTTATTCCGGCTTGGGTATGGTTATTTGTAGAGTTTGAAACTTTCATGGCAATGCTAGAGAACACTCAAGATGAGCTGAAGGCCTTCGTTACTGAACAGGCCCAACAACACCTTGGTTGTCTTCTTCTCATTATTATTATTATTATCATTTATAGTACTAATATTCATAATATTTTAATCATACTACTACTACAAATGATAATAATAACAATGATCATTATCATAATAATAATAGAAAGCCATTTTTGTGGTTTCAGCTTGTCCCTTTTCTCTACCGGTTAAACGTGATCGATAGGAACTAACGATCGTGTATGGTGTTCCACTTGACACCGATTCGCATAAATGACATACCAGAGATCACAATCATGGTCAACTGCTACTATCTTGAGTTTGTAACGATTGTCTTCTAGCGGAAATAAATTCCAATGTATCAGATTTATACCCTGTCCAAGGGATGTACGAGCAGTGTGCAATCAGTCAATGGGACAATTTGGAATGATCATTATATGTGTTGTTCGACGACATTGCCATATCTTGGGGAAGACCAATGCATAGTGACAACCCACGGATACATAGTTTGTTTTATTGCTCTGTAGGTGAATAGTAGTGAAAAGTGTTTTCCCAGCACTAAAAATAGAGGCAATCAAAGATGAGCTAAGAGGTGTTGTTCGTTTCTTGGTGGTTCGTTTCAGGGTATTGTAACTCGCGAAACTCATCGTCCCATGGTTGCTGTGTATGACAAATACAACATGTCACACTGACAAGTTCTGTGACGTGGTATAAGACATAGCGCGCGAATCGTCTTGCAGTTATACACATCCTTCTCGTAATCTCTTATGAAACTCCTGCGCACTTATCACTGACATGTTGTTTTCGCCATACACAACAGCGATGCGACGATGCGCTTAGCGTGTTACAATACCATCAGCCACTAAGAAACGACATACATTTATTTGCTTGTCTCCATTTCTAATGTTGGGCGAACACAATTTTCACTACACTCACCTACAGAGCAATAAATATTTTGTGTTTCCGTGAATTGTCACTATGCATTTGTCTTCCCCGAGGATGACAGTATCGAACATTAAGAACTGCTGTCAAATCTTCTGATGAATGTGTTTTATAGAGAGTGTTTCGTTTTCATTTGACAGCCCCTCACGTATACTGCTTGCATAATCTATTGTTTAATCAAGTGCAAAATATTACTACTATTGCTTATTTAATAGAACTACTACTGGTATATGAGTACAACTGTATTAAACCATTTCTACCTGATTTTTTTCAAAGAAAATTTGAGAAAAGTGTAAATCACTTCCTTATAACTGCAAATTAATATTTTTATGAAAACTATTATGTGCAATGAACCTTGAGCGATTAATGGCTCGTAACATATGGCACGCAAGACAGTAGAGTCAATTTTGTCCTGGAACATTGGTATGTGTCACATATAGCAAGAAAAATCAATATTTGATACACGAAATATAATTTTACATGTAGCAATGTTCAAGCACTAAAATCATCAGTTAATATGGCTTCACGTTCCACGCTATACCTTCTAATGTCTTGCTGCGACATGTTTTGACAGGTTTTTTTGAAAGGATCCAGGCATGTTGATTAGAATTGTCCAGAAGCCAAGTGAATATGGACCGATACCATTCTCCCTCCCTTGTGTGAATCCCAAATTTAAAAATATTTTGCTCCATTCTATCTGTACCACCCATGAACTGACTACTTTCGTATCAGACTGATCGAGTATCAGCAATTTTCTTTTTCACCTCCTTGGAATGTCTGGAAGAAGAAAATATAATACAGAGCCACCTTTCATATAAAAATCATGAAAACAAAATTATATTTCTATTGTACAACGAATTTGTTACCTACGTTTAAGTTAAAACATTCTCGTACAAAACGAATACAAAAATGGAAAAGAAAGAAAAAAAATAATACGGTTTGAAATTAAACAATGCTAAGAAATCTAAGTTTTATATTTGTAAAACATAAATATGTTGTAGAACACACCTGTTGTTATTTGCTTCTATTTATTCCTCACCTACTATGTACCTCAATGACTTGACATTTGGTAAGTTAATTGGAGCGGGAAATTTAAATGAAGGACAATAAATGTATATTATTTGTGAGTTTTGCATTGCTGATTGAGGATTTCAGTTGTTGAGTGGTAATTTTGAGTTTAACGCCCTTTTCAGCGGCAAGGTTATATGAGACGGGATCTACTGATTAACATGTAATCCGAACCGCATGAGGTCCCGCCTGGAACGGAACCCAGGCCGTAATTCACTATTTTGTTATGGTGAATTAAGGTTAATAATTGAGGATGCACAAACTAACAAGCGTCGTAACTAAAGCTGCATACTGTTTTGTATTAGTTTAGAATATTACACGTCTAGTTACAGCATAGATGGTTACAATCATTGATATTAGAAAAGCATCATAGTATTTGAAACTTGATATTAGAACTCTGTAGTTCATCCGAGATAAGCGAGATAAGCTCACGTGCATGAATCTACATTTGAAGTTTGGTATTTAATTTTAGTGATATTCCGGATGCACTTTTCATCACAGTACTAGCCAGCTTTGATCATTTCACATGCGATTGCTGTAAGATTACTGTTTCTGGTTAAGGCTGTTACAAATTGCTACATTAACCTAGTTTGTTGTCATTAAACGGCGACAAATGAATTTGTAAGGAATCAACCAGTTGAACTGAAACAGTGTTATATTCTCCAGCTATAGAGGTATTTATGACTGGCCACTGCTTTCGAAAACTACGTGCAGTTCTTACTCTGAATTCCCATTAACACAAAAACAATTGTATTTTATGCCCTGCTTGTTGACCGAGCAATGTTCCAATCATATTGATATGCCCCCACACAGACCATTCATAACGTTTGTGCTGCACCGTATCGAGCAAAGTGTATATCTATATATCTATTTCGTATATCTATTGCATGCTCATCAAATACGCTTTCGGAATGGAGGGTTAAGTTAGATTTGGTTAGGCTATAAACGTTAATATATATTCTATTAGCAAGACTGACCCCATACGCAGATGAAATTATTGGAGATTATCAATGCGGATTTAGACGGCATCGTTCAACTATTGACCAAATATTTACAATTCGCCAAATACTCGAAAAAAGTAGGAATACAATACCCGGGTACATAAACTGTTTATTGATTTTAGAAAGGCGTACGACTCGGTTAGAAGAGAAACATTATACAACGTTCTTACAGAACTTGGAATCCCGAGAAAGCTAATTAGATTAATTAAGATATGTTTGAATGAGTCCCAAAGTAAAGTCCGGATGGGAAAATTTTTGTTTACGAGCTTTCACGTCGACAATGGTCTGAAACAAGGAGATGCGTTGTCGCCATTATTATTTAACTTCGTTCTGGAATACGCGATAAGGAAAATCAAAGATAGCAACCAGGGCCTAGAGTTGAACGGTATTCACCAGGTTATGGCATATGCTGATGATGTAAATTTAATAGGGGATGATAGGAGAACAATAGAAAGAAATGCAAATATCTTGTTAAACGCTTGCAGGGACATGGGTTTAGAAGTAAATGCAGATAAAACTAAATACATGGAAGTGCGTCGGGACCGGAATAAAGCAAATTATGAATGCGTTGAAATATTAAACAGTACTTTTGATAAAGTGGATAGTTTCAAATATCTACGATCAATATTAACAGAGGAAAATCATATTCACGAAGAAATTAAATGTCGACTTAAAGCAGGGAATTCGTGTTACTATTCGGTTCAAAATCTCTTATCGTCGCGAATTCTGTCGAGGAATTTGACGCTTAAAATATATAAAACGACAATCATGCCTGTTGTTTTGTATGGCTGCGAAACATGGTCACTTACTCTGAGGGAACAACATAGACTGAAAGTATTTGAGAACAAGATCCTGAGACGAATATTCAGACCCAAGAGGAACGGGAATGGGTAATGGCGGAAACTTCACAACGAGGAACTACATAATTTATATCGTTTACCCAACATTGTTAGGGTCGTGAAGTGTAGGAGGCTTAGCTGGGCGGGTCATGTAGCTAGAATGGAAGAAGGTAGAAACGCTTTCAAAGTCTTGATTGGAAGACCAATCGGAAAACGACCATTAGGGAGACCTAGGCGCAGATGGGAGGACAATATTAAGATGGATCTCGCAGAGATTGGAATACAAAGTAGAAACTGGACGCAGTTAGCTAAGGATAGAAGTCGGTGGAGAGCTTTTGTGAACGCGGCATTGATCCTCCGGGTTCCATAGGCCATAGAGTTATATATATATATATATATATATATATATATATATATATATATATATATATATATATATATTGTTATGTGTTTTCTGAGATTGTCGTGATATTTGTATACACTTTCTTTCGGGAAATCCTATTTGAGATCACTCCTCTAATCTCCACCCAGTATGTCAAAGTTGGTACTAAGTGCAACTTCCTTTAAGCATCAGTATCGAAACGTCTTAAGCTTTACTGGTTCGAAGATGATGAGAAAGTGCACTAAAAGTTTCAATAATGGGGGGGGAGACTCGTGTTTCAGAGGTAGAGCTTGTACTGGAAATCGAAACCCAGGTAACATATGAAGACTGTGAACTCAATCCAGTTAGGAAGGGATAGCTTGACTAAATTAAAGAGACCATTTCCATTGTACGGTTTATTTATAAGAATAAAAAATTAAAAATGAAAATACAAAGAATCTTACAAAGAATCTGCTCGGTTACTTGAAATTACAACTTTAGACTATTACTACATAACATGTATGGGCACAACCCCATCATTACCAAATGGGTGCTAGAAGGTTATTATGCAAATCCACGATTAATTGAAAATAGTGAGTTTGATGATTCGTACTTGCAACTTCCATTGGCCCAAAGGGGGAGTGATAATTTTCGAAGTGGAAACTTGGTCTCATGATCGCATTAAACTTTATGTTAATCCCTAACAAATCTCAAGGTGCTCATCCCGAATCGAGGGGGGGACTTAGAAAAATAATCACATACCTGTTTTTACTACGAGCGTCCGGGACGACGATCCAAGAACACTCGACGGAGTCCGAAAACAATCAACCAGAACTCGGCGAAAAGCTTCGCTTTTATAGGGACTTCGTCCCACGCTTTTTCTGCTGGTTATGACGTAGCTCGAAAGCTACGTCTCGAGCTTTCACGAGCTTGGAGAAGCTTCTTCACGCGTATGCTCAATAGTGGCCAAGACTTCTAGTTTTCTTCTATGATTTTCCCCCATCACGCCGGGGCTGAAGTATCTATTTTACATTTACTAATACATTTTTATTTTCACGCATAGCTCCAAATACATAATGTTTTTATGTACTTATCGCTTGCGTGGTGTTAACTAAATTTACATCCGCGACCCGGCACTGTGATTTAGGTAAATCAAAGCCAGAGTCATACCACTATTACATGCGTGTGGGTTGGTGTCAATGAGGCATCAGATTGCTAATACAATCAAAGCCTCACCTGACTCCGTTCTCCCTTTCTCTCTTTTCTTTGCAACACACACAATTAGAAAAGCTCGGGCGTCTCGCCCCATAATTTGAGTCCGGCTTAGGACTTCGAGGCTTAACTGTGTAACAGTTATCCGCCGACCTCAGTAAAAATAAATACATAAATAAATAAATGTCGAAAGTTATCTTTCTAATAACTATATCCAAATACGGAAACGGTTGTCCAAGGCAAGTAGCTGGGATTTAAAGGGTTAATATCGAACGGTCCTTACTTAATGCGCATGGAACCAAAAGAAAAGAATTACCAAGAATCTGGAGATATGAACGAATGAAATATGAGAGAGCGAAATTGTAAGATTTAGTGTCTTTTAACTATACTACGTTTGAATGCTACAATAGTTTCATTAACAAAATAGTAGATTAAAGAAACGTGTTTAGTATTACTTTCAGTAGTATTGGTACATAGTATATACGGATTTGAACTTTGTAGAATGAAACCTTACAATCATGGTATCCTTTTAGCTTATAATTGTCAAGAGGTTTCGTGTGAACTCAAAATAGTAGATTTTTTAAGCATGAATTTAAACCAATTACGAGGGCAAATTTCAGTGTCATAAAGAAAATTAAGATTTTGTGAATAAACTGATTTGCTAAGTACAATCACATTTACTGGCAATCGATGAGTGAGGAATAGTACATAATTGAATTGCAGATGTTAAATGTGATTGCCTCAGGCTAACAACATGATTCAGCGAAGAAATAGTGAAGGTCAAAATTAAGTACACTCAAAAAAAATAGCGAGAAGCGCTTTGAAGTTTGACTGAAATGAGCAACAAAATTACAAGAGCAGTTTTCCTCATTTATAGTATAACCAAATGGGAAACACATAATGATATAGGATAGTACACTCGATCGTGTTTGCCTTATTCCTTAAAACCTTGCGGGTTTGTGCCTTACAATTTGTGAACAAAATTCATTATATTGTTTTCAATATACCATTTATAATTAATAAGGCATAGGCGATACTCTACTTTCCTATAAAACCAGAATCAAGCGAACGTTAAATATATAAGAAAAATATAACTTGAAAATTATTTAAGTACAATGTTACATATCCTGTAATACATTTCTTGTAATACAGAATTGATTGCATACTAAGTGCTCACAGCGTGTATGTAATATAACTTGAATGTCGTATTGTATATTGAATAATTAGCAATTAACGATTAATAAACAATGCTTAATAAATTTTTCAAGTGCGTCTATAAATATTTGATATTAAAACTAATCATAATTTTGTTGAAGAATATAACTAACATTATTAGCTATTACTATCTACATTGGTTGCAATAAGTGTAAAATATTACAATCTTACTGCATAACTCTGTCCTATACTAGTGATCAATGTATATATATTTTTTATTAAAGTTTTACTCATTTTGGTGTTTGATTTGATTTTTCTCATCCTGTGTGGTATGCATCACGCCAGACCCATTGACATTTACGTATACTGGCAATATACAGACATTACAAACTGATTAGCGCACTTTAGCGCACCTAGGGATTAAATAAAAAAAATTATGGTTTTCCTTTCTATGAGAGGTTCTGTCAGCAAGAGGGAGACTGAATAGTTGAAGAACTGACACTATGGTTAGTGTTTACCTTATGCCCTAACGGCCTACGGTAATAACGGATACAAATTATAATATTCAGGGATGCAGTTACATTTACCATACTAGAGTGCATGTTTTGAATAGGACTGTACAAGGAAACGCTATACCGTTTTTTTCGTCATTAGGGGGTATGGTTGGGGGGTCTATAGGTTAGTATTGTTAGTATTCCTATTCTTATTCTTATAAGTACTAGAAGTAGTATTGGTATTAGCATTTGTATTTTATATTTTTTTTTACAAAACAAAATCAAAGGGATTTCTTTGTATAGAAAAGGAGTCTACGACGTAAAGTTACATCATGTTCCATCATGTTGGTGGTTCTTGTTGCTTTATAGGTTAGATTTTAAACACAAAAGCTAACCACAACAACAGCTATGGTTGAGCTAGAGGATGTTATTTCATTCTATTATATATGTATATTTTTTAAACACACCGGAAGTATGTTCCGTTCTTTCTTTAATTCAAATAACCTTGACTGATAACAACCATATGTTTCCGTCTGTGGTGAACTTTGCTGTTTTAAATCTTAAACACATAGTGTAAGTGATTTAGTTATTCGGAGAATAATTCTACATAGATACTAAATACATGGATATATATATATATATATATATATATATATATATATATATCTCCTGTTGTTGAGCAACAGTTGAATGCCGATATGATTAATTTCAATGTGCAGTGGATAATTCAATAAAATACTTCATTGTTCTTTCTCGCTTTGTTTTTGACAAAAGATAAATATACAGGGGTTACAAAAATTACGGTCTTTAACGTAGTGGAATGAGAATGTGGAGAGTCGTTTACCATACTTACATATAGGCTTCTTCAGTTGCCTGACACGAATCTTGTGCTGACATTTGACCAAATAATAGGAATTTAAATTATATATTCAGACAACAACTTTCAATGGTTTTGGTACATTATACCGTGGTTATTACAATGAAATTGAGTTATTTCGAGTAGAGTTTTAAAGTCTCTTGACGTTTGCTGTTTGATTATTACAATCTTCTTGTGATTTATCACAACGCTGATTGGAAAGAGTTTTTATTCCTTTTGCTTTGAGTATTATCACTTGTCCAAATTCTGTGTTTGTACTGGTACGAGAAGAGTTTTTCACCTGTAAGCAATGAACTGATGTAGGTAAATGGGAGTCTGTCTGTAGATAAAAGAGATTTCCTTGTCACTGCAGAAGTTTATAAATTTTGTGGCACAGAGAAAGTTCTGTATCCGGATGGAAGTTCAGATTTTATATAACTGTTGTCCACTAACAAAAAGTGATGGATCGAACAATAAAAATAATCGATTTCCATATCGTCCTTCTGGATCAGCCCTGGATGGGGCCGACAAGCTGTGATCTGGATCCTTGGGTATCTCTAGATACTAGGACTGAGGGGGCCTTACTCTAGGCATCACACTAGGAAGGCAATGGATAGAGATCTGCAATCAAAGAGACTATTAGACTACAATATCATTAATGCTCTACATAATAACCTTGGCTTGTGCGGAGTACTTGTTTATATAGGATGGTCCACTGTATCCTTCTCGTAATTGTTCATTATATATTTTTAATGGGGCTGACCACACATCAGTTTAGGAAAGGTATAATGATCGATGGAACCTGCGACGGTTTCCAATAATGAGGCTATCTGAAGGTGAGAGTCGAAAAAGAAAAATATTTTTCATTCAGATGTCCTGAGTGTGCTGTCCACACATCGTCAGAGTCTAGGTATAGATACCTGTTTAAATAATGTATGTGATTTTATTAATATCACAATGAAATTAAGAATCAATTTTTGGTACCATGAGCAAATTAAACAGGAAGCCTGGAAATAAGTGTATGTGCGCTGACCACACATTATTGTTAAAATGCCTCTTGTGTTTGAGCTGTGATGGTGCGAAGATAAAGATAACATCATGGTAGAACAAGTTCTTCACAAGATGATTGATTTACCTAACTTGGCCTGTGTCTTCGTGAGTGGAATAATAATGGTGGAGGAATATGGACTATCAAAAATAATTTTCATTTACTGGAGTGATTAATGGGTGATGAGTCATATGGTGAGTAAATCCAAGGTACTTTATAAGATGGGCAATACCTTGTTTGTTATTACGTCAGGACGCAATTGCCTTATTGTCATACATTTGAAGTATATTTTGTTTTCAGATGTAGTCAGGTTGAGGAATAGAGTGTTAAGAGGAACTTTGACTGAGTCAGCGTGGCGGAAGTTAGCTAATTATACAGCTTGGTATAATGATATGGGGTTTGTAAATTATCAGCTCAGCTGACGAATGTTCGGAGAGAAGGGAAAAGGGAGTTTTTGCATCGCAACTGAGAGAAAATATCTAGTATACTGTTGCAGACGCCGGCTTCAGACCAGGGACATCTTAACATTGTCAGATAAGTATATTTGCATTTATTTCTAAATTAGAGGATAGGAGTGGTCAGTCGTTTGGATTACTATGCATGAGTACAAAAAGTGAGTTGTATACGGTATTTTATACCTGGGCATGTTACCATTATTTACGTTTTTGTTTTTAATTGAATTTTAACAAAGATAAAACTTAACAAGTTGGTGCAATGCTTTTAAGTAACTTCGTGAACCATAGGACTATTAAGCAGATCTTAGATTCAACAAGATTTAATTAAATTTCTTTATACCTTTGCAAGTATGCCAGTTAGGAGAATTAGTTCCAAAGTATTTTCAAAATTTATGTCAATTAATTGAACTAAAAATTTAAAACATCTCAAGGAAACTGATGTAAATTGAAATATGTAATATTTCATAATTGAAACTCATTTCTAGGTTGATTCCGTATTACAACTTGTGTACGTATAGTGTTCAAGATAAGACCTATCTCACAATAGGGCATAACAAGCATTTGAAAAATTCTCAGTTAACGTGCATATTTTTCACAATTGTATGCCGATTTCCACTTTTTATTTTTATTTTTTTTACCAAAAAAAATAGTGTCTCACTAGATCCTTGATGATATGTTATCTCAATTGCTACTAGTTTCTACTGAATTAATAATGTAGGGTTTGGGCTTTGGTGGAACCCTATAAAGTTAATTATTGATAAATTACGCCCTCAGAGGAGGAGGCAGTCTTATCTTGTGCACATTAGGCTTTGTTTATTATATCTGCATTCTTTTTGTAGGTAGCTTAGTAAGAATAACAAAGTAAAAGTGTCAACTTTCTTTTTAGAAGTAAATTGATAATCAAGTGATTAAAAATTAATAACTTTTAACAAAACATAAAAAGGAAAATGAATACTTAGTTATCTCCAATGCGCAGGTTCATTCACTTCTCTCACCTGGGCAGGCATCAGCGGAAAGGCTTCTAGAATGAAAATTCTGAAACGAAAAATTCTCACACACAAAGTAGTATTATAGATTAAAACCGGGGACTCAAGTGTGTTCGTAGTGTCCCGACTACTTATTAGTCGAGATTTAAAGAACTTGTTAGAAAAACATTTACTGGATTTAATTACTAGTTAAATTTTATCTGATTCTACACCATGCTAATTATTAAGTATAATAACAAAAGAGTTTAAATAAGATCTTAACTTTGTGGTTCATATTTTTCAGCTTGTTGGGACATACTTATCAATCTTTGCTCGAGAAACGCAAAGCAAAGAGAAGGGGAGACTTACGTTTCCAAAGACAATGTGGGGGAGGTCTCCTAATACGGGGTAAGTACTATCTCCCTGAATTGTTAGTGTATTATTCTTGAAGTACACATTTTCAATTACTTCACTTCAAGTTGCCAATTCGTTTAGCTATTGAGTGTTAACATAGTTTAGTGCTGAATTCGAGTACAACGAAATCGAAGTTCGTATCCTGGGAGTATCCCATACCGATTTCTATTATCACTGAATTAAGTGAAAGCCGCAAGGAAAGATAGTGTCCGAAGTTGCAGTGTAACAGTGATTATAAGAAGTGCGTTTTTCATTACCTGTAGTTGAAATCAATGCTTCCAATAATGTACTACTTTGTGTGATTTTGATAGCTGTGAATTTAGTAATTGTTTCCCTAAGGAAGAACCACAAACTATGTTTACTATAGTTTTGAGCGTGTCACGCATACAGATAGTGCGTGAGTCGGATTTCGATCTTATCTGTGTCCTTTCAATGTTGGACACAATTGCAAAATGCCAATAATCACCGGAAATTGAGATCATTTTGTCAGCGATATTGATTTTGACAATGGAATTCCAGGTATCGAACTCGGGACCCTTGGTGTAGATAGTGATGATATGTGATAAACTAAGTTTCTATTGGAGGTATTTGATTCGAACCTACTTACACGTAACCAATTCGAATATAAACTTGAGCTCATGAGAAGCGATAATCCAGATATAAGATAAAGGAAGTAATTCATCGGGGGATCGAACCAGAGGTCGTTTAGAACCAATTGCTAAACAGAGACTACGGTGTATCCCAATCGTGATAATCTGTTTGGCAACATTAATGTTATTATTCGTTTCGTTGCAATTTCGTTCCCCTGTTCTTTAATTATTTATATATTTTACCGTTATAAATGTTGATGTGTTCTTCGATGTTGACGCTACGCGCAACCATCCTGAGTCCTTGTTAGCAGCTGTAGCAGCTGGGTTCATTTCCGTAACCTGATAAGAGGTGATTTGCTTTTAGTTTTAACGCTGAATGAGAGGCGGGTTTTGAGAAACTATCCGCGAACATTTTAAGAAATTGTATTAAACAACATGATATTCGATTAACTTTTAAGTTTTTTAAAGAGTACTACTTTTGCTTGTTTATTTTGACATTAACGTATTTCGCTTGAATTGATAATTAACGTTAAGTTCTTATATTTATATCCTAAGGTTTGTCTATCACTCTCACGGAGTATCTGACTTTGACTTACCGTGTGTCAACGGTGCTGTGCGCTGTTGTGATGCAGGGCCGCTTACGGAGGGGACCACCAAATTTTGAAAGTCTCATGACTTGTAGTTTTTGAATCTTTTGTTGGGTATAAACGTAAGTTTTATTCCGACTCAAATTAAGTTATTTTATACCAGATTCATTAAAGACAAGTTGACAAAGCTCGAGTGTCCTTAATATGTGTCATGTAAATTATGAAGGATTCTATTATTCGAGTATTGAACCTCATTACGACAAGTTGTACCCGTAATGATTCTCTTCCAATGTTTTATTATTATTATTATTATTATTATTATTATTATTTTAATGTACAAGTGGTAGCGTGATTTAATACCACTCTGCGTTGTATTCTCAGCGTTGTGTGCCTTTTAATCAAACCAAGCTAAGATTTTAACTTGTATCAAGGCAGTTACACAGGGATGATTGAAAAACACGAGTATATTGGTGTAGTGGTAAGACCGCATCTAGGAAGTCACTATAGCCCACAATGATGTTATTTATGTAATCGTTGCTTTACGTAACATGTCGATAGTAATGTCATGAAGTCAGTTACAATAATTGAGCTAGGAGCGGGTTCCAGGCCGTTACCCAATGATGGGAGGGCATAACAAAATGGGGGCCTTGAGCTACGCCCAATGTCCTTACGAATTACATATAGTATTCTTAACGCTAAGTATACTAACATTAATGGTTTTACTACCAATAGATCAACTAACATGTTTAATTATTTACCATCCTTAGTAACTATTTAACTAGACTGTTGGCAATAAGATCAAAAGGTCGTCATACATAAGGTCAGCTTGCCAAAATGAACAAGAGATAGTGATAAAATACGATACTACCAATTAGTTTGATAAATATCATTAATGCATTATAATTGAAAACATTATTCTAGAATGAGCATCACTGTTAATACTTGATCCTAATTCAACATGAATATAACTAAAGGTAGTGTAATCTTACTGACTAAAGATAGCGAAGTATAGTACACAGGTAGCTATTTACATTCTTTAAAAAAATGAATGGCCGATACATATATAATTGTAAATGCATTATGTACAATATGCGCAGTATGCTAGTACATCGCCTTGGTTTGCTTATCTGTTAGCAATTTTACAGCAGCATAAGGACACTTGTGTTCACCCAGAAGGGTCACAGGAAAATTTCACGTATATGCATGTGGTGGTCACAGCAGCATCAGAAAAGCATAAAAGAGACTAAGGCGTATTTCTCCTTATTTAGTTTTTATTTTATTTTATTTTTTTAAATTTTAATCAATACGCTTCCCACCTGAACTACGCGGAAAAAAATAAAAAATAAAAATAATCGCTAAATAAAGAAGCGACACGTAAACGTTAACACATGTATTATAAGTAGGAGTGTTTGTAGGTGAGCAACAAAAAACAGGAAATATTTACTCTGTGTTATTTTCCAGGTTAATGCATTCCTAGACAAGAAGAGGGAGAGCGGCGAGTTTCCTGAGAGAAAGAAATAAAGTAATCAGGCGTCGGCAACGGATGGATCTCTGTAATGTGAATGAGGAGTTTGCAGCTGCAGCGATGTATACATAAAGTCGGAGTTGAGTATACGCGGTAATAAATGATGTACACAAGTATGTATAAATATTCGGGATCACTAATAACAATTTATCTTTTCAGCTATGTCAACTCTTGTTTTCCTTATATGTTCTCTGTGTTTGTCAGCATATTGGGATTCTTATAGGTGGAGAGGAAGGGTAACTCAGTCGTGGCCGGCCACATTCAGACAAAGAACAAAAAAATATTCACCCCAATATGTTGGCAAACCATTCATTTAGATATCAACTCGACATAACTGTTCCTGTGACGCGTCTTGGTATGGTAGGTATGGTAGGGCCCTTATTAAAAAAAATGACGTGTTTGATCCTTAAATCAGTTTTAGCGCCGCCGACTAAGATGAGTGCCTATTACACATGGCCTGCTAATGCCTCGTACGGCATCGAGGGGAGAGGGGAATGGATCCCAGGAAGTAACTTTTTGTTTCTGATTCTCGAAGAGTATATTATACAGTTTTTTTTTTTAATTTCACAATGTATACCTTTAGGCTTTATCTATAGCTATGTATGTACGTGTTTCGTTATGCCAGAGGTCATGTTGAATACGTGTACTCCACCTTTTAGGGGTCTATGCGATATATGAGATATTCGACACACTCAATAATTAATATACTCCAAGTTTTTCTTTTTTGTATGGCATAAGTCCGTCTAAATTGAGGCGACTGGGCCTCGTGGTCAACCTATACGTTACGCTTAACATTCCTCGTCCTCACTGTCGCTAGAAACTTCCAGCTCGCGTGAGTTGTGTCGGGGGAAATACTTCTTTAATCTTTCAATGGTTACAATCTGAGTGTGGTTAGGGTCTGCTACTAATTCGATTTTACAGGCATTTGTGGGAGAAATACTCCTTAAGTAATACGGTCCCATAAACTTTGGTGTCAATTTAGGAGAAATATTTTTCTTAGGTAGATAATCTCTACACAATACAAAGTCACCAACTTTTAGCTTAATAGGTTGTCTAGTGCGATCAACTCGTAATTTAGTCTGTTGCTGTACTTGTGTCATGGCCTGCTGAGCTAACTTACGGATTATCTTTAGTTGTTTCTGGTGTTCCTGTATTTTCGTAAATTGATACTGGGTGTCCAACTGAGTGGGAAATCTTGCCTTTTGACTAAAGACAATTTCGTATGGGGAGTATTTCCTAATAGAGGAGGTTGATATATTATAAGCATATGCACACAATCGGACATATTCCGCCCACTTAGTAGGCTGCTTGGCCGTGTACTTAGTTAGAAAATTTGCAATTACAGAGTTAAATTGCTTACATAGCCCGTTTGTTGATGGTTTGAATGCTGCAGTTCGAACATGTTTAATGTCAAATAAGTCATTTACTTCGACCATTATTGCTGATAAAAAATTAGTTCCCCTGTCTGTCAACACCTCTTTTTGGGGGCCAAAACGCGTGATTAACTCATCCAACATGGCTCTAGCCACTGTCGGAGCTTTCATATTTCGCAGCGGTACTAATATTGCGAAATGGCTAAGATATTCTATCATAACCAGGATATAACTATAGCCTGCACTACAATGTAGCGGGCCAAAAATATCCAAACTCCAACTTGAAAATAGTTCCTCTTTTACAGGTAAGGGGTGAAGAAAACCTTGTTTCTCTTCTCGAGGGATGTTCACCCTCTGACATTCGTCACAAGAGCGAACATACTCCTTAACTATTTTCCCCATGTTAGGAAAGTAGTAACGTTCGTTCACTTTAGAGTACGTGCGAGAAAATCCCGTGTGGCCTCCACACAGCGGAGACGAGTGGGCCTCCTGTAAGATGTCGGGGATAGCCTTTTCTGGTATCAATAGTTTCCTATCTTTGTTCATAACACGATATAGAACATCGTCAACTACCACATAGGGTTTTAGAGCACGATCAGTAGGGTTATCTTTCGTCTTTTTAATCAGTTCTCTAATTTTATCGTCATCTTTTTGCATTGTTCTTATATCTGTTTTGGGACATAACACTAGGTTGCACACGTCTGCACAATCTTCTTCTTGATCAAATTTTGAGGGTAACTCATCCTTCAACGTACACCTTGACAAAAAATCTGCTGTCACGTTATTGCGGCCTTTTACATGTTCAATCGTAAATTGGTAAGCTTGTAAACGGATAGCCCAACGCATAAAACGAGAATTTAGCATCTTATTATTTCTTAGATAACAGATGCTGCAGGCATCAGTCCGAACAATGAAGGGGCGATCTGCCAATAGAAAGTGGAAATGCAAAATTGTCTTAGTAACACCTAGAGCTTCAAGCTCAACCGTGGAATAGTTGAGCTCCGCTGGAGACAACGATTTCGAAAAATAAGCTATTGGGTGTTCTTTGTTATCTTCTTTAACTTGTGCGACATATCCACCTATTCCGTCATGACAGGCATCCGAATAGACTATGGCGTACTGATTTGGGTCGAAGTGTGCGAGGACTAGAGCAGATATGAGACGAGATTTCAAAGTATCCCATGCTTGTTTCTCGGTTTCTCCAAATTCGAATTTGGCGTTCTTTTTAGTCAATAAAGTGAGTGGTTTTGCAATAGTAGAAAATCCTTGGACAAAAGCTCTGTAAAATGAACAAAGTACAATAAAACTACGTATTTCTTTGACTGTAAAGGGGTATGGTACCTTTGATATAGCGTCAGTTTTCGCGGGATCTACACAAATTCCTCGTCTACCGACGATGTGACCCAGCACCGAGGCTTCTTCGTAACAAAAGTAAGATTTCTTAGGGTTGAGTTTTAGGTTCGCCTCCCGGAGCCCAGATAGAATAATTTTCGTTCTCTCTATTAGATCTGGAAAGAAAGGACCGGGGCAAACCAAATCGTCTAAAAAACAGATTACATACTTCCACATGAACATCATGTGTTCCTGAATTCATCATGTTTTGAAAAAGGGCCGGGGCCGTGCTTAGGCCGAATGGTAATCTCAAACATTCGAATTTTCCCCGGCTGCAGATGAATGCAGTTTCCTCTATATCGCACGGACGGATGAGTAACTGATGGTATCCATTTTGCATGTCCAAATAATTTATAAATTTGGTACCGTTTAAGAAAGCTGGTACCTCATCTATGTGCGGCACTGGCAAAAAATTGGCCTTAAAATTTTATTAAATCTTCTGTAGTCGACACATATGCGTGGGGAGCCATCTTTTTTAGGTACTATCACAAAAACCTTGACTGATAACAACCATATGTTTCCGTCTGTGTTGAACTTTGCTGTTTTAAATCTTAAACACATAGTGTAAGTGATTTAGTTATTCGGAGAATAATTCTACATAGATACTAAATACATGGATATATATATATATACATATATATATATATATATATATATATATATATATATATATATATATCTCCTGTTGTTGAGCAACAGTTGAATGCAGATATGATTAATTTTAATGTGCAGTGGATAATTCAATAAAATACTTCATTGTTCTTTCTCGCTTTGTTTTTGACAAAAGATAAATATACAGGGGTTACAAAAATTACGGTCTTTAACGTAGTGGAATGAGAATGTGGAGAGTCGATTACCATACTTACATATAGGCTTCTTCAGTTGCCTGACACGAATCTTGTGCTGACATTTGACCAAATAATAGGAATTTAAATTATATATTCAGACAACAACTTTCAATGGTTTTGGTACATTATACCGTGGTTATTACAATGAAATTGAGTTATTTCGAGTAGAGTTTTAAAGTCTCTTGACGTTTGCTGTTTGATTATTACAATCTTCTTGTGATTTATCACAACGCTGATTGGAAAGAGTTTTTATTCCTTTTGCTTTGAGTATTATCACTTGTCCAAATTCTGTGTTTGTACTGGTACGAGAAGAGTTTTTCACCTGTAAGCAATGAACTGATGTAGGTAAATGGGAGTCTGTCTGTAGATAAAAGAGATTTCCTTGTCACTGCAGAAGTTTATAAATTTTGTGGCACAGAGAAAGTTCTGTATCCGGATGGAAGTTCAGATTCTATATAACTGTTGTCCACTAACAAAAAGTGATGGATCGAACAATAAAAATAATCGATTTCCATATCGTCCTTCTGGATCAGCCCTGGATGGGGCCGACAAGCTGTGATCTGGATCCTTGGGTATCTCTAGATACTAGGACTGAGGGGGCCTTACTCTAGGCATCACACTAGGAAGGCAATGGATAGAGATCTGCAATCAAAGAGACTATTAGACTACAATATCATTAATGCTTTACATAATAACCTTGGCTTGTGCGGAGTACTTGTTTATATAGGATGGTCCACTGTATCCTTCTCGTAATTGTTCATTATATATTTTTAATGGGGCTGACCACACATCAGTTTAGGAAAGGTATAATGATCGATGGAACCTGCGACGGTTTCCAATAATGAGGCTATCTGAAGGTGAGAGTCGAAAAAGAAAAATATTTTTCATTCAGATGTCCTGAGTGTTCTGTCCACACATCGTCAGAGTCTAGGTATAGATACCTGTTTAAATAATGTATGTGATTTTATTAATATCACAATGAAATTAAGAATCAATTTTTGGTACCATGAGCAAATTAAACAGGAAGCCTGGAAATAAGTGTATGTGCGCTGACCACACATTATTGTTAAAATGCCTCTTGTGTTTGAGCTGTGATGGTGCGAAGATAAAGATAACATCATGGTAGAACAAGTTCTTCACAAGATGATTGATTTACCTAACTTGGCCTGTGTCTTCGTGAGTGGAATAATAATGATGGAGGAAAATGGACTATCAAATATAATTTTCATTTACTGGAGTGATTAATGGGTGATGAGTCATATGGTGAGTAAATCCAAGGTACTTTATAAGATGGGCAATACCTTGTTTGTTATTACGTCAGGACGCAATTGCCTTATTGTCATACATTTGAAGTATATTTTGTTTTCAGATGTAGTCAGGTTGAGGAATAGAGTGTTAAGAGGAACTTTGACTGAGTCAGCGTGGCGGAAGTTAGCTAATTATACAGCTTGGTATAATGATATGGGGTTTGTAAATTATCAGCTCAGCTGACGAATGTTCGGAGAGAAGGGAAAAGGGGGTTTTTGCATCGCAACTGAGAGAAAATATCTAGTATACTGTTGCAGACGCCGGCTTCAGACCAGGGACATCTTAACATTGTCAGATAAGTATATTTGCATTTATTTCTAAATTAGAGGATAGGAGTGGTCAGTCGTTTGGATTACTATGCATGAGTACAAAAAGTGAGTTGTATACGGTATTTTATACCTGGGCATGTTACCATTATTTACGTTTTTGTTTTTAATTGAATTTTAACAAAGATAAAACTTAACAAGTTGATGCAATGCTTTAAGTAACTTCGTGAACCATAGGACTATTAAGCAGATCTTAGATTCAACAAGATTTAATTTAATTTCTTTATAACTTTGCAAGTATGCCAGTTAGGAGAATTAGTTCCAAAGTATTTTCAAAATTTATGTCAATTAATTGAACTAAAAATTTAAAACATCTCAAGGAAACTGATGTAAATTGAAATATGTAATATTTCATAATTGAAACTCATTTCTAGGTTGATTCCGTATTACAACTTGTGTACGTATAGTGTTCAAGATAAGACCTATCTCACAATAGGGCATAACAAGCATTTGAAAAATTCTCAGTTAACGTGCATATTTTTCACAATTGTATGCCGATTTCCACTTTTTATTTTTATTTTTTTTTACCAAAAAAAAATAGTGTCTCACTAGATCCTTGATGATATGTTATCTCAATTGCTACTAGTTTCTACTGAATTAATAATGTAGGGTTTGGGCTTTGGTGGAACCCTATAAAGTTAATTATTGATAAATTACGCCCTCAGAGGAGGAGGCAGTCTTATCTTGTGCACATTAGGCTTTGTTTATTATATCTGCATTCTTTTTGTAGGTAGCTTAGTAAGAATAACAAAGTAAAAGTGTCAACTTTCTTTTTAGAAGTAAATTGATAATCAAGTGATTAAAAATTAATAACTTTTAACAAAACATAAAAAGGAAAATGAATACTTAGTTATCCCCAATGCGCAGGTTCATTCACTTCTCTCACCTGGGCAGGCATCAGCGGAAAGGCTTCTAGAATGAAAATTCTGAAACGAAAAATTCTCACACACAAAGTAGTATTATAGATTAAAACCGGGGACTCAAGTGTGTTCGTAGTGTCCCGACTACTTATTAGTCGAGATTTAAAGAACTTGTTAGAAAAACATTTACTGGATTTAATTACTAGTTAAATTTTATCTGATTCTACACCATGCTAATTATTAAGTATAATAACAAACGAGTTTAAATAAGATCTTAACTTTGTGGTTCATATTTTTCAGCTTGTTGGGACATACTTATCAATCTTTGCTCGAGAAACGCAAAGCAAAGAGAAGGGGAGACTTACGTTTCCAAAGACAATGTGGGGGAGGTCTCCTAATACGGGGTAAGTACTATCTCCCTGAATTGTTAGTGTATTATTCTTGAAGTACACATTTTCAATTACTTCACTTCAAGTTGCCAATTCGTTTAGCTATTGAGTGTTAACATAGTTTAGTGCTGAATTCGAGTACAACGAAATCGAAGTTCGTATCCTGGGAGTATCCCATACCGATTTCTATTATCACTGAATTAAGTGAAAGCCACAAGGAAAGATAGTGTCCGAAGTTGCAGTGTAACAGTGATTATAAGAAGTGCGTTTTTCATTACCTGTAGTTGAAATCAATGCTTCCAATAATGTACTACTTTGTGTGATTTTGATAGCTGTGAATTTAGTAATTGTTTCCCTAAGGAAAAACCACAAACGATGTTTACTACAGTTTTGAGCGTGTCACGCATACAGATAGTGCGTGAGTCGGATTTCGATCTTATCTGTGTCCTTTCAATGTTGGACACAATTGCAAAATGCCAATAATCACCGGAAATTGAGACCATTTTGTCAGCGATATTGATTTTGACAATGGAATTCCAGGTATCGAACTCGGGACCCTTGGTGTAGATAGTGATAATATGTGATAAACTAAGTTTCTATTGAAGGTATTTGATTCGAACCTACTTACACGTAACCAATTCGAATATAAACTTGAGCTCATGAGAAGCGATAATCCAGATATAAGATAAAGGAAGTAATTCATCGGGGGATCGAACCAGAGGTCGTTTAGAACCAATTGCTAAACAGAGACTACGGTGTATCCCAATCGTGATAATCTGTTTGGCAACATTAATGTTATTATTCGTTTCGTTGCAATTTCGTTCCCCTGTTCTTTAATTATTTATATATTTTACCGTTATAAATGTTGATGTGTTCTTCGATGTTGACGCTACGCGCAACCATCCTGAGTCCTTGTTAGCAGCTGTAGCAGCTGGGTTCATTTCCGTAACCTGATAAGAGGTGATTTGCTTTTAGTTTTAACGCTGAATGAGAGGCGGGTTTTGAGAAACTATCCGCGAACATTTTAAGAAATTGTATTAAACAACATGATATTCGATTAACTTTTAAGTTTTTTAAAGAGTACTACTTTTGCTTGTTTATTTTGACATTAACGTATTTCGCTTGAATTGATAATTAACGTTAAGTTCTTATATTTATATCCTAAGGTTTGTCTATCACTCTCACGGAGTATCTGACTTTGACTTACCGTGTGTCAACGGTGCTGTGCGCTGTTGTGATGCAGGGCCGCTTACGGAGGGGACCACCAAATTTTGAAAGTCTCATGACTTGTAGTTTTTGAATCTTTTGTTGGGTATAAACGTAAGTTTTATTTCGACTCAAATTAAGTTATTTTATACCAGATTCATTAAAGACAAGTTGACAGAGCTCGAGTGTCCTTAATATGTGTCATGTAAATTATGAAGGATTCTATTATTCGAGTATTGAACCTCATTACGACAAGTTGTACACGTAATGATTCTCTTCCAATGTTTTATTATTATTATTATTATTATTTTAATGTACAAGTGGTAGCGTGATTTAATACCACTCTGCGTTGTATTCTCAGCGTTGTGTGCCTTTTAATCAAACCAAGCTAAGATTTTAACTTGTATCAAGGCAGTTACACAGGGATGATTGAAAAACACGAGTATATTGGTGTAGTGGTAAGACCGCATCTAGGAAGTCACTATAGCCCACAATGATGTTATTTATGAAATCGTTGCTTTACATAACATGTCGATAGTAATGTCATGAAGTCAGTTACAATAATTGAGCTAGGAGCGGGTTCCAGGCCATTACCCAATGATGGGAGGGCATAAAAAAATGGGGGCCTTGAGCTACGCCCAATGTCCTTACGAATTACATATAGTATTCTTAACGCTAAGTATACTAACATTAATGGTTTTACTACCAATAGATCAACTAACATGTTTAATTATTTACCATCCTTAGTAACTATTTAACTAGACTGTTGGCAATGAGATCAAAAGGTCGTCATACATAAGGTCAGCTTGCCAAAATGAACAAGAGATAGTGATACAATACGATACTACCAATTATTTTGATAAATATCATTAATGCATTATAATTGAAAACATTATTCTAGAATGAGCATCACTGTTAATACTTGATCCTAATTCAACATGAATATAACTAAAGGTAGTGTAATCTTACTGACTAAAGATAGCGAAGTATAGTACACAGGTAGCTATTTACATTCTTTAAAAAAATGAATGGCCGATACATATATAATTGTAAATGCATTATGTACAATATGCGCAGTATGCTAGTACATCGCCGTGGTTTGCTTATCTGTTAGCAATTTTACAGCAGCATAAGGACACTTGTGTTCACCCAGAAGGGTCACAGGAAAATTTCACGTATATGCATGTGGTGGTCACAGCAGCATCAGAAAAGCATAAAAGAGACTAAGGCGTATTTCTCCTTATTTAGTTTTTATTTTATTTTATTTTTTTTTTAATTTTAATCAATACGCTTCCCACCTGAACTACGCGGAAAAAAATAAAAAAAATAAAAATAATCGCTAAATAAAGAAGCGACACGTAAACGTTAACACATGTATTATAAGTAGGAGTAAGTTTGTAGGTGAGCAACAAAAAACAGGAAATATTTACTCTGTGTTATTTTCCAGGTTAATGCATTCCTAGACAAGAAGAGGGAGAGCGGCGAGTTTCCTGAGAGAAAGAAATAAAGTAATCAGGCGTCGGCAACGGATGGATCTCTGTAATGTGAATGAGGAGTTTGCAGCTGCAGCGATGTATACATAAAGTCGGAGTTGAGTATACGCGGTAATAAATGATGTACACAAGTATGTATAAATATTCGGGATCACTAATAACAATTTATCTTTTCAGCTATGTCAACTCTTGTTTTCCTTATATGTTCTCTGTGTTTGTCAGCATATTGGGATTCTTATAGGAGGAGAGGAAGGGTAACTCAGTCGTGGCCGGCCACATTCAGACAAAGAACAAAAAATATTCACCCCAATATGTTGGCAAACCATTCATTTAGATATCAACTCGACATAACTGTTCCTGTGACGCGTCTTGGTATGGTAGGTATGGTAGGGCCCTTATTAAAAAAAATGACGTGTTTGATCCTTAAATCAGTTTTAGCGCCGACGACTAAGATGAGTGCCTATTACACATGGCCTGCTAATGCCTCGTACGGCATCGAGGGGAGAGGGGAATGGATCCCAGGAAGTAACTTTTTGTTTCTGATTCTCGAAGAGTATATTATACAGTTTTTTTAATTTCACAATGTATACCTTTAGGCTCTATCTATAGCTATGTATGTACGTGTTTCGTTATGCCAGAGGTCATGTTGAATACGTGTACTCCACCTTTTAGGGGTCTATGCGATATATGAGATATTCGACACACTCAATAATTAATATACTCCAAGTTTTTCTTTTTTTGTATGGCATAAGTCCGTCTAAATTGAGGCGACTGGGCCTCGTGGTCAACCTATACGTTACGCTTAACATCCCTCGTCCTCACTATCGCTAGAAACTTCCAGCTCGCGTGAGTTGTGTCGGGGGAAATACTTCCTTAATCTTTCAATGGTTACAATCTGAGTGTGGTTAGGGTCTGCTACTAATTCGATTTTACAGGCATTTGTGGGAGAAATACTCCTTAAGTAATACGGTCCCATAAACTTTGGTGTCAATTTAGGAGAAATATTTTTCTTAGGTAGATAATCTCTACACAATACAAAGTCACCAACTTTTAGCTTAATAGGTTGTCCAGTGCGATCAACTCGTAATTTAGTCTGTTGCTGTACTTGTGTCATGGCCTGCTGAGCTAACTTACGGATTATCTTTAGTTGTTTCTGGTGTTCCTGTATTTTCGTAAATTGATACTGGGTGTCCAACTGAGTGGGAAATCTTGCCTTTTGACTAAAGACAATTTCGTATGGGGAGTATTTCCTAATAGAGGAGGTTGATATATTATAAGCATATGCACACAATCGGACATATTCCGCCCACATAGTAGGCTGCTTGGCCGTGTACTTAGTTAGAAAATTTGCAATTACAGAGTTAAATTGCTTACATAGCCCGTTTGTTGATGGTTTGAATGCTGCAGTTCGAACATGTTTAATGTCAAATAAGTCATTTACTTCGACCATTATTGCTGATAAAAAATTAGTTCCCCTGTCTGTCAACACCTCTTTTTGGGGGCCAAAACGCGTGATTAACTCATCCAACATGGCTCTAGCCACTGTCGGAGCTTTCATATTTCGCAGCGGTACTAATATTGCGAAATGGCTAAGATATTCTATCATAACCAGGATATAACTATAGCCTGCACTACAATGTAGCGGGCCAAAAATATCCAAACTCCAACTTGAAAATAGTTCCTCTTTTACAGGTAAGGGGTGAAGAAAACCTTGTTTCTCTTCTCGAGGGATGTTCACCCTCTGACATTCGTCACAAGAGCGAACATACTCCTTAACTATTTTCCCCATGTTAGGAAAGTAGTAACGTTCGTTCACTTTAGAGTACGTGCGAGAAAATCCCGTGTGGCCTCCACACAGCGGAGGCGAGTGGGCCTCCTGTAAGATGTCGGGGATAGCCTTTTCTGGTATCAATAGTTTCCTATCTTTGTTCATAACACGATATAGAACATCGTCAACTACCACATAGGGTTTTAGAGCACGATCAGTAGGGTTATCTTTCGTCTTTTTAATCAGTTCTCTAATTTTATCGTCATCTTTTTGCATTGTTCTTATATCTGTTTTGGGACATAACACTAGGTTGCACACGTCTGCACAATCTTCTTCTTGATCAAATTTTGAGGGTAACTCATCCTTCAACGTACACCTTGAAAAAAAATCTGCTGTCACGTTATTGCGGCCTTTTACATGTTCAATCGTAAATTGGTAAGCTTGTAAACGGATAGCCCAACGCATAAAACGAGAATTTAGCATCTTATTATTTCTTAGATAACAGATGCTGCAGGCATCAGTCCGAACAATGAAGGGGCGATCTGCCAATAGAAAGTGGAAATGCAAAATTGTCTTAGTAACACCTAGAGCTTCAAGCTCAACCGTGGAATAGTTGAGCTCCGCTGGAGACAACGATTTCGAAAAATAAGCTATTGGGTGTTCTTTGTTATCTTCTTTAACTTGTGCGACATATCCACCTATTCCGTCATGACAGGCATCCGAATAGACTATGGCGTACTGATTTGGGTCGAAGTGTGCGAGGACTAGAGCAGATATGAGACGAGATTTCAAAGTATCCCATGCTTGTTTCTCGGTTTCTCCAAATTCGAATTTGGCGTTCTTTTTAGTCAATAAAGTGAGTGGTTTTCCAATAGTAGAAAATCCTTGGACAAAAGCTCTGTAAAATGAACAAAGTACAATAAAACTACGTATTTCTTTGACTGTAGTGGGGTATGGTACCTTTGATATAGCGTCAGTTTTCGCGGGATCTACACAATTTCCTCGTCTACCGGCGATGTGACCCAGCACCGAGGCTTCTTCGTAACAAAAGTAACATTTCTTAGGGTTGAGTTTTAGGTTCGCCTCCCGGAGCCCAGATAGAATAATTTTCGTTCTCTCTATTAGATCTGGAAAGAAAGGACCGGGGCAAACCAAATCGTCTAAAAAACAGATTACATACTTCCACATGAACATCATGTGTTCCTGAATTCATCATGTTTTGAAAAAGGGAGGGGGCCGTGCTTAGGCCGAATGGTAATCTCAAACATTCGAATTTTCCCCGGCTGCAGATGAATGCAGTTTCCTCTATATCGCACGGACGGATGAGTAACTGATGGTATCCATTTTGCATGTCCAAATAATTTATAAATTTGGTACCGTTTAAGAAAGCTAGTACCTCATCTATGCGCGGCACTGGCACAAAATTTGGCCTTAAAATTTTATTAAATCCTCTGTAGTCGACACATATGCGTGGGGAGCCATCTTTTTTAGGTACTATCACAATTGGTATATGGGCTCTTACTTTCCCGGATAATATTGATGTCTAACATTTTCTGGATCCTTCTGCGACTATTTCTCTGTTTTGGTGTTTCTCTATATGGAGGGTGAGAAACAGGAATATCTGTGATGACCTCTAAGGGGCACATAAACTTATCGGTAGCCGCAGTAAGACGTGACTTGTCCCAGGCTACAACATCCCTAAATTCCATCAATAAGTACAGTAACTGGTTTCTTTCTTCTGGGTTTAAGTTTGGACCAATGTTTAATACTTGAGCTAATTCTTCCTTTGTTTGGGGGACTTTTTGGAGTTGTCCAGAGACTTCCACGTCGTCTGTGTCATCTTTGTTAGTAAGGTGTACGATCTGATTAACGGCCTGCACGTCATTGTCTGTCTCGTCATTTAAAGATTCAACCTGGCTAACAAGTTTCCCTAATTAAAGGTTTTTAGACAGAGATCTAGTTCGATCCGAACTATTAAAAATAGTCAGAGTAATATTTCCATTTTCAGTAAAAACTGGCCCCCTGGGGATCAAACAGGAGTTCCAATACCGAATTCCTTTGGACGGTATGAATTTACAAAAATGCACGTTCCCGGTTGGCGCGGTGATTTCTATGTCATACGAAGCCTTGGACGGCACGCGGACATTTGCTGGAAGGTGCAATTTATAGGTAGTATCCGGATAGATATCAAAAATTTCGTCCCTCAACGCCAAGGGGTTTGGCATGACCTCCTTCTTAATATGATCCTGAGCAAAACTCTCTAGGTCAGAGAGAGTTGCTGAATCATTTACACTTCCTTGCGTTATCAAAGGTTTTTCTAATGTTTCTAACTGTTATCTATTTGATTTGTCCTCTACAGGCTCATAAGGCGCCTGTTAGGCCAGGGGTGGCTTTACAGAGTGTTGGTTCTTTTTGCTATATTTTGTCGCATAAAACGTTTTCTTTTTCTTTCTGGGAATAATCTCCGTACTCGAACTTTCTGTAGAATTAGCTACCAAAGTTCCACTAGGGCCTGATTGAGAGGCTAGGTTGGATAGATTCTTTTCCCTTTTCCCTAAGTCAGGCGAATTGATAGGTTCCAGCTCAGGAGCACTGGAAGATACCTTGTTTTTTTTAGTTCGTTTACGTCTTGCCTTTTCACGCCTATTAACGTTTCCATTCTTTCTATTCGTAGGCTCCGAGGGAAATTTTGTAGTTTCCCTGGAACACACGAATACTCGAGATGTAAATTCTTTAGCAGGGAGTTTTTGTCTCTTATCAGCTACACTAGCAACGGGATTTATGGGATTTCCGGTGACCAACTTTGGAGACGGATCTTTACTCTTGAGTGAGAGGTTCCGTTTCCTATAGGTTTGGTTGTTTCTATGAGGGGGGATAGAAAAAGTCGGTTGTCTAGTGTTATCGTTCTGTGCCGATTGGGAATCGTTAAACCATCCTTTTACTACTGATGGTGGGTATCGTTTAGCATGTGTTAAATCTAAAGTATGAATTACACCTTGACGATGCCCATTTGTACCTTTTGGGATTGTGAACCGTAGGGCTTCAACATGATTTCCGTCTTTATCTGCTAGCTCCAAGTATTTGGAATGAATAGTTGGGACATACTTGTGCAAAAAATCAATCCCTAAAATAACATCATCGGCGCAAAACTGTGGGTCAACTATAGCTACGTCTAGAAACCTTCGTTTGGTTGTTTTCAAGTGATCCTTGAAACAACACGCTATTCTCACCTACAGGATTGTAATCTGTGTGGTGGGCACAGGCCCGTGCTGACCCACCGGGACACCGGGACGTGTCCCGGTGCGCCCTCCGAAACATCAAGGTATAAATAAAGGTACAAGTTTTTAGTAACAAATTCTTACACTTTTATTGGTAAAGAACCCGTGAAAGGTGCAGTGCGCCCTTTACATAGGGTCCTTTCGAAACCACATCAAAGATGAACGATTTTGTTTACTCTTCTGTATACCCCAATTCTGTACAATAACTAGTCTATATTCAGTTACTGTTGGTAAAGAACCCGTGAAAGGTACAGTGCGCCCTTTATATAAGGCGCCCTACGAAACATCACATTCTCGATAAGTGGTTTTACTTGTTCTGTTTAGGCCTAAAAGTTTTGTACAATAAATTCAAATTGTGACTGTCAATAAAGAACCTGTAAAGGATACAAGGCCGCCTTTACGTAAGATGCCCTGCGAAATATCACATTATATTGTTTTTTTAAAATTTCACTCTTCTGTATTTCAGTTTTATATTATAAATTCATACAGTTTCTATTGGCAGAGAACAGGTAAAGAGTATAATCACTTACAAAATATTATGAAGTTATGTAGCTACAAAACGAAACAATGTGATACATCAAGATAGTTCGGATAGACAAACGCACGATGCATTCATGAAACACTACATTGACACTAGTCTCAAATTTATGATTTTCACGGCATCGAAGCTTTCACAGTCTTAATACGCATCCATATATCCGAGCATATTGATTGTTCCTATGTGTTTTAAAGCAGTGTTCAGATTAATCAGTACCTACTGTATTTCTAAAATACAGCTATATTAATTTCCGTGAAATATGGTCTTCCTATCACCACGGCATGGCGCGTCCTCAGGTTGTGGATCAAGGAAAAGGCCTCTAGATATAGAAGCTAGAATATACTGAATAAGCAGTCGCGGACAGACATGGGGTGATCCTCCAGCTTGGAGATTTGGTGTGGGGCTAACAACCTCATTCTGTACAAATAGGCTTGTTCAGATATATTCGCAGAATCCTCGGATCATAACTGATAACTTGGCAGGAACTCCGCAAAGTAAAATCGACATGAGATTTGGAACATGGAATATAAGAAGTCTCTATAGGAAAGGCGCGTTAAAATTTGTAACGAATAAGTTTGGAAATAGAGGATGGCCTAGTGGGATATTAGGAAGTTTGATGAGAAGGAAATAGAAGAATCAAGTCTTAAAATTTTACGTTCTTTTAGGGGAAATTATTAAAAATTACCAACTAGGAGCAGGGCCTTTCGTTTACAAACGAATAATATCAGTAATTACATGGGTTGAATTTGTTAATGATAGATTTTCTTTTACTTCTCTTGAGGGTTGGTGGTATAATATTATTGTTTTAAATGGACATGCCCCAACAGAAAAAAAGGATGACGAAAAAAAGACAGTTTTTACGAAAGAATAGAACGGGTGTTTGATCACCTCCCGCAATACCATATGAAAATTCTGTTAGGTGATTTCAATGCGAAGGTAGGACGAGAAGATATTTTCAAACCGATTATAGAAAAAAAAAACGTCTGCATAAGGAAGACTGTGATAATGGCGTTAGACTCGTGAACTTTGCAGCATCCAGAAACCTTATCGTGAAAAAATGAAATGAAATCTTTGAGTTTTACGTCCCGCGGATATGCTGGTTAGGCTAAAGGAGACGGTGATGATGAGTAATGAGTGAAATAATGGAATGAAGAAAGTGGGAGGAAACCGGAGAGCCTCGAGAAAACCCACGCACACGGTGTTTGTCCACCACAAAATTCACTTGGCGGGGGCTGGGATCGAATCCGGGACCCCAAGCACCAGAAGTGAACGCTCTACCACTGAGCCACCGCGGACCCCTAAACCTTATCCTGAAGATTACAAAATTTCCACATCGCGACATTCATAAATATACTTGAACTTCAACACATAATCAAACTGATCACGTTTAAGTAGATTGAATAAAACAGTCCATCATAACTGATGTTCGGTCGTTCAGAGGAGCTGATTGTGAT
The DNA here is from genome assembly GCF_964235325.1 of Thermobia domestica. NCBI lineage: Eukaryota > Metazoa > Arthropoda > Insecta > Zygentoma > Lepismatidae > Thermobia > Thermobia domestica. The sequence goes on along the minus strand of NC_137457.1, from coordinate 85,540,618 downwards.
ACGGATTACGACCTGGTAGCAGCAATAATAAGAGAGAGATTATCGTTGAATAAAGGAAATATTCAATATCTGAGAACGCAGCGTTTAAACTAATTTAAATAGATTAGAAGAGAGTGAGGTGAGAGGGAAATACCAGATTGAAGTATCGAGTAGATTCTCGGTTTTAGAACATTCGGAGTGCACTAATGTTCAGTATACTTTCTTTGTTGAAATTAGAGATACCATTAAAATTTCAGGAAAAGAAATATTGTGGCACGCACAAATACGTAGCAACAAACCATGTTTCAATCAGGAATGCACTAAAGTAGCAGAGAAGAGGAAACAGAAGAAACAGCGTTGGCTACAAAATCCGAACGAAATAACCACATAAAATTTCATTCTCATCTGGCGAAAAACTTCCAGAACTTTTAGAACAAAGAAACGAGAGTTTAGAAAGCTAAAGTTAATTAACTTGAAGATATTAGTAAAAACAAAAACATTTGGGACATGTATAAATACATCAACGAACTTCTTAAGAAAGGTTATCAGCGCCGTGCTTATATATTAAAGAAAGACAACGGAACAGTTCTCACTGATCAGGGATATCTTCTTAAAAAGATTGAAAGATTGCTTTGACGAATTACTTAACACATAGCCAAAAACTAATGTTCGTGGAGAAAGCATAACCGTATATTCCAGAACCTCACCAGACAGAAACAGAAATCGCTATTAAAAAATTAAAGAAACAAACATCTCCGGGAGTACACGAAATTCTGGCTGAGTTAATTTTAGCTGGAAGGAAAAAATATAGAGCAAGGTACACAAACTCATTCTCCTTCTCTGGAACAAGGAGGAATTACTACAAGAGTGAAAAGAATCAATCATTGCCGCAGATTAGAAGAGAAGCAACAAAAATGATTATAATAATTATTGAGACATTTCTCTTCGGTCAACATCCAATAAATCCTCTTAAACATTCTATTAGCAAGATTGACTCCGTACACAGATGAAATTATTGAAGATTATCAGAGCGGATTTAGGTAAAATCGATCAACTATCGACCAGCTATTTACCATTCGACTAATACTTGAAAAGAAAATGGGAATGCAATATCCTGGGACATCAGTTATTGACTTTAGACTCGGGCAGGAGGGAACATTGTACAACATACTTATAGAATTTGAAATACCGAAGAAGGTAGATTAATTAAGATATGTTTAAATGAATCCAAAAGTAAGGTTCGAGTAGAGAAATTCTTATTCACGAGCTTTCACGTTGAGAATGGCTTGAAACAAGGAGATTCGTTGTCGCCATTATTATTTAACTTTGTTCTGGAGAACAGTATAAGGAAAACCAAAGGCAACAATCAGGTCCTAGAGCTGAATTGTATTTACGAGGTAATGGCATACGCTCATGATGTAAATTTAATAGGGGATGATAGAACAATAGAAAGGAATGCAGAAATCTTAATTAACACTTGCAGGGATATGGGGTTAGAAGTAAATGCAAAGAAAACTAAATACATGGAAGTTTGTCGGGATCGTAATACTGTATTGTATGGATGCGTTAAAATACCAAATAAATTTACTTTCGACAAAGTGGATACCTTCAAACATCTAGGATTTATTACCAAATAATATTTACTTTCGACAAATGGATACCTTCAAATATCTAGGATTTATTACCTAATAATATTACTTTCGACAAAATGGATATCTTCAAATATCTAGGATTTATTACCAAATAATATTTACTTTCTACAAAGTGGATACCTTCAAATATATAGGATGATTCTTAACAGAAAAAAAACTATAATCACTAAGAAATGTGATGTCAACTGAAAGCAGGTATTTTGTGTTATAATTCAGTTAAAATTCTTTTGTTGTCGCGAATTCTGTTGAGGAATTTGTAGCTTAAAATAAAACACAATAATCATGCCTGTTGTTCTATATGGTTGCGAAGCATGGTCACTGACTCTGAGGGAAAATCGCAGATTGAAAGTATTTGAAAACAAGAATCTTAGGCCAATATTTGGACTCCAAGGGGAATGGGAACGGGAATGGCGGAAACTTCCTAACGGGGAACTGCATAATTTATACGTTTACCAAATTTTTAGGGTCATCAAGTTTAGGAGGCTCAAATGAGCAGGCCATGTAGCCAGAATGGAAGAAAATAGATACGCTTTCAATGTTCTAAGTGGAAATCCAAATAGGAAAACGACCATTAGGAAGATCGAGGTGCATATAGGAGGACAATATTAAAATGGTTCTCGCAGAGATTTGAATATAAAACAGAAACTGGATCCAGTTGGCTAAGGACAGAAATCAGTGAAAAGCCTTTGTAAACGCGGCCCTGTGTCCATAAGTCAAAGAGATATATTAACTTGTTGATACATTTAGCTCCTTTTTATTTGATAGAAATGTTATTACAGGAACTAAAAAGTATTTCTCTAGTAAATAGGATTTCGATTCGATTCCACAAATTAGCTATTTACGTTAATACTGAAACAAATTTGGTGATGATTTTGATATAAAATTGCATCCATACTTTCTTTCAAAGTATATATATATATATATATATATATATATATATATATATATATATATATATATATATATATATATTTGTATGGGCGCCCTTTTAGTAGACTTGTCCACAGCCCTCATCATTATCCCAGCATGGGCCTGGGTGGGCACCTACGCCACGAAGCTTTACATAACCCTTCAATCTCTCAGTTAGTGGAAATCTTGGGGGTAAGAGGGTTTTCGAAGCCAGCGAACTTTCCGACCCTGTGTCAATAAGGCCTTGTGCCCAGCGGTCTCCTATTTTTATCTTGACTTTACACTGCTGCGCCCGCCCATGGCCAAAGCCATAGGTATTTTGGTGAGTGTTCCTATACATTTTATAACCCGGTTCTGCTACTACTTCGTCTGAGTAACACGAACTAATCTGTACAAATCCAGGTTGGGTAGTTTCTTTAATGCTTGACCAGTCCAAGCGGTCATTTTCCCATATTACGTCATAACTCATCCTCTGACTAACTAATCTTTGTGCTGTGTGAAATTTTCTAAGATATTGCATGCACTGCTGTAGATTATCACTATCATCCACTTCAAGAATCAGCTTATTTAAGACGTCTGGTAACAAACTCATTCTAAGCTTACTGATCAATTTACTTTCATTAACCCAACCTCGTAAGAATTTCAGATCCTTTATTAACTTGTAAATGAACGCTAAAGTACTTTCATTGGTTTGTTGTTTTCTTGTATCAACGTCATATTCTAATCTTGCAGTGTACTCAATACTAGGAAATGCCTTTTTAAGGGTGAAAGGTTAAGGGTGAAAGGTTTGCTATGTCTACCAAATAGAAGGAGAGAGCTTCCCCTTTCAAACAATAATGGAGGTAATTTACTATCTCTGGGGTCGACCATTCGTATATGCTAGCCACTAATTCATATTCTTGCAGGAAAATTTCCACGCTCATGTCTATTGCCAGAGAAGGAGGGAATTTCAACATTCAGATAGATCTTGAATACTTGTGGTTTAGCACCAATAGTAGAATTTTGGTTGTCACCCTCGGGAGGAGGGTTGCTAACTTGGCCTGTTACAACAGTATCTGTAAATTTAGGTTTCTCAAAACTATATGGTATAGATGGCTCGGTAGCCGGACTAGTTTTAATTTCTTGCTAAGATTTTAAATTGATATGAGGCTTATCTTCAGGATATAATTTTAAAAAGGGCGCAAAATTTGATTTTTGCTTGCAAGAGGTCTTATCTTCACTTGACGAATGTGAAAAGGGCTCATCTTTCAGATCTAAGGACCTGTTTAAAGAAGCCGAGGTGTTGAAATTTTCAGAAACGGACCTATAGTCGGTATCAGTTACGCTTCTATTTTCTAACTTGGAGGTTTGTTTTGCACTAAATTCTGATGTATAAGATTTATCTTGTTCGCTAATTACTGATTTTTCTGTATTTTCCCCTTTGCTAAACTCTAATTTCTCCACTGGGGACATGGGTGTAACTACACTGCTAGGTGTCGAAACAAACACTATCTGTAAGGGATCTAACTTTTCCTCTTGTTGGAATTTTTTCATTTCTTTGGTTTCAGGTGATTCACCAGTTTCGTTATAGGAACTAAATTTAGAACGGGCGCTAGCTGAAGGTTGTAAACCAATATTCTTAACACTATCAGTTTGTTTGTTAGATTCACTCTGAGTTGGAGAGGTTGAGGGATCGTCGCTATTTTCTACTTCATCTAAACAAATTACTGACGCACCAATTTCCGCGTAATCAAATATTCTACCAATGTTTTCGTTTACCCTACTCTCGGACCAGTAATCGTTGTCTTCTTCTTTTTCTTCCTCAATTTGTTTCTGGTGTTCGGAATAAACTGAGGGAAAAACATCATCACTTTTCTTTTCATTGTCTAACATCCTTTCAACTAGAGCAGGGGCGGCGAGGTCATTTCTCTGGTCAGCGTCCTCTGCGACAGGGTCTTGGTTCGCTGCTCGGGGAGTAGAAACCGTAGGAGGATCCCAATGGTCATATCGGAGTTCTTCTTCGGAGTTCCAAGAAGGTTTTGACTCATCCTCCAGGGATAACGCAGGAGGAGACTTCGGGTTATCGTCTTGAAATTGGGCAATTTCTTCGTTTTGTAATTTCTGTAGTTCGTATCCCAACCAATCGTCTTTCAACGATTCACCCCCATCTGAATCTGCACTACTAATATCTCCGTTTGACCACTTAACTTTAGTAACTTCACTGAGTATGTTATCTATACTGTCCAAATATTGCAGTTTCTCTTGGAGGGTAAGGCTATTTTCAAACATGACAGGGTTGGTCTGAGTAGCTGTTGTCCGAATAACTTTAAGATCACGATCTGTGTCAATCCTGATCATTTTAGGGAACTTATATTCGGTCTGAACGCTAACATCTTTCTTTGGAAAAACTTCGGTCTGTATTTCCATATCAAAATTTCCAACTACATTTTCCTCACGTAATAGGTCTTCAAAGGGGGCTGAGGGGTCAGCTTGAAGTAGAATACCTAATTTCTCTTCGTCGTCACCTGGGCGACGAACAACTGTGACCTGTACTTTCTTGTTCTCTAGTTGTTTAGTTAAAGGTCGAAGTAAGTTTCCTACTGCAGAGGACAGTTCTGTTTGTAATGAATACCTAATCTGGTCTATTAATGCTTCATCGTTAGGTTGTGTCAGAGAGCGCAATTCATCTTCATTGTTGTCAGTAGGACTCTCAATTTTCGTTTCCCTTGGTTCGGTTCCTATATTTGCAAAAATTTGCTCTTTATTCGTGAAAGCCTGGGGTTCGAGACCAATATTTTCATAAATTGGTTCTTTACTCGTTGATATTCGTGATTCAGTATTTAAATTAGCATACATAGTTCTAGGACCGATCTCAGCATAAACTGTTTCATCACTACTATCAGCATAAAAGGATTGAAAGGTCGGTCTTTGCATTTCTAACGGCGTTGTAGGATCTGACAGTTCGTATTTAATAGGAAAATATAACGCTACTGGGCTATCTGGTTCTTTTGATACACCACTATCTTTATTTCCTGAACTTAACACTAAGTTACTTAATCTATTTTCCTTATCAGCTAACTTATTATTGTCTAAGGGTCTTTGGTTCGAGGGGGCATCAGGTATTACACCGACTGTTGATTCTATCTCAATTGTTGCTTGAGGGCATTCCTGACCTGCAGTTATTAATTCTGCAATTTCTAGTTCATCTTTTAAATTTACATCATTCACTAGAGTTTTCGGATCTACCCCCGGTGTGGTCTCGTCAGTTTCTGAATTTACATATATCGTCCTAGGGGCTGGTGTTGGTTTATCACTCAAACCAGCGCTTTGTATTTCTGTCTTATTTCTAGTCGGGATAGGACTAGACGCGGCAAGCGGCGTTAGGTCGTAGCCACTCGCCGGCGCGTCTGGAGTTTGCGGGCTAGCGGTCGTTGGTTCGAGATTTCTCGGCTGACTCCACGTGTCCAAGTATCTCGGTAACGGTTTTTTTCCAACGGCCAAATTGAGGGGGAGAATGCCCGTGTACTTTCACTTTATTGCATTCAATACAATAATAATTATTCCACCGATCCAAAATATAACGGTGTTTGCCCGTGGGTGTCTTAGGACAATGGGATTGCCCTAAATCTAATAGCTTTTCTTTTATTTTCTGCGCGAAACTCATTTTTGATGAATAAATCTGTTTTTCAAGTCAGTGGCCTCTTAAACCAGGGCAGTGGGTAATCAACCTATTTCCTCTGATATAATAGGAATTTAATGATTGATAGCTACTTCCCTCGGAAATGCTACGTCAAATTTTTACGTATTATTAGACTTATTATTATTTCAATATCTTTATTTAACTTCCTTTGAACTTGAATACTCAACTTCCCTTTCTTTATAAAATTGGCTTTACATTTCAGAACGGGAAACGGAAAGTGACTACACAGCTGTTTATAAAAGAAAATGTTTAGCTATTCACTTATGATGATTTTACTTTTTACTTCTATTCTTTATTTTTTTTTAAACTTCATTTTTTAAACTTTTTTTCATTTTAAATTCACACAGGGGGGATTACGAACATCCAACCATTGGATCATGTACCTGCATTTTGATTTTTGGTTTGTTGCATTTGCACAAATGAGAGTTTTGGCAGTTATTCCCAAGCAAACGTCGGACATGCACCCCTAGTGCAGGGGGGCCCGGTTGAACCAAGAGAATAAGATACCTGTGACTCCCTTGCTTTCCATGGGAAAGGATTTTAGACACTTATCGCCAGACAGACCGTCGAACTTTCATCCCGTATAACGGGCGGTTATGCTGTCTAGAGATAAACTGCCTGTGATCCTCCCCAAATAAGTGGTAAGGATTTTAGCCACTTATCGCCGGACAAACGAGTCGAACTTTTATCCCGTAAAACGGGCAGTTCTGTTGCCCAGAGATAAAACTGACTATGATCCCACCAAAGCTAGCAGAAGCATAAGCAGATTTAGGGTTTTGCAAGTACATGAGACAAAAGCTGAATACTGTCTTAACACTCGCGTCCCGATTTTACATTTGCATCACTGCACAAGAAAACGTCGTGAGGTAAACTGAGTCCTGCTCTGCGGAACCTTGCAACTATTCCGCTGACTTATAACAACTTAAAGCGAGAGAAGTTGAGAATAGAGCATTTTCGTCGCAACTTCACTCCTTGTAAAACGCACTACTTAGAGCAGAAGGATTATGCTTGTATATCAGAGTCATAAGCTGAACACCGCCCAGGCCAAGTACGCCACTGAACTTTACTGGCTTTACATAGTACAGATACATCACTTGACTAGTCAAAAGAAAAACTTCGCGTACACTTTACACTTTTATATATTGAAAACTCTTCGATAAAAAAAAATCACTCGCGATTTGCCCTGAAACGCAATTGAGATTTTTGGTTCCCCTATAAAGTGAGCGAACACCAGAGACTTGTTTAGAGATTCAAGAACACAGTATGTTACCCGGCGAACACCGAACACCATAAAACTGTTATGTTTTGTTTGGGTTGTCGTCATATTTGTATACACTTTCTTTCGTGAAATCATATTTGAGATCACTCCTCTAATCTCCACCCAGTATGTCAAAGTTGGTACTAAGTCCAACTCCCTTTAAGCCTCAGTATCGAAATGTCTTAAGCTTTACTGGTTCGAAGATGATGAGAAAGTGCACTAAAAGTCTCAATAGTGGGGGGGAGACTCGTATTTCAGAGGTAGAGCTTGTACTGGAAATCGAAACCCAGGTAACATATGAAGACTGTGAACTGAATCCAGATAGGGAGGGATAGCTTGACTAAATTAAAGAGACCATTTCCATTGTACGGTTTATTTATAAGAATAAAAAAAATAAAATGAAAATACAAAGAATCTTACAAAGAATCTGCTCGGTTACTTGAAATTACAACTTTAGATTATTACTACATAACATGTATGGGCACAACCCCTTCTTACCAAATGGGTGCTAGAAGGTTATTATGCTAAGCCACGATTAATTGAAAATAGTAAGTTTGATGCTTCGTACTTGCAACTTGCATAGGCCCAAAGGGGGAGTGATAATTTTCGAAGTGGAAACTTGGTCTCATGATCGCATTCAGCTTTATGTTAATCCCTAACAAATCTCAAGGTGCTCATCCCGAATCGAGGGGGGACTTAGAAAAATAATCACATACCTGTTTTTACTACGAGCGTCTGGGACGACGATCCAAGAACACTCGACGGAGTCCGGAAACAATCAACAAAAACTCGGCGAAGAGCCTCGCTTTTATAGGGACTTCGTCCCACGCATTTTCTGCTGGTTATGACGTAGCTCGAAAGCTACGTCAAGAGCCTTGCCGAGCTTGGAGAAGCTTCTTCACGCGCATGCTCAATAGTGGCCAAGACTTCTAGTTTTCTTCTATGATTTTCCCCCATCACGCCGGGGCTGAAGTATCTATTTTACATTTACTAATACATTTTTATTTTCACGCATAGCTCCAAATACATAATGTTTTTATGTACTTATCGCTTGCGTGGTGTTAACTAAATTTACATCCGCGACCCGGCACTGTGATTTAGGTAAATCAAAGCCAGGGTCACACCACTATTACATGCGTGTGGGTTGGTGTCAATGAGGCATCAGATTGCTAATACAATCAAAGCCTCACCTGACTCCGTTCTCTCTTTCTCTCTTTTCTTTGCAACACACACAATTAGAAAAGCGCGGGCGTCTCGCCCCATAATTTGAGTCCGGCTTAGGACTTCGAGGCTTAACTGTGTAACAACATATATATATATATATATATATATATATATATATATATATATATATATATATATATATATAGGCTATATCGATGTCACTAAAACGTGTGATTTTTAATTTTCACGTCAAGAAACCCGACGTAATACAAAATTTTGAAAGTCATTCTCGGAAACTTGCAGACAAAATCCATTCTGACATGCCCTTTTATTTCGAAACAACTGAAAAAACGTTGCAAAATGCATAATCAGTGTTATTAAAGATTAGGAGTTTCCTTTAGCCATAATATTTTGCAAACTTCTCCGCCAAATGACGTAACTGATTCCTTGGTCTTTTCATGCAAAGCCTCTTAAAGTGAGTGCCACGACTAATTAAAGTGTAAACATGAATGTAACGAGCAAATGACATTAACAGAAAGAATACTTGTTCCCGGATATACCCATACTCAGTAGCACGCCTGGTTCCTACAGACTCACACGCGCCAGGGCCCCCTTCATGTCCTCCTGCTCTGAGTCGGCTACGGGCTTTTTATATGCCATCTAACACAGCTTTGTTGTTATTTTCGCACAACACATCTCAAAGTGAATGTGCACCGGGGATCACAATTAAACAACTCGGTGTAACTTTCAAATAACTAAAAAAATGGGTTCACTCGAAGAAACGGTTCTACCAAAGAGAAAATCTCTGGGCAAAATGCAAGTGAAAATGTTTCATGAAATAATGACAGCGTGAATATAAGCAGTTACTGTCAATGCACGCACAGCATATTGAAATGAATTTAAATCTATAGTGAAAGTTGTGTATGCTCTTCAGCTATCATCGTTTATGCGTCAATTCCCGTCGCTGAGACGCCTAGTCCATACGGACCCACCATCTTAAAAGAAGCTCGGATCAACCTGCTAGGGTTCTGCTCTGACTCGGTACGATAGCATTAGTGTCCTTTAGTGGAAACCTAGCACAAGTTGTTTCGTGTTTTATGCATGGTAGTTTTTATGCAATAAGTTCACACTGTGTTAATTGGGAGTGCTCCGGAAATCTGGAAGTACTAATGGAGGTCCTCATTTAGTTCTTGCTCTGCGAACGGAATACAATTCTAAAAATGTAAGAAATTAGTCAAAATTTGGTATAACTGTCTGATTGAATAATGCCACAAAATATATCTTTGTATTTTGGAAAGAGTTAATTTCCACAATTCTCGATTACGTGTATACACACCACCGCTTAAGCGAGTGCTCCTTACGGACGTACCCCCGCCCTACGTCGCGGGTTTCCTTCTCTGCTCCTAACCTCAATCTTTTAGATACTATTCGTGCTCTTTAGTAGCCATCTAGCACAGGTTGGTTGGGTTTTGCACAAGATCCTTTAAATTGAATCTGCAGCAGGAAATGCAACTACACACCACAATGTGACCACCAAATTACATTAGAAAAAATATATTTTATGTGAAACCAGTGTTTTTCATAATCCTTGTTCACGCGTATACCTACCATCACTAACGTTCCTGTTCCTTACGGTACCATCCTCCGCACCTCTCTGACTCGGCTAGACAGCATTCGTGCTTTTAGTGGCCACCTAGCAGAGGTCCGTTGGTAATTTTGCAGAAAATCTCTTACAGTGAATCTGAAGCGGGGAATGCAATTGCACAGATTTTGAGATTAATTTCAAGGTTATATGGATAAAGAGCGAGACAACTTGACGTCATTTGAGTTTAATCTCAGGTGCCTGACTAAATGCTGCGAAGTGATGAATCAAACTGTGATTCCTCAGTTCTCGTATGCATAACGCTGAGTGTAATATCTACTAAGTGAGATTAATTTCCACATGGTGTAACCACCTCATTTCTCTTGTTTTACAGTGTGTTAGACTGAGTGTCTAGTCCCGTTGGAGGCAGTCTGTGAAAAAAGTGAAAAAGCTGCTTCAGGCCAGCCATCCTGAATGAGGTTTTCCTGAGTTTTTCTAATTCACACCAAGAACATGTCGGGGTTGTACATAACTTCTATGTATCAGCCGATTTTCTACCTTCCGCAATCCTTTCTTCCTTCCCTCTCCGCATAGTGTGCTCGCCGAAGGACGTCATCCCTCGTGTACCTTAATGGTCTTATGGTCTTCGATGCCGAAAGCTCAAGAAAGTAAAATCCTAAATCCTAAATGTAAAAAATAAATGTAATATTTAATAAAAGAAATAAACATGATTTTCGGAGGAACCACTCCTTATTTTTTAGAAATTCATAGTAGACTCGGAAGCATGATTACATATAACCTTTTATGAGGAACAAGATTGTACATAATCATTTTTTTATTTCTTATAAGTTACGAGCTAATCAAATATTTTATGCTTATTTTAAATCTTTTAAATCTTTGATTCCTGTTCTTTAACCTCTTCTAGAAGTTTTCGGGAAACCGAGATTGCCATTTGTTTTTCATAATCCGCGGAAATCATTAGATAGGTGCACGGTACCTCAGTGGTTCTCACCAAGATGATCTAGTTGTTAACATATTCGCCTTTGGTTTACAAGTTCCGGGATTGATTACCGGCGAGAGAGCCTTTAAAATTTTAACTGTCCTCGGTGTTTCTGTTTACGTGAACCTGTCGTTAAGGAAGTTACACGAAAAATTGTAGACTGTACAGTGAAGTAAAAATATAGTAAAATAAGGAATGATACTGCTACTTATTCGGGGAATCAATTAATTTTTAAAAAAAAGTAGTAAAGCGCTTACCTCTAGTGCGTGGGGATCCTTGGTTCAATCCTTGACCAACGGTGGTTGTGGTAGACAACATTTTCTTGGATTTTCTCGGGGTATTCCCATTTCCTTCCACTTTCTCATTCCACTTATTCTTCCATAGCAATTCATTTGATTTAAGCATCGTCTCTGTTTGTCTAAATGGTATAATAGCGAGACGTTATATTGTATGGTTAAAATTCCTTTGTTTTACTGTTGCTTGTGTTAGCACTACCGTTTCGTTTTCCTATCACAAATGCAATTGTGTTCCCAAATTGGTTCCTCAAAATTCAAATTACTCGGTCCTCACTGTTTATATGCTGGAATATTCACACGAAAGTAGCAATACTTTAATAAATATAATCCAGTATTTCTGAAGGTGGGGTCCTAGGACCTCTGGTGGTTCGTGGGGCATAGTCAGGAGGTCCTCAACGCCTAAAAGGTGAAATGTGTTTGAATAAAATAGAACTCACAGCTGTTATGCAAGAAATATATTTTAAGTTATTAAAAAAGCAATTAGAAATTATACCTACGTTTGTACATTTAAATTTTCTACTACTTTACTAAATTTCTGCCCAGAAGTTGGTCAAACGTTCTGAAGGACTACTTGCAGTGAGAGAAAGTCGTTCTTTGTTAAGACATTTTGTCAAAAGCAGTTGTGAATTAATTGCACAATACCTCGGAATTTCATGAATTTCGTCTTCAAGTGGCGGAAAGCTGCCACCATACCACTAATTTCAGATTTTTTATAAAAGAAAAATAAAGTAAATCTTAGTCATTCCTATCTTTAAAACCATCAAGCCTTCCTCCAATTCTGGGATTTCTAAAAAAAAAAAAAAAAAAAGATGAGAAACCCCTCCGAAAATATCTTTCTAGATCCACTACTGAGAGTAACGTTTGACTAATTGGTATGCGTGATCGCTGTGAGTATGAAAAATTGTTTAAAAAGGCATTGCAACATTTGATGTCTTGCCTACAACTTACTTATATAAGCAGACCTTTTCTGCTCTTTCCAGTATTGAAACTTGAAAGCGAACTTGTCTAAATGTGGAATCGTACCTAAGATTGATGGTGACAAATTTTATTTCCGAGTTCAATGTAGTTATGGAAAAACACAAAGAATTTCATTCCTCACATTAGTGACCCCATAATTTGAGAACGTTATTTCTGAAGTGGATTTTCTTTACAAAATGCAAGCTCAGTCTTGAAAGTTGCTGTATTTTGAATTGAAATTTTGTTCACTAGGAAATAATCATGTATCATTAGAAAAAAAATACTTATTGCATTACATTCCTTGATTTTGTTCTTGTCTGTAATAATTCTAGTTACTATATTTTAATGCCATCTAAAATTTCAGGCAGCATTGCAAGGGAGTAAGCAGTTCACTTTCCGAATGAACAGGTGCCAGCGCTGTCGGAAAGTTTAAGAACCACTATTGAAGAAAAAGTCATGCTATTGTGCTGGATAAATAACGCTAATTATTGTAACTTTACTGACATGATTTCACTTGCTACACACCTGCCGATTCCTGATTTAGAAAAGGGAAGTAAATAAATATCGCATTCATTACGTCGTTTCTGTATGAAACGTCATCAAAGCCAAGTTCACATGAGACGAACTGCCTATCAAAGTGAAAAAAAAAAATCATTTTTATTCGTTCTTTTTATGCATATGGATTACGATTAAGAACTCACTTCTAGATTAATCTAGTTCAAGAGGTGAGATTATACTCACTAGTACATAGTCATCTTTATGCATATCACCCACTGTGAATATATCTACACCCATTCACTGTCAGTGCACACAGAGCATATGGTAATTACTCTTGAGTCATAGTGAAAGTATTTTATGTTTGTGCTTTTTCACTATCCTTGCTTATGCGTCAATCGCCCTAGCTACTACCTACAAAAGCACCCCTTGCTATCGCTTGCACTGCACTGCGATGCTTCTGTACTGAGTGAGTTAGATAGCAATCTTGCCTTTTTGTGGGCATCTAGCAGAAAACGGTTATATGCACTGTAGTTTTTATGCCATACGTTCATACTGTGTTTATAGTGAGACCTCCCGAAGTCCATCTGGAAGTAGTAATGGAAGTCCTCGTTTAGTGCTTCTCTGCTAAACCAATGCAAATCTATAACTTAACCTAAAATAGAGGAAATGTGTCTAAATTTGGGAGAAAGGTGTGATTGAATAATGAAATAGAAATATCTTTGTATTTTGAAAATAGTTGTTTCCGACAATCCTCGTTTACGTGTACACCAAAAACCGATTACACGCCTGCTTCTTACGAACGCACCACCGCGCTACAGCGCGGGCGCCTCTCCTATGCTTCTTTCTTGCCTCTGTTAGATAGTATTTGTTCTCATTAGTGATCACCTAGATAGTACTTCTTCTCATTAGTGAATCTGCAGCGGGGAATGAGATTTAATAACTCAATGTAACGATCGTATAACTTTAACATAAAATTGGTTCGCTCCAGCAGTCGATACCATTAAATAAAAACTTTATAGGTAAATGACAATGTGACAACTTTTTCGTGAAGCATTTACTGTCAGTGCACACACAGCTAAAGTATTTTTTATGCGATCGTGGAAATATTGTGTGTGTGTGTGTGTGTTCGCGCTCTTCCAGTATTCTCGTTTATGCGTCAGTTGCCCTCGTTGAAACGCCAACTCGCTACGCAAACACCCTTTCAATATCGCTCGCACTCCCCTGCAATGAATCTGGCCTGACTAAGCTAGATAGCATTCTTACCTATTAGAGGCCACCTAGAACATGTTGTTTCGTGTTTTATGCCGTACGTTCACACTGTGTTTATAGTGAGGCCTCCTGAAGACAGTCTGGAAATAGTAATGGAGGTTCTGGTTTAGTACTTGTTCTGCTAAAACAATACTCTTACAAATTTCCAACTTAACCTAAAAGGTAAGAAATGTGTCAAGCTTTGGTAGAACTATATTCCTGAATAATGCCAAAAATGTATATTTGTATTTTGAGAGCCCTAGTTTTCCACAATACTCATTTGCGGGTATACTTCCCACCGTTCACGCGCCTGGTCCATACGGACGCACCCATGCAATACTGCTCTGAACAACGTGTGTCAAGTAACCATACACACATTTACCCAACACGACCAAAGTATACAATCGTTAGTGCTAAGTTTCTGCTGGTTAGTGTTAGCTTCCCAACGTTAGTGCTGTTATACTTAAAAAAATAGAGCGACTTGTTTGTTGTATGCCAACTTGACGTCAAGTTAGCATGCGCATACAGGAAAATTAAAGCACTAACGAAAGTAACTACACCAATCGTTAGTGATACGTTAGTGCTGGTTAGTGCTAGCTTCTCAACGTTAGTGCTGCTATACTTAAAAAGCAGAGCAACTTTTTGTTGTATGCCAACTTGGCGTCAAGTTAGCATACGCATGCACGAAAATTAAAGCACTAACGAAAGTAACTATATCAATCGTTAGTGCTACGTTATTGCTGGTTAGTGCTAGCTTCCCAACGTTAGTGCTGCTATACTTAAAAATATAGCGACATTATTTGTTGTATGCCAACTTGACGTCAAGTTAGCATACGCATATACAAAAATTAAAGCACTAACGAAATTAACTATACCAAATGTTAGTGATACGTTAGTGCTGGTTAGTGCTAGCTTTCCAACGTTAGTGCTGCTATACATAAAAAATAGAGCGACTTTTTTGTTGTATGAACACTTGGTGTCAAGTTAGCATGCGCATACACGAAAATTAAAGAACTAACGAAAGTAACTATACCAATCGTTAATGCTAGCTTCCCAGCGTTAGTGCTGAAATACTTAAAAAATAGAGCGACTTTTTTGTTGTATGCCAACTTGACGTCAAGTTAGCATATGCATACACAAAAATTAAAGCACTAACGAAAGTAACTGTACCAATCGTTAGTGCTACGTTATTGCTGGTTAGTGCTAGCTTCCCAACGTTAGTACTGCTATACTTAAAAAAATAAAGCGACTGTTTTGTTGTATGCCAACTTGACGTCAAGTTAGAATACGCATGTACAAAAATTAAAGCACTGACAAAATTAACTATACCAGTCGTTAGTGATACGTTACTGCTGGTTAGTGTTAACTTCCCAACGTTAGTGCTACTATACTTAAAATATAAAGTGACTTTTAGCAAAAGTAACTATACCAACCATCAGTGCGAATACGAATCTGCTATTCTCTAACTTTAATAGAAAGTTACTTTTTGATAGGTGAAATTTTAAAAAATAACATTTTGTTAGTTTGTTAGAAATGATTATTTCATTTATTAAATCTAATTTTTGAAAGAATGGTTTTGTAATATCTTATTTTTGTAAAATTTCTACTGCTAATTAAACCTGAATGTTAGAAATTTGAATGATTCCCTAGGTTATAACAATATTTGATTGTTAAATTTTTAGTGTAATTAGGCAAAAATCGCTTTGGTGTGATTATAAACAAATGGTAATTAAATGTATTTTAATTATGGCAGTTATATATCGAAGCTGACATTAATAGTATATATCATAACGTAAACAAATTAAGTTGGCCTAGACGAAGGCGATAGTTTTAGCGTAAAATCAGTATTAAAAAATATCCATTTTCGGTTTCTTTATTCCTGGTGGACAGATTTACCACACACATCTAACATAAAGTTTGCATAATATTTTAGTATTACTGTGAACGGATCATTTTATGGAGATTGAAACAGTCTCGTGCGATAATTTGAACGATCATCACTAGTCTAAAGCTTATTTCTTTACTCACGTGAACTTGATGTGCACATGACACACGTAAGGATCAAATTAGTGCCAATCGTTACTGCTTCTTAGTGTACCAATCTCTAACGTTAGTGCTTCATTAGTGTAGGTGGTACAAGTAAAAAATCTTTGTGAAGGCAAGTTCACGCTGCCACCCACTTCATGCATTAACGGAAAATTTAGTGCCAGTCGTTAGTGTATCTTTAGTACTTCTTAGTGCACCATCCGCTAATGTATGGCTTCGTTAGTGTACCTAGCGTGAACTTAAACCTCCATCTTAAGCACTAACGAAAAAATTAGCGTCCTTCATTATGCATTGCCAGTGCTTCTAGAAATCACTGATAGTTTCGTTAGTGCTTCAGTATTGATGTAGTTATGGCAAGTCACACGTCACGAGACACGCATAAGAGATACATAGGGTAGTTATCATTGTGTCAAGTCCCCGCTAAATTCAAAAGTACTAATGTCAGGGGTGTAGCCAGCAGGTTTGTGTAGGGGGGGCAGCTACAATGTACAAAGCCAAACAAAAATGTGTCGCTGTTAGTGTTTTTGAGGCCTGAAAGAAAGAAAAATTTTGGTTTCCTTTTGGAAGACTAAAAACACTATTTTAGCTTCTTCTTCGTCTTCTTCTTATTATTATTATTATTATTATTATCTATAAATTATATTCAATATAGTTTTTATTATGCTTAATCAAGAACTACTGCCCGGGAACAAACGCTATACTTTTGTGCATAACTATAAAAGTAACCAAGAAAGTTCTGTCCCTTTTCGTGGAGGTCTGTGTTCAATTGGAACTCACACTCAGTTGAATGCAAGTGGAGATAAGGCGGACGTCAGTTGTTGGTGTGGGTATATCCAACATACTACCTGGTTGTGGGAATTCAAACACACCGTGAACCTGCGTAAAGACAGAGGGAACATGGGACCTCCACAGAGCGTCATAAGAGCATGTATGCTGAACGAGTTCAAATGGAGGTCAAACGCCGCTGTAGCGGGACAGAAGATATGCCAGGCCTTTGGTGAGGGTGTCGTGACAACGCGGACAGTGCAGCGGTGGTTTAACAAGTTTAAGGACAGTGACGAAACACCCGAAAACACCACGTGCCAGAAGACCAACACATATACAAAGAGGAACTGGGACTACAATTCAGTATGTGGTGAAACCATTCAGCAGCACATCCATCAACTTGTGAAACACTACAAGTTGGGTCGATGGGTCTCACATATTTTGACTACGATCCAGAAGGCAACGCGGCAGACTCCTGTGTTTATTTACTGTTTCGGAGCCATTTCTGGACAGGGCGTTGACATGTGATAAAAAGTGTGTCCTATACGAAGCTCCACAGCACCGTCATCATTGGTTAGCATCCCATGAACTGATTTCAAAACAGCAGAAACCAGCACTGTACCAGAAGAAGGTCCTTCTGTGTGTTTGGTGCATCGTGCATCGGGAACTGCTACCAGCTAGTCAGAGTATCAGTTCAACTGTGTATTGTCAGCAGTTGAGCTGTGCTCAACAAAAACTCAAAACTCTGGAGCCATCACTTCTGAATTGCAAATGGGTCATCGTTTACGTTACAACGCTAAGTCCCACGTGGCTAGGATGACTCAGGACACCATTTTCCGCCATGGATGGGAAACAACATTGCAACCACTATATTCCCCGGGTATTGAACTATCCGATTATCACCTGTTCCATTCTTTGGAGAATCACCTTAGAGGACGCCAGTTCAAATCCCTAGTAAAAGTCCAAAATGCACCTGATACTTTCTTCGTTTCACGGCCCACCAAGTTCTACCGCGATGGATTGCATGGCCTTCCAGAACGTTTTCAGAAGGTCATCGATGCTGATGGGACTATTTTTCTTTTATCTTCCAGGTTAGGTGACATATCGATGTTCGAAGGTGGTGGGTGAAAAAGCAACAAAACTTTTCTTGGTTACCTTTATATTTAAATTTAAGACCTTGTATACAGAACCTGTCTACACAAGATTGGTTTTCTTTGAAATTTCACTTAATTTCTTTATGGTTTCGTGACAAAAATATTTATTTATTATTCGTGACTAAAACAAAACATAATTATTTTATTACACTGTGTAGAAATAAAAGAGAGCGAATGAAATCCAAATTGAAAAAAAAACATTGTTTCCCACCAAATTTTCCATCCTCTATGTTGTTTAAAACACTTATTAAAGCATATAAAATATACTGTACTTACAAATCAGTTTAGTACCTTTGTTTTGTAGCTGTATTTGTAGTACCTTGTTAAAATGTTTGTCTTCAAACTTCAAATATAAATCGCAGTTAATTGTGTAATCTGCTGTCACAAAAAAGTATCTTATTTTTCGATCGATATAAGGAAGAGATACTATACTATTTTTCGATCGGTATGGAAAAACAGTATTTCTCCATACTATTTTACCATAAATTATTAATTGTCAATAAACTTTGTTGCTTTTAAATGAATGAAGCGAGATAATTTTTCTATGATGTTTTAATAGTTGGTCACTTGGGGGGGCCAGGAAACCATTTGGGAGGGCCGGTCCCTAATGGGCCCCCCCTTGGCTACACCCCTGACTAATGACCTCTTCTAGTGCAATCATTAGTGAATCGCTCTTTATTGTTAGTGCACCAACCCCTAACGTTAGTGCTTCACTAGTGTAAGTGTTACAAGTAACAAACCTTTGGGCGGCCAAGTTCACGCTTTCCCCCTAGTTCAAGCAGTAACGAAAAATTTAGTGTCATTCGTTAGCGTATCGTTAGTGCTTCTTAGTGCACCAACCCCTAACGTTATTACTTCATTAGTGTAGGCTCTAGGCCAAAACAATTTTGCGCCCTGGCCCCAACTTCAAGCACTAACGAATAAATTTGTGCTAGTCGTTAGTGCATCGTTAGTGCTTCTAGAAAACGCTAATAGTTTCGTAAGATATTCACTATTAGTGTAGATATAGGCATTTATGTCACGAGACTCCTATAATAAATACATAGGGAATTTTTCATTGGGTCAAATCCCCCAAATTCAAAAGCACTAATAATTTCTTCTAGTTCAGTCGTTAGCGCTTCGTTAGTGCTTCTTAGAGCTCCAACTCCCAACAATGGTGTTTTAATAGGTTAGACGCTAGAAGCAAAAAGCTTTAGCCACCAAGAAAGCACTGACGATGAAACCTAGTGCAATTAGTGGGTCTTATTGCAGAACTCCCAACAATAGTGGTTCAATAGCATGGACGCTAACAATTGAAACTTAGGGGAAGCTTACTACAGGCTAGCCCCTCCCCACAAGAACACTAATCCTCGGAGTTGGTGCACTAGCAAGCACTAACGAAGTACTAACAATTGCAATAGAAGATATCATTACTGATTTTGAATTTGGAGGGAATTTCACTCAATGAAAAATTCCTCATGTATTTCTTATGGGTGTTTCGCGATATAATTTGCCAATCTACACTAATACCCTAACAGCACAAGATGTGATAGGCATATACCATTTAAGTGTCCCAGCTACTTTTTAGGTACCCGACACTTATCAATTATGATATTC
Source organism: Thermobia domestica (assembly GCF_964235325.1). Taxonomy (NCBI): domain Eukaryota; kingdom Metazoa; phylum Arthropoda; class Insecta; order Zygentoma; family Lepismatidae; genus Thermobia; species Thermobia domestica. Next base: position 85,520,835 of record NC_137457.1, on the reverse strand, counting down.
ATGTGCTAAGTATGTACTTCAGCTACCTACTGTTTTAGGTACTTGTAACACCTAATTGATATTTGCAACCATGTACCACAAATATAGCGTTTATATACCTGGCTCAGTTTCGCACTCTAACAGTCATTTAATTTTATGTCGTCACTTGGGACATATATCTGTCATGTTCTAGATACTTTCTTTAGGTACATACTGTTTCAAATACCCTAACAGCACAAGATGTGTTAGGCACGCGCCATTTAAATGTTCAAGCAACAAACGCATCAACTTTCTTAGATGGCAACTGTCGTCGATCATATGAAAGTGAATATCGAAGAACCATGAAATAAAGTAAATAGACACTCGTCATTTTGTTATTAAATTACATGGCAAGCAGATTTTATCTGACCCCAAACGGTTATCGTCGAATATTCGCGCTTAAAGGAGCACTCTGATTAGTCAAATTCAAAAGACCTCAACAATTTATCCCTCTAAAAGCGACATTCTCTTCATCGCCTCCATGGGCAAGTCGGAAGAGCAGGCGGCTAGTAATCCAAAGGTTGGTTGTTCGCACCTACCTACCCACTCTACCCTGGGGTAATTTTTTTCACTTGCTTAATGTGTTTTTTGACTCACCTTAATGTAAACACATTACGCATATAGGCGGTTTAACATATTTGGGGGAGTAATTTTGTGGTTCATTGTCGCTTACGGCATAAGGAACATACTTAGAACATACTAAGCACGTTCCACAGTTACATGTCAGGCATATGCCTAGGGGCGGACATAGACTGTGACTATCACTTGCCATCCATTGATTTCTCTCTCATAGGTAGAGAAGACACATACTGGGCACATTCTCATGTAACTGAGGGAACATGATAGGTATATGCCTGCTATGTACTTGTGCTGTTAGGGTAGTGAAGCACTAACGAAACTATTAGTGTTTTTAGAAGCACTAACGATGATTAGCACTAATTTATTTGTTAGTGCTTCAAGTGGGGCCAACGCGGCATTGCTTTGGCCGTAGAGTCTACATTAATGAAGCACTAACGTTATGGGTTGGTGCACTAACTAAATTTTTTGTTACTGCTTGAAGTATGGAGAAACATGAACTTGATCTCTCAAAGATTTTTTACTTGTATCACCTACACTAACGAAACACTAACATTTTGGATTGGTGCACTAACAAGTGTCATTTTATTGTTAGTGCCCTAAGTGAGGACCAAGTTCACAGACGTAGAAAAATACGGTTTGAATTCGTGATGATCGTTCTCCAAATTATTGCATCAGGCTTTTTCAGTCTCCATAAAATGTTCCGTTCACACCAATACTAAACCATTATCCAAACTTTATGTTAGATGTGTGTGGTAAATCTGTCCACCATGAAGAAAGAAATAAAAAAAGATTTTTTATTTGTTTAAAAATACTGATTTTAAGCTAAAACTATCGCCTTTGTCTGGGCCAAGTTAATTTATTTATGTTACGATAGATACTATTACTGTCAGCTTTGATATAACTGTCATAATTAAAATATATTTAATCACCATTTGATTATAAACACAAACAAAGGGATTTTTGCCTAATTATTTTACATTTCAAATTTAACAATCAAATATTGTTATAACCCACGACCTCATTCAAATTTCCAACATTCAAATTTAATTAACATTAGAAATTTGACAAAAAGGATATTATAAAACCATTGTTTCAACAATTAGATTTAATAAAAGAAATAATAATTTCTAACAAACTAACAATACGTTATTTAAGAAAATACACTCAAGTTAGAAAATACAAGATTCGTATTAGCACTTACGGTTAGTAATTTTGCTAAAAAGTCTCTTATTATTTAAGTATAGCAACACTAACGTTAGAAAACCAGCACTAACGATTGGTATAGTTACTTTTGTTAGTTCTTTAATTTTTGTATATGCGTATGCTAACTTGACGTCAAGTTGGCATACAACAAAAAAGTCGCTCTATTTGTTAAAGTATAACAGCACTAACGTTGGGAAGCTAGCACTTACCAGCAATAACGTAGCACTAACGATTGGTACGGTTACTTTAGTTAGTGCTTTAATTTTCCTGTATGCGTATGCTAACTTGACGCCAAGTTGGCATACAACAAAAAAGTCACTCTATTTTTTAAGTATAGCAGCGCTAACGTTGGGATGCTAACACTAATAAGCACTAACGTAGCACTAACGATTGGTATAGTTAATTTCGTTAGTGCTTTAATTTTTGTATATTTGTATGCTAACTTGACATCAAGTTGGCATACAACAAAAAGTCGGTCAATTTCTTTTAAGTATAGCAACACTAACGTTGGGAAGCTAGCACTAACGATTGGTGTAGTTACTTTCGTTAGTGCTTTAATTTTCCTGTATGCGTATACTAAGTTGACGTCAAGTTGGCATACAACAAAAAAGTCGCTCTATTTTTTTAAGTATAGCAGCACTAACGTTGGGAAGCTAGCACTAACGAGCACTAATGTTGCACTAACGATTGTATACTTTGGGCCGTGTTAACTAAATATGTGTATGCTAACTTGACACACGTCCCTGAACACCTGTTGCGCTCCTGCCCTCACTCGGTTAGATAGCGTTCGTGCTTTTTAGTGGCCACACAGAAGAGTTTAGTGGGTGTTTTGCGCAAAATATATTAAAGTAAATCTGCACCTGGGAATGTAAGAACACAACTCATTTTTTTTTTTTGAATGCGCAGATGAACGTAGAAACAAGTATATATTCCATGAATATCTGTACGGATCCGTATAATCAACTTTCACCAAATTTTCTACAAATAACTGTTTTGCTATTATACTTTAGCGAATATGGATATTCCTTTTTGCATTAAATATAATTGTGGAAATTATGTCACATGGACATCCAAGGGGAAGGATAACCTACTATTTCGAGATCATTTTAACTTACCTGTTACTAAAAATTAATGCACATTAATGATAAGTGTTTTTCAAAGAAATAATCGGACTTCCCTGCTTCAAAATCATATTGTCAATATTTTAATCAAGACTTATGTTTTATAAAGAAATATATTGCTATATGAGTGTTCATGTTTTCTCGATGATTTTTATTTTCCTCTTATGGGCCGGTACTATTGGTAAAAATTGTATGAAGTGCTGCCGAAAACGTGAACAATAAAATCGCTAAATATACTGTAAGAAGACTCTAGAAAAATTAATTTTAATGGAAATAATGTTAGTTTAGTCGTTAGACCACATTTAAAATGTCGCTAAATCCCTACTATAACAATGATAATTAAAGCAGTTGTTGGTAACATATTTTTTTAAAATTTCTAGTGCAAGCAAGAAAGTCGCAGCATATATAACTCTGATAACAAGAGACAATCGACAAACACTTCACTTTGACATACAAGTACATCAACTCAAAAATCCCTTCAATGATCAAGACACACCATACTAATCGGGCAAAACTACTGGAAATGTGGAATTAGATCATTTAGACATGCTAAAGTTGGTGCATTTTTATATTCGTGGGTGACTTGCTTGTGGTGTCAGAAAATCTACATATTTCCTCATGTCAACCACTAGAAGGCAATTCAGTGTACACATTAAAGTACGTCCAAATTTTAAGATATGCATTTTTGAGTCGTTTAGACCCGTTTCGGGCTATTTGTGTAGGAAACAGTGTAAAATCAATGTAAGCGATTTTCCATCTTATGTATCATTTATTCATTAGCTCCAGAATGATTATACTACTTAATATAAGTTTCTCTCTCCCTTCGAGTTCCCTATTTCCCTTCGCATCCATGAGTCAACGTTAAGGTCAACAAAACAACAATTAACCGAAATCGATATATCAATTCCTATGTCTCTGTACAATTATAAATTGATACTGTGTAATCATTCTAATCTCAGTGAATATTATAGATAGCAGAATAATGTATTACCCCTACATGATTGTCGAATAATCAAAAAATTCCATTCAAATCGTTCTTTCACTTTTATAACTGTAATACGTAACCAGATAGTTAAGATTTAACATTTTTTTCCAGTTTGAAATAAGTAAATTAATTTCTGTGAACAATTGCTACTTTAGTGTTTAGGCATTTAAGTTTTCTACTTTTCGATCAGTATTTATTAGTTTTATCTTATGTTTCAACTTTGTACTGTATTTTACCTTCTTGATCATACTCTTGGAGTAAGTAATGGAAGTAGAATAAGTTGCTGTTTTGGCAAATTAATGAGGGAAGATTTCGATAGTGTAAAATACAACACGCTAAAGCTCGCTGGGGGCTCCGCCCCCAAACCCCGGTCATAACTTTGCCATGAACTATGTCAACTTATAGAAAACTATTCTGGAAGAATTTAATTCCCTTTAAACAATATACTTATCACCAACACATACATCAATTCAAAAGATATTATTTCCTGCATTTCACTTTGAACAATTTATAAAAAAGAACTATATTCCTACCTCTACACTGACAATGATATAAATAGCTTAATATGCGCGCTTTGTGCACACCTATACATATTAGGGACAACAACTGTACTTATTTTCTGCCACATAATAGCTGACACTGTCTTGCAATCTCCTACATGATAAACCTTACATTTACCACTAACACTCATGGTTTACAAATATAAATTTTGTTGCAAGATTTAAAAAAAAAAGTGTTCGTAGCATTTTTATAAACAGTACGTTCTGCCGTGGAATATGTTACAATGTATTACAATGGTGCACATGGGGATAATTGTTCATACTTATAACCTGCAGCAAAAGTATTTCATATTATATAAAAGCAGGAAAATATTTGCAGTCTGCCGCCATATTTATTTTTGTACTTTCAAAGAAGACTACAATTCAGTAGATAATCACTTCTCAATAACTTTTTTTATTTTATTTATTTATTTATTTAAAGAAGAAAATTAATGTATTGGATGTATGCAATATATTAAAGAATATGCATAAAAATACATAAACACATTAGATTATAAAATAACAATATACAAAATATTAATGAAATAAAATAAAAGAATAAGAAAAATAACTGCTACAGAAATTAACAAGTAAATTTTCTACTTATAAGTGCTATTACTTCTCTAAAGGAAATCGGACTTCCTGATTCCCTTTATTGGTAGAGTTTAACGTACCCGGTATTCAGAGATGACAGGACTTCGGACTTCCAGAAGTCATGTCTATCTCACAGTGTCGGGTAACTTAATTCAATGCACTTATTTCAATATTGCGAATTTTTTTGTATTTTTTATGCAAAGCATAAAAAAGAAAATGGCTCACATAAGCAAATGCTTATGTGTGAGCCTGATTCTCGTGTTTTTTTGTTTATTTTCTTATCGTAACATATGAGGATTATTCTTACTTTTAACTAACAATAGTTTTTTTAAACACTTTTTAATTCTTTTAACCATTGTAAAATTAACCTTTTATATGATTTGAAACTTTTTCTTCTTTGATTCGGAGTGGGAGTTCATTATAGATCTTCGATGCTCTGTAATATGTTTGGTGTTGAGTTATAGATTTAGTCGTTGCTCTAATTTCTAAATTTTTGTTTGCCTTATTTCTGGTTATATACGCATGTTTTATTACTTCCCATTTGTTTCTTGAAAGTGGTAATACTGAGAATTGGTCATAGATTCCATCTAGTCTACTCTCAAGTCCCTTTTTTAAACATATTCTTACAATATTATTTTGCTGGAATATCAGAGGTTTTAAATGAGTAGGGTAAGAAGCTCCCCAAATTAATATACCATATGTAAGTATACTATTTACAAGAGCATAATATACAGTTCGTAATATTTTTATGCTTACAATGTTTCGTAATTGAACAAATTTATATAATAATTTTCTTAGTATCGTGGCGATATGTGTAATATGAGAAGACCATTTTAGATGCTTGTCAATAAATATACCTAAGTATTTTACTTTATTTTCACTAATAAGAGGACTACAGTTACATTTTTCAATATTTTGACAATGATGCAATTTAAGTGACATGTTTTCTGGCTGTCCTGTTAAAGTTGGTGAAAACGTTATATACCTGTTTTTTTCAGCATTTAATATTTAATACTAACTGATTATTATCAAGCCATTGTCTTACTTTCTTCATTTCTGCTTCAGTTTTTTTAAATACATCTGTCCATGTTTTACCAGTAAATATAAGTGAGATGTCATCAGGAAATGATTGTATATGCCCGTCCATTTTTAAATTACACAAATCATTTATATAAATTAAAAATAATATTGGGCCTAATACAGTTCCTTGAGGGACTCCTTGTTTTACATATAAATAATTGCTTTGAAAATTACCTATTTGAACGGCCTGTTTTCTGAACTTAAAATCATATTTCGTATTACAATCAGCTAAAATACATGAATTCAATAATAATATCCTGAAAAAATCACATACATAGAGACGTCAGTTCTCCGACTTTAGAAGTTTAACTCGCTAAAGCTCCCTAGGGACTCTGCCCCCAGACCACGGTCATGACTTTGCCATGAACTATGTCAACTTATAGAAGACTATTCTGGAAGAATTTAATTCCCTTTAAACAATATACTTATCACCAACACATACATCAATTCAAAGGATATTATTTCCTGCATTTCACTTTGAACAATTTATAAAAAAAACTATATTCCTACCTCTACACTGACAATGATGTAAATAGCTTATTATGCGCGCTTTGTGCACACCTGTACATATTAGAGACAACAACTGTACTTATTTTCTGCCACATAATAGCTGACACTGTCTTGCAATCTCCTACATGATAAACCTTACATTTACCACAAACACTCACGGTTTACAAATATAAATTTTGTTGCAAGATTTTTTTAAAAAGTATTCATAGCATTTTTATAAACAGTACGTTCTGCCGTGGAATATGTTACAATGTATTACAATGGGGAGAAATATTACTGTATTTCTTTGGGTGCCTTTGAGAGTGCCCCTTGGAGCACATCAAAATAATACATCTTATAATAAAAAAAAAAACGTGGAACATCTGAACATCTGGGTTAGATCCAAATTAAGTTCTTTTCTGAATTTTTCTTTCTTCGAAAATGTATTTTTATAGCATATATTGATTGCCTATAAGCTTGAACCTATTATACATGGCATATCATACTGACCGGTCCCGTCACACAAACTAATAAATCGAAAGGGGTACTTTTCCGCGTATCTTATATATTATAACAATCTACGCTGCTGACGAGACAATTGTCAAGAGGTGCCCATTTGTGTGAGTGTGTATTTCTTAAAATTAATAATTTTATACTTTCCAGTTGTGGTATTGACTTCAAACTTAGTATCCGCATGTATCTTAACGAGGGACATAAAAGGGGTGATATTTTCTGTTTCAAGCAGACACTGTTCTCCCGAGAAAAAATGTATTATTGTCTCGTATGGACACTATAACGTGAAAATGATGCCCAATGTTTTCTGATGAGTTCTTTCAGACTCTTTTTGGGGGAACACTGCCTCCTCAGATTGCCCCCTGGAGAAGACCAAAATAACACTTTTATAATACAATAATAAATAGAATATTATCAGCAGTGCCCCCGGGCTAACCCCCCCCCCTCCGGAACTTTGCTATCGGAAGAGATACTGGTCATTCCATTTCCAAAGCTACATATGTGTGATTTTAAATACTTCAGAATCGTTTCCAAACTTCACACGAACATACTGCCTCATTTCGGCACAATCTCAAAAGCTGCAGTATAAATATATATTTTCCCTCTACGTATGTAACAACAAAAATACTTTGTTCGCCCAATACGATCAGAAATTACTTTGGTAATACGAAGCAATGGAGATAAGAAAAAGACACAAGACGAAAAACAGTTTAGTCGGGAATAGAACCTAGACCTGCTATTCAAAAAGCACACACGTAACCTTTGTGCGAAGCTATTATGCTGACTTATGTTTGTTATATTATGCTTAACATAGCATATAACAAGGCAGATCAAGCTAATTCAGCAACATAGCAACTTTGCATTCAAGATGGCGACTTCTCTATTGATTTTTCCTCACTTAAACTGCACTACATCCTTAATAAAATAGCGAAACCTGGCTTACCTACCGTGGGCACAACTTACAATTTTTATGGTTACAAATTTTTGAGCCGCAATATTGAATCCAAGATGACTTTTCCAACATGTCTGATTTTTCCCCTTGCGTACGCTGTAATTTACATACTTGAACGAAATTTCGTGATTCCACCATATCTACAATTTGTCTATTAACATTCCTAGCACATTCTTATACCGAAGATGACTGTTTTTTTTCAAATTTAAGTACGGATTCGCAAACTGCGCATTAGAGTAAACATCAGCTTGAAATTTCGACGTTCTAGCAAGAGCCATTACAAATTTCACATTTTCTCGATGTGTGACGCCAAACGAAAACTAATTTTAATGCTCTTTTCTCTAACAGAAGCTATGTTCCTATCTTCATTGCTTAACGAAATATGACGTTTCTATGAAGTTTGCAACTACTATTAAAACCGGCATTTCGAAACGACGAAAAATTTCGACACTTTATTTACATGGGAAACTTCGCATTTCTCACGATATCGGAATTTTCCCATTACTTACATCACATGACGAATATGTATGCAAAATTTGGTGTTTCTATGTTTTCGGGAAGTACACAAACAATTAAGTGAAATTGCCACTTCAGAGGTATATAATTACATAGATGCCGACCCCTTACATACTATGCAAGCAGTTAGTAGAAACTTGAAAGCGTGCAAGCACAAACAGTTCAGTAGTCTAGTGGAAGCATTTCAAGCTACTGCGGGCGAGACCTGGGTTCGATCCTCATCAATTTTTCTAATTTTATTCTTTCTTCAAACTGTTACTTATTTAATATATATTGAGTGTCAATAATGTTTAGTCTATTATATACGGCATTTTATTCCCACCTTCCCCGTCAGGAATACTATTGAATACTTTTCCACATAGCTCATATATCATAACTATGTACGCTGCTGCCCACACAACTGGCAAAAGGTGTTTGTGTGTATGTGGTTAAAAATTAAATATTTCGCTTTTTGAGTATTTATTATTATGACTACTTCCCAAACCGTTGTACCGATACTAACGTACTTCCGATTTGGAGGCTAGATTTGTGGTATAGATTCTAAGCTTGCTATACACATTGTGGCAGAGCCTGTATTTTCATGTAGCAGAGCCCTATTTCTATATATACATTTATATATATAAATAATATATATAAATACAATGGTAACGTAGAATAGTAATTGTAAATTAATTTAATGAATGAAGCAAGCTAGTACGCTGTGTGAATCGTTTACAGCTGTGGCAGAGAGTTGCGGCTGATGTCATTTCCGAACGTTACCGATCGTCACCGACGGTACACGAAATCGCACAGAGAGAGAGAGAGGATTTGGATTCCATCCTTCGCGACGACTCAAGGTCGAGCGCAGAGCAGCGGAATAAAAATAAGAAATTAAAATTAGTTTTAGTATAAAGCCACGACAATTGAAATATGGGATAAAACCCACCCACCCGCCCTAAATTTAAGTATTATTGTTAGTAGTGACATTAATTTAGTAAATATGCTTTCATTAAAAATAATCATAGGGTGCACTATCCTGTTTTGAAGGATAATGGGAAAACTGCAACAATGTTTTCCAAGTCAAGATATTATTATCTGGACTTGGGTGTTCTAAAACATTTCATGGAGTTCAATCCTACATACAATGAAGACAAAGAAATAATATTCAGAAGTAACGAGCTAGGTATGAAATACAAGCATTATTATATGATTGAGTTTTGTGACAAAAACATTAGTGTCGATGAATTAGTAGAGTTGGGTTTTAGACGGCATTTCATATCTGTGATAACGGGCATTGCCGAAACGAAGACGCTAGTGCGTGAATCCATATTTTTCGCTATTAAGAACGAACAGCTGAAATACAAAATTTGTGCGTTATTCACTTCTGGTGCTAGCCAGGAAAGACTGAACGAGTGATTAGAACGTTTCAGATATAAATTTGATTGTACTCAAGCAATTAGAATATCAGATTTTGTAACGACACTAGCGCAAATTGAGAAGCAAGCGAACCATGTTATTTCGAGTGATAAGTCATCATTAGATTTGGTAGCTTTTGCTACATTTTTTAAACAAAGGACACTGTGGTTGTCGTAGTAAATATGAGGTAAGCATGAGAATCATATTGTCTATAGTTATGTAGTATTTTTATCATTAATATGTAGTTATATAAATTAGGAATATATATAGGGTAATATTAGGAATATTTTGAGTTATGAGTATTTTGTGTAATATAATTATTTGTATTATAGTTAGAGATTAGGTTTCAAGGGACAAGTAGAATTATAAGTTAATAAGTAAATAGGTTAATAAGTTAATATGTTAGTAGTATTAGTGTTATTATTGATAAATAAAGTGTAGAAAGTCTGAAATTCGAATATTAGATAAATTTTGATTATGTCTTGTGGACATATACACAGAGATAAATATGGATGTTAGAAAATGGTATATTAGAAGTGACATGGATTATTTTTTTTTAAGATAAAGAGTAGATTTAAAAAATGACTATGGCGAAGAAAACTGAAAATAAACTGAATGATTTTTGCTATCAGAATAAGATCAGGGAAAAGTAGAATTAAGTGAGGCAAGAATGAACAAATAATAGAACACAATGAATGATGCAAATTTATGTGAAGTTAAGGCTAGATAAGAAAATTAGAACTAGAAAAACATTGAGATTTGGCGAACCTTTTAATAGGGGAAACTCTAATTAGGAAGGAAATCCCACTCTCGCCGAGTTGAAAATGGGCGATTACCAAAATGTCGACGAGAATATTTTGTTTAGGAAGTCACATACGTCTTCCGTGACAAGTTCAGAAGATACACAAGAGATGACTCGTTTGTCACGTGAAAAGCCGTGAACATTTTTTTTGTAGGTGATATCTTTCCTTTTTAGCCTAGATCCTAGAGAATACGGAATTAAGTTTAAATTTAGAGAATTTTCTGATTATTTTTAGTATCCTAGTATGTTATTGTAGGATAAAGTTAATTGCGTTTAAATACGATAATATTTATTAATATCTAGTAAGATCTAGAATAGAGTATGTAATAGCTAGAATAGAGGTTTATTTTAGTTGATTGCTAATGTTGTAAGTAAATCTAGCGTTAGTTTTCATGGATTTGTACATGGATTGAAGGAAGTGAAGAAATAGAGAAGGATTTGGTAGGAATGTGATTAGATAGACGAAGGAAAATAGAACTAAAATAGATTAAGTAAGATAAGTGTTGATAGCAAACAAATAGATAAATAGAATATGACTAAACAAATAGTAGATTAATAGATACCTGATGTAGACGTAAAGTAAATAAAATATAAATATAAATATAGAGAAGAATGAAGAAAATAGATAATAAATAGATAATAATAGATATTAAATAATAATTAAATAAATAATAGATAATATTATATATAATAGAAGAAATATAGTACTATAGAAGAAATAAGTGATATATATAGAGAAGTTATTGCATGCTACGAAGAATATTAGAGAATATAAGTTAAGATGAATAGAGATATAGTACAGAAAAGAAAAGAAAAGAGTTTTAGATTTGGGGATAAAAACAGACGAGTAGGTTCTGTAAGAGTAGATCCCTAAACAAGAAAGAACAGTTAGAGATGGATAGAAATATGTCCTAGCAACAGCCATAACAAATTATACATTTCCTCGATTTGCGACGCAAAACGAAAACGAATTTTAATGCTCTTTATGCTAACAGAAACTGTGTTCCTATCTTCATTGCCTGACGAAATATGACGTTTCTATGAAGTGCGCAACTAGTATTAAAACCGGCAAAAAATTTCGACCCTTCATTTACATGGGAAAACGTCACATTTCTCACGATATCGGAATTTTCCCATTACTTACATCACATGACGAACATGTATGCAACATTTGTTGTTTGTATGTTTTCGGGAAGTATACAAACAATTAAGTGTGATTGCGATTTTAGAGGTGTATAATTCCATAGATGCCGACCCATTATATACTATGTAAGCAGTTGGTGGTACAGTGCAAACTGAAACAGTTCAGTAGCAGTTCCGCTTAAGCCGTCGAGCGATGGATATCGTGGAGTAGTTTGACTGTGGTAAGTCTGTTTGTTCTACTCCTGCGCACTTATGTGCTCTTACATTTTCTCGTGCTTATTGTGTTGGGCCAGTTAGTGCCTCCCAGTGAGTGAGTTCAGTGTTTTTTGCTGTTGCTTGTTTCTGAGTAATTATGGCTTACAAAAAGGACATGCAATTTAAATGTGTCTTTGATAAAAAGTTCCGCATTTCACGCCCGACTTCCAGTCAAGTTTATCAGTGGTTAAGTGAATCTTTTCCGAACATTTTTGACAATATTAGTGCTCTTCCGTTACACGCCGAGTCTTATAGTGTTTATCTGAAATATAAGAATGTACAAGCGTATGAACAGTTTGCTTCTAGTGTCCCTGATTCTGTGGTCTTTCATTATGCCGATGGAATTTCTAGCACTGTAAGGATTGTTCCGGCGGAAACCCCAATAAAGCAGATAAGGATATACGACTTCCCTTTGGAGTCGCCATTACAGTTACTTGAAGAAAATTTTAGTGCTTATGGAAAGGTGCGTCAAATGGAACCCCAATTTTGGGCTGCTCCTTTTCCACCAGGAATTGATAGTTTTATTCGCATTATTCATATGGAACTACAGAAACATATTCCGTCACGTTTAATAGTACAGGGCTATAAAGTGGATGTACCCTACGATGCTCAACCTATTACTTGTTTTTTTGCCAATCTCATTTACATACCATCTTTATTTGTCCGTTGAAAAAATCAAAACCTGTGAGTGCGAATCCGGCCCCTGTCTCTGTCCAAATGACTGACTTGGAAAGGTACAACGTTCCCTTCTGTCGTCACGGCCTTTGGAGGTTCGAGCAGATGTCCACCAGGAACCTGCTAGGGGTCCCCCAGAAGTTTCTTTTTTGAACGATGAGAGTGAGTTTCCTGAGTTACACTCTTCCCGCCCAGTATCGCTGTTATCATCATTACAATCCATTTCGGCGGAGGCAGTGCCAAATGTAACACCCCCGATAATTCAAGAGCCGCCACTGGATGTTGTGCGCCAAGTGTCAACTAGTGTTTCGCTGCCTGATACTCTTCTGGAGTCGAGTGACTCCTCTGTAGTACAGGCAGAAGCTTTCCTTTCTCCTACAGTTCCTCACGGTGATGTTTCTGCTTTACCTGATCCTACTTCACAACAAAAAAGAAGACGAGTATCAAGGTCATCTGCATGGAAAAAAGAATTGAGTTTACTTCTTAGTGCAGTTAAAGCAACGGATAAAACTGAATCACGTGACCCTACATCGCAAGTGCATGCTATTTCTGATTCGGAACTCACGTGAGTGTAGGTGTGTCTGTCCTTGGAATTCTTATTCTCCCAGAAAGCATTTTGTAGCAACAGTTTGGCTATGTCTATTTGTTTATGTTTCTCTTTTGTGTTACGGAACAACAGAGCTCTATATTACAAGCACTGCATGGGTGAATAGAAACTTCTCCCTTGTGTGCACAGACAACAACTTTCCTTTTCATAGTAAGTATGTTATTGTTGTTAATGTTTCCTTCTTTTTTACCGATATGTCAGCGGTAAATTCATTTACAGTGTTAGCTCTTAATATACATCGCATCAGTTCAGCGTCTAATAAAGCCCTACTTAAACAATTTATTGAGCACCATCACCCCGACGTATGTGGTATCGTTGAACTGACTTTTCCGTCGTTAGACTTTCTTAGTGACTACTACGCAATGATTAATTGTGAATCCTCTACAGGGGTGGCTCTTTTGGTAAGAAAGGGTCTTACGTATGATAGAGTGGGAGGGCAATACGTTGTTATATTCAAAATATTTTTTTGATTCTACTCTATGCGCCTTCGGGCTATCTCATGGTACGAGAAAGGGAAGAGTTTTATGAGCACACCATCTCGTCTACAATTCCGGCCGGCATTAATCAGTGTATTTTGATCGGTGGTTTTAATGCTGTAATTAACCCCCAAGATTATCTCAACCCCTCACCTCCGTTATGCGTTAGTGGCGCTTGTGCGAGCTATGCAGCTACAGGATGCGCTCAGTGTATCCAACTCGCCGCATGCGTTCACCTTCTGTGGGTCGAAAAATAAGAGTCGCCTCGACCGAGCGTATTTAACGGCACCTTTGAGTTCGACAGTGGTCCATTTGTTAACTCTTCACTTGCCGTTCTCAGACCATTCGGCCATTGAATTTACTATTAAATTGCCGTTTTTCATACCTGCAGCAGGAGGTTCTTCTTTTTGGAAAATTAATACGGAAGTTATGTCATGAGAGGAAGTGGTGGAGTTGTTTTCTACGAAGTTTGTTTATTGGTGTAGTATGAAAAAATATTATTCGACTGTCGGATCATGGTGGAACGTATATTGTAAGCCCAAAATCCGTAGGTTTTTTCAATGGCGCGGTAGAATCGCGCGCGAGGACGATCGTCTGTTGCACTAATTTTTTTATAGTGCTCTTTGTGATCTTTGGGCGGCTCCTGCTTCCCTGAAAAATTTAGCACGTATTAAGGATCTTAAATTCCAGATGAATCAGATTTACGTACATTCCTCGCTGCAAGCTTATTTTTCTGAGGATTTCTACCATTGTTTCCCAGAGGAAACTGCGTCTATATATAACGTTGACCGCCTGCTACGAAAAAGGCGGTCGACTTTCATACCTTCCCTTGTTTTACATGACGGGGCGACTACGAACGATGTTTTCCAGATTTTACATGAATTTAGCGCTATTATACCACGTTTGCGAGTGCAAAGCCGATGGAATATGCTTACGGAACGGAGTTCTTGGCCACGTTACCATACCAACTGACGGATCAAGAAGGTCAGGCATTAATGAGTCCCATCACCGAAAATGAAATTTTCTATGTTCTCAAGAAATCTAAATGTCGAAGTGCCCCTGGAATAGATGGCTTGAACATAGCATTTTACATACGTTATTGGCCATGTCTCAGTGCATCGCTCTTCACTCGCTTTAACGATTTATTATCGGGAGTCGCGTTTTCGCACAACACCGCCGTCCTTGTACTTATTCCTCAATCATCTTCCGCACGTAAGGTTTCAGAATTCCGACCTATCTCATTATTGCCGGCTGACCTCAAACTCTTTACGAAGGTACTCACATCGCGCCTCCGACCAATTATTCGCCGGTATATCAGTCCTTTTAAGGCGGCACTTCACGAGACCCATAACATTCAGTATACTTTACGTTCACTCAGAGATATTTTTGCGTCTTTTCATTCCCGTCATGTGTCGACGGCAGCACTGGCGGTGGACCTAGAAAAGCGTATGATAGCGTCAATCATGGCTTCTTAGCGTTAACTCTTGAAGCCTGGGGTTTCCCGTTAGCCTTCCGGTGGGTCATTTCAAATCTGTATGCTACAGCAAACTTTCGCATTCAGATTAATGGCAATTTATCCTCGGTTATTCAGTTACAACGAAGTTTGCGTCAGGATGAAGTTTTAGTTCCACGCTCTTTGCATTGGTGCTCGACTCTTTACTTCAGCGGTTGGCCACATTATCGCTTCCTGGCCCCTCTAGGTTTCGCAGCCAAAATATCATTGCGTATGCTGATAATCTGAACATAACCGGAGTAGATCCTGCGGCTATGATGGAATATTTTCCAGTTTTGCAGCGATTTTCGCGTTATTCCGGTCTCCACTATAATACACGTAAGACTCACGTTCTACAGTTTCATGGTTTTCATTTACTTAACAGTGACACCGGTACTCCACCTTCACCTCATGTCACGTGTTTAACAATCTGTAACGTGCCTGTTACAAGTAACAGGGAAAAAAAGAAACTATAAAAAATAAAAAATGTAAATCTAAGATGAATAATGGTTAAATAATATTAATGTATTTCATATAATGTGTGTTAAAGAAGAAGACATAAGCTTTATATATATATATAAAATCATCATTTTTAAAAAATAGGAGAAAAAGACAAATGAAATAACGCTTGTAAGATTTCCTTTCTATTCAAAATCAAGAGCTTCAAGGTCTTGGCTTATGCGCTTGTAGGCGTCTGCGCATGGTCACAGCCTTGCCACCGCAAGCAGCTTGCCTCGCCTAGCTGACTTGGGTTGGAATGTACGAACGTGCAACATCTGGATTGTTTGGTTGTTCGAATGGATTACGAATCGAAATGGACGTTTGAGCTTTGCTTCGCATTTTCTTGTTCTTGAAGTCGTTGTTGTAGAAGAGTGTGATATTGAAGTGAAATAAGAATAATCCTAATACGTGAGGAATATGATAATCGTAATATTTCATTTAGTGCAATATTACGTGTTTTTTGTTTGTTCTTCAAAAACTAGTGAAATTAGTGTTGCTTAAATGGTGAAAGTATTGAAAGGGAGGCTTGGCTTAGCTCTCTCTGTTTCTGTTAACAATCAAAATACAGAAAAGTGCCTTTGTAATACTCAGAATCACATATTTATAATTGTTTCCGAATTACTTGTCAATTTTGTGAATGCGGGAAATTGTGGATCTACGTCCCATTTTCTCAATTAAGTTACCGTTTCAATGGGGATCGTTTATAACTAAACCCTGAGCACAACCTCACTATACAGTGGATTATTCTTGTTTGATAAGTGAGTCCAAGGCATTTGAGGGCAGAAAAAACTACGAAATTCAAAGGTATTTAAATAAAAAGGTGGATTTTTAAAGGTGAGTGATTTTTCAATTTTCCTAGTACATTGTTTGTCTGCGTCAATTATGTGTTTCAGTGGGTCGTCTTTTTGATTTCCATTTGGCTAGATTTTCCGTGGATTATACAGAGATTTAACGCGAGTAAGCTCGGTAAATCCAGAGGAGCAAAGGGGGAGGGATTATACCCGAAACCTTCGAAGTGTATTTGTTATCCTTTGTACTTTTCAGGTTTGAAGTTCCTGATTTTGATTAAATTAGTAAAAAACTATATTAATTCTGATTTGAATACTTATAACCAGAACTTAAAAATTATTTCTTTTTTTTCTAAAAAATAAAAATCGTTTGACGTGTTTGAATTGTTTGAGAGTAATGTTTGACCGGTTTATGACTGATGATGTTTTGAAGTTACAACGCATTGGATTGAATGTAGTAAAGTCGCTTGCGGTTGCTTTTCCGTCGTAACATTTCATTTGCAAACTAAATTGAGTTAAATTAGTAAAAAAATAAGTATCAACGGAAATTTTTCTTTTGATTTGAAATAAAAGGAAACCTTCATTCAGTATTGATTTAAGGTGCGAATTAATTTCTTATTTAAATGAAAGAAAAGATACTAGTAGTAAACAAGGGAGGTCCTAGACTGGCCTGGAGTATAGATTTTAGCGTTAAGTAAGAGAGGTCCTTGACTGGCCTTGAGTATAGATATTTGCGTCAAACAAGAGAGGTTCCTGACTAGCCTGGAGAATATAGTTCAATGTCGGATTTAAAGATTTATGACACATCGGATGAAACTTTCTTGAATTTTTTTTTTAATCTTGTCACTCCTGAAACTGCGTGGATATAATAATTGATGAATCCAGATTTGACTTGGCAGCGAGGAAAACAGATTATTGTAAAATTTTGTAATAAACATTTTTTCCTGAAATTGTTGTGTTGTTATTCGTTTATATAATTAATATTATTTCATGTTATATTACACCCTTTGGATTTCCGAATTGAACATAACAGCTGAGCTTTCTAGGTGTTTGTGCATGTAAAGCCTCTTCTGCGGCCAGGTTGGATTGGGTTTTTCCCACCTTGTCCGCTAGGCTACAGATGGGGGCGTTACAAAATGGTTCCAACCCAAGTCCGTTCGTTATTTTTTTGTTGTAATTATTTAAACTCGTTGTTATTTTTGGAATTTCGTAATTGTCTTTTTGCATTCAAATTTTAATTTGTGATTGCTATTGAAAATTATTGTTCATTTTTTATTTAATAGTATGTTTGATAAATTGGATTTAAGGTGAAGCAAGGAATTATTAGGGTTATTTCCATTTGGTCAAAAATTCTGGGTCGCAGTAGTGTTCGTAGTTAGTATTGTATCTTTATGTATTATAGTTATATTATGTTAGTAGTGGAAAATGGATCGATCTGGATCAGTTTTAATCAACTCACAAGCCCCTGGGAAAATGACCACCTTGCACCGTGAGCCCACGGTCTTTTACGACCTCCATTTTAGGGGTGAATTCGTTCCCTTTTACGAGCACTTTTAAGGGGGTGTATTCGTTCTGTTTTACGAGCACATTTTAGGGGGTGAACTCATTCCCTTTTATGAGCATATTTTCCAACCCCTATGAACACACAGCAGAACATCAGACTACGTAACATAACGAACATACAGAAGAGCAAATTGAACTCGTTAGCACATTTTAAGGGGTGTACTCGTTCCCTTTTTCAACCCCTATTTTAACATAGCACATAGCACAGCTAATAAAAGAGCATGGCTTATTTTAACATAGCAGATAACATATAAGATTACGAACACATAACATAGCAAGGGTGTACTCGTTCCCTTTTATGAGCATATTTTGCAACCCCTATTCTGAACATAGCAGATAACACATAAAAGAGCAGATAACACATAGCACTATAAGAGCAGAAGACTACATAACATAGCAGGCCTCCATTTTAGGGGTGAACTCGTTCTCTTTTATGAGCATAGTTTTCAACCCCTATTTTAACATAACAGAAATGACATAAGCATGGCCTCAAACTACTGACCATCGTGAACAAAGGTTAAACTCGAAAACGAAACAACATATCGAGGTGCTGTTTCCACATTTAGCAATTGGTCATCAAAAAAGTACTGACCATCGAGGTCAAAGGTCAAAACTCGAAAACGGAGCCACATACTCAGGTGCTGTTTCCACATTGAGTAATAGGTCATCAGGTACCACAAGTTCCAAAATAGTGGCCATCGAGGTCAAAGGTCAACATACTTAAAACCTAATTACTCGAAAATGGATCCACATATTGAGATGGTGTTTCCACATTGAGTAATAGGTCATCAGGTAGTGCAAGTTCCAAAATAGTGACCATCGAGGTCAAAGGTCAAAATACTTAAAACCTAATAACTCAGAAACGGAGCCACATATTGAAGTGCTGTTTCAAAATCTAGTAACTGGTCATCAACTACTACAAGTTCCAAAATAATGACCATCGAGGTCAAAGGTCAACATACTTAAAACCAAATAACTCTTAAATGGATCCACATATTGAGGTGTTGTTTCCAAATCTAGTAACTGGTCATCAACTACTACAAGTTTCAAAATAATGATCATCGAGGTCAAAGGTCAAAATACTTAAAACCAAATAACTCAGAAACGGAGCCACATTTTGAAGTGCTGTTTCCAAATCTAGTAACTGGTCATCAACTACTACAAGTTCCAAAATAATGACCATCGAGGTCAAAGGTCAACATACTTAAAACCAAATAACTCTTAAATGGATCCACATATTGAGGTGCTGTTTCCAAATCTAGTAACTGGTCATCAACTACTACAAGTTTCAAAATAATGATCATCGAGGTCAAAGGTCAACATACTTAAAACCTAATAACACGAAAACTGAGCCACATATTGAGATGCTGTTTTCAAATCTAGTAACTGGTCATCATCTACTACAAGTTCCAAAATAGTGGTCATCGAAGTCAAAGGTCACAGTACTTAAAACCTAATTACTCGAAAACGGAGCCACATACTCAGATGCTGTTTCCACATTTAGTAATCGGTCACCAAGTACTAGAAATATCAAAAATAGTGACCATCGAGGTCAAAGGTCAAAACTCGAAAACGGAGCCAAATATCGAAGTGGTGTTTCCAAATCTAGTAACTGGTCATCAACTACTACAAGTTCCAAAATACTAATCATCGAGGTCAAACGTCAAACTCGAAAACGGAGTCAAATATTGAGGTGGTGTTTCCACATTTAGTAATCGACCACCAACTACTACAAGTTCCAAAATAATGACCATCGAGAGCTTGTAAACTGAGCAACGGATTGAGGTGTTGTTTCCAAATCTAGTAATAGGTCATCAACTAGTAAATGTTAAAAAGTACTGATCATCGAGGTCAAAGGTCAAAATACTTAAAACCCAATAACTCTAAAACGAAGCAACGTATTGAGGTGCTGTTTCCAAATCTAGTAACTGGTCATCAACTATTACATGTTCCAAAAGTACTCACTATCGAGGTCAAAGGTCAAATATTTAAGCCTTAATAACTTTAAACAAAACCTGTGTGACCTATTCAGTTTTGTACCAAGCAGAGAGAAGTGAAGAATGAATAAATATGACTGGCTTACTTCGAGAAAGAAAGCAAAGATATTTCATTTTTAACTAGCTGAGAATTTTAAATCATCTTGTATTATTTAAACAAACGAAAGGATAAATTTTATGCCATTTTATACCATTTTGTATTACTCCAATAAACGAAGGAATACGAGAAAAAAATAAGTGAAGAATGAATAAAATTTAGGTGGATTGTTTTCTTTTGTACCAACTGGAAAAGAGAAGAAGAGCTACATTAACTAGCTCATTATGTACTGTTTAAACAAACGAAAATTGACCATTATGTAACTTTTGAAATACTGAAATGTTCTATTTTTGTATCAATCAGAAAAACCCGAAGAAGGATCATTTTAACAACTTCATAATTTCGATGTTGTTCTACTTTATATACCAACGAGAAAAAATGAACTAGCTGAATATTTAAATATACGAAAGAATAAATTTAAGTGACCTATTCAATTTTGTACCAATGAGAAATGGCTCAGCAAAAGGCGAAGAAGGACTAACGAGAAATAATTGCGTATTTTAAACAAACAATCGAATAAATTTAACCGGCTCAGAAGTTCAATACTATTTTGTACTCTTGAGTGAGCTTTCCAATTTTGTAGCAAGAAGGGCCATTTTTTAAACTAACTCAGAATTTCATTTCATTTTGTAATACTCAGTTTTGTACGAACCAGAAACATTTGATTGGATTATTTCCTTATGTACCAACTGGAAAAAGTGAAGGGCCATTATTCAAATAAACGAAGGAATAGAGTATTTTCTTTTGTACCAACTGGAAAAGAGAAGAAGAGCTACTTTAACTAGCTCATTATGTACTGTTTAAAGAAACGAAAATTGACTCAGAATTTATGTAAGAATAATTTCGATGTTCTACTTTTTATACCAACGAGAAAAAAATGAACTAGCTGAATATTTAAATATACGAAAGAATAAATTTAAGTGACCTATTCAATTTTGTACCAATGAGAAATGGCATTTTTAACTGGTTCAGAATTTTACTACTCAAATAAACAATGGAATATTTAGTTTTGTACCACCGAGAAAAAAACAAAGAATATTGTACCATTTTGGAGTATTCAAATAAACAAAGGAATTATAACTTGTGTCAACTCTAAAATCAATTAAACGAAGTAATGCATTTGAAAAACCGAAGTTGAGTATTTTATACCATTTTGTATTATTTCAAAAAACAAAAGAAAAAGCAAAAAGGACCATTTTAAACTATTTAAATAAACGAAGGCATAAACATGAGTGAGACCAGAGAAAAACCGAAGAAGGTCCATTTTAACTAACTGAGAATTTCTGTACCTTTTTGTACTATTTAAACAAACGATGGGATAAATTTGAGTGACCTGTTTTTTGTACTAACCAGAAGAATCGAAGAAGGTACCTTTATACTAGCTCAATGAACGAAAGAACAAATTTGAGTGTTCTACTTTTTATACCAAACAAAGAAGAACCATTTTGTACTAATCAAATAAACGAAAGACCAATTTAACTAGCTCAGAATTTATATACGTTTTGTTTAGGTGTCCTACTTTTTGTACCAGCGTGAAATGTCTTTTTAACCAGCTCAGTAGTATTCAAATAAACAACTAGTTCAGAATTTCTGTACTTTTGTGCCATTCAAACAAATGAAAAAACCAAGCAGGAAAAGAAAAGGCGAAGAAGGATCATTTTATACCTTTATGTGCTATTTAAATAAACGAAGGAATAAATTTGAGTGATCTATTCAATTTTATACCAATCAGAAGAAAAGCAAAGAAGGGCCATTTTAACTAGTTGAGTATTTTTGTGCTACACAAATCAACAAATAAATAAATTTGAGTGACCTATTCAATTTGGTATCAACAAGAAATACCATTTTAAATAACTCAGCATTTTATATCTTTTTGTGCTATTTAAATAAACGAAGAAAGCGAAGGAGATCCAATTTAGCTAATCAAATAAACGAAGGAATACATTTTCGTGACCTATTCAGTTTTGAAAACAAGCAGGAAAAGGAAAGAATTAACATTTTGTACTAATCAAATAACCATATTAACTAACTCAAAGAAACGAAAGAATAAATTTTGAGTGGCCTAAGCAAAGAAGGTCAATTTGTACCTTTTGTGCTATTAAAACTGAGTGACCTATTCAATTTTGTTTGCAATTAAAAAAAACGGAGAAGGTCTATTTTATGTACATTTTGTACTACTCAAATAAACAAAGAAATACCACATTCTGCTACTCAAACAAACGACGGAATAAGCTCAGAATTTCTATACCTTTTTGTGTTATTCAAATAAACGAAGGAATAAATTTGTGTGACTTATACCAACCATGAAGGTCCATTATTTCATTTTTGTAACAATCAGAAGAAAACAGCTCAGAATTTTATACCTTTGTGGTGTTACATTGAAGTCTCAATTTTTCCGGTCATTAACTACATATTTGAACATAAGATTTCACAGCAGAAGAAAAGATCATATAAAAGTAAGAAAAGCAGATATTTAAACAACGTTGCGAATGCGTTACCTAACATTTGTATTGCTAAGGTACTGCCTATTGCTCAACGATTCAATTATTTTTAGAACTTTCTTTCCTCGTCTAAATCCAAAAACACAAATATATATTTTTGCATTTATGTATTTTATTATAATGGAATATAAGTTTATGAGGTATATTTGGAAAATAATAGGACATACATCATGATGTTATATTGCCTTGAAATATATTATTAAACATGGAGAATGCATAGAATGCTTTTATTCTAGGTATATAAATAGATGTATCACACTTGATTTGTTTTTGCTGAAGAGCAGAAAAAATGACTAGCATGGAAATTGTTTATGTTTCTCCTAGAGAAAAAGAAATTCAACGTGAAAACGAAAAACCTATACTGTTAATTCACCCGTCTGACCCCGACTTGCCAGATGAATTACGTGATAAAGTGAGAATCATATATCCAACACAGGAAATAGAAGATGTGTATTATTTTAGACGCTATAATAGATATAATGATGAAATACTCCCGGAAAGTGATGATGACAGTGTTTCAAATATTACCTGTTTTGAACTGGAAGCTAATGAGTGCGACTGTACTAGTGAAACTATTAGTGATACATGTGTTATACAATTATTTAATGAGTATACATCAAATTCAGTATTATTATGTGAAGCATGTTCTAAACATAATGAGAATGAAAAAGATCACAACTGTTTGCTGCAATATGATTACGAATTATTGCAAAAGGTGTGGACGATCTTGATTAAACGTGAAATGAGAGAGAAAATCTATAAACTTTATATAAAGAAGCATTTTAAAGGTTGTAATATTAAGAACACTTATACTCTGGAGAAAAAAAATTAATCTGGTATATGAATACATTACAGAGTGTGATTATTATATCAACAAAATAGTAGAAATGTTTTTAGAGAAAAATAAACAATTATTTAATTCTGTAAATGGACACTGAGCCCACTGTAGCATATGCATTTGATTGTGTAAGAATAGAAGAACTTGAACTGTTAAATGGATCAATTTGTAGTATTGTAGATAACTAACATTGGACTCTGGCAACTGAATTTTCAGAGAGAGTCAATTTAAATTGTTCTCTGGATGACACAAAAATATACAAAATGTAACACCACAAAGGTATAAAATTCTGAGCTGTTTTCTTCTGATTGTTACAAAAATGAAATAATGGACCTTCATGGTTGGTATAAGTCACACAAATTTATTCCTTCGTTTATTTGAATAACACAAAAAGGTATAGAAATTCTGAGCTTATTCCGTCGTTTGTTTGAGTAGCAGAATGTGGTATTTCTTTGTTTATTTGAGTAGTACAAAATGTACATAAAATAGACCTTCTCCGTTTTTTTTTTAATAGCAAACAAAATTGAATAGGTCACTCAGTTTTAATAGCACAAAAGGTACAAATTGACCTTCTTTGCTTAGGCCACTCAAAATTTATTCTTTCGTTTCTTTGAGTTAGTTAATATGGTTATTTGATTAGTACAAAATGTTAATTCTTTCCTTTTCCTGCTTGTTTTCAAAACTGAATAGGTCACGAAAATGTATTCCTTCGTTTATTTGATTAGCTAAATTGGATCTCCTTCGCTTTCTTCGTTTATTTAAATAGCACAAAAAGATATAAAATGCTGAGTTATTTAAAATGGTACTTCTTGTTGATACCAAATTGAATAGGTCACTCAAATTTATTTATTTGTTGATTTGTGTAGCACAAAAATACTCAACTAGTTAAAATGGCCCTTCTTTGCTTTTCTTCTGATTGGTATAAAATTGAATAGATCACTCAAATTTATTCCTTCGTTTATTTAAATAGCACATAAAGGTATAAAATGATCCTTCTTCGCCTTTTCTTTTCCTGCTTGGTTTTTTCATTTGTTTGAATGGCACAAAAGTACAGAAATTCTGAACTAGTTGTTTATTTGAATACTACTGAGCTGGTTAAAAAGACATTTCACGCTGGTACAAAAAGTAGGACACCTAAACAAAACGTATATAAATTCTGAGCTAGTTAAATTGGTCTTTCGTTTATTTGATTAGTACAAAATGGTTCTTCTTTGTTTGGTATAAAAAGTAGAACACTCAAATTTGTTCTTTCGTTCATTGAGCTAGTATAAAGGTACCTTCTTCGATTTTTCTGGTTAGTACAAAAAACAGGTCACTCAAATTTATCCCATCGTTTGTTTAAATAGTACAAAAAGGTACAGAAATTCTCAGTTAGTTAAAATGGACCTTCTTCGGTTTTTCTCTGGTCTCACTCATGTTTATGCCTTCGTTTATTTAAATAGTTTAAAATGGTCCTTTTTGCTTTTTCTTTTGTTTGTTGAAATAATACAAAATGGTATAAAATACTCAACTTCGGTTTTTCAAATGCATTACTTCGTTTAATTGATTTTAGAGTTGACACAAGTTATAATTCCTTTGTTTATTTGAATACTCCAAAATGGTACAATATTCTTTGTTTTTTTCTCGGTGGTACAAAACTAAATATTCCATTGTTTATTTGAGTAGTAAAATTCTGAACCAGTTAAAAATGCCATTTCTCATTGGTACAAAATTGAATAGGTCACTTAAATTTATTCTTTCGTATATTTAAATATTCAGCTAGTTCATTTTTTTCTCGTTGGTATAAAAAGTAGAACATCGAAATTATTCTTACATAAATTCTGAGTCAATTTTCGTTTCTTTAAACAGTACATAATGAGCTAGTTAAAGTAGCTCTTCTTCTCTTTTCCAGTTGGTACAAAAGAAAATACTCTATTCCTTCGTTTATTTGAATAATGGCCCTTCACTTTTTCCAGTTGGTACATAAGGAAATAATCCAATCAAATGTTTCTGGTTCGTACAAAACTGAGTATTACAAAATGAAATGAAATTCTGAGTTAGTTTAAAAAATGGCCCTTCTTGCTACAAAATTGGAAAGCTCACTCAAGAGTACAAAATAGTATTGAACTTCTGAGCCGGTTAAATTTATTCGATTGTTTGTTTAAAATACGCAATTATTTCTCGTTAGTCCTTCTTCGCCTTTTGCTGAGCCATTTCTCATTGGTACAAAATTGAATAGGTCACTTAAATTTATTCTTTCGTATATTTAAATATTCAGCTAGTTCATTTTTTCTCGTTGGTATATAAAGTAGAACAACATCGAAATTATGAAGTTGTTAAAATGATCCTTCTTCGGGTTTTTCTGATTGATACAAAAATAGAACATTTCAGTATTTCAAAAGTTACATAATGGTCAATTTTCGTTTGTTTAAACAGTACATAATGAGCTAGTTAATGTAGCTCTTCTTCTCTTTTCCAGTTGGTACAAAAGAAAACAATCCACCTAAATTTTATTCATTCTTCACTTATTTTTTTCTCGTATTCCTTCGTTTATTGGAGTAATACAAAATGGTATAAAATGGCATAAAATTTATCCTTTCGTTTGTTTAAATAATACAAGATGATTTAAAATTCTCAGCTAGTTAAAAATGAAATATCTTTGCTTTCTTTCTCGAAGTAAGCCAGTCATATTTATTCATTCTTCACTTCTCTCTGCTTGGTACAAAACTGAATAGGTCACACAGGTTTTGTTTAAAGTTATTAAGGCTTAAATATTTGACCTTTGACCTCGATAGTGAGTACTTTTGGAACATGTAATAGTTGATGACCAGTTACTAGATTTGGAAACAGCACCTCAATACGTTGCTTCGTTTTCGAGTTATTGGGTTTTAAGTATTTTGACCTTTGACCTCGATGATCAGTACTTTTTAACATTTACTAGTTGATGACCTATTACTAGATTTGGAAACAACACCTCAATCCGTTGCTCCGTTTACAAGCTCTCGATGGTCATTATTTTGGAACTTGTAGTAGTTGGTGGTCGATTACTAAATGTGGAAACACCACCTCAATATTTGACTCCGTTTTCGAGTTTAACGTTTGACCTCGATGATTAGTATTTTGGAACTTGTAGTAGTTGATGACCAGTTACTAGATTTGGAAACACCACTTCGATATTTGGCTCCGTTTTCGAGTTTTGACCTTTGACCTCGATGGCCACTATTTTTGATATTTCTAGTAGTTGGTGACCGATTACTAAATGTGGAAACAGCATCTGAGTATGTGGCTCCGTTTTTGAGTAATTAGGTTTTAAGTACTGTGACCTTTGACCTCGATGACCACTATTTTGGAACTTGTAGTAGATGATGACCAGTTACTAGATTTGAAAACAGCATCTCAATATGTGGCTCAGTTTTCGTGTTATTAGGTTTTAAGTATGTTGACCTTTGACCTCGATGATCATTATTTTGAAACTTGTAGTAGTTGATGACCAGTTACTAGATTTGGAAACAGCACCTCAATATGTGGATCCATTTAAGAGTTATTTGGTTTTAAGTATGTTGACCTTTGAACTCGATGGTCATTATTTTGGAACTTGTAGTAGTTGATGACCAGTTACTAGATTTGGAAACAGCACTTCAATATGTGGCTCCGTTTCTGAGTTATTAGGTTTTAAGTATTTTGACCTTTGACCTCGATGATCATTATTTTGAAACTTGTAGTAGTTGATGACCAGTTACTAGATTTGGAAACAACACCTCAATATGTGGATCCATTTAAGAGTTATTTGGTTTTAAGTATGTTGACCTTTGACCTCGATGGTCATTATTTTGGAACTTGTAGTAGTTGATGACCAGTTACTAGATTTTGAAACAGCACTTCAATATGTGGCTCCGTTTCTGAGTTATTAGGTTTTAAGTATTTTGACCTTTGACCTCGATGGTCACTATTTTGGAACTTGCACTACCTGATGACCTATTACTCAATGTGGAAACACCATCTCAATATGTGGATCCATTTTCGAGTAATTAGGTTTTAAGTATGTTGACCTTTGACCTCGATGGCCACTATTTTGGAACTTGTGGTACCTGATGACCTATTACTCAATGTGGAAACAGCACCTGAGTATGTGGCTCCGTTTTCGAGTTTTGACCTTTGACCTCGATGGTCAGTACTTTTTTGATGACCAATTGCTAAATGTGGAAACAGCACCTCGATATGTTGTTTCGTTTTCGAGTTTAACCTTTGTTCACGATGGTCAGTAGTTTGAGGACATGCTTATGTCATTTCTGTTATGTTAAAATAGGGGTTGAAAAATATGCTCATAAAAGAGAACGAGTTCACCCCTAAAATGGAGGCCTGCTATGTTATGTAGTCTTCTGCTCTTATAGTGCTATGTGTTATCTGCTCTTCTATGTGTTATCTGCTATGTTCAGAATAGGGGTTGGAAAATATGCTCATAAAAAGGAACGAGTACACCCTTGCTATGTTATGTGTTCGTAATCTTATATGTTATCTGCTATGTTAAAATAAGCCATGCTCTTTTATTAGTTGTGCTATGTGCTATGTTAAAATAGGGGTTGAAAAAGGGAACGAGTACACCCCTTAAAATGTGCTAACGAGTTCAATTTGCTCTTCTGTATGTTCGTTATGTTACGTAGTCTGATGTTCTGCTGTGTGTTCATAGGGGTTGGAAAATATGCTCATAAAAGGGAATGAGTTCACCCCCTAAAATGTGCTCGTAAAAGAGAACGAATACACCACCTTAAAAGTGCTCGTAAAAGGGAACAAATTCACCCCTAAAATGGAGGTCGTAAAAGACCGTGGGCTCACGGTGCAAGGTGGTCATTTTCTCAGGGGCTTGTGAGTTGATTAAAACTGATCCAGATCGATCCATTTTCCACTACTTATGTTGTATTTATATCTGTATTGTTCGATAATATTACTTATGTGTAATTCGATGGAGTATGTGAGCATTGATATTCCGGATCAATATTCAGAATTGATAACATTAGATAGAACCGGTAATCTTGAAACAGATACTAGATCCGATTTTGGACAGTTGAATATGTCACTGACTCCGCCAACTCAAGGTAGTTTTCATATCAGACAACCAGCTATGAGAGCTAATAGTTTGGAATGTGGGGGTAGTTTGCAGTCAGCGGCGGATGAATACAATTTTAGTAGATTTGTTAATATTGGGAGTTTGAATGAATTTTTTCGAGATCAGAGGCAAGTTACTTTTAATGAGCCTTTAAGAAGTTGTAGTTCTAATAAAGATAGGAATTCGATAAATTTTGGAAATTCAGGTCGTGATAAGAATGAGGTTCCTTCAAGGTATTTGAATCTTAGTGATTATTACCGAAGAGTTTCTCAAACTAGAAATTCAACTCCTTATTGTTCTCCACCCAAGAGAACTCAAATAGGTGACAATGTATTAACAGGGTTGCCAACTTTGCCTAGTACTAATGAATTTTCAAAGGTTGAGCATAATCTCCTGATGAAGTACACATTTAAAAGAACTAATGATTTTCTAGAGTATAAATTTAAGGAATTTAAAACAACAGATGGCAGTAATATTTTGCTAGTTTTTGAGATATTAGCAAAAACTGAGGAAACTCTAATGGATACTAGTTATTCTTTGAGTATGATTTTTTCTGTTCTTGTCGGGAAATGTGAAGGGTCGTTATTGAAAGAAATTCTGTTTGCATTAAATCATAAATATCGTGGATTGAGTTAAAATCTAGGCTTGTTAATAATTTTATTACGCCTGTTGCATTGCATTCAGTTATTTCTGATAGAATTTATAGACGTCAACGCCTGTCTGAATCAGTTAATCAGTATGTGAGATCCATAGTAATTACTATGAATGTATTGAATTTTATGGATAGTGAGTCAGACATGGTTAATATCATCGTAGGCAGCATGAATCCAAATCATAGATATAAAATGTTGAATTATTATATCCCAGCTACCCGATCCCAGTTAATGGATATTGCTGATAAACATGAATTAAATTTTAGAAATCAGTTGGAATATAATAGGGAGATGGGTTTTTCCCGGAAAAAGACTAATTTAGTAATGTCAAACCATGATCAGGGTTTGAAAAATCCAGAATTGCCAGTAGGTGATAAAAACATTTATCTTAATAATGGATTGAATAATTATTACCCTACTAATTTAAAGAATCGTTTGAAAGTAGAATCTCAGGTTCATAGAAAAAACAAGGTTCCGAATGAACGGTCTGATCAATTTAATGCACCTAATGCTTCACTTAAAACTATTCCTAGTGAAATGGATAATACCGTCGCTTCCTTTGTGGTTGGTAAGATTCATAATTATTTAACAGACATTTGTGTGGATGGAGGTTCAAGTTTTAACATTGTTCGACTGGACTTAGTGCGGCTTTGTGGATTAGAAAAATTTATTAATTTGACTCCTAAAATGGTGGTAAATGCTCCGTCCAGGTTAAAGTTTTCAACGAACCGGGAGATAATATTGACTTTGAATCTCTCAGGCCATTTTGAGAGAATATCATTTAAGATTGTGGAACAATTGCCTTGCATGTGTCTGCTGGGAACGCCTTTCTTACGATCAACAAATTCAGTTATTGATTATGCTAGAAACTGTTTGATTCTACGCGGTGGTAAGAAGCGGGTTAGATTAAATTATAAGAAGATTATTCAACATAATAAACATTTGAGGGGATTTAAATCTGGTGATGAGACTGGCCCAAAGGATGAAATGTTAACTGATCATCTCACGAATAAACTAGATAGGTCTTCTGTTTCGAACTTTATGGTCTCAATTTTTATTTGTGAGGATGGATTTAATTTTCGGAAGAATGATGCGAGTATACAGTGTGATTTGGATTATTTAGATCTTGAATCGAAATTATTAGAAATTTAGGCGCCTAGTGCTATCCAGCTGAATCATCTGAGATCTATGATTGATTCAGAAGTTGGAGACGTTCGTAAAATCGTAGATTCCATTGCATCCATGTGGAAGGATGACATTCATACGAATTTTGGCAAGACATTAGGTGGTGCGATTGAAAGGTCCGCGGTTAAAAATCCAGTTGGGACTCCGTATAATAATTCATCTTTAAGGGGCGATTGTGTCTCAGTGATTGATCATTTTTGTGGAAATCAGAGTGGTGCAAATGAAATATCCGATTTAACTCGAAAAATTTGGGACAGTGCATTGTGAATTCTCGGTTAATGAACAAATTAGGGAATAAAAATAAATATAGTTTAAAAGAAAAGTCGAATCAACCTTTGGTTTTTGGTTTAACATCTGGAGTGCGGAATATTGAACTTTGTCAAAGTGAACATTCGGCGAACAATGCTAGGTTGCCAGATAAATATCATGATAGTTTTGTGAAACCCGATGCTAATACTAGTGGAAAGAAAATCAAGCGTAGGAATCGTAGGAGAAAAGGATCATAAAATAAACTTTAGTGAAAGTTCAGGATTAAAACTTAGATGAAAAGAAAGTGGAGCTTACACATAGCAATGGTCCAGTAAATAAAGTGGATAACCTGAATTCATTAGATGGTAGTAGTGGCTCTGAGGTATCAGATATTGATGTCGATCAAGCTGAAAACTTTCACAAGTTGATTCAGAGAAATAAAAAGTTTATTTCTGACGAGCCTCATACATCGGATAGTTTACATGATCAGACTACCATGAGGTGAAAAACCCGGAATACACACAGCTGAAAAACCACAAAGATAATAGGGATTCTTGGAGATTCAATGAACCAGAGGTGCTCTCTTTCATTGATTCTATAAAAGCTAAATATAAAGATGTCATATCAGATAGAGTAGGGTGTATTAAAAATTTTATTGGTAGATTATATCTAAAGGATAATAAACCATTTAAAGATAAACCATTTCCAATTCCAAAAAACAAAGACAAGATTTTCTTTGATCAAATTCAAGAGTTATTGGTTCAGGGTATTCTGGAGGAAGTTGATCATTCTAACTTTGCAAGTATCTGTTTTCTTGTTCGGAATAAGAATAACACTCATCGTATTGTTGGGAATTACATTAAGGCTAACTCTCTTATAGTAAATGACGTATATCCGTCTCCTAATTTAGAAGAATGCCTTACAGGGTTAGCTGATAAGTGCGTGTACACGAAAAAAGATTTACGCCGTGCGTACTTTCAAATCCAGTTAGATAAAGGTTTCCGAGACATTACAACTATTGTAATTCAAAAGGGTGCTATCAGTGTACTCGTCATCTAGTAGGAATTAAGACTGGAAGTAATATTTTGTCTCGTGCGATGGAAAAGGTCTTAGGAGATATGAGAGAAGAGGGTGTTAAATTATTTTTTGATGATGTCCTGATAGCTTCCCATTCAATTGAAGAACATATGAAAACGGTTGAAAAGGTATTGGAACGATTTAAAGAATATAAAATTACTGTGTCCCCAGACAAATGTATGTTCTTTTACCGTCGAATTAACTATTTAGGATATGTAATAGAAGGCGATCAAATGGAAATAGATCCTAGTAGGGTGTCAGCTATTAAAAATATCCCTCCTCCTAGAAATAGACGTGGTCTTATGAAATTACTCGGTTTATTTAACTATTATTCAAGGTTTGCATCTGAATTTCAAGAATTAATGAGACCGTTGAGTGCCTTGAAGTCACCTAAGGTTAAGTTTGAATGGACGAAGGAGCATCAAATGTTGCTAGACAGGTTAAAGAACATTTTGATTGAAAATGTCGTATTAAAAACGCCTGAGTTAAAAAAGAGGTTCATTGTAAATGTGGACGGCTCCGGGAAGAGCGAAGCCGGGTGCGTCTCACAAGAAAATGAGAAAGGCAACCTTCAACCTGTTGCTTACTTTAGTAAACGGCTTTCGGAGGCCGATAAGCACCGAAGCATATATGAAATAGTGTTTATTAGCCTTGTTTAAACTATTTCACGCTATAAACATTATCTAATTAATGAATTTGACGTGTTCACAGATAATAAGGCGTTAACTTGGATCTTGAATAATAGCAAAAGACTCCTTAAATATGGTCCATTAGTGAAAATACTGTGTCAGTTCAATTTTAAGATAAAACATGTCAGATTAGCGGACAATACAGTTGCAGACTTTTTGACCAGGATTTATGATCCGTTTGAGTTCGATATTTTGGAAGGACCTGTAGGACTAGCTGCTTTTAAAAAGAACATGGAAATAGCTAATAGGTGGAAACTTCCTTTAGTAGAAGATTCTATCGATAAGTTACAGCGAGAGGACATCGAGCTGAATGAAATTATAGAGAAATTAGAGCGTGGGGAAAGTGTTTCAGGATACCTTCTGAATAATAAAATACTCATGAAGAAGACCAAATCTGTTATGAATCCATTTAAGATAGTAATTCCTAAAAAAATACGGAAAGTTTTGATAGAATATCATCATGATATACATATTAGTGGGAGGTCATTCTGGTACTTATAAAACATTAAAAAACTGATGAGGAAATTTACGTGGGGAAAAAATGAAAGATGATGTTAGAGACTATGTTCCAACATGAGATATTTGTCAAAAATCGAAACAAATTAATCAAAAGAAGATAGGTCATCTAGCTTCTGAATTCAGCAATATGACTAACACCCATTGGATGTTCGATATAGTAGGTGTTCTCCCAAATCCTCAGGGAGATAAGTTTATTTTGATTGGGGTTGATAACGCCAGTCGCTTCGATGTATTGGAAAAGTTGAGTACTATCAATTCAACTGTGGTAGCAAATAAAATGATGGAGATTTTCAGTCGGTTAGGTTTTCCGGAGGCCATATCGACAGACAATGCGCCCATCTTTGTGTCAGAGAAATTTAGAACATTTGTGTTTGGATTGGGGATTCGTCATATCAGACTCAGTCCTTATCACCCGGGAGGAAATGCAGCGGAGAGATTCATAAAAACCTCAAAGGCGGCGTTACGTGCCTATATATCGAAGAAGCAACATCTGTGGAGCAACCTTATTCCTCAATTACAGTTTACACTGAATATTAGCGAGCATGAGGGACTGAAGATGTGTCCAATCGAATTGTTTTACGGACGTCCTTATTCAACACCATTAGATAACCGATGGAACATCGTAAGTTTAGACTATGGTGGTAAGTCAGCTGCTGAATTGTGGAATAATGCAATTGTAAATATGGAGAAGAGCTGGAGTAAACGACGGAAGTTGATGATGAGAAAAAGAAACCCAGTAAATTTCAATATTGGCAATAGAGTGCTACTAAAAACTCACGTTAAATCTTCATTAAAGAAGAAAATTGCTAAGTCCTTAGCAGATAAGTGGTATGGTCCGTTTGTGGTAAGGAGTTTCTTAACTCCAAATACGATACTTGTTTCTGATGAAAAGAATACACCAGATTCTTATCGCCGATCCCATGTTTCTGAAGTAAAGGCTTATAGGGATAGAAGAACCCTAGATAGAGTTGAGGAAGAAAATTAAATTTCTTAGAAAGACCTTGCTTTATCCTTATAATTTGCAACAAGTTTATTGTTCAATGAATTTGCAATTTCACTAAATATGTTAATAATTATGGAAATTTATCAGTTTATTATTGATATTTTTATTAAAGAGCAGTTAAAATTTAAATTATTACCTATTATTGTAAATATAAATTTTACTATGGCAATAGTGAAATAAAAAAATGTAAATAGTAGTAAAATAACTTTATATATATATTTAAAATAATTTTTGAAAAAATTGAATATATTTTAGAATATTTAACATTGTTTGATATATACATATAATATTGCTATTCATTTGAGAGTTATTTTAAAGTATATTGTTGTTTATATGTTTTGTTAAAATTTGTGTCTTATGATAATTTTATGTTCCGTAGTTTGCCAAGAAGAAGATGTCGAAAAATTCTTGGGATAAGAATTTTTCTCTCTAGGGCGGCGAGTTTGTAACGTGCCCGTTACAAGTAACAGGAAAAAAATAAATTATAAAAAATAAAAAATGTAAATCCAAGATGAATAATGGTTAAATAATATTAATGTATTTAATATAATGTGTGTTAAAGAAGGAAACATAAGCTTTATATATATATATATATATATATATATATATATATATATATATATATATATATATATATATATATATATATATAAATCATCATTTTTAAAAAATAGGAGAAAAAGACAAATGAAATAACGCTTGTAAGATTTCCTTTCTATTCAAAATAAAGAGATTCAAGGTCTTGGCTTATGCGCTGGTAGGCGTCTGCGCATGGTCACAGCCTTGCCACCGCAAGCAGCTTGCCTCGCCTAGCTGACTTGGGTTGGAATGTACGAACGTGCAACATCTGGATTGTTTGGTTGTTCGAATGGATTACGAATCGAAATGGACCTTTGAGCTTTGCTTCGCTTTTTCTTGTTCTTGAAGTCGTTGTTGTAGAAGAGTGTGATATTGAAGTGAAATAAGAATAATCCTAATACGTGAGGATTATGATAATCGTAATATTTCATTTAGTGCAATATTACGTGTTTTTTGTTTGTTCTTCAAAAACTATTGAAATTAGTGTTGCTTAAATGGTGAACGTATTGAAAGGGAGGCTTGGCTTAGCTCTCTCTGTTTCTGTTAACAATCAAAATACAGAAAAGTGCCTTTGTAATACTCAGAATCACATATTTATAATTGTTTCCGAATTATTTGTCAATTTTGTGAATGCGGGAAATTGTGGATCTACGTCCCATTTTCTCAATTAAGTTACCGTTTCAATGGGTATCGTTTATAACTAAACCCTGAGCACAACCTCACTATACAGTGGATTATTCTTGTTTGATAAGTGAGTCCAAGGCATTTGAGGGCAGAAAAACTACGAAATTCAAAGGTATTTAAATAAAAAGGTGGATTTTTAAAGGTGAGTGATTTTTCAATTTTCCTAGTACATTGTTTGTCTGCGTCAATTATGTGTTTCAGTGGGTCGTCTTTTTGATTTCCATTTGGCTAGATTTTCCGTGGATTATACAGAGATTTAACGCGAGTAAGCTCGGTAAATCCAGAGGAGCAAAGGTGGAGGGATTATACCCGATACCTTCGTAGTGTATTTGTTATCCTTTGTACTTTTCAGGTTTGAAGTTCCTGATTTTGATTAAATTAGTAAAAATCTATATTAATTCTGATTTGAATACTTATAACCAGAACTTAGAAATTATTTCTTTTTTCCTAAAAGGTAGAAATCGTTTGACGTGTTTGAATTGTTTGAGAATAATGTTTGACCGGTTTATGACTGATGATGTTTTGAAGTTACAACGCATTGGATTGAATGTAGTAAAGTCGATTGCGGTTGCTTTTAAGTCGTAACATTTCATTTGCAAACTAAATTGAGTTAAATTCGTAAAAAATAAGTATCAACGGAAATTTTTCTTTTGATTTGAAATAAAAGGAAACCTTCATTCAGTATTGATTTAAGGTGCGAATTAATTTCTTATTTAAATGAAAGAAAAGATACTAGTAGTAAACAAGAGAGGTCCTAGACTGGCCTGGAGTATAGATATTAGCGTTAAGTAAGAGAGGTCCTTGACTGGCCTTGAGTATAGATATTTGCGTCAAACAAGAGAGGTTCCTGACTAGCCTGGAGAATATAGTTCAATGTCGGATTTAAAGATTTATAACACATCGGATGAAACTTTCTTGAATTTCTTTAAATCTTGTCACTCCTCAAACTGCGTGGATATAATAATTGAAGAATCTAGATTTGACTTGGCAGCGAGGAAAAAACAGATTATTGTAAAATTTTGTAATAAACATTTTTTCTGAAATTGTTGTGTTGTTATACGTTTATATAATTAATATTATTTCATGTATTATTACACCTCTGGATTTCCGAATTGAACATAACAGCTGAGCTTTTTAGGTGTTTGTGCATGTAAAGCCTCTTCTGCGGCCAGGTTGGATTGGGTTTTTCCCACCTTGTCCGCTAGGCTACGGATCAATTACAAATCCTGTTACAAATCCTAGGAATTCCCTTTACGTCCTGTCCCACTCAGTATTATGATGAGATTTGGTCCCCACTCTCATCATAATTCTGTCAACTGTTGTATTCCATGCGTTTTCGTAGACTGCATCTATTTCATCGTATTCAATTTATTAACGTTTATGTGGCGCCCAAATTGTGGTACCGGGCGAAAATGTACCCCTACCGGAACTGTACGCACGTAAGTTTGAATCCCTGTTTCTTTGGCATATTTGGCGCTGTTTCTTTTTCCGCATTCCCTGTACTGCACTTTACCTTCGGTGTTTCCGTTGGGGATTAAGTCTCGTTCATCTTCGCCTTAAATGCCAAACTTTGTTTATGTGCGACTTCTGTAATGCTTTTCTCATTGGAGACTCTGTAACACAACGATGGATTCGTTGCTTCTGGCCGAGTTATGAATCTCCTCTGAATCCTCCTTTTATACAATTTGCTGCCCAGTGTCCGTCCTATGTCTTGACCTTAATTCGTAATTGGACATACGCTGGGATGATTATCGACCCCACCCGTCACAATGCCCGTACATTATTTGGTATTATTTTAGAGTTAACATATCCTCAGACACGCATTAGAATACTCGACCATTTCCCGCAGGTGAATTGGCCTCAAGTCTGGGCCAATATTTTTGATGCTGTGTTACCTTCTTATATGCAAGAGGCCTGGTTTAAAGTTGTTCATCAGCTTATTCCTACTTGTGCCCGTTTATTCGCAGTTCACCGCTCACCGATGCGATTTGTGAAAGGGGCAATAAACAAGATACATTGGACCATCGTTATACGGAGTGCGTAGGTGCATCTTCCATGTGTAGAAGTTTGACGACGATGTAAGGTCGTATTAGCTGCCGTCCACCACATCAGTTCACGGTTGATTATTTGCTATTTCCGGATTTTCGTTTTTTCCCCCATCGTGCTGTACTCTTTCTAATTGCCAGTACGATACTTTATGTTCAGCCCTACACGCCTTTGTTAGGTGAATGCACGTACTTTGATTTCTTGCGACGCACTCGCCGAAAGCTTTTCCCTCCCGACGTGGACCGGCGTCTCTTCAGTCGGTTCTTAGAGATGGTGTTCCTATAGACGTTTTCCTTCCCATACCTGTCAATATAGAGGAGTATGTAGACTCTCTTTCTTTTTTTTAATTATTTTTTTAATAATTACTTGTATATTTTTGTGAAAGGTTATTTCTTCTTTTATCTCTTTTTTTTCTTCTTATATGTTAATGTTCATTCAGTACAGCTATTGGTAGAGCTGCTCTCTTGAGTTAATTCATAACGGCAGTTGTCTGTTTCATGTTAAGTTAGTGTAGAGGTGTCTATTTCCGTGTGTGTGACAATTAATAATTTTATACTTTCCATTTGTGGTATTGGCTTCAAACTTAGTATCCGCATGTATCTTAACGAAGGACATGAAAGGGGTGATATTTTGAAATCTTTTTCGGTTTCAAGCAGACACTGTTGTCCCGAGAAAACATGTATTATTTTCTCGTATGCAAACTATAACGTGAAAGTAATGCCCAATGTTTTCTGATGAGTGCTTTCAGACTCTTTTTGGGGGGACACTGCCTCCTCAGATTGTCCCTGGAGAAGACCAAAATAACACTTTTATAATACAATAATAAATAGAATATTATCAGCAGTGCCCCCGGGCTAACCCCGCCCCCGGAACTTTACTATCAAAAGAGATACTGGTCATTCCATTTCCAAAGCTACATGTGTGATTTTAAGGCGGCAGACTACTAAATATTTTTGAAAAACTAATAATTTTTCTTTTGCCCGTTTTTCGTAAGTGGAAAGGGGTAATAAAATGTAACTTACTACAATAATAGATAATGTTATTCTACGCCTGAAAATACGAATCGGAAGAATTTTCAGTGTTGCCATCCATAGAAATTGCAGTGTGACCAGAATTCGAATTACTCAAAAATCTAGGTAAAGGCAGCGACTAGAAAAATGAACTCAACGGTAATTGATGACTTATCATGCTGTCTACCTTTCTTGTTTACTACTTTTTAAATAACATTTCTATTTATTTTATAAAACTTACATAAATTATTACAAAATAAATAAGTTATTACAAAATAGGTAGAAACATTTTTTAAAAAGTAGTAAACAAGAAAGGTAGACAGCATGATAAGTCATCAATTGCCGTTGAGTTCATTTTTCTAGTCGCTGCCTTTACCTAGATTTTTGAGTAATTCAAATTTTGGTCACACTGTAATTTCTATGGATGGCAACACTGAAAATTCTTCCGATTCGTATTTTCAGGCGTAGAATAACATTATCTATTATTGTAGTAAGTTACATTTTATTACCCCTTTCCACTTACGAAAAACGGGCAAAAGAAAAATTATTAGTTTTTCAAAAATATTTAGTAGTCTGCCCCCTTAAATACTTCAGAATCGTTTCCAAACTTCACACGAACATACTGCCTCATTTCAGCACAATCTCAAAAGTTGCCGTATAAATATATATTTTCCCTCTACGTATGTAACAACGAAAATACTTTGTTAGCGCTATACGAACAGAAATTACTTTGCTAATACGGAGCAATGGAGATGAGAAAAAAATACAAGACGAAAAACAGTTTAGTCTGGAGTAGAACCCAGACCTGCTACTTAGAAAGCACACAAGTTACCTTTGTGCCAAGCTATTACGTTGACTTTGTTTGTTATATTATGTTTATGGTAGCATATAACAATGCAGATCAAGCTAATTCAGCAAAATAGCAACTTTGCATTCAAGATGGCGACTTCTCTATTGATTTTTCCTCACTTAAACTGCACTACATCCTTAATAAAATAGCGAAACCTGGCTTACCTACCGTGGGCACAACTTACAATTTTTATGGTTACAAATTTTTGAGCCGCAATATTGAATCCAAGATGACTTTTCCAACATGTCTGATTTTTCCCCTTGCGTACGCTGTAATTTACATACTTGAACGAAATTTCGTGATTCCACCATATCTACAATTTATCTATTAACATTCCTAGCACATTCTTATACCGAAGATGACTGTTTTTTTTTTTCAAATTTAAGTACGGATTCGCAAACTGCGCATTAGAGTAAACATCAGCTTGAAATTTCGACGTTCTAGCAAGAGCCATTACAAATTTCACATTTTCTCGATGTGTGACGCCAAACGAAAACTAATTTTAATGCTCTTTTCTCTAACAGAAGCTATGTTCCTATCTTCATTGCTTAACGAAATATGACGTTTCTATGAAGTTTGCAACTACTATTAAAACCGGCATTTCGAAACGACGAAAAATTTCGACACTTTATTTACATGGGAAACTTCGCATTTCTCACGATATCGGAATTTTCCCATTACTTACATCACATGACGAACATGTATGCAAAATTTGGTGTTTCTATGTTTTCGGGAAGTACACAAACAATTAAGTGAAATTGCCACTTCAGAGGTATATAATTACATAGATGCCGACCCCTTACATACTATGCAAGCAGTTAGTAGAAACTTGAAAGCGTGCAAGCACAAACAGTTCAGTAGTCTAGTGGAAGCATTTCAAGCTACTGCGGGCGAGACCTGGGTTCGATCCTCATCAATTTTTCTAATTTTATTCTTTCTTCAAACTGTTACTTATTTAATATATATTGAGTGTCAATAATGTTTAGTCTATTATATACGGCATTTTATTCCCACCTTCCCCGTCAGGAATACTATTGAATACTTTTCCACATAGCTCATATATCATAACTATGTACGCTGCTGCCCACACAACTGGCAAAAGGTGTTTGTGTGTATGTGGTTAAAAATTAAATATTTCG
Organism: Thermobia domestica; assembly: GCF_964235325.1. Lineage (NCBI taxonomy): Eukaryota > Metazoa > Arthropoda > Insecta > Zygentoma > Lepismatidae > Thermobia > Thermobia domestica. The sequence continues at coordinate 85,480,350 of NC_137457.1, read as the reverse complement.
CTTTTTGAGTATTTATTATTATGACTACTTCCCAAACCGTTGTACCGATACTAACGTACTTCCGATTTGGAGGCTAGATTTGTGGTATAGATTCTAAGCTTGCTATACACATTGTGGCAGAGCCTGTATTTTCATGTAGCAGAGCCCTATTTCTATATATACATTTATATATATAATTAATATATATAAATACAATGGTAACGTAGAATAGTAATTGTAAATTAATTTAATGAATGAAGCAAGCTAGTACGCTGTGTGAATCGTTTACAGCTGTGGCAGAGAGTTGCGGCTGATGTCATTTCCGAACGTTACCGATCGTCACCGACGGTACACGAAATCGCACAGAGAGAGAGAGGATTTGGATTCCATCCTTCGCGACGACTCAAGGTCGAGCGCAGAGCAGCGGAATAAAAATAAGAAATTAAAATTAGTTTTAGTATAAAGCCACGACAATTGAAATATGGGATAAAACCCACCCACCCGCCCTAAATTTAAGTATTATTGTTAGTAGTGACATTAATTTAGTAAATATGCTTTCATTAAAAAATAATCATAGGGTGCACTATCCTGTTTTGAAGGATAATGGGAAAACTGCAACAATGTTTTCCAAGTCAAGATATTATTATCTGGACTTGGGTGTTCTAAAACATTTCATGGAGTTCAATCCTACATACAATGAAGACAAAGAAATAATATTCAGAAGTAACGAGCTAGGTATGAAATACAAGCATTATTATATGATTGAGTTTTGTGACAAAAACATTAGTGTCGATGAATTAGTAGAGTTGGGTTTTAGACGGCATTTCATATCTGTGATAACGGGCATTGCCGAAACGAAGACGCTAGTGCGTGAATCCATATTTTTCGCTATTAAGAACGAACAGCTGAAATACAAAATTTGTGCGTTATTCACTTCTGGTGCTAGCCAGGAAAGACTGAACGAGTGATTAGAACGTTTCAGATATAAATTTGATTGTACTCAAGCAATTAGAATATCAGATTTTGTAACGACACTAGCGCAAATTGAGAAGCAAGCGAACCATGTTATTTCGAGTGATAAGTCATCATTAGATTTGGTAGCTTTTGCTACATTTTTTAAACAAAGGACACTGTGGTTGTCGTAGTAAATATGAGGTAAGCATGAGAATCATATTGTCTATAGTTATGTAGTATTTTTATCATTAATATGTAGTTATATAAATTAGGAATATATATAGGGTAATATTAGGAATATTTTGAGTTATTAGTATTTTGTGTAATATAATTATTTGTATTATAGTTAGAGTTTAGGTTTCAAGGGACAAGTAGAATTATAAGTTAATAAGTAAATAGGTTAATAAGTTAATATGTTAGTAGTATTAGTGTTATTATTGATAAATAAAGTGTAGAAAGTCTGAAATTCGAATATTAGATAAATTTTGATTATGTCTTGTGGACATATACACAGAGATAAATATGGATGTTAGAAAATGGTATATTAGAAGTGACATGGATTATTTTTTTTAAATAAAGAGTAGATTTAAAAAATGACTATGGTGAAAAAAACTGAAAATAAACTGAATGATTTTTGCTATCAGAATAAGATCAGGGAAAAGTAGAATTAAGTGAGGCAAGAATGAACAAATAATAGAACACAATGAATGATGCAAATTTATGTGAAGTTAAGGCTAGATAAGAAAATTAGAACTAGAAAAACATTGAGATTTGGCGAACCTTTTAATAGGGGAAACTCTAATTAGGAAGGAAATCCCACTCTCGCCGAGTTGAAAATGGGCGATTACCAAAATGTCGACGAGAATATTTTGTTTAGGAAGTCACATACGTCTTCCGTGACAAGTTCAGAAGATACACAAGAGATGACTCGTTTGTCACGTGAAAAGCCGTGAACATTTTTTTTTGTAGGTGATATCTTTCCTTTTTAGCCTAGATCCTAGAGAATACGGAATTAAGTTTAAATTTAGAGAAGTTTCTGATTATTTTTAGTATCCTAGTATGTTATTGTAGGATAAAGTTAATTGCGTTTAAATACGATAATATTTATTAATATCTAGTAAGATCTAGAATAGAGTATGTAATAGCTAGAATAGAGGTTTATTTTAGTTGATTGCTAATGTTGTAAGTAAGTAAATCTAGCGTTAATTTTCATGGATTTGTACATGGATTGAAGGAAGTGAAGAAATAGAGAAGGATTTGGAAGGAATGTGATTAGATAGACGAAGGAAAATAGAACTAAAATAGATTAAGTAAGATAAGTGTTGATAGCAAACAAATAGATAAATAGAATATGACTAAACAAATAGTAGATTAATAGATACCTGATGTAGACGTAAAGTAAATAAAATATGAATATAAATATAGAGAAGAATGAAGAAAATATATAATAAATAGATAATAATAGATATTAAATAATAATTAAATAAATAATAGATAATATTATATATAATAGAAGAAATATAGTACTATAGAAGAAATAAGTGATATATATAGAGAAGTTATTGCATGCTACGAAGAATATTAGAGAATATAAGTTAAGATGAATAGAGATATAGTACAGAAAAGAAAAGAAAAGAGTTTTAGATTTGGGGATAAAAACAGACGAGTAGGTTCTGTAAGAGTAGATCCCTAAACAAGAAAGAACAGTTAGAGATGGATAGAAATATGTCCTAGCAACAGCCATAACAAATTATACATTTCCTCGATTTGCGACGCAAAACGAAAACGAATTTTAATGCTCTTTATGCTAACAGAAACTGTGTTCCTATCTTCATTGCCTGACGAAATATGACGTTTCTATGAAGTGCGCAACTAGTATTAAAACCGGCAAAAAATTTCGACCCTTCATTTACATGGGAAAACGTCACATTTTTCACGATATCGGAATTTTCCCAGTACTCCCGTCACATGGTGAACATATATGCAAAATTGGTTGGTTGTATGTTTTCGGGAAGTATACAAACAATTAAGTGTAGTTGCGACTTTAGAGATGTATAATTCCATAGATGCCGACCCCTTATATACTATGTAAACAGTTAGTAGAAACTTGAAAGCGTGCAAGCACAAACAGTTCAGTAGTCTAGTGGAAGCATTTCAAGCTACTGCGGGCGAGACCTGGGTTCGATCCTCATCAATATTTTCTCTGTTTTTTTTTTGTTTCTTCAAACTTTTATTTCGTTAACATATATTGATTGTCAATAAGGTTGAGTCTATTATATACGGCATTTCATTCCCACTTTGCCCGTAAGAGAAACTATTGAATCGAAAGGAGAACTTTCCCACATAGCTCATATATTATAACTATATACGATGCCGACCACACAATTGCCAAAAGGCGTTTCTGTGTAGGTGGTTAAAAATTAAAATATTACGCTTTTTGAGCATTTATTATTATGACTATTTCCCAAACCGTCGTTCCGATACTAACGTACTTCCGATTTGGAGGCTAGATGTGTGGTATACATTCTAAGCTTATTATACGCATATATCATAACGAGGATCAACAACGAGGATAAAAGGGGAGATTTTGTGCGATCATTTTTTCGGTTTCTTGCATCGTTTCGGAGATATCAGCTAATTTACGCTTTGAATAACACACTGTTATCGCGAGACATTATATCACACAAGTGATGCCCAGTGTTTCTTCCAAAACTGTATTTCTTTGGGGGTGGCTCTGAGAGTGGCTCTCGGAGCACATTAAAATACCTCTTATACTAGAAAACGTGGAATTTGTGAACAGGAGACCTGGGTTCGATCCGAATCAAGTTCTTTCTGATTTTTTCTTTCTTCGAAAATGTATTTTTATAGCATATATTGATTGCCAATAAGCTTGACTCTGTTATACATGGAATTTTATTCTAACCGGTCCCGTCAGACAAACTATTAAATCGAAAGGGGTACTTTTCCGCGTATCTTATATATTATAACTATCTACGCTGCCGACGAGACAATAGTCAAGAGGTGCCTATTTGCGTGTATGTATTTCTGAAAATTAATACTTTTATATTTTCCATTTGTTGTATTGGCTTCAAACTTAGTATCCGCATTTATCTTAACAATGGACATAAAAGGGGTGATATTTTGAAATAATTTTCGGTTTCAAGCAGACACTGTTGTCCCGAGAAAACTTGTATTGTTGTATCGTATGGACACTATAACGTGAAAATGATGCCCAATTTTTTCTGATAACTTCTTTCAGACTCTTTTTTTGGGGGACACTGCCTCGTCAGATTGCTAAAATAATACTTTTATAATACAATAATAAATTGAATATTATCAGCAGTGCCCCCGGGCTAATAATTCCCCCTCCGGAACATTGCTACCGAAAGAGACACTAGTGATTCCATTTCCAAAGCTACATATGTGTTATTTTAAATACTTCAGTATCGTTTCGAAACTTCACACGAACACACTGGCTCATTTCAAACGTTGCCGTATAAATATATATATTCCCTCTACGTATGTAACAACGAAAATAGTTTGTTCTCGCAATACGAACAGGAATTACTTTGCTAATAGGAAGCAATGGAGATAAGAAAAAATACAAGACGAAAAACAGTTTAGTCGAGAATAGAACCCAGACCTGCTACTTAAAAATCACACACGTTATTTTTGTGCCAAGCTATTTCGTTGACGTATATTTGTTATATTATGTTTAAGATATAACAAGGCAGATCAAGCTAATTCAGCAACATGGCAACTTTGCATTCAAGATGGCGACTTCTTCAATGACTTGTTTTCTCAGTTAAACTGCACCATATCCTTAACAAAATAGCGAAACCTGGCTTACTTACCGTGAACACAACTTACAATGTTCATTGGAACATGTCCGATTTTTCCCTTTATCTACGCTGTAATATACACAGTAGAACGTAATTTCGTGATTCCACCATATCTACAAGTTGTCTAGAATTAGACGCATCCTTATAACATTCCTAGGACTTTCTTACACCGAAGATGACTATTTGTTTTTAAAGTTGCATGTAAGCAAAATGTAAGCAAAATTTGGTGTTTGTATGTTTTCGGGAAGTATACAAACAATACAGTGTGATTTCTAGTTTAGAGGTATATAATTCTCTATTTTAAATTCAAGTGATATTTAGAAAACGTCACAATGTGTGACTGAGAAAACGAAAGTGCTAATAAGAGATTTATATCTGCTATAATTTGATATTCAGCATTCTTTCTACGAAGAGTGGAAATACTAAACGATTGCATTATGTACTCAATAATGGCAACCATTCTAGAAATAAATACAAAGAAGTTTCCTTAAAAAGGGAAGCAATAGAAGATACTTTCTACCTTTAATGTATTTTCTTATAAAGTACTTCCATTGCTTCTGTGGCCTCTCTTAGCATTTCTTAAAGTTTATCTAAAATTAAATTACGACATTGTATCTTATAGTATTATTAGTATTTATTATTAATTCAACACGAAAGAGCGTTGCGCTTATTTCATACGTCGAATGCTGTGTTAGTTTCATTACGATTAAGGGACTAAAGCTGTAGATCAAGGCAAACAATGTGTAATACGAGGTTAATGCTTAAGACCAAAATAATAAATTCGGTCTGATAGAATTACTGAAGAAAATTTATGCGCATGGTCCAGTGCTACACATTCATTTTATTAAAGTAATTTTGATGTTACGTTTGGAATGGAAATGGTATTGCACGTTTCGGTTATGTCTTTGTGTCCGATACAAATTATACTATGCAATAAACTTTTAATTACCTTTTTTTATTTTGAAGTAATAAAATACACTGCCACCCCTAAACCACAAAATTCGTGAAGCTGTGAACACTGTCAAATATATGATTTTGTTGATTTCTAGTATTGTATAGTTTGTCGATTTACATAAGACATTTATAATGCATTTACACTGTCTGAAATATACCAAAATATTCAAAGTGTACTAAAATTTTATTATTTATAAAGTAAATTTAATCTACATAAACTTATGACTTATACATTGTTTCAGATCAAGAAAATCCTGGTTCCAGGAATTCACAGATCACCCACATGGCTCTGACCCTTGTCAACTGGCCATAAATCTAAGAAAACAAGAGCTGACCCTCGGTTAGAAGCAGAAAAAGTGATTGCCAAATGTCCCCTTTTCTCAATATTTCTTTCAGTCTTGAATCACTTTTTGTGTTAGTGTGTTCGGTTATGATTCGCTACAATGCCAATGTTTTTCCAACCTTGGTTAAACAATAACTCTCGTAACGAGCAATATTCGGACGAAAATCCGGAGCCCTGGCCTTCTTCGCCAAGAACTCCGACGAAAGAAGATAATGTTGTAGTTGAGAGGGGAGCTAAGTTGCGTAAACAAACAGTAATGTTAATGAAAAATGTGAATTCTTTTTTACGAAGTGTCATTGATAATGGTGGTGTCTTAACTTCCAAAAACTTAAATAAGTTTCTAACGCAGGCGACTGGTATTAGCATTAGTACTATAAAAATAATTTGTGGAAAAGTTGTTGTGAAAAATTATTCGACACCAACGAAAAAGAAAGTTGTAAAACAAAAAGCTTCAATTCGATAAAATTGACGATGTCACTCGTGATTTATTGCGACGCACAGTTTTTGAATTGTATAGGGAAGAAAATCTCCTACAACGGAAGCGCTAATTGAAGCAATGATACTTAAGACCGTTGACACCGAATACAACTATCTATACCAACGCACCACAGTTTATCTCTTGCTACGATGTATGCTCAAGCTTATGCAGATGTGTACCTCGACGAAACGTGGTTCGATAGTAACTCCTGTCGGATAATGATCTGGACAGACGATTCGGACAATTGTGCTGTAACGAGTCCTAGGAATAAAGGTGATAGAATTGTTATTCTACATTGCGGGGGGCGTTCAGGATTTATTGACGATGCGCTTCTAATAACACACAAAACAATGGCTAATGCTCCAGCAGATTACCTTGGCATAAATGCAGGTATTTTTGAAAATTGGTTTGAGTAGAAACTATTGAAACACCTTGAGACACCATCTGTATCACAGTTGGGTTCTCAACCCAAAACTAAACTCTTCCTGGAAGAAAAGTAAAATTCTTAATTATATGACCTTGCATAATATCCCCATTCCTAATCGTGTTCCTATAATTCCAGTTCTCCTTGAAGTTGTAGAATAGAACACTTTTGTTACCGACAGAAAAAAAGAAATATGCTGTGCACGAATTAGCTGCAAAATACGGGCATATTATGCTACTTTTACCACCTTACCATTGTGTAATCAACCCCATCGAAATGGTGTGGTCAGAACTGAAGGGTAGGGTTTCATCTCAAAATTTAAGGAGATATTATTAGTATTGGTAGTAGTAGCAAAAGTAGTAACGACAATAGTAGTAACAGTAAAATGGCTATTGCACACTCTTATCATATTCGTGGTACTGACCGATTTCCAGGCACAATTTTCGTTATTCACTTCACATTTTGAGACAAGTGGAGGTTTTTTTTTTAAATTAAAAGATAGTGAGCCTGGTCTAGAGATCCAGAAATAAAGACAATGGAAGTCATGTACTGACATCACCCACTAACAGTTGGCTAGCTGGTCATAGACATTCATAGGTTGTATCTCCATGGAGTTGCTAGTAACTTTCAGCCACTAATACTAATAATAATAACAGTGGTACCCATCCTTTAAGTGTTTGTGTGCAATCGTTCCCCAAATTTCCCGTTACAGTCAAAATAAGTAGTAAAGGATTTCCCACCCCCAGAAAAACGAAAAAAATGTAAGAGTACCCATACTAATTTACATTCCAAATAATAGAACGCTATTTAACGTGGGAGCCAGTGCTAATTTCAATCTATACAAACTCAATCTAGATTTCCTCATGCCTCCCTACACAATTTTGCTTTTCAATTAAAAGAGAATGCATTCTTGGTATGACAATTAATTATTAAAAATGCTAAGTTCTCCTTTATAAGTATCGTTCTTAAAGGCATCATTAAGCTATAACTAAATTGACTGTACTACTTTCTACGAAATATTTTGTCTTTCAAATAATAATAATAATAATAATAATAATAATAATAATAATAATAATAATAATAATAATAATAATAATAATGCTATGTTAAATCTGTCACAAAAAGTAATAACATTATGTCTTTATTTTTCACTTGTTTTCCTTCATTTTCTTCTTTGAAGTTTCTTCTTCTACCTAATAACATCGGACATCTGGCAACAACCACCAACCATCGTCCTAACAAGGGGTGAGTTGCCCTTTTGGTAGTAGTGTGAGAGAAGGCTCAATGTTTTGGAATTTTCTATACTCTAATTTATCTCGTATATATTTATAAGTTATTACACAATAGTATAAGTGAAACCTACAATTTGAAAAATAACACAATTTCAAAGCTATTTTTAAATGCTTTGTATATCATTAAAATATTTTTTCTTTGAAATTGTTACAATTATTATACTAACTGATAAATAATCTTACCGCGGCATTCCACTGTAAAAGAGAAAGAACCGAGCACATTATAGAATAACTATTTTATATTCCGTGAATGGTAAAACGAAACTTATAACACACTTTTGCCGTGAGGTATTTTTTTATTCTTAAATCAGCGTTAACACTATTATAGTGATAAGTTTTAGTACACGCTGGTGCTATACTAATTTTAAGTAAATACTTTGAAATACAGAACCGATTCCTTTTACGTTATTGATTGGGCATTTACATATATTATTCAGTATGTTTTAAACATACACAAAATTTCATCAAAAACGTGTTTCTGCAACCAAGTTCATACGAGTAATACTTTTATTCAATTATGTCTATGCGCATATCCGTGTATTGTTATGCATAGAGAGAGAGACGCAGTATGTTGGATACCGTCAATTCCACTGAAAAGTATTCAACAAAGGCAGGTGACATACTTAAAGCGAGAAAACATATTTTGCCAGCACTAAATGATGTATTGATGTCCCTATCTCCTAATGTATTAACCTCGAGAGCAACGTATAGAAGATTATAACTGATTTACTTACTATCTTAGACAAAATGAAGAACAAATAGAAAGTGTTTCACAAATATTGATAGAGTGAATAAGGTAACGGATTAAAATTTCCACGTATTTGCAAGTGAATGTACATTTTATAATTTCCTTCGTACATTCTATATATTAATACACATTTTATGCAAAGTTTAATGAATCTATCATTATAACAAAGCATGGGTTTCGAAAACCAACAAGGCAGAAAGTAGTTACAAGCAATTATGTTTCCACATACTTACATATGAAGAAATTTTTGGAACTGTCTTCGTATATTTTATATTTAATATTATTTCCACGACTTTATGAAAATATCAAAAAGAAGGTAGTTTTACCCACGTTATGATACATATTTTCTTCTAACTAGCGGGCAGTAAATTAGCCCAAAGCGGTTACGATTGCAGATATTTGTAAATAGTTTTAAAGGCAATTTTTCTTGGTTTATCACATCACGTGACCAGGTGTTATCTGAATATTTTTCTAGAGTTTTGGGATAAAGTCTTTTGGTGTGAAATTGTAAGATATCGGAAACACTCTTCTGATTTTAAATGTAAACATATCAATTGATTTTATGATGAGGTAGAGCTAGATGATGATATCAATTGTTCTATTTGTCTTCGGAATAATATTTACAAAGTTAAAACCACATGCACTCATAATTTATTGTAAGACATGTTTGAGAAAGTGGTTGTGTTTAAATCACAACTGTCCATTATGTAGAAGAGATATTAAAATTTATTACGAAATCATTGTAAGTAGGGATATTCTTTATGATAATATAGAATTCTATGATGCTGTTAAAACATTTCTGTCAATGTATAACATAAAAATTGAAAGACAAGATGACACTGAAAGTGAAAATGAGTCAGTAGAAATCAGTAGTGAATATGAAAATTCAATTAGGCGAAGCAGAAAACGAAGACATAGACGAAGAACAAGGAGAATTAAAAAAAACGAAATTTTAAAAGTTAAATATTATAAGAGTTATAGTATTCGTTTAAAACATATCAACCTAATATTTAACTGAAAAATGTAGACACAAAGAATTGCAACCTGTTAAACTTGCACTTCTAGATTAGTAAAGTTTTATTAAATCCCAGCTTGGAATCTTATCCTAATGAAGTATGGTTTAAAATTATTAGTACATTAAGATTATACACTTAAAACTATATTACCAGATAGGCACTTCGAAGACAGAGAAAGAGTACGGACTTATTTGAAAAAATATGACAATATTTATGCGATATGAAGGTTTACAGAAGTTTAGTAACGGATTTACAAAACATACGTAATTTTGATTCAAATCCTAGAAAGGAAATTAAGTATGTAACTTTATTAAACTAGATTGAGTATTTAACACTGTTATGATGGTAATCAAAAGTATAGTATGGGTTAATGTCACCACACTATGGCGCGTCCTCAGATTGCGAATCGAGGCTAAGACTTCTAGATATAGGGATTAGCTTCGAATATATTGAATAAGCAGTCGTCGGCAATCTAAAAGAGCATGGAATATTAAAAGTCTTTCTAGTAGGTTCATGTATCCAGGATGGAAGACCTAGGTGCAGATTGATCCCGTAGGTAAGAATAGAGGAGGTCCTCAGGATTTCATTGATCATGATGGTATTCATAACAATTATATTTGAGAAATATTTACTTGCTGTAATAAATAAGATGAATTATAATACATATACAGTTAAAGAGTTGAAACAATTCTGCAGGGAAACGAGTACTAAAAGTTATTCCTGACTGCGGAAAGCCGAACTTATTTACTTACTAGGAAAAGAGAATTATAAAACATTAAAAGAAAGCTTAAGAAATCCTAACATATTCCCATTCCAAAAAGTCACCTTTGGAGAACCCAAACCTAAAAGATTTCGTGGCAAGAAAGCGTTAAAATTGTTTCAGTTTGAATAAAATATAATTGAAGAAAAAAGAGGGAAACATGAATCACTACCATTTGTCGTAAAACTATAAGACTCAGCATTTCAATCAATATTAGAAACATGGAGGTTTAAAATAGTTAGTAAAGAACATGGCCCTCTAGAACAACATGTAACTCTAACATGAAAGGCTTTAATAAATAGACATATGGTTCAGTTTACAGAAACATGATTTGTTAAAAGCTAATCTTTTAATAGCCTTTCAATATAAGAAAGGTATACAAATTCAAAACTTTGACTTTAACAATAATAACTTCGAGATATTCCAATCAACCAATCCAAAACAATTAATAACTCATGCTAAAGAAATCTAAAGAATTAGAATGGATGATTTATAAGCTAGAGGTTCCAGATGGGCTCTTATGAAAATAAAATAGTTAAAGTTAGCTCTTAGTAAATGGGCCCCGTATAGAGAATCATCACACATAGAACTATCGAATGGAATTAAAAGGAGAAAGGCTGCTATTAATGTAAAGAAAAAATATGATAAATGTTTCTTATATTGAATTCTCTCTGCAATGTATACTGTTGAAAAAGTTCCACAACGACCACCCAATGTACGAGAATGCTTTTATAGACTTGGAAGGAACATTAAAAGATATTGATTGACCTGTAAATCTATGTGGCATTCCAAAAATTGAAAGATGACTTGATATATCGTTTATAGTTTAAACATACAATTAAAAATATATGGTTTCATTTTATATTACACTCAAAATAAAAAAAAGACACTCATGTGAATCTTTTATATATTAAAATGAAACTAAAATACATCTTGTTGGATTAAAATCTTGAGTAGATTAGTTAGTAATTAAACAACTAAACGCGGACCTCAAAAATATTTATGTGATAGATCTTTGTTATACGTCTAATCACAAGATGAATTAAATAAACTTAAGAAAGATTGTTCTACTCACGAAGTTGTTAAAACCGAAATGCCACAAGAATTTACATATGTCGAATTTGAAACTCACCAATATACGATGAAAATGCTGATGTGATTTACGCTGATTTCAAATGTTTACTGTGAGGTTATGGAAAGTAAAGAATGCTATTCAGAAAACGAATGATATACGGAAAATACTAACAGCATAAACTTTCTATTCTGTTATTATATTGTAACAAGTTATGCAATTAAAACAGATCCGGTTGTATATAGATTTCAAGATGCGGCTAAGAATTTCATGTTAAAGGAAGATGCTAAACAGATATTCAACATATATAGACAACATAACGAATTACCTTTAACATGTGTACAAATGAAAGAATTCAGCATATCTGAATACTATTCTTACTGTAAAGTGACATATACACCAGAGAATCATAAAGTTAAACATCACGTATTAATTGGAGAGTTTGTATTTGGATTATGTAATAATTGTAAAGTTAAAGTACCTAAGTTTGTGCCAGTGATTATACGTACATAACTTATAATAAGACTCCAACTTATTTATAAAAGTCCTATAATATAATAAAGAACAAATAGATTTAATACCTATAAACGAACAACGGTACATATTAACTGAATAGGTTGGAACTTTCTAATTTAAATTCATAGATTCATTTAGATTTATGGGATGCAGCTCACCCAAATTATCATAAAACCTAACGAGAGATCAAACGACTCATACACTATACTTCTATCCTGATGAAGAAGAATTCAAACTTGTAATAAGAAAAACTGTTTATCCATATGCATATGTTAGTGACTGGTATAAGTTTAGACATAGAGAATTACCACCAAAGGAATCATTCTTCAACAAGCTTACCAACACACATATTAGGATCACTACTATGAGCATGCAAAGAAAATATTAGAAGCATTTAAAGTTAATTATCTAGGTCATTACCATGATCTATATATATCTAAAAATCGATGATGTTTGAGAACTTTATTTTTGGTTAGGAAATGTGTTAGAGAACTTTAGAGAAACATTCTTAATGCTTATGGCCTTGATCTAGCTTTGTATATGGCAATACCAGGTTTAGTTTGGGATCCACTGTTCAAGTCACAAATATTAAACCAGAGTTACTAACTGATTATGATATGGTATTTGTGGTATAGAAAGTAGTAAGAGTTGGAATTAGCCAAATGCTAGAAACGATATGTAAAAGCAAACAAAAAATATGGGAACTTACGGTGAGAATAAAGAAGAGGCTTACATTATGTACTTAGAGCCAATAATGTTTATGGATAGACAATGAATGAATATCTGCAGTATAAGGCATTTAGATGGTTAAGCGAAGAAGAAAGATATAGATTTTACAAGTATATCTGATAATTCTGATGCTGATTAAATATTAAAAGTATATCTTGAGATCCAAAACAATTACATGACTATAACAAATATCCATTAGCTCCTCAAAATATATGCACAACTGGTTCAAACAATCAAAGCTATTAACCACCCTATATGACAAAAAGAAATAAGCCATACACTATCGAAACTTTAAAAAAAAACTATCACTTGGATTAAAATTAAAGAACATACTTAGCGTAATACAATTTGAACAACCAGATTGGCCAAAAATACTTATATTTAAACACACAGATGAGAACTAAAACAGGAAATGATTTTTCTAAATTTTTTTTGAAACTCATGAATAATCAAGTATTCAGGAAGACAATGGAAAATATGGGAAAACTATGTACGCTTATAAACATAGAATGTGATTCAGCATGAGTACGAAAACCGAATTTTAAAGATACAATTGTTTATACAGAGAATCTATGTGCGATTGTAATGAATAAAACCAAATTCACTTTTAATAAACCAATATAAGTTGGATTAGTATCTTAGACATATCAACGTACTTAATGTAGAACTTCCATTATAATGTGATGAAGGCAAAGCATCAAGAAAAAATCGAAATATTTTATACAGACACAGAGAGTTATATTTACCTTATTCAAACGGAAGTTTAATACAACGATATGAAAAATTAAATAGATTACGTCGGCACAAGTGATTACTCTCAAGATAACAGATAAAAGATACCACAGTTCAATAGGAAAATATTTGGTAAGATGAATGATGAGGTTAAAGACACAATTATAGAAGAAGTTCTAGGTGCAAGAAGTAACATGTACCTCAAATGGAACTGACGGAAAAAGACTCTAAAGGAAAGTTCGATAAACAATGAAAGTTTTAAGAAAGCGAAAGTTGTAAAGAAAACTGTTGTATCTAAAGAACAGACATTTAATGAATACAAGGACCGTTTGTTCAATTAAAGGGAGTACTATAAGATGAATTTAGTTATGAGTTATAAGCACGATATATATAGCATAGAAGTAAATACGTTACCATTAAATTGTGTATAGATTAAAAGAAATGTGTTTTAAAGGATGGGATAACTATCATGCCATGGGGTCATTATAAGATAGAAGTAGATATAGTTGTAAATATATTACTTGTAGTTTTATATGAAAGTAACCTTTGTGGATGTAACTATAAAATTTTGAGCTAAGTAAAGTATTGCGGTCAGTGGGGGGTCGAGATATATACACTTTGTAATGCTTCAAATTCAAAATTTTCGATTTTCAAACACTTTAAAAAATTACCTATTAATCTACCCACATATCTACTTAAAATAAATTCACTCGTTAAACTAGTTCAAATATGCATACTTGGTTATGCATCAGATTAATATTTTTCGATTGTATGCAATAATGAATTTCCAACCCTGAAGTGTTGGTAATCGTACACACTTCCAATCAACTACAACTAACTCACGTTGACTGTTATCTAGTGGAAGTTTCTATAAACTGTTTCTCTCATGCTAACTAGATAAAGTGAAACGTTTTTAATTTACATATATAAGGCGTTTGTTCAGAAATTTGCATGAGAGAAGACTATGAATCTAAAATAAACACACAGATCCTCCGCCACATTTTTCGGCCTTCATAAGTCTCAAGCTGAGATAAAAACATTAAAGAAGCATGAGATACATTTGGCTGAAATCAAAGAATTTGTTGTTTGATGAGAAACAGAAAGAAAACATGTGGATTTTGCAAGCTTACAGGCATTATGTAAGTCATATGCGTATACAAGAAGCAATTCAACTAATATATATATATGCGAGTGAGTTGATAGAATATGTATATAAAATTGACTATGTGCGTCTCGTATACATTATTAAATTTCATCCTATGATTAATAAACAATCAGTGAACCGATTTGAATGAAACATAAATGTATGTGAGAGCATATGTAGTAGATGGAACTGCTAAAATCAAATCGATTTTACCATAAACTATATACCATGTTATTCTCTTTGTAAAGTACTATGCAATGGCATATTTAACAGAAGGTATGGAGCAGTTGATATTTTACATTTGAGATGATAGTGGAGTATTGTTCAATATCGGTGGTGTATAACGTAAGTAAAGTACTGGGGTAAATAATATTCTCTAGTGAACGGTGTGCTAGAAATTATAGAGGCGCTATTGTCAGTGAGGGGGAGGGGAGAGGTCCGCTAAGGCTGAGGTTCGCATTCTACTCTAACCATTCATCCTACTTTATTTTACTTCTGAACAACGACTTTCCAGTTGAATTTGTGAACAAAACATCTACAGAGTAAAACGTCAATCCCTGATACTTTCTGGGATTGCGTCAATCTACGTTTCTTTCGCATACGCGTAACATATGGACCCAAAACAAACATCTTCTTTCTTCCTGATCCTTACCACACTCTTCGCTTAATTCCGTAACACATTGTAACAATGATACACACGTGATTGGTCCATTTCCGGATGAACTGCTCTCTTTGCATGGGTGTGTCTAAATTTTTGCCTTCCGTCCATTATGGGTAGTAATACGTATATTTAACCTCTTCCGATATCTTTTCTCGTTCTCACTATATTCTACATATTCTCATGTTTACCCAATTCTCGTTTTGACCCTATTTGACTTTTTCAACGTGCTTGGTGGCCGATATAAAAAATTTGTATCGCTTCTTTTGGATGTTCTCTATGTCTGTGCAATCTTATCACAATTCGCGTGTTACACCAGGATATATGTAAGTCTGATGCAACACGCTGAAACTAAGTTATGCCTTATTAATAACTGAGACCTGCATACCACGAACTAGCTGGGAGGAAATGGGTAGAGGAGGAACGTATTTCCTTCTTCCCATTCCTCTACTACGTTACTCGGACGTCATTAGTGCCGGCCTCTGTCGAGATTCATTTTTGGTTTCCATGGTCACTTTCCACAGGCACGCTATGGAATTTATTTTATTAAATTTAAAAGCTATTTTTATATATGTTTATTATACTTTCGTTTTTATATTATTTTTTGTTATGTTTTGTTGTCTTCTATATTAGTTTTGCTACTATGATTTCCTTTAAGTGTTCAAAGCTATATGAAACATAACATGAATACTTCTAAAGGTATGGAAGCACACAGTATTTGATGTGGATTGCATTAATGAACACACAAACTGATTGAGCCTTCATACGAATGTTTTCTAATTTTCTTCTCTTCTTTCTTTTTAATTAAGGTAAAATAACTCCATTCTAAGACCGAGTACCCTGTACCCAAGGCTCTCAAACAACACGCGAACACTACACAGAAGCATACAAGAAATTGGTTCATAGAGATTTGAGAAATGTAGTATTATAATTTAATATGCTTATAATTACAAATTTATGTAAATAGTAACACACGACCTTTAATCATTAATCGAGCTCATCCGTTGCTAAGCGCTTAGCGTACGCGTCTGGCGTGGGAGACCCGGGTTCGATTCCCGGCGGGAACTCATGTGGTTCGGATTCTACATGAATCAGTAGGTCCACGTCTCCTATAGCCTCGCTGCTGAACGGGAATTTAAAATCAACTCAACGACATTTAATCGAAGATTTAATCCTTATCCGGGCAACGGGTAAACCCAGGCCCAGTAACTTCATATTTTTAAATTTCTCAATAACCACGCATATTTCAATGACGAAGTTAAAATCATGAATATATCGAGTTGATAAAGCTAATGGATCATCTTTTTTACGTGACCCGGCAACCGGAGCCTAAGAGGCCCCGTATATGTTTAGTGCAATTCCTGTGAAATACTAGATCAAATTGTCACATAATTATATATTGAACACGTGGCTTATTGTAACCTTTAGTCGGAAATGTATGTGACAATAGACATTGAATTTTACGTGTTCTGTACTTAAAGCACATACTGGTCCTGACAGACCCCGGTTCAGGTTTACGTATCTGGACAGGATTTACTAACTTGTTTGGCTTAGAAAAATGTTACACAAAGTTTTGCTGCTTGAAAAACATATATGTATGTTATACGGAACAGTATGTTATAATAGATATTGAATCTTTAGTGTTCTGCACTTAAATTATGTAGTGTGCCTGACATGTCTCGGTTGCCGTCTACGTTACGAAAATGTCTTGCCTGGAGAAGGGTTAAGCAATAACAATAAATTAACATTTACTCGATTATTTTCACATTTATTACAGAAGTTTGAACATAAACCATTCTTAGGAAAGACGCTTAATTTTAATATTGAATAAAAGTAACTCTTGTATCAATTAGCTATGCACTAGCGTTTATAATGTCTAGAATAAGTTGAGGTGTTCTGAAGAGAAATTGGGATTTAGAAAGCTCTTTTGATAGTCAAACTTATATTATTATTAGAATACATAAAGTTAATGTTTAAAAGTTATATACTTACACGGCTTAACTTCTGTAAAACATGAAAGAGTAATTAGAAGTATATACATTGTAGGTTAGTTGGTAGATAATTAGTAACATATGTTATAACATTTATACATGTTGGTTGAAAAATAACTATTTGAATCAAACTGATAAACACAAATAAATAGATCACCGAAATAAGAAACTCGAAATAATAATTTTCGAGAGTTATATAATAATAATAATACAAATGACACAGCGGAGTAATGTAATACGAACGCGGTATGGCATGTCATCTAAACAACACCCGTAGGATTTACTTGATGAAATTGTTTTTCTCTAGATATTTTCGGTTGACTTAGGTTGCAGATTTTCTGACCCCTACATCCCCCTCGAGGAGGAATTTTGGTTTCGCAACTGACCCTACACATATCTCCGGTAAAAGTGCAAATATTTCCAAGATCTTAAGGTAGTTTTATGGATTTTAGATTATACTGATCCCTTATATGATAATTTGGAAGCGACCTCAAGTAGATATATTGCTTTAATCAATTTCCAATGTTGCTTAACCCTTTCACTGTGGAAGGCGACGGAAAGAAAATTTCCCTAACCTGCGAATGTCGATTATAGTCGACGTGTTAAAATTTGTCTGTATCTTGGTTTTGTCGATTGTAGTCGCCAAAGGTTTTCTGTGTGATTTCTATTGTTTATCGAAAACAATAGAACACAAAAAATTGAACGGTACAACTTTGGCGACTACTCTTGACAAAGCCAAGATACGGACAAACAAATTTTAACACGTCGACTATAGTCGACATTCGCTTGTTAAGGAAATTTTCTTTCTGTCGACAAAAGCCGACTTCCTCTGCGAAAGGGTTAAAGTCAAAATTCAAGATGAATATGAAGTTAACGGGTAAGAATCATGTCATGCAGCACCGTTTTCAAGGGGTTTTCAACAATGGGGAAACGTTTAGTTCAATCGTTTTGTCGATTAGACATCCTTTCCTGTTAGGGGATTGAACTAATGCGATATATTTGATATATTATATATAAAACGAAAGGACCAATGGATATATCGAAAATGAAAATGTAGCAGAAGTCGTAACTTGGAAACAAAAAGGTTCTTCACTGCGTGATATTACCCACATTCTTCCTTATGGACTGTCCCCATTATATTTGTACCGTTCTGGGTATAGAACTTGCTGATCGGCGTACAACAAAGACCAGGTTTGCAGCAATTACTATCGAAGACACAGCCTGCCTTACACGCACATTTTGTAAGTTCAATCACAGATTAACGAGCAGACATGGTGAGGCATTGAATATGGCATATAGAAAGCTTTGTTCTCCTTCAATTGTGGGAAGCTTGGTGCTGTTGGTCACATATGACTTGTCACGCATGGCATTGTATTTTCATTTTACTATATACCACCACTAATCCCTCACTGTAGCCAACCATCATGAACTCAAGGCGCCTAGTGAAATCTTCTTTGAGGTTGGAGAGCTACAGCATCATTAGTGTTTCCTTTATCATCTGAAGTATAGCCATTGCGTCAACAAAGAGCACTTTGGGTGGTTCAATGTCTGATATAATGTCGACCCGAGTACCACTATGAGTGTCATACGAATCTGTTTCAGGTACGAGTTTAGTCATAGCTCTTTCATGGTGTGCATCAGGCTGCTCCACGCCGTAAACGTCGCCAACAACTAGTGGCCCACTTGCTATAAATATCGATTGTCGATATAGCGACCCGCCGAAAGTTTGCCCCTAGTGTTTAACTGGCAGCAATATTTTGTGAAGTCGAAACATAACTAGAGTCGGGATGTTGATGTAATCACCGCGTAGCAGCGAGGACTTGATTTTGGTCCACGCTCCTTCAATTAGTCGTGTACCCAACACATACTCTCGCCAGTTATTCGCATGCAGTTATTATTATATACTATGTTTTCATGACAAATTGTTCCTAAAGTGAGATCCAGGGTCAAGACTAACCCCTGCTTTTACATGAGGAAGTGGAAATCTAGAGATGAGTGTGCATAATTGTACGAAGTTAAATGTCAACCGTCGTCAACCATTAGAAAATGAATATGGAAGAAATATGAAATCAAGTAAATGGACGCACTATACTTTGTGCTAAAATTATATGGTGAATGTATTTTTCTTATCTCAAACGCTTACCGTAGAATATATACGGTTAAAGGAGTACTCTAATTAAGCAAATTAAAAAGACCACAACGATTTATTCTTCTAAAAGCCAAATTTGCTGCATCGCGTCTGTGCTAAAGGCGGAAGAACACGCGTCTAATAATCATAAGGTTCGTGGTTGCACCCTCCCTGCGGTATGGTTTTCTTCTTTTCAGTAGTGTTTTTAGACCCAACTAAACGTAAAATCATGTATATAGTAGATGTAAAATACTGTGGGGTAATGATGTATTTCATTGGCTTTTTGTTGCGTCTCTGCTGCTAGTGGTATAATTTTCAAATCGGAAATGGGGCTACCACGGATCGTCGCTGTGGGGCCGAAAATATTTGGCGAGATGTGGCTAGTTGCCCATCGGTGGTCCACCGACGCTTACGGCATAGGGTGGCGTTGCCAGCTGGGATGTAAAGAGAGTCATGAACGGAGCGAACAGGGCGTGGTACAGACACATTTCGTATTCACAAATCGTTTCCTAAAGTTTTGGCTGAAGTTTAGGTCTATTTCCTTGGATAATGAGAAATTTGTCAAGAAATCCATGCTCTTCAAGTAACTTGTTAATGTAGATTTCAGTTTTATCTACCCAGTTCGATGCGGTCTTTATCTTGAGCTGTCACACTGAATCCCAAATGGACTGCACATATTTGTAGCAATATGTCGTTAATGAAATTCTCGAAGCGCTTGTGTCTGTTCTTCTCAAAGTTCAGAATGTAATCCTTTACATTGTCTAACACAACAGCCGACGACTACAAGGTTCTTCAAGGGCGTCGCTGTGAAAGGATTGCTTCCGCAGTGTACTTTTATGCATTGACGTAGTTTTCATGCATTTTTTTCGTGTCCTAGCGGAAACCGCTCCTGAAAGTTGATAGTGTTTACTATCCTGAGAAGATGTAGAAGCTTAGGGGAAATTGTTCATAAACCGTTGTAACAAATGAGCGCGATAAGGTGTGGTGAGAACTAGTTGATTTAGAGAAGCGTAATCTTGATAAAGCTATCATTCTACCATGTCCCTTAAACTTTTTGATTATTTGCTCAAGTCTCTGGTTAGTAAAAAATGAGTGAAGGGATACCTCAGATTTTCCAACAGCAAAATTACAGACTTCGGTTGTTCCCATGTAGTTGGATAATCTTGTTCCAAGGAATTCATTTAATTAAAATAGACTGGCATTTGTCTATCATAATTCAGTTTATCATACGCGAAGAAGTACTTGATCTGATTCTAAATTGAAGCCTGATAGTTTTCAAAGTCACCTGAGGGGCAGGCACTGGTTAGCTGCAGAAGACTCTCAACCTGCTCAAGGTTCTGCAGGAGACACAGAGCGAGGTCTCCTTTTTCGATTGGCTTTAAAGTTGTTGCATATGAGGATTGCAAGTTTTTGTAGACAACAATCATGTCTAGTTGCTCTCTACAACACTTAGCAAATTCTTCAACCATATCAGTATTGTAAATCAGTTTGCTGCTTGAAGTAGCACTCCTGTTGCAAATGGCACTTCTTTAGAGAAATAGTTAATCTGTAATGATTGTTAACGCTCGATAGATCTCCACCTGAACCTGCAATAATAATAAACTATATATAGTATTATAAGGACCTTACTTTAATGAGATTCCGAGGAATTCAGAGTTAATTGACAGGTGCCCCACCCCCGTCACAAAAACCGGTCACTCGACTGTCCTGGGCAGGGTTGAAAAAGGTAAAAGATCACATAATACCCAGTTAATTCAAAGAGTTTATGCAAATTATGCAATCACTATCTAAAGCCTTTTGCAAAAGTAGTGATTTACAAATGTACATAAGCAGTTACTGTATTTGGGT
The DNA here is from genome assembly GCF_964235325.1 of Thermobia domestica. Classification (NCBI taxonomy): domain Eukaryota; kingdom Metazoa; phylum Arthropoda; class Insecta; order Zygentoma; family Lepismatidae; genus Thermobia; species Thermobia domestica. Next base: position 85,458,742 of record NC_137457.1, on the reverse strand, counting down.
ATATTTTACCTGCGTGGTGGAGCGGTATAGCATTTTAGTCTTCGATTGCAACATAAATTAGTCAATTCCTCTGAACACACCTGAATGGGATGATTCAATGCCACTTTATGCAAGAAAAATGTAGGCATTACATTTAGAAGCTTTTAAGCTTGTTTAGAGCTTTAATTTTTATTTATAATAAATAATCATAGGAATTCTTATTAATAATATCTAAAAGCACTCCTACCATTCGAAGATATTTTGTTGGCTCTAAAAATAGCATTGTTTTTGTGTAATACATCTATTTAAACCTAATCACAGAGCTTATATATAACGCTTGAAATAAATAAATTATATTCATTATTTCCCTTTTTAACACTTAACAGTTTACAAGTGCAATGAAGAATATACCGGTATGTGTTATGTTTACGTTCCATTAATCATTAACACTAGAAACCAGATGTTTTGGGCATTAAAAACCTGGAAAATAGGTACGACAATAGGCATTTAAAATTTACAAAATAGACACTACAATGTAACTCAAAATAATGAATATAAACAATTAATACATTTAAAAAATAAATTTACGTCATAGATAATGTTCAAAGAACATAGGAACATAGCCTGTTCGTTAAAATCTTCTTTCACTTTATATATGACAACGAAGTTTTACCATGTATATTTGGGAAATACATTCTCTACTGAACTTTTTCACTACACATAACATTAAAAAAATTTACGACATCTTATCACTATAATCAATATTTACATTTCTCGGAAGAAGCTGAATCTATCTTGAAATTCTAAATTGTATAATTTCTCCTAATAAAGTGTTAGTTTGAAGAAAATGCATAGACTAGGCTAAATTAGTCCCTAAATCAATTATTTAGTCAGGAATGGGCAAAATAAGCAAAATAAAAATGGCTTAAATTTAAACACAACCTTTCCTTTAAACTTCAAACCGTTACTCTTTATCATATTTTTAATATTACAGAATATGCAGTTTGTCTAATATGCGGTCTGTAACTATCACTATCGGATATTCGCTAAGCAAGTTTAGAATCCGAAGACGAATACTCGTCCTCTTTGCTTATACAATCATAATCATCACTGTCAATACGAGCAAGTTCAGTTTTAAACTTATCTATGGTAACCTCTATCAATCCATCATTCTCCCAGAACTGATGCTCCACTCTGATCACTTGTTTGTTGTACTCGTCCCAATTCTCCGATGTCACAGACTTCAGAGCATATCTGGTCACTTCCTCCAATCTAGTCAAAGGCAAATCCCTGTTGGATTATTTTCCCTAACAATTCTGTTAATTTTACACAAGCTAGTTCAATGGCTTTAAGTCCATATATAAAACAACGTAAATCGAAGTGATGACAAAGAAAACGCTGTATGGTATGATTCTATGTCGCAAGCCGACCAAATATGCGCCAATTAAGCGCCATGATCAAAGGTCTCTGTCAGATCAAGGTCACAGGTCACCTTGAGAACCCATTTGACATGATGAAGTACGGACATTGCGTTGTTTTCAGTGTATTCAAATGGGTGCTCAAGATGATCTGTGACCTTGATCTGACCGTGACCTTTGACCTTGACACTTGATTAACGCATATTTGGTCGGATTGCGACATGGAATCATACCATATAGCTCTTTCTTTGTTATCACTTTGATTTACGTTTTTTCAGGCTCTTTCAGAATTTACCATTGCAATCCTATAAGGAAAAAATCGAAGTTTGACCTTTGACCCCATATCTCTTCAATCTTCAGTACAACTGGCATGCTTCTATGGCGAAACAAAACTTATGTCCTTTGTCTAAACTTACATCATATTGCACGGCTTTACCTCATACCACTTTTGTACAATGAACAAATAAAATTGACACACGAATTAATCAACTTTCTGTATATATATATATATATATATATATATATATATATGTGTGTGTGTGTGTGTGTGTATCAGAGATGGGTACCATCACTAATTTCTGCCCTGAAGAGAGCCGCCATGAACCTCACTCACCCTCATTTTCATAGATGATGGTGAGAATGAGGGAGTAAATTTAGGGTGAAGGTGAGTAAGTCGATTAAGGGTGATGGAATTGAATAAGGGTTAGCGAAAGTGCCCATTACCAAAATGAATTCCTGAAAGATTTTCGTTTCAAAGTTATTTGTTTCGAAAATGGTTCAAATAGCACTTTCCTGAGAACTTCAAATAGAGTTTCAACGTGGTTGGCACAGAGTGACGTAATTATTTCATAGAACATAAGCTGGTCCAGTGTACGTATTGACGGGGAAGGTGAAAGTGATATTCCCTGTGACAAAATTTAGTTCATCCATTAAGAACATTTTAATATTTCCCCCTCTCTAGGATATTTTCGAGTGGTCATATAGCTAGAAAAATAACAACGTATTTTATGTAAAAAAGAAAAACATAGTATTTATATCTGACTTGAAAGAGGTTATAAACATCCTTGCCGTCGTTACAATCACACACTTTGTTTCTTCGAATAGTTACTTACTCATGCGGAGAACAAATACTTTTTGTCAGAAGCAAAAGATAGTGGCTCGAGAGGAGTGGAAAGATCACGAAAATTCTGTAATTCTTGGAAAAGTATTCCGTGTCAATATCACAATTTCTCATAAAATTCGTTGTAACGGATGGTGTGTAATTTTATTGTTTAAAATATTAGTTTATATATGCCTGTTTAGCAGTATCTATCCATCTATCTACCTATCTATCTATCTATCTATCTATCTATATCATACCTGGGTGACTACTGGTCCTATGTTGTCAGGTAATCCCATCTCCAGTTCAGCTCCAAACTTTATAAATCGTCCATGGGAAGATGAGCTTATCACTCGAAAATACACGTGAATAAAGATTGTATTCGATCCTTCCGAATCTCGGGTTAAAAATAACTTATCTCGATTCGATACTTAGGATACAAGTACGTATCGCGACGCATGCTGAATTACTATTACGATTAACTCTCGACTTCTTATAAACCTCGTGTTGACTTCTTATTAACTTCCTTCTAACTCACCTCTCTTTCCAAGGAAACGGTTTTATATAATCAAGAAATGAGGTTGCAGACATTGAAGATATTCATGACAACAACAGGCCCCAGATAGCACGTGGAATTCTTGAGAAACTCAATTGGGACAGGACATTCTGCTGACCAGAAATCTCCAGAATTCCCAGACACAATCTCTCGGATGATTTAAATTTGTCAATCCAAGAATTATTTTAAAACCAAAAATACATAATTCTTATAATAACATAAACACTCTGTTCTCAATTTTGGAAATAAAAATGCTGATCTAATTGTAATTGTCTGACAAACGTAATAACTACATTGTATAAATTCTCTCGTTAACATAATGTAACTAGGTTGCTTTATTTGCTTTTTAGTAATGAATAATGAAGCGTCAGCGAACTAAATGATTTTCATGACATAATGTTATTCCTAATATTTGTGTGACATGATTTAATGAGTAAAGTGATGATGTGAATAAACTTAAATCTAAATGACATAAAATATTGTAACTTTACTAAAATTGAAATCTAAAACCATAATATTTGATAATATTCTATAAATATCCTAAAGTATAATATGACATCTCCTTAGATCCTATAACAATATATCTATATCTATATATATATCTATATATCTATCTATCTATATATATATATATATATATATATATATATATATATATATATATAGGGGTAAAAGTTGATCTGAAAAGGTAGGGGGACCGGAGGTAGCGGCATTACGTCACGCTGTTCTCCTGCCTATCTCTGTCCATTTTATTTTTTAGGAACTGGCGGGCGTGTTGCTTATTTTTTGTGGCGGGGAATGAGTCCCCCCGCACTTTCACCAGTGATATATATATAATTTTCACCAGTGAACTTAAAGTATTTTAATTTTTTTTCATAAGTTTGAAATCTGGTTGCCTGTTTAAATGTACAGTGCACATGTTTTGCCACTCCCGTATAAAAATAAAATTAACGGTTAGTTCAACTTTAACTAATACCAATTTAAACTAGTGTTACTTATTTTCTAACCCTTCACTTCGCTACTCTAGTAGTTAGCGTGTGCTCCAGTGGTTCAACTCTTAGTGTGCGAATACAAGAACTTGATTTTACCATTATTCATTTGCCTTGGTCGCCCATCTCCTTTAACTTAAAGGGCATAGTCGTTTAACGTTAAACTAACAAATTTCATTTTGTATTTAAGGAGCTAGGCTTACCAGCACTGCTTTATATATTTGTTCTGTGTGTTTGTCCGTTCGAAACAGCAACAATTCAAGAACTACTTGAGGAATTACCATTAAATTTGATCAGAACATAGACTGTCATAAGTTAGGATTCACGTTTGTGGATGGAGAGCTGGAACGGAAAATTTAGAAAAGGGTTTGGGTACGTCTTTGACACAGGAGACCCAGGATCGATTTGACGTTGGGAGCTCATGTGCTTCAGATTCTACTTTAACATGGTGGCTCATGTTTCATATTGCAGGAAGTTATAAAATGAACAAAAAGTAGTAAGGTTATTAATTTATTATTTAGGAAGAGATTGGTATTCCGAGGTACGCGATATAAGATATGGACACAGACAGGATATTCTATAAATGGATTATAATAAAGAAGATAATGGAAACTTCTAAAATTGATAAGTGACCAGTCATAGTAGTGTTCTTTTTCTGGTTGTAGCCTTTCCCTATGTTACTGTTCCATAAATCTAGCCAAAACGAGTCAACTCGAAAAAAATGTTCTAGGGGCATACTAAGTATTTGGAAGGATGCATATTATTTTCACACGATAATATTCTATTAATTATTATATTATAGACGTATTACTTCAGTCCAGAGATGTCTCAAATCTTGACTCAATTCGATTCAAATTCGAGACGAGATTCGAATCGAGACATATTTTCTAAAATTCGAATCAATTCGAAAGTGTTTGTGAAAGTCTCGACTCGACTGGAGTGTCTCGAAAATCTTTGCATATTTTTTGAAAATTATCTAGAAAAAACTAATTCAGAAACAGATATTTTCCTTGAATATAATACCTGCATTTATTATTTTGATAAGGTACAGAACGCGTAAGGTTATCACCAAGAAACTTTAATTTTCATATCATTTCAGTTAATAAAACAAATAGTGCTAATTATATGTAGTGATATTTGATATTACTTTAAATATAATAGCAATACTTAAGTATCTCTTCAGATATTTTAATTTGTATATAACAGTTGCTGTAAAGTTAACCTCATGTGAACAACATGCAGTCTATAGCAATTAAACATAGTTCTAATTATCGTCTCTTTGTTTCCAACAACGAAATAGCCACTATAATAACTTCTAGACAAGTCACCAACTAATGAGTTGAGCTAAGCATGAGTAATGGAAAATGTATAATGTAACATTTGTTGTACATCACATATTGTGATATGGATATAAGACTATTTTACATAGCTTAATACAATAAAGTGGTCGTTTTTATGCTAAGTAACCTGACTCTAAAAAAAACTAATGTTTACGATCACTTCTATAAAGAGGTATCTTATTAAAAATATTTTATAAACAGTAAATTATAAAATTATAAACTAGATAGTTGATTTTCATTGCCAGCATGAAAGAATTGTTAATGAGATATTAAACTTTAACTTTCATTCCTAGAAAATTCCATTTTTGAAAACCAACGGATTCGATGTTGTCCACCATAAACTTTCGCGGCTACTGAACTTTAATTTTCATTCCTAGAAAATTCCATTTTTGAAAACCAACGGATACGATGTTGTCCACCATAAACTTTCTCGGCTACTGTACTTAAACTTTCATTCCTAGAAAATTCCATTTTTCAAAACCAACGGATACGATGTTGTCCACCATAAACTTTCTCGGCTACTGAACTTAAAGTTTCGTTCCTACAAAATTCCATTTTTGCAATCCAAAGGATACGATGTTGTCCAACATAAACTTTCTTGGCTACTGAACTTTAACTTTCATTCCTAGAGAATTCCATTTTTGAAAACCAACCTATACGATGTTGTCCACCATAAACTTTCTCGGCTACTGAACTTTAACTTTCATTCCTAGAAAATTCCATTTTTGAAAACCAACGGATACAATGTTGTCCACCATAAACTTTCTCGGCTACTGAACTTTAACTTTCATTCCTAGAAAATTCCATTTTTGAAAACCAACGGATACGATGTTGTCCACCATAAACTTTCTCGGCTACTGAACTTTAACTTTCATTCCTAGAAAATTCCATTTTTGAAAACCAACGGATACGATGTTGTCCACCATAAACTTTCTCGGCTACTGAACTTTAACTTTCATTCCTAGAAAATTCCATTTTTGAAAACTAACGGATACGATGTTGTCCGCCATAAACTTTCTCGGCTACTGAACTTTAAATTTCATTCCTAGAAAATTCGATTTTTGAAAACCAACGGATACGATGTTGTCGACCATAAACTTTCTCGGCTACTGAACTTTAACTTTCATTCCTAGAAAATTCCATTTCTGAAAACCAACGGATACGATGTTGTCCACCATAAACTTTCTCGGCTACTGAACTTTAACTTTCATTCCTAGAAAATTCCATTTTTGAAAACCAACGGATACGATGTTGTCTACCATAAACTTTCTCGGCTACTAAACTTTAACTTTCATTCCTAGAAAATTCCATTTTTGAAAACCAACGGATACGATGTTGTCCACCATAAACTTTCTCGGCTACTGAACTTTAACTTTCATTCCTAGAAAATTAAATTTTTGAAAACCAACGGATACGATGTTGTCCACCATAAACTTTCTCGGCTACTGAACTTTAACTTTAATTCCTACAAAATTCCATTTTTGAAATCCAACGGATACGATGTTGTCCACCATAAACTTTCTCGACTACTGAACTTTAACTTTCATTCCTAGAAAATTCCATTTTTGAACACCAACGGATACGATGTTGTCCACCATAAACTTTCTCGGCTACTGAACTTTAACTTTCATTCCTAGAAAATTCCATTTTTGAAAACCAACGGATACGATGTTGTCCACAATAAACTTTCTCGGCTACTGAACTTTAACTTTCATTCCTAGAAAATTCCATTTTTGAAAACCAAAGGATACGATGTTGTCCACCATAAACTTTCTCGGCTACTGAACTTTAACTTTCATTCCTAGAAAATTCCATTTTTGGAAACCTACGGATACGATGTTGTCAACCATAAACTTTCTCGGCTACTGAACTTTAACTTTCATTCCTAGATAATTCCATTTTTGAAAACCAACGGATACGATGTTGTCCACCATAAACTTCCTCGGCTACTGAACTTTAACTTTCATTCCTAGAAAATTCCATTTTTGAAAACCAACGGATACGATGTTGTCCACCATAAACTTTCCCGGCTACTGAACTTTAACTTTCATTTCTAGAAAATTCCATTTTTGAAATCCAACGGATACGATGTTGTCCACCATAAACTTTCTCGGCTACTGAACTTTAACTTTCATTCCTAGAAAATTCCATTTTTGAAAACCAACGGATACGATGTTGTCCACCATAAACTTTCACGGTTACTGAACTTTACTTTCATTCCTAGAAAATTCCATTTTTGAAACCAACGGATACGATGTTGTCCACCATAAACTTTCTCGGCTACTGAACTTTAACTTTCATTCCTAGAAACTTCCATTTTTCAAAACCAACGGATACGATGTTGTCCACCATAAACTTTCTCGGCTACTGAACTTAAAGTTTCGTTCCTACAAAATTCCATTTTTGCAATCCAACGGACATGATGTTGTCCACCATAAACTTTCTCGGCTAATGAACTTTAACTTTCATTCCTAGAAAATTCCATTTTTGAAAACCAACGCATACGATGTTGTCCACCATAAACTTTCTCGGCTACTGAACTTTAACTTTCATTCGTAGAAAATTCCATTTTTGAAAACCAACGGATACGATGTTGTCCACCATAAACTTTCTCGGCTACTGAACTTTAACTTTCATTCCTAGAAAATTCCATTTTTGAAAACCAACGGATACGATGTTGTCCACCATAAACTTTCTCGGCTACTGAACTTTAAATTTCATTCCTAGAGAATTCCATTTTTGAAAACCAACCTATACGATGGTGTCCACCATAAACTTTCTCGGCTACTGAACTTTAACTTTCATTCCTAGAAAATTCCTTTTTTGAAAACCAACGGATACGATGTTGTCCACCATAAACTTTCTCGGCTACTGAACTTTAACTTTCATTCCTAGAAAATTCCATTTTTGAAAACCAACGGATACGATGTTGTCCACCATAAACTTTCTCGGCTACTGAACTTTAACTTTCATTCGTAGAAAATTCCATTTTTGAAAACCAACGGATACGATGTTGTCCACCATAAACTTTCTCGGCTACTGAACTTTAACTTTCATTCCTAGAAAATTCCATTTTTGAAAACCAACGGATACGATGTTGTCCACCATAAACTTTCTCGGCTACTGAACTTTAAATTTCATTCCTAGAGAATTCCATTTTTGAAAACCAACCTATACGATGGTGTCCACCATAAACTTTCTCGGCTACTGAACTTTAACTTTCATTCCTAGAAAATTCCTTTTTTGAAAACCAACGGATACGATATTGTCCACCATAAACTTTCTCGGCTACTGAACTTTAACTTTCATTCCTAGAAAATTCCATTTTTGAAAACCAACGGATACGATGTTGTCCACCATAAACTTTCTCGGCTACTGAACTTTAAATTTCATTCCTAGAGAATTCCATTTTTGAAAACCAACCTATACGATGGTGTCCACCATAAACTTTCTCGGCTACTGAACTTTAACTTTCATTCGTAGAAAATTCCATTTTTGAAAACCAACGGATACGATGTTGTCCACCATAAACTTTCTCGGCTACTGAACTTTAACTTTCATTCCTAGAAAATTCCATTTTTGAAAACCAACGGATACGATGTTGTCCACCATAAACTTTCTCGGCTACTGAACTTTAAATTTCATTCCTAGAGAATTCCATTTTTGAAAACCAACCTATACGATGGTGTCCACCATAAACTTTCTCGGCTACTGAACTTAAAGTTTCGTTCCTAGAAAATTCCTTTTTTGAAAACCAACGGATACGATGTTGTCCACCATAAACTTTCTCGGCTACTGAACTTTAACTTTCATTCCTAGAAAATTCCATTTTTGAAAACCAACGGATACGATGTTGTCCACCATAAACTTTCTCGGCTACTGAACTTTAACTTTCATTCCTAGAAAATTCCATTTTTGAAAACCAACGGATACGATGTTGTCCACCATAAACTTTCTCGGCTACTGAACTTTAACTTTCATTCCTAGAAAATTCCATTTTTGAAAACCAACGGATACGATGTTGTCCACCATAAACTTTCTCGGCTACTGAACTTTAACTTTCATTCCTAGAAAATTCCATTTTTGAAAACCAACGGATACGATGTTGTCCACCATAAACTTTCTCGGCTACTGAACTTTAACTTTCATTCCTAGAAAATTCCATTTTTGAAAACCAACGGATACGATGTTGTCCACCATAAACTTTCTCGGCTACTGAACTTTAACTTTCATTCCTAGAAAATTCCATTTTTGAAAACCAACGGATACGATGTTGTCCACCATAAACTTTCTCGGCTACTGAACTTTAAATTTCATTCCTAGAGAATTCCATTTTTGAAAACCAACCTATACGATGGTGTCCACCATAAACTTTCTCGGCTACTGAACTTTAACTTTCATTCCTAGAAAATTCCTTTTTTGAAAACCAACGGATACGATGTTGTCCACCATAAACTTTCTCGGCTACTGAACTTTAACTTTCATTCCTAGAAAATTCCATTTTTGAAAACCAACGGATACGATGTTGTCCACCATAAACTTTCTCGGCTACTGAACTTTAAATTTCATTCCTAGAGAATTCCATTTTTGAAAACCAACCTATACGATGGTGTCCACCATAAACTTTCTCGGCTACTGAACTTTAACTTTCATTCCTAGAAAATTCCATTTTTGAAAACCAACGGATACGATGTTGTCCACCATAAACTTTCTCGGCTACTGAACTTTAACTTTCATTCCTAGAAAATTCCATTTTTGAAAACCAACGGATACGATGTTGTCCACCATAAACTTTCTCGGCTACTGAACTTTAAATTTCATTCCTAGAGAATTCCATTTTTGAAAACCAACCTATACGATGGTGTCCACCATAAACTTTCTCGGCTACTGAACTTTAACTTTCATTCCTAGAAAATTCCATTTTTGGAAACCTACGGATACGATGTTGTCAACCATAAACTTTCTCGGCTACTGAACTTTAACTTTCATTCCTAGATAATTCCATTTTTGAAAACCAACGGATACGATGTTGTCCACCATAAACTTCCTCGGCTACTGAACTTTAACTTTCATTCCTAGAAAATTCCATTTTTGAAAACCAACGGATACGATGTTGTCCACCATAAACTTTCCCGGCTACTGAACTTTAACTTTCATTTCTAGAAAATTCCATTTTTGAAATCCAACGGATACGATGTTGTCCACCATAAACTTTCTCGGCTACTGAACTTTAACTTTCATTCCTAGAAAATTCCATTTTTGAAAACCAACGGATACGATGTTGTCCACCATAAACTTTCACGGTTACTGAACTTTACTTTCATTCCTAGAAAATTCCATTTTTGAAACCAACGGATACGATGTTGTCCACCATAAACTTTCTCGGCTACTGAACTTTAACTTTCATTCCTAGAAACTTCCATTTTTCAAAACCAACGGATACGATGGTGTCCACCATAAACTTTCTCGGCTACTGAACTTAAAGTTTCGTTCCTACAAAATTCCATTTTTGCAATCCAACGGACATGATGTTGTCCACCATAAACTTTCTCGGCTAATGAACTTTAACTTTCATTCCTAGAAAATTCCATTTTTGAAAACCAACGCATACGATGTTGTCCACCATAAACTTTCTCGGCTACTGAACTTTAACTTTCATTCGTAGAAAATTCCATTTTTGAAAACCAACGGATACGATGTTGTCCACCATAAACTTTCTCGGCTACTGAACTTTAACTTTCATTCCTAGAAAATTCCATTTTTGAAAACCAACGGATACGATGTTGTCCACCATAAACTTTCTCGGCTACTGAACTTTAAATTTCATTCCTAGAGAATTCCATTTTTGAAAACCAACCTATACGATGGTGTCCACCATAAACTTTCTCGGCTACTGAACTTTAACTTTCATTCCTAGAAAATTCCTTTTTTGAAAACCAACGGATACGATGTTGTCCACCATAAACTTTCTCGGCTACTGAACTTTAACTTTCATTCCTAGAAAATTCCATTTTTGAAAACCAACGGATACGATGTTGTCCACCATAAACTTTCTCGGCTACTGAACTTTAACTTTCATTCGTAGAAAATTCCATTTTTGAAAACCAACGGATACGATGTTGTCCACCATAAACTTTCTCGGCTACTGAACTTTAACTTTCATTCCTAGAAAATTCCATTTTTGAAAACCAACGGATACGATGTTGTCCACCATAAACTTTCTCGGCTACTGAACTTTAAATTTCATTCCTAGAGAATTCCATTTTTGAAAACCAACCTATACGATGGTGTCCACCATAAACTTTCTCGGCTACTGAACTTTAACTTTCATTCCTAGAAAATTCCTTTTTTGAAAACCAACGGATACGATGTTGTCCACCATAAACTTTCTCGGCTACTGAACTTTAACTTTCATTCCTAGAAAATTCCATTTTTGAAAACCAACGGATACGATGTTGTCCACCATAAACTTTCTCGGCTACTGAACTTTAAATTTCATTCCTAGAGAATTCCATTTTTGAAAACCAACCTATACGATGGTGTCCACCATAAACTTTCTCGGCTACTGAACTTTAACTTTCATTCCTAGAAAATTCCATTTTTGAAAACCAACGGATACGATGTTGTCCACCATAAACTTTCTCGGCTACTGAACTTTAACTTCATTCCTAGAAAATTCCATTTTTGAAAACCAACGGATACGATGTTGTCCACCATAAACTTTCTCGGCTACTGAACTTTAAATTTCATTCCTAGAGAATTCCATTTTTGAAAACCAACCTATACGATGGTGTCCACCATAAACTTTCTCGGCTACTGAACTTAAAGTTTCGTTCCTAGAAAATTCCTTTTTTGAAAACCAACGGATACGATGTTGTCCACCATAAACTTTCTCGGCTACTGAACTTTAACTTTCATTCCTAGAAAATTCCATTTTTGAAAACCAACGGATACGATGTTGTCCACCATAAACTTTCTCGGCTACTGAACTTTAACTTTCATTCCTAGAAAATTCCATTTTTGAAAACCAACGGATACGATGTTGTCCACCATAAACTTTCTCGGCTACTGAACTTTAACTTTCATTCCTAGAAAATTCCATTTTTGAAAACCAACGGATACGATGTTGTCCACCATAAACTTTCTCGGCTACTGAACTTTAACTTTCATTCCTAGAAAATTCCATTTTTGAAAACCAACGGATACGATGTTGTCCACCATAAACTTTCTCGGCTACTGAACTTTAACTTTCATTCCTAGAAAATTCCATTTTTGAAAACCAACGGATACGATGTTGTCCACCATAAACTTTCTCGGCTACTGAACTTTAACTTTCATTCCTAGAAAATTCCATTTTTGAAAACCAACGGATACGATGTTGTCCACCATAAACTTTCTCGGCTACTGAACTTTAAATTTCATTCCTAGAGAATTCCATTTTTGAAAACCAACCTATACGATGGTGTCCACCATAAACTTTCTCGGCTACTGAACTTTAACTTTCATTCCTAGAAAATTCCTTTTTTGAAAACCAACGGATACGATGTTGTCCACCATAAACTTTCTCGGCTACTGAACTTTAACTTTCATTCCTAGAAAATTCCATTTTTGAAAACCAACGGATACGATGTTGTCCACCATAAACTTTCTCGGCTACTGAACTTTAAATTTCATTCCTAGAGAATTCCATTTTTGAAAACTAACCTATACGATGGTGTCCACCATAAACTTTCTCGGCTACTGAACTTTAACTTTCATTCCTAGAAAATTCCATTTTTGAAAACCAACGGATACGATGTTGTCCACCATAAACTTTCTCGGCTACTGAACTTTAACTTTCATTCCTAGAAAATTCCATTTTTGAAAACCAACGGATACGATGTTGTCCACCATAAACTTTCTCGGCTACTGAACTTTAAATTTCATTCCTAGAGAATTCTATTTTTGAAAACCAACCTATACGATGGTGTCCACCATAAACTTTCTCGGCTACTGAACTTTAACTTTCATTCCTAGAAAATTCCTTTTTTGAAAACCAACGGATACGATGTTGTCCACCATAAACTTTCTCGGCTACTGAACTTTAACTTTCATTCCTAGAAAATTCCATTTTTGAAAACCAACGGATACGATGTTGTCCACCATAAACTTTCTCGGCTACTGAACTTTAACTTTCATTCCTAGAAAATTCCATTTTTGAAAACCAACGGATACGATGTTGTCCACCATAAACTTTCTCGGCTACTGAACTTTAAATTTCATTCCTAGAGAATTCCATTTTTGAAAACCAACCTATACGATGGTGTCCACCATAAACTTTCTCGGCTACTGAACTTTAACTTTCATTCCTAGAAAATTCCTTTTTTGAAAACCAACGGATACGATGTTGTCCACCATAAACTTTCTCGGCTACTGAACTTTAACTTTCATTCCTAGAAAATTCCATTTTTGAAAACCAACGGATACGATGTTGTCCACCATAAACTTTCTCGGCTACTGAACTTTAAATTTCATTCCTAGAGAATTCCATTTTTGAAAACCAACCTATACGATGGTGTCCACCATAAACTTTCTCGGCTACTGAACTTAAAGTTTCGTTCCTAGAAAATTCCTTTTTTGAAAACCAACGGATACGATGTTGTCCACCATAAACTTTCTCGGCTACTGAACTTTAACTTTCATTCCTAGAAAATTCCATTTTTGAAAACCAACGGATACGATGTTGTCCACCATAAACTTTCTCGGCTACTGAACTTTAACTTTCATTCCTAGAAAATTCCATTTTTGAAAACCAACGGATACGATGTTGTCCACCATAAACTTTCTCGGCTACTGAACTTTAACTTTCATTCCTAGAAAATTCCATTTTTGAAAACCAACGGATACGATGTTGTCCACCATAAACTTTCTCGGCTACTGAACTTTAACTTTCATTCCTAGAAAATTCCATTTTTGAAAACCAACGGATACGATGTTGTCCACCATAAACTTTCTCGGCTACTGAACTTTAACTTTCATTCCTAGAAAATTCCATTTTTGAAAACCAACGGATACGATGTTGTCCACCATAAACTTTCTCGGCTACTGAACTTTAACTTTCATTCCTAGAAAATTCCATTTTTGAAAACCAACGGATACGATGTTGTCCACCATAAACTTTCTCGGCTACTGAACTTTAACTTTCATTCCTAGAAAATTCCATTTTTGAAAACCAACGGATACGATGTTGTCCACCATAAACTTTCTCGGCTACTGAACTTTAAATTTCATTCCTAGAGAATTCCATTTTTGAAAACCAACCTATACGATGGTGTCCACCATAAACTTTCTCGGCTACTGAACTTTAACTTTCATTCCTAGAAAATTCCTTTTTTGAAAACCAACGGATACGATGTTGTCCACCATAAACTTTCTCGGCTACTGAACTTTAACTTTCATTCCTAGAAAATTCCATTTTTGAAAACCAACGGATACGATGTTGTCCACCATAAACTTTCTCGGCTACTGAACTTTAAATTTCATTCCTAGAGAATTCCATTTTTGAAAACCAACCTATACGATGGTGTCCACCATAAACTTTCTCGGCTACTGAACTTTAACTTTCATTCCTAGAAAATTCCATTTTTGAAAACCAACGGATACGATGTTGTCCACCATAAACTTTCTCGGCTACTGAACTTTAACTTTCATTCCTAGAAAATTCCATTTTTGAAAACCAACGGATACGATGTTGTCCACCATAAACTTTCTCGGCTACTGAACTTTAAATTTCATTCCTAGAGAATTCCATTTTTGAAAACCAACCTATACGATGGTGTCCACCATAAACTTTCTCGGCTACTGAACTTTAACTTTCATTCCTAGAAAATTCCTTTTTTGAAAACCAACGGATACGATGTTGTCCACCATAAACTTTCTCGGCTACTGAACTTTAACTTTCATTCCTAGAAAATTCCATTTTTGAAAACCAACGGATACGATGTTGTCCACCATAAACTTTCTCGGCTACTGAACTTTAACTTTCATTCCTAGAAAATTCCATTTTTGAAAACCAACGGATACGATGTTGTCCACCATAAACTTTCTCGGCTACTGAACTTTAAATTTCATTCCTAGAGAATTCCATTTTTGAAAACCAACCTATACGATGGTGTCCACAATAAACTTTCTCGGCTACTGAACTTTAACTTTCATTCCTAGAAAATTCCTTTTTTGAAAACCAACGGATACGATGTTGTCCACCATAAACTTTCTCGGCTACTGAACTTTAACTTTCATTCCTAGAAAATTCCATTTTTGAAAACCAACGGATACGATGTTGTCCACCATAAACTTTCTCGGCTACTGAACTTTAACTTTCATTCCTAGAAAATTCCATTTTTGAAAACCAACGGATACGATGTTGTCCACCATAAACTTTCTCGGCTACTGAACTTAAACTTTCGTTCCTACAAAATTCCATTTTTGAAAACCAACGGATACGATGTTGTCCACCATAAACTTTCTCGGCTACTGAACTTTAACTTTCATTCCTAGAAAATTCTATTTTTGAAAACCAACGGATACGATGTTGTCCACCATAAACTTTCTCGGCTACTGAACTTTAACTTTCATTCCTAGAAAATTCCATTTTTGGAAACCAACGGATACGATGTTGTCCACCATAAACTTTCTCGGCTACTGAACTTTAACTTTCATTCCTAGAAAATTCCATTTTTGGAAACCAACGGATACGATGTGGTCCACCATAAACTTTCTCGGCTACTGAACTTTAACTTTCATTCCTAGAAAATTCCATTTTTGAAAACCAACGGATACGATGTTGTCCACCATAAACTTCCTCGGCTACAGAACTTTAACTTTCATTCCTAGAAAATTCCATTTTTGAAAACCAACGGATACCATGTTGTCCACCATAAACTTTCTCGGCTACTGAACTTTAACTTTCATTCCTCGAAAATTCCGTTTTGGAAATCCAACGGATACGATGTTGTCCACCATAAACTTTCTCGGCTACTGAACTTTAACTTTCATTCCTAGAAAATTCCATTTTTGAAAACCAACGGATACGATGTTGTCCACCATAAACTTTCTCGGCTACTGAACTTTAAATTTCATTCCTAGAGAATTCCATTTTTGAAAACCAACCTATACGATGGTGTCCACCATAAACTTTCTCGGCTACTGAACTTTAAATTTCGTTCCTACAAAATTCCATTTTTGCAATCCAACGGACATGATGTTGTCCACCATAAACTTTCTCGGCTAATGAACTTTAACTTTCATTCCTAGAAAATTCCATTTTTGAAAACCAACGCATACGATGTTGTCCACCATAAACTTTCTCGGCTACTGAACTTTAACTTTCATTCGTAGAAAATTCCATTTTTGAAAACCAACGGATACGATGTTGTCCACCATAAACTTTCTCGGCTACTGAACTTTAACTTTCATTCCTAGAAAATTCCATTTTTGAAAACCAACGGATACGATGTTGTCCACCATAAACTTTCTCGGCTACTGAACTTTAAATTTCATTCCTAGAGAATTCCATTTTTGAAAACCAACCTATACGATGGTGTCCACCATAAACTTTCTCGGCTACTGAACTTTAACTTTCATTCCTAGAAAATTCCTTTTTTGAAAACCAACGGATACGATGTTGTCCACCATAAACTTTCTCGGCTACTGAACTTTAACTTTCATTCCTAGAAAATTCCATTTTTGAAAACCAACGGATACGATGTTGTCCACCATAAACTTTCTCGGCTACTGAACTTTAACTTTCATTCCTAGAAAATTCCATTTTTGAAAACCAACGGATACGATGTTGTCCACCATAAACTTTCTCGGCTACTGAACTTTAACTTTCATTCCTAGAAAATTCCATTTTTGAAAACCAACGGATACGATGTTGTCCACCATAAACTTTCTCGGCTACTGAACTTTAAATTTCATTCCTAGAGAATTCCATTTTTGAAAACCAACCTATACGATGGTGTCCACCATAAACTTTCTCGGCTACTGAACTTTAACTTTCATTCCTAGAAAATTCCTTTTTTGAAAACCAACGGATACGATGTTGTCCACCATAAACTTTCTCGGCTACTGAACTTTAACTTTCATTCCTAGAAAATTCCATTTTTGAAAACCAACGGATACGATGTTGTCCACCATAAACTTTCTCGGCTACTGAACTTTAAATTTCATTCCTAGAGAATTCCATTTTTGAAAACCAACCTATACGATGGTGTCCACCATAAACTTTCTCGGCTACTGAACTTTAACTTTCATTCCTAGAAAATTCCATTTTTGAAAACCAACGGATACGATGTTGTCCACCATAAACTTTCTCGGCTACTGAACTTTAAATTTCATTCCTAGAAAATTCCATTTTTGAAAACCAACGGATACGATGTTGTCCACCATAAACTTTCTCGGCTACTGAACTTTAAATTTCATTCCTAGAGAATTCCATTTTTGAAAACCAACCTATACGATGGTGTCCACCATAAACTTTCTCGGCTACTGAACTTTAACTTTCATTCCTAGAAAATTCCTTTTTTGAAAACCAACGGATACGATGTTGTCCACCATAAACTTTCTCGGCTACTGAACTTTAACTTTCATTCCTAGAAAATTCCATTTTTGAAAACCAACGGATACGATGTTGTCCACCATAAACTTTCTCGGCTACTGAACTTTAACTTTCATTCCTAGAAAATTCCATTTTTGAAAACCAACGGATACGATGTTGTCCACCATAAACTTTCTCGGCTACTGAACTTTAAATTTCATTCCTAGAGAATTCCATTTTTGAAAACCAACCTATACGATGGTGTCCACCATAAACTTTCTCGGCTACTGAACTTTAACTTTCATTCCTAGAAAATTCCTTTTTTGAAAACCAACGGATACGATGTTGTCCACCATAAACTTTCTCGGCTACTGAACTTTAACTTTCATTCCTAGAAAATTCCATTTTTGAAAACCAACGGATACGATGTTGTCCACCATAAACTTTCTCGGCTACTGAACTTTAACTTTCATTCCTAGAAAATTCCATTTTTGAAAACCAACGGATACGATGTTGTCCACCATAAACTTTCTCGGCTACTGAACTTAAACTTTCGTTCCTACAAAATTCCATTTTTGAAAACCAACGGATACGATGTTGTCCACCATAAACTTTCTCGGCTACTGAACTTTAACTTTCATTCCTAGAAAATTCTATTTTTGAAAACCAACGGATACGATGTTGTCCACCATAAACTTTCTCGGCTACTGAACTTTAACTTTCATTCCTAGAAAATTCCATTTTTGGAAACCAACGGATACGATGTTGTCCACCATAAACTTTCTCGGCTACTGAACTTTAACTTTCATTCCTAGAAAATTCCATTTTTGGAAACCAACGGATACGATGTGGTCCACCATAAACTTTCTCGGCTACTGAACTTTAACTTTCATTCCTAGAAAATTCCATTTTTGAAAACCAACGGATACGATGTTGTCCACCATAAACTTCCTCGGCTACAGAACTTTAACTTTCATTCCTAGAAAATTCCATTTTTGAAAACCAACGGATACGATGTTGTCCACCATAAACTTTCTCGGCTACTGAACTTTAACTTTCATTCCTAGAAAATTCCATTTTTGAAAACCAACGGATACGATGTTGTCCACCATAAACTTTCTCGGCTACTGAACTTTAACTTTCATTCCTAGAAAATTCCATTTTTGAAAACCAACGGATACGATGTTGTCCACCATAAACTTTCTCGGCTACTGAACTTTAACTTTCATTCCTACAAAATTCCATTTTTGAAATCCAACGAATACGATGTTGTCCACCATAAACTTTCTCGGCTACTGAACTTTAACTTTCATTACTAGAAAATTCCATTTTTGAAAACCAACGGATACGATGTTGTCCACCATAAACTTTCTCGGCTACTGAACTTTAACTTTCATTCCTACAAAATTCCATTTTTGAAATCCAACGAATACGATGTTGTCCACCATAAACTTTCTCGGCTACTGAACTTTAACTTTCATTCCTTGAAAATTACATTTTTGAAAACCAACGGATACGATGTTGTCCACCATAAACTTTCTCGGCTACTGAACTTTAACTTTCATTCCAAGAAAATTCCATTTTTGAAAACCAACGGATACGATGTTGTCCACCATAAACTTTCTCGGCTACTGAACTTTAACTTTCATTCCTACAAAATTCCATTTTTGAAATCCAACGAATACGATGTTGTCCACCATAAACTTTCTCGGCTACTGAACTTTAACTTTCATTCCTAGAAAATTCCATTTTTGAAAACCAACGGATACGATATTGTCCACCATAAACTTTCTCGGCTAATGAACTTTAACTTTCATTCCTAGAAAATTCCATTTTTGAAAACCAACGGATACGATGTTGTCCAACATAAACTTTCTCGGCTACTGAACTTTAACTTTCATTCCTAGAAAATTCCATTTTTGAAAACCAACGGATACGATGTTGTCCACCATAAACTTTCTCGGCTGCTGAACTTTAACTTTCATTCCTAGAAAATTCCATTTTTGAAAACCAACGGATACGATGATGTCCATCATAAACTTTCTCGGCTACTGAACTTTAAATTTCATTCCTAGAAAATTCCATTTTTGAAAACCAACGGATACGATGTTGTCCACCATAAACTTTCTCGGCTACTGAACTTTAACTTTCATTCCTAGAAAATTCCATTTTTGAAAACCAACGGATACGATGTTGTCCACCATAAACTTTCTCGGCTACTGAACTTTAACTTTCATTCCTAGAAAATTCCATTTTTGAAAACCAAAGGATACGATGTTGTCCACCATAAACTTTCTCGGCTACTGAACTTTAACTTTCATTCCTAGAAAATTCCATTTTTGAAAACCAACGGATACGATGTTGTCCACCATAAACTTTCTCGGCTACTGAACTTTAACTTTCATTCCTACAAAATTCCATTTTTGAAATCCAACGAATACGATGTTGTCCACCATAAACTTTCTCGGCTACTGAACTTTAACTTTCATTACTAGAAAATTCCATTTTTGAAAACCAACGGATACGATGTTGTCCACCATAAACTTTCTCGGCTACTGAACTTTAACTTTCATTCCTACAAAATTCCATTTTTGAAATCCAACGAATACGATGTTGTCCACCATAAACTTTCTCGGCTACTGAACTTTAACTTTCATTCCTTGAAAAATTCCATTTTTGAAAACCAACGGATACGATGTTTCCACCATAAACTTTCTCGGCTACTGAACTTTAACTTTCATTCCAAGAAAATTCCATTTTTGAAAACCAACGGATACGATGTTGTCCACCATAAACTTTCTCGGCTACTGAACTTTAACTTTCATTCCTACAAAATTCCATTTTTGAAATCCAACGAATACGATGTTGTCCACCATAAACTTTCTCGGCTACTGAACTTTAACTTTCATTCCTAGAAAATTCCATTTTTGAAAACCAACGGATACGATATTGTCAACCATAAACTTTCTCGGCTACTGAACTTTAACTTTCATTCCTAGAAAATTCCATTTTTGAAAACCAACGGATACGATGTTGTCCAACATAAACTTTCTCGGCTACTGAACTTTAACTTTCATTCCTAGAAAATTCCATTTTTGAAAACCAACGGATACGATGTTGTCCACCATAAACTTTCTCGGCTGCTGAACTTTAACTTTCATTCCTAGAAAATTCCATTTTTGAAAACCAACGGATACGATGTTGTCCATCATAAACTTTCTCGGCTACTGAACTTTAAATTTCATTCCTAGAAAATTCCGTTTTTGAAAACCAACGGATACGATGTTGTCCACCATAAACTTTCTCGGCTACTGAACTTTAACTTTCATTACTAGAAAATTCCATTTTTGAAAACCAACGGATACGATGTTGTCCACCATATACTTTCTCGGCTACTGAACTTTAACTTTCATTCCTAGAAAATTCCATTTTTGAAAACCAACGGATACGATGTTGTCCACCATATACTTTCTCGGCTACTGAACTTTAATTTTCATTCCTAGAAAATTCCATTTTTCAAATCCAACGGATACGATGTTGTCCACCATAAACTTTCTCGGCTACTGAACTTTAACTTTCATTCCTAGAAAATTCCATTTTTGAAAAAAACGGATACGATGTTTTCCACCATAAACTTTCTCGGCTACTGAACTTTAACTTTCATTCCTACAAAATTCCATTTTTGAAATCCAACGGATACGATGTTGTCCATCATAAACTTTCTCGGCTACTGAACTTTAACTTTCATTCCTAGAAAATTCCCTTTTAAAAAACCAACGGATACGATGTTGTCCACCATAAACTTTCTCGACTACTGAACTTTAACTTTCATTCCTAGAAAATTCCATTTTTGAAAACCAACGGATACGATGTTGTCCACCATAAACTTTCTCGGCTACTGAACTTAAACTTTCATTCCTCGAAAATTCCATTTTTGAAAACCAACGGATACGTTGTTGTCCACCATAAACTTTCTCGGCTACTCAACTTAAACTTTCATTCCTAGAAAATTCCATTTTTGAAAACCAACGGATACGATGTTGTCCACCATAAACTTTCTCGGCTACTGAACTTTAACTTTCATTCCTAGAAAATTCCATTTTTGAAAACCAACGGATACGATATTGTCCACCATAAACTTTCTCGGCTGCTGAACTTTAACTTTCATTCCTAGAAAATTCTATTTTTGAAAACCAACGGATACGATGTTGTCCACCATAAACTTTCTCGGCTACTGTACTTAAACTTTCATTCCTAGAAAATTCCATTTTTGAAAACCAACGGATACGATGTTGTCCACCATAATCTTTCTCGGCTACTGAACTTTAACTTTCATTCCTAGAAAATTCCATTTTTGAAAACCAACGGATACGATATTGTCCACCATAAACTTTCTCGGCTGCTGAACTTTAACTTTCATTCCTAGAAAATTCCATTTTTGAAAACCAACGGATACGATGTTGTCCACCATAAACTTTCTCGGATACTGAACTTTAACTTTCATTCCTAGAAAATTCTGTTTTTGAAAACCAACGGATACGATGTTGTCCACCATAAACTTTCTCGGCTACTGAACTTTAAATTTCATTCCTAGAAAATTCCGTTTTTGAAAACCAACGGATACGATGTTGTCCACCATAAACTTTCTCGGCTTCTGAACTTTAACTTTCATTATTAGAAAATTCCATTTTTGAAAACCAACGGATACGATGTTGTCCACCATAAACTTTCTCGGCAACTGAACTTTAACTTTCATTCCTAGAAAATTCCATTTTTGAAAACCAACGGATACGATGTTGTCCACCATAAACTTTCTCGGCTACTGAACTTTAACTTTCGTTCCTACAAAATTCCATTTTTGAAAACCAACGGATACGATGTTGTCCACCATAAACTTTCTCGGCTACTGAACTTTAACTTTCATTCCTAGAAAATTCCATTTTTGAAAACCAACGGATACGATGTTGACCACCATAAACTTTCTCGGCTACTGAACTTTAACTTTCATTCCTAGAAAATTCCATTTTTGAAAACCAACGGATACGATGTTGTCCACCATAAACTATCTCGGCTACTGAACTTTAACTTTCATTCCTAGAAAATTCCATTTTTGAAAACCAACGGATACGATGTTGTCCACCATAAACTTTCTCGGCTACTGAACTTTAACTTTCATTCCCAGAAAATTCTGTTTTTGAAAACCAACGGATACGATGTTGTCCACCATAAACTTTCTCGGCTACTGAACTTTAACTTTCATTCCTAGAAAATTCCATTTTTGAAAACCAACGGATACGATGTTGTCCACCATAAACTTTCTCGGCTACTGAACTTTAACTTTCATTCCTAGAAAATTCCATTTTTGAAAACCAACGGATACGATGTTGTCCACCATAAACTTTCTCGGCTACTGAACATTAACTTTCATTCCTAGAAAATTCCATTTTTCAAAACCAACGGATACGATGTTGTCCACCATAAACTTTCTCGGCTACTGAACTTTAACTTTCATTCCCAGAAAATTCTGTTTTTGAAAACCAACGGATACGATGTTGTCCACCATAAACTTTCTCGGATACTGAACTTTAACTTTCATTGCTAGAAAATTCTGTTTTTGAAAACCAACGGATAAGATGTTGTCCACCATAAACTTTCTCGGCTACTGAACTTTAACTTTCATTCCTAGAAAATTCCATTTTTGAAAACCAACGGATACGATGTTGTCCACCATAAACTTTCTCGGCTACTGAACTTTAACTTTCATTCCTAGAAAATTCAATTTTTGAAAACCAACGGATACGATGCTGTCCACCATAAACTTTCTCGGCTACTGAACTTTAACTTTCATTCCTAGAAAATTCCATTTTTGAAAACCAACGGATACGATGTTGTCCACCATAAACTTTCTCGGCTACTGAACTTTAACTTTCATTCCTAGAAAATTCCATTTTTGAAAACCAACGGATACGATGTTGTCCACCATAAACTTTCTCGGCTACTGAACTTTAACTTTCATTCCTAGAAAATTCCATTTTTGAAAACCAACGGATACGATGTTGTCCACCATAAACTTTCTCGGCTACTGAACTTTAACTTTCATTCCTAGAAAATTCCATTTTTGAAAACCAACGGATACGATGTTGTCCACCATAAACTTTCTCGGCTGCAGAACTTTAACTTTCATTCCCAGAAAATTCTGTTTTTGAAAAAAAACGGATTCGATGTTGTCCACCATAAACTTTCTCGGATACTGAACTTTAACTTTCATTCCTAGAAAATTCTGTTTTTGAAAACCAACGGATAAGATGTCGTCCACCATAAACTTTCTCGGCTACTGAACTTTAACTTTCATTCCTAGAAAATTCCATTTTTGAAAACCAACGGATACGATGTTGTCCACCATAAACTTTCTCGGCTACTGAACTTTAACTTTCATTCCTAGAAAATTCAATTTTTGAAAACCAACGGATACGATGTTGTCCACCATAAACTTTCTCGGCTACTGAACTTTAACTTTCATTCCTACAAAATTCCATTTTTGAAATCCAACGAATACGATGTTGTCCACCATAAACTTTCTCGGCTACTGAACTTTAACTTTCATTCCTAGAAAATTCCATTTTTGAAAACCAACGGATACGATGTTGTCCACCATAAACTTTCTCGACTACTGAACTTTAACTTTCATTCCTAGAAAATTCCATTTTTGAAAACCAACGGATACGATGTTGTCCACCATAAACTTTCTCGGCTACTGAACTTTAACTTTCATTCCTAGAAAATTCCATTTTTGACAACCAACGGATACGATGTTGTCCACCATAAACTTTCTCGGCTACTGAACTTTAACTTTCATTCCTAGAAAATTCCATTTTTGAAAACCAACGGATACGATGTTGTCCACCATAAACTTTCACGGCTACTGAATTTTAACTTTTATTCCTAGAAAATTCCATTTTTGAAAACCAACGGATACGATGTTGTCCACCATAAACTTTCTCGGCTACTGAACTTTAACTTTCATTCCTAGAAAATTCCATTTTTGAAAACCAACGGATACGATGTTGTCCACCATAAACTTTCTCGGCTACTGAACTTTAACTTTCATTCCTAGAAAATTCCATTTTTGAAAACCAACGGATACGATGTTGTCCACCATAAACTTTCTCGGCTACTGAACTTTAACTTTCATTCCTAGAAAATTCCATTTTTGAAAACCAACGGATACGATGTTGTCCACCATAAACTTTCTCGGCTACCGAACTTTAACTTTCATTCCTACAAAATTCCATTTTTGAAATCCAACGGATACGATGTTGTCCACCATAAACTTTCTCGGCTACTGAACTTTAACTTTCATTCCTAGAAAATTCCATTTTTGAAAACCAACGGATACGATGTTGTCCACCATAAACTTTCTCGGCTACTGAACTTTAACTTTCATTCCTAGAAAATTCCATTTTTGAAAACCAACGGATACGATGTTGTCCACCATAAACTTTCTCGGCTACTGAACTTTAACTTTCATTCCTAGAAAATTCCATTTTTGAAAACCAACGGATACGATGTTGTCCACCATAAACTTTCTCGGCTACTGAACTTTAAATTTCATTCCTAGAAAATTCCGTTTTTTAAAACCAACGGATACGATGTTGTCCACCATAAACTTTCTCGGCTACTGAACTTTAACTTTCATTACTAGAAAATTCCATTTTTGAAAACCAACGGATACGATGTTGTCCACCATATACTTTCTCGGCTACTGAACTTTAACTTTCATTCCTAGAAAATTCCATTTTTGAAAACCAACGGATACGATGTTGTCCACCATATACTTTCTCGGCTACTGAACTTTAATTTTCATTCCTAGAAAATTCCATTTTTCAAATCCAACGGATACGATGTTGTCCACCATAAACTTTCTCGGCTACTGAACTTTAAATTTCATTCCCAGAAAATTCTGTTTTTTAAAACCAACGGATACGATGTTGTCCACCATAAACTTTCTCGGCTACTGAACTTTAATTTTCATTCCTAGAAAATTCCATTTTTCAAATCCAACGGATACGATGTTGTCCACCATAAACTTTCTCGGCTACTGAACTTTAAATTTCATTCCCAGAAAATTCTGTTTTTTAAAACCAACGGATACGATGTTGTCCACCATAAACTTTCTCGGCTACTGAACTTTAACTTTCATTCCTAGAGAATTCCATTTTTGAAAACCAACGGATAAGATGTTGTACACCATAAACTTTCTCGGCTACTGAACTTTAAATTTCATTCCTAGAAAATTCCATTTTTGAAAACCAACGGATACGATGTTGTCCACCATAAACTTTCTCGGCTACTGAACTTTAATTTTCATTCCTAGAAAATTCCATTTTTGAAAACCAACGGATACGATGTTGTCCACCATATACTTTCTCGGCTACTGAACTTTAATTTTCATTCCTAGAAAATTCCATTTTTGAAAACCAACGGATACGATGTTGTCCACCATAAACTTTCTCGGCTACTGAACTTTAACTTTCATTCCTAGAAAATTCCATTTTTGAAAACCAACGGATACGATGTTGTCCACCATATACTTTCTCGGCTACTGAACTTTAATTTTCATTCCTAGAAAATTCCATTTTTCAAATCCAACGGATACGATGTTGTCCACCATAAACTTTCTCGGCTACTGAACTTTAACTTTCATTCCTAGAAAATTCCATTTTTGAAAACCAACGGATACGATGTTGTCCACCATAAACTTTCTCGGCTACTGAACTTTAACTTTCATTCCTAGAAAATTCCATTTTTGAAAACCAACGGATACGATGTTGTCCACCATAAACTTTCACGGCTACTGAATTTTAACTTTCATTCCTAGAAAATTCCATTTTTGAAAACCAACGGATACGATGTTGTCCACCATAAACTTTCTCGGCTACTGAACTTTAACTTTCATTCCTAGAAATTTCCATTTTTGAAAACCAACGGATACGATGTTGTCCACCATAAACTTTCTCGGCTACTGAACTTTAACTTTCATTCCTAGAAAATTCCATTTTTGAAAACCAACGGATACGATGTTGTCCACCATAAACTTTCTCGGCTACTGAACTTTAACTTTCATTCCTAGAAAATTCCATTTTTGAAAACCAACGGATACGATGTTGTCCACCATAAACTTTCTCGGCTACCGAACTTTAACTTTCATTCCTACAAAATTCCATTTTTGAAATCCAACGGATACGATGTTGTCCACCATAAACTTTTTCGGCTACTGAACTTTAACTTTCATTCCTAGAAAATTCCATTTTTGAAAACCAACGGATACGATGTTGTCCACCATAAACTTTCTCGGCTACTGAACTTTAACTTTCATTCCTAGAAAATTCCATTTTTGAAAACCAACGGATACGATGTTGTCCACCATAAACTTTCTCGGCTACTGAACTTTAACTTTCATTCCTAGAAAATTCCATTTTTGAAAACCAACGGATACGATGTTGTCCACCATAAACTTTCTCGGCTACTGAACTTTAAATTTCATTCCTAGAAAATTCCGTTTTTTAAAACCAACGGATACGATGTTGTCCACCATAAACTTTCTCGGCTACTGAACTTTAACTTTCATTACTAGAAAATTCCATTTTTGAAAACCAACGGATACGATGTTGTCCACCATATACTTTCTCGGCTACTGAACTTTAACTTTCATTCCTAGAAAATTCCATTTTTGAAAACCAACGGATACGATGTTGTCCACCATATACTTTCTCGGCTACTGAACTTTAATTTTCATTCCTAGAAAATTCCATTTTTCAAATCCAACGGATACGATGTTGTCCACCATAAAGTTTCTCGGCTACTGAACTTTAAATTTCATTCCCAGAAAATTCTGTTTTTTAAAACCAACGGATACGATGTTGTCCACCATAAACTTTCTCGGCTACTGAACTTTAATTTTCATTCCTAGAAAATTCCATTTTTCAAATCCAACGGATACGATGTTGTCCACCATAAACTTTCTCGGCTACTGAACTTTAAATTTCATTCCCAGAAAATTCTGTTTTTTAAAACCAACGGATACGATGTTGTCCACCATAAACTTTCTCGGCTACTGAACTTTAACTTTCATTCCTAGAGAATTCCATTTTTGAAAACCAACGGATAAGATGTTGTACACCATAAACTTTCTCGGCTACTGAACTTTAAATTTCATTCCTAGAAAATTCCATTTTTGAAAACCAACGGATACGATGTTGTCCACCATAAACTTTCTCGGCTACTGAACTTTAACTTTCATTCCTAGAAAATTCCATTTTTGAAAACCAACGGATACGATGTTGTCCACCATATACTTTCTCGGCTACTGAACTTTAATTTTCATTCCTAGAAAATTCCATTTTTCAAATCCAACGGATACGATGTTGTCCACCATAAACTTTCTCGGCTACTGAACTTTAACTTTCATTCCTAGAAAATTCCATTTTTGAAAACCAACGGATACGATGTTGTCCACCATAAACTTTCTCGGCTACTGAACTTTAACTTTCATTCCTAGAAAATTCCATTTTTGAAAACCAACGGATACGATGTTGTCCACCATAAACTTTCTCGGCTACTGAACTTTAAATTTCATTCCTAGAAAATTCCGTTTTTTAAAACCAACGGATACGATGTTGTCCACCATAAACTTTCTCGGCTACTGAACTTTAACTTTCATTACTAGAAAATTCCATTTTTGAAAACCAACGGATACGATGTTGTCCACCATAAACTTTCTCGGCTACTGAACTTTAACTTTCATTCCTAGAAAATTCCATTTTTGAAAACCAACGGATACGATGTTGTCCACCATATACTTTCTCGGCTACTGAACTTTAATTTTCATTCCTAGAAAATTCCATATTTCAAATCCAACGGATACGATGTTGTCCACCATAAACTTTCTCGGCTACTGAACTTTAAATTTCATTCCCAGAAAATTCTGTTTTTTAAAACCAACGGATACGATGTTGTCCACCATAAACTTTCTCGGCTACTGAACTTTAATTTTCATTCCTAGAAAATTCCATTTTTCAAATCCAACGGATACGATGTTGTCCACCATAAACTTTCTCGGCTACTGAACTTTAAATTTCATTCCCAGAAAATTCTGTTTTTTAAAACCAACGGATACGATGTTGTCCACCATAAACTTTCTCGGCTACTGAACTTTAACTTTCATTCCTAGAGAATTCCATTTTTGAAAACCAACGGATAAGATGTTGTACACCATAAACTTTCTCGGCTACTGAACTTTAAATTTCATTCCTAGAAAATTCCATTTTTGAAAACCAACGGATACGATGTTGTCCACCATAAACTTTCTCGGCTACTGAACTTTAACTTTCATTCCTAGAAAATTCCATTTTTGAAAACCAACGGATACGATGTTGTCCACCATATACTTTCTCGGCTACTGAACTTTAATTTTCATTCCTAGAAAATTCCATTTTTGAAAACCAACGGATACGATGTTGTCCACCATAAACTTTCTCGGCTACTGAACTTTAACTTTCATTCCTAGAAAATTCCATTTTTGAAAACCAACGGATACGATGTTGTCCACCATATACTTT
This sequence comes from Thermobia domestica, assembly GCF_964235325.1. NCBI lineage: Eukaryota > Metazoa > Arthropoda > Insecta > Zygentoma > Lepismatidae > Thermobia > Thermobia domestica. The sequence goes on along the minus strand of NC_137457.1, from coordinate 85,429,166 downwards.
CTCGGCTACTGAACTTTAATTTTCATTCCTAGAAAATTCCATTTTTCAAATCCAACGGATACGATGTTGTCCACCATAAACTTTCTCGGCTACTGAACTTTAACTTTCATTCCTAGAAAATTCCATTTTTGAAAACCAACGGATACGATGTTGTCCACCATAAACTTTCTCGGCTACTGAACTTTAACTTTCATTCCTAGAAAATTCCATTTTTGAAAACCAACGGATACGATGTTGTCCACCATAAACTTTCACGGCTACTGAATTTTAACTTTCATTCCTAGAAAATTCCATTTTTGAAAACCAACGGATACGATGTTGTCCACCATAAACTTTCTCGGCTACTGAACTTTAACTTTCATTCCTAGAAAATTCCATTTTTGAAAACCAACGGATACGATGTTGTCCACCATAAACTTTCTCGGCTACTGAACTTTAACTTTCATTCCTAGAAAATTCCATTTTTGAAAACCAACGGATACGATGTTGTCCACCATAAACTTTCTCGGCTACTGAACTTTAACTTTCATTCCTAGAAAATTCCATTTTTGAAAACCAACGGATACGATGTTGTCCACCATAAACTTTCTCGGCTACCGAACTTTAACTTTCATTCCTACAAAATTCCATTTTTGAAATCCAACGGATACGATGTTGTCCACCATAAACTTTCTCGGCTACTGAACTTTAACTTTCATTCCTAGAAAATTCCATTTTTGAAAACCAACGGATACGATGTTGTCCACCATAAACTTTCTCGGCTACTGAACTTTAACTTTCATTCCTAGAAAATTCCATTTTTGAAAACCAACGGATACGATGTTGTCCACCATAAACTTTCTCGGCTACTGAACTTTAACTTTCATTCCTAGAAAATTCCATTTTTGAAAACCAACGGATACGATGTTGTCCACCATAAACTTTCTCGGCTACTGAACTTTAAATTTCATTCCTAGAAAATTCCGTTTTTTAAAACCAACGGATACGATGTTGTCCACCATAAACTTTCTCGGCTACTGAACTTTAACTTTCATTACTAGAAAATTCCATTTTTGAAAACCAACGGATACGATGTTGTCCACCATATACTTTCTCGGCTACTGAACTTTAACTTTCATTCCTAGAAAATTCCATTTTTGAAAACCAACGGATACGATGTTGTCCACCATATACTTTCTCGGCTACTGAACTTTAATTTTCATTCCTAGAAAATTCCATTTTTCAAATCCAACGGTTACGATGTTGTCCACCATAAACTTTCTCGGCTACTGAACTTTAAATTTCATTCCCAGAAAATTCTGTTTTTTAAAACCAACGGATACGATGTTGTCCACCATAAACTTTCTCGGCTACTGAACTTTAATTTTCATTCCTAGAAAATTCCATTTTTCAAATCCAACGGATACGATGTTGTCCACCATAAACTTTCTCGGCTACTGAACTTTAAATTTCATTCCCAGAAAATTCTGTTTTTTAAAACCAACGGATACGATGTTGTCCACCATAAACTTTCTCGGCTACTGAACTTTAACTTTCATTCCTAGAGAATTCCATTTTTGAAAACCAACGGATAAGATGTTGTACACCATAAACTTTCTCGGCTACTGAACTTTAAATTTCATTCCTAGAAAATTCCATTTTTGAAAACCAACGGATACGATGTTGTCCACCATAAACTTTCTCGGCTACTGAACTTTAACTTTCATTCCTAGAAAATTCCATTTTTGAAAACCAACGGATACGATGTTGTCCACCATATACTTTCTCGGCTACTGAACTTTAATTTTCATTCCTAGAAAATTCCATTTTTCAAATCCAACGGATACGATGTTGTCCACCATAAACTTTCTCGGCTACTGAACTTTAACTTTCATTCCTAGAAAATTCCATTTTTGAAAACCAACGGATACGATGTTGTCCACCATAAACTTTCTCGGCTACTGAACTTTAACTTTCATTCCTAGAAAATTCCATTTTTGAAAACCAACGGATACGATGTTGTCCACCATAAACTTTCTCGGCTACTGAACTTTAAATTTCATTCCTAGAAAATTCCGTTTTTTAAAACCAACGGATACGATGTTGTCCACCATAAACTTTCTCGGCTACTGAACTTTAACTTTCATTACTAGAAAATTCCATTTTTGAAAACCAACGGATACGATGTTGTCCACCATATACTTTCTCGGCTACTGAACTTTAACTTTCATTCCTAGAAAATTCCATTTTTGAAAACCAACGGATACGATGTTGTCCACCATATACTTTCTCGGCTACTGAACTTTAATTTTCATTCCTAGAAAATTCCATTTTTCAAATCCAACGGATACGATGTTGTCCACCATAAACTTTCTCGGCTACTGAACTTTAAATTTCATTCCCAGAAAATTCTGTTTTTTAAAACCAACGGATACGATGTTGTCCACCATAAACTTTCTCGGCTACTGAACTTTAATTTTCATTCCTAGAAAATTCCATTTTTCAAATCCAACGGATACGATGTTGTCCACCATAAACTTTCTCGGCTACTGAACTTTAAATTTCATTCCCAGAAAATTCTGTTTTTTAAAACCAACGGATACGATGTTGTCCACCATAAACTTTCTCGGCTACTGAACTTTAACTTTCATTCCTAGAGAATTCCATTTTTGAAAACCAACGGATAAGATGTTGTACACCATAAACTTTCTCGGCTACTGCACTTTAACTTTCATTCCTAGAAAATTCTGTTTTTGAAAACCAACGGATACGATGTTGTCCACCATAAACTTTCTCGACTACTGAACTTTAACTTTCATTCCTAGAAAATTCCATTTTTGAAAACCAACGGATACGATGTTGTCCACCATAAACTTTCTCGGCTACTGAACTTTAACTTTCATTCCTAGAAAATTCTGTTTTTGAAAACCAACGGATACGATGTTGTCCACCATAAACTTTCTCTGCTACTGAACTTAAACTTTCATTCCTAGAAAATTCCATTTTTGAAAACCAACGGATACGATGTTGTCCACCATAAACTTTCTCGACTACTGAACTTTAACTTTCATTCCTAGAAAATTCCATTTTTGAAAACCAACGGATACGATGTTGTCCACCATAAACTTTCTCGGCTACTGAACTTTAACTTTCATTCCTAGAAAATTCTGTTTTTGAAAACCAACGGATACGATGTTGTCCACCATAAACTTTCTCGGCTACTGAACTTAAACTTTCATTCCTAGAAAATTCCATTTTTGAAAACCAACGGATACGATGTTGTCCACCATAAACTTTCTCGGCTACTGAACTTTAACTTTCATTCCTAGAAAATTCCATTTTTGAAAACCAACGGATACGATGTTGTCCACCATAAACTTTCTCGACTACTGAACTTTAACTTTCATTCCTAGAAAATTCCATTTTTGAAAACCAACGGATACGATGTTGTCCACCATAAACTTTCTCGGCTACTGAACTTTAACTTTCATTCCTAGAAAATTCTGTTTTTGAAAACCAACGGATACGATGTTGTCCACCATAAACTTTCTCGGCTACTGAACTTAAACTTTCATTCCTAGAAAATTCCATTTTTGAAAACCAACGGATACGATGTTGTCCACCATAAACTTTCTCGGCTACTGAACTTTAACTTTCATTCCTAGAAAATTCCATTTTTGAAAACCAACGGATACGATGTTGTCCACCATAAACTTTCTCGGCTACTGAACTTTAACTTTCATTCCTAGAAAATTCCATTTTTGAAAACCAACGGATACGATGTTGTCCACCATAAACTTTCTCGGATACTGAACTTTAACTTTCATTCCTAGAAAATTCTGTTTTTGAAAACCAACGGATACGATGTTGTCCACCATAAACTTTCTCGGCTACTGAACTTTAAATTTCATTCCTAGAAAATTCCGTTTTTGAAAACCAACGGATACGATGTTGTCCACCATAAACTTTCTCGGCTACTGAACTTTAACTTTCATTCCTAGAAAATTCCATTTTTGAAAACCAACGGATACGATGTTGTCCACCATAAACTTTCTCGGCAACTGAACTTTTACTTTCATTCCTAGAAAATTCCATTTTTGAAAACCAACGGATACGATGTTGTCCACCATAAACTTTCTCGGCTACTGAACTTAAACTTTCGTTCCTACAAAATTCCATTTTTGAAAACCAACGGAAACGATGTTGTCCACCATAAACTTTCTCGGCTACTGAACTTTAACTTTCATTCCTAGAAAATTCCATTTTTGAAAACCAACGGATACGATGTTGTCCACCATAAACTTTCTCGGCTACTGAACTTTAACTTTCATTCCTAGAGAATTCCATTTTTGAAAACCAACGGATACGATGTTGTCCACCATAAACTTTCTCGGCTACTGAACTTAAACTTTCATTCCTAGAAAATTCCATTTTTGAAAACCAACGGATACGATGTTGTCCACCATAAACTTTCTCGGCTACTGAACTTTAACTTTCATTCCTAGAGAATTCCATTTTTGAAAACCAACGGATACGATGTTGTCCACCATAAACTTTCTCGGCTACTGAACTTAAACTTTCATTCCTAGAAAATTCCATTTTTGAAAACCAACGGATACGATGTTGTCCACCATAAACTTTCTCGGCTACTGAACTTAAACTTTCATTCCTAGAAAATTCCGTTTTTGAAAACCAACGGATACGATGTTGTCCACCATAAACTTTCTCGGATACTGAACTTTATTTTTCATTCCTAGAAAATTCTGTTTTTGAAAACCAACGGATACGATGTTGTCCACCATAAACTTTCTCGGCTACTGAACTTTAAATTTCATTCCTAGAAAATTCCGTTTTTGAAAACCATCGGATACGATGTTGTCCACCATAAACTTTCTCGGCTACTGAACTTTAACTTTCATTCCTAGAAAATTCCATTTTTGAAAACCAACGGATAGGATGTTGTCCACCATAAACTTTCTCGGCTACTGAACTTTAACTTTCATTCCTAGAAAATTCCATTTTTGAAAACCAACGGATACGATTTTGTCCACCATAAACTTTCTCGGCTACTGAACTTTAACTTTCATTCCTAGAAAATTCCATTTTTGAAAACCAACGGATACGATGTTGTCCACCATAAACTATCTCGGCTACTGAACTTTAACTTTCATTCCTAGAAAATTCCATTTTTGAAAACCAAAGGATACGATGTTGTCCACCATAAACTTTCTCGGCTACTGAACTTTAACTTTCATTCCTAGAAAATTCCATTTTTGAAAACCAACGGATACGATGTTGTCCACCATAAACTTTCTCGGCTACTGAACTTTAACTTTCATTCCTAGAAAATTCCATTTTTGAAAACCAACGGATACGATGTTGTCCACCATAAACTTTCACGGCTACTGAACTTTAACTTTCATTCCTAGAAAATTCCATTTTTGAAAACCAACGGATACGATGTTGTCCACCATAAACTTTCTCGGCTACTGAACTTTAACTTTCATTCCTAGAAAATTCCATTTTTGAAAACCAACGGATACGATGTTGTCCACCATAAACTTTCTCGGCTACTGAACTTTAACTTTCATTCCTAGAAAATTCCATTTTTGAAAACCAACGGATACGATGTTGTCCACCATAAACTTTCTCGGCTACTGAACTTTAACTTTCATTCCTAGAAAATTCCATTTTTGAAAACCAACGGATACGATGTTGTCCACCATAAACTTTCTCGGCTACTGAACTTTAACTTTCATTCCTAGAAAATTCCATTTTTGAAAACCAACGGATACGATGTTGTCCACCATAAACTTTCTCGGCTACTGAAGTTTAACTTTCATTCCTAGAAAATTCCATTTTTGAAAACCAACGGATAGGATGTTGTCCACCATAAACTTTCACGGCTACTGAACTTTAACTTTCATTCCTAGAAAATTCCATTTTTGAAAACCAACGGATACGATGTTGTCCACCATATACTTTCTCGGCTACTGAACTTTAACTTTCATTCCTAGAAAATTCCATTTTTGAAAACCAACGGATACGATGTTGTCCACCATAAACTTTCTCGGCTACTGAACTTTAACTTTCATTCCTAGAAAATTCCATTTTTGAAAACCAACGGATACGATGTTGTCCACCATAAACTTTCTCGACTACTGAACTTTAACTTTCATTCCTAGAAAATTCCATTTTTGAAAACCAACGGATACGATGTTGTCCACCATAAACTTTCTCGACTACTGAACTTTAACTTTCATTCTTAGAAAATTCCATTTTTGAAAACCAACGGACACGATGTTGTCCACCATAAACTTTCTCGACTACTGAACTTTAACTTTCATTCCTAGAAAATTCCATTTTTGAAAACCAACGGATACGATGTTGTCCACCATATACTTTCTCGACTACTGAACTTTAACTTTCATTCCTAGAAAATTCCATTTTTGAAAACCAACGGATACGATGTTGTCCACCATAAACTTTCTCGACTACTGAACTTTAACTTTCATTCCTAGAAAATTCCATTTTTGAAAACCAACGGATACGATGTTGTCCACCATAAACTTTCTCGACTACTGAACTTTAACTTTCATTCCTAGAAAATTCCATTTTTGAAAACCAACGGATACGATGTTGTCCACCATAAACTTTCTCGGCTACTGTACTTAAACTTTCATTCCTAGAAAATTCCGTTTTTGAAAACCAACGGATACGATGTTGTCCACCATAAACTTTCTCCGATACTGAACTTTAACTTTCATTCCTAGAAAATTCCATTTTTGAAAACCAACGGATACGATGTTGTCCACCATAAACTTTCTCGACTACTGAACTTTAACTTTCATTCCTAGAAAATTCCATTTTTGAAAACCAACGGATACGATGTTGTCCACCATAAACTTTCTCGGCTACTGTACTTAAACTTTCATTCCTAGAAAATTCCGTTTTTGAAAACCAACGGATACGATGTTGTCCACCATAAACTTTCTCGACTACTGAACTTTAACTTTCATTCCTAGAAAATTCCATTTTTGAAAACCAACGGATACGATGTTGTCCACCATAAACTTTCTCGGCTACTGTACTTAAACTTTCATTCCTAGAAAATTCCGTTTTTGAAAACCAACGGATACGATGTTGTCAACCATAAACTTTCTCGGCTACTGAACTTTAACTTTCATTCCTAGAAAATTCCATTTTTGAAAACCAACGGATACGATGTTGTCCACCATAAACTTTCTCGACTACTGAACTTTAACTTTCATTCCTAGAAAATTCCATTTTTGAAAACCAACGGATACGATGTTGTCCACCATAAACTTTCTCGGCTACTGAACTTTAACTTTCATTCCTAGAAAATTCTGTTTTTGAAAACCAACGGATACGATGTTGTCCACCATAAACTTTCTTGGCTACTGAACTTTAAATTTCATTCCTAGAAAATTCCGTTTTTGAAAACCATCGGATACGATGTTGTCCACCATAAACTTTCTCGGCTACTGAACTTTAACTTTCATTCCTAGAAAATTCCATTTTTGAAAACCAACGGATACGATGTTGTCCACCATAAACTTTCTCGGCAACTGAACTTTAACTTTCATTCCTAGAAAATTCCATTTTTGAAAACCAACGGATACGATGTTGTCCACCATAAACTTTCTCGGCTACTGAACTTTAAATTTCATTCCTAGAAAATTCCGTTTTTGAAAACCAACGGATACGATGTTGTCCACCATAAACTTTCTCGACTACTGAACTTTAACTTTCATTCCTAGAAAATTCCATTTTTGAAAACCAACGGATACGATGTTGTCCACCATATACTTTCTCGACTACTGAACTTTAACTTTCATTCCTAGAAAATTCCATTTTTGAAAACCAACGGATACGATGTTGTCCACCATAAACTTTCTCGACTAATGAACTTTAACTTTCATTCCTAGAAAGTTCCATTTTTGAAAACCAACGGATACGATGTTGTCCACCATAAACTTTCTCGACTACTGAACTTTAACTTTCATTCCTAGAAAATTCCATTTTTGAAAACCAACGGATACGATGTTGTCCACCATAAACTTTCTCGGCTACTGTACTTAAACTTTCATTCCTAGAAAATTCCGTTTTTGAAAACCAACGGATACGATTTGTCCACCACAAACTTTCTCCGATACTGAACTTTAACTTTCATTCCTAGAAAATTCCATTTTTGAAAACCAACGGATACGATGTTGTCCACCATAAACTTTCTCGACTACTGAACTTTAACTTTCATTCCTAGAAAATTCCATTTTTGAAAACCAACGGATACGATGTTGTCCACCATAAACTTTCTCGGCTACTGTACTTAAACTTTCATTCCTAGAAAATTCCGTTTTTGAAAACCAACGGATACGATGTTGTCCACCATAAACTTTCTCGACTACTGAACTTTAACTTTCATTCCTAGAAAATTCCATTTTTGAAAACCAACGGATACGATGTTGTCCACCATAAACTTTCTCGGCTACTGTACTTAAACTTTCATTCCTAGAAAATTCCGTTTTTGAAAACCAACGGATACGATGTTGTCAAACATAAACTTTCTCGGCTACTGAACTTTAACTTTCATTCCTAGAAAATTCCATTTTTGAAAACCAACGGATACGATGTTGTCCACCATAAACTTTCTCGACTACTGAACTTTAACTTTCATTCCTAGAAAATTCCATTTTTGAAAACCAACGGATACGATGTTGTCCACCATAAACTTTCTCGGCTACTGAACTTTAACTTTCATTGATAGAAAATTCTGTTTTTTAAAACCAACGGATACGATGTTGTCCACCATAAACTTTCTCGGCTACTGAACTTTAAATTTCATTCCTAGAAAATTCCGTTTTTGAAAACCATCGGATACGATGTTGTCCACCATAAACTTTCTCGGCTACTGAACTTTAACTTTCATTCCTAGAAAATTCCATTTTTGAAAACCAACGGATACGATGTTGTCCACCATAAACTTTCTCGGCTACTGAACTTTAACTTTCATTCCTAGAAAATTCCATTTTTGAAAACCAACGGATACGATGTTGTCCACCATAAACTTTCTCGGCTACTGAACTTTAAATTTCATTCCTAGAAAATTCCGTTTTTGAAAACCAACGGATACGATGTTGTCCACCATAAACTTTCTCGGCTACTGAACTTTAACTTTCATTCCTAGAAAATTCCATTTTTGAAAACCAACGGATACGATGTTGTCCACCATAAACTTTCTCGGCTACTGAACTTTAAATTTCATTCCTAGAAAATTCCGTTTTTGAAAACCAACGGATACGATGTTGTCCACCATAAACTTTCTCGGATACTGAACTTTAACTTTCATTCCTAGAAAATTCTGTTTTTGAAAACCATCGGATACGATGTTGTCCACCATAAACTTTCTCGGCTACTGAACTTTAAATTTCATTCCTAGAAAATTCCGTTTTTGAAAACCAACGGATACGATGTTGTCCACCATAAACTTTCTCGGCTACTGAACTTTAAATTTAATTCCTAGAAAATTCCGTTTTTGAAAACCAACGGATACGATGTTGTCCACCATAAACTTTCTCGGCTACTGAACTTTAACATTCATTCCTAGAAAATTCTGTTTTTGAAAACCAACGGATACGATGTTGTCCACCATAAACTTTCTCGGCTACTGAACTTTAACTTTCATTCCTAGAAAATTCCATTTTTGAAAACCAACGGATACGATGTTGTCCACCATAAACTTTCTCGACTACTGAACTTTAACTTTCATTCCTAGAAAATTCCATTTTTGAAAACCAACGGATACGATGTTGTCCACCATAAACTTTCTCGACTACTGAACTTTAACTTTCATTCCTAGAAAATTCCATTTTTGAAAACCAACGGATACGATGTTGTCCACCATAAACTTTCTCGACTACTGAACTTTAACTTTCATTCCTAGAAAATTCCATTTTTGAAAACCAACGGATACGATGTTGTCCACCATATACTTTCTCGACTACTGAACTTTAACTTTCATTCCTAGAAAATTCCATTTTTGAAAACCAACGGATACGATGTTGTCCACCATAAACTTTCTCGACTACTGAACTTTAACTTTCATTCCTAGAAAATTCCATTTTTGAAAACGAACGGATACGATGTTGTCCACCATAAACTTTCTCGACTACTGAACTTTAACTTTCATTCCTAGAAAATTCCATTTTTGAAAACCAACGGATACGATGTTGTCCACCATAAACTTTCTCGGCTACTGTACTTAAACTTTCATTCCTAGAAAATTCCGTTTTTGAAAACCAACGGATACGATGTTGTCCACCATAAACTTTCTCGGATACTGAACTTTAACTTTCATTCCTAGAAAATTCTGTTTTTGAAAACCAACGGTTACGATGTTGTCCACCATAAACTTTCTCGGCTACTGAACTTTAAATTTCATTCCTAGAAAATTCCGTTTTTGAAAACCATCGGATACGATGTTGTCCACCATAAACTTTCTCGGCTACTGAACTTTAACTTTCATTCCTAGAAAATTCCATTTTTGAAAACCAACGGATACGATGTTGTCCACCATAAACTTTCTCGGCAACTGAACTTTAACTTTCATTCCTAGAAAATTCCATTTTTGAAAACCAACGGATACGATGTTGTCCACCATAAACTTTCTCGGCTACTGAACTTTAAATTTCATTCCTAGAAAATTCCGTTTTTTAAAACCAACGGATACGATGTTGTCCACCATAAACTTTCTCGGCTACTGAACTTTAACTTTCATTCCTAGAAAATTCCATTTTTGAAAACCAACGGATACGATGTTGTCCACCATAAACTTTCTCGGCTACTGAACTTTAAATTTCATTCCTAGAAAATTCCGTTTTTGAAAACCAACGGATACGATGTTGTCCACCATAAACTTTCTCGGATACTGAACTTTAACTTTCATTCCTAGAAAATTCCATTTTTGAAAACCAACGGATACGATGTTGTCCAACATAAACTTTCTCGGCTACTGAACTTTAAATTTCATTCCTAGAAAATTCCATTTTTGAAAACCATCGGATACGATGTTGTCCACCATAAACTTTCTCGGCTACTGAACTTTAACTTTCATTCCTAGAAAATTCCATTTTTGAAAACCAACGGATACGATGTTGTCCACCATAAACTTTCTCGGCTACTGAACTTTAAATTTCATTCCTAGAAAATTCCGTTTTTGAAAACCAACGGATACGATGTTGTCCACCATAAACTTTCTCGGCTACTGAACTTTAACTTTCATTCCTAGAAAATTCCATTTTTGAAAACCAACGGATACGATGTTGTCCACCATAAACTTTCTCGGCTACTGAACTTTAACTTTCATTCCTAGAAAATTCCATTTTTGAAAACCAACGGATACGATGTTGTCCACCATAAACTTTCACGGCTACTGAACTTTAACTTTCATTCCTAGAAAATTCTGTTTTTGAAAACCAACGGATACGATGTTGTCCACCATAAACTTTCTTGGCTACTGAACTTTAAATTTCATTCCTAGAAAATTCCGTTTTTGAAAACCATCGGATACGATGTTGTCCACCATAAACTTTCTCGGCTACTGAACTTTAACTTTCATTCCTAGAAAATTCCATTTTTGAAAACCAACGGATACGATGTTGTCCACCATAAACTTTCTCGGCAACTGAACTTTAACTTTCATTCCTAGAAAATTCCATTTTTGAAAACCAACGGATACGATGTTGTCCACCATAAACTTTCTCGGCTACTGAACTTTAAATTTCATTCCTAGAAAATTCCGTTTTTGAAAACCAACGGATACGATGTTGTCCACCATAAACTTTCTCGGCTACTGAACTTTAACTTTCATTCCTAGAAAATTCCATTTTTGAAAACCAACGGATACGATGTTGTCCACCATAAACTTTCTCGACTACTGAACTTTAACTTTCATTCCTAGAAAATTCCATTTTTGAAAACCAACGGATACGATGTTGTCCACCATAAACTTTCTCGGCTACTGAACTTTAACTTTCATTCCTAGAAAATTCTGTTTTTGAAAACCAACGGATACGATGTTGTCCACCATAAACTTTCTTGGCTACTGAACTTTAAATTTCATTCCTAGAAAATTCCGTTTTTGAAAACCATCGGATACGATGTTGTCCACCATAAACTTTCTCGGCTACTGAACTTTAACTTTCATTCCTAGAAAATTCCATTTTTGAAAACCAACGGATACGATGTTGTCCACCATAAACTTTCTCGGCAACTGAACTTTAACTTTCATTCCTAGAAAATTCCATTTTTGAAAACCAACGGATACGATGTTGTCCACCATAAACTTTCTCGGCTACTGAACTTTAAATTTCATTCCTAGAAAATTCCGTTTTTGAAAACCAACGGATACGATGTTGTCCACCATAAACTTTCTCGACTACTGAACTTTAACTTTCATTCCTAGAAAATTCCATTTTTGAAAACCAACGGATACGATGTTGTCCACCATATACTTTCTCGACTACTGAACTTTAACTTTCATTCCTAGAAAATTCCATTTTTGAAAACCAACGGATACGATGTTGTCCACCATAAACTTTCTCGACTAATGAACTTTAACTTTCATTCCTAGAAAGTTCCATTTTTGAAAACCAACGGATACGATGTTGTCCACCATAAACTTTCTCGACTACTGAACTTTAACTTTCATTCCTAGAAAATTCCATTTTTGAAAACCAACGGATACGATGTTGTCCACCATAAACTTTCTCGGCTACTGTACTTAAACTTTCATTCCTAGAAAATTCCGTTTTTGAAAACCAACGGATACGATTTGTCCACCACAAACTTTCTCCGATACTGAACTTTAACTTTCATTCCTAGAAAATTCCATTTTTGAAAACCAACGGATACGATGTTGTCCACCATAAACTTTCTCGACTACTGAAGTTTAACTTTCATTCCTAGAAAATTCCATTTTTGAAAACCAACGGATACGATGTTGTCCACCATAAACTTTCTCGGCTACTGTACTTAAACTTTCATTCCTAGAAAATTCCGTTTTTGAAAACCAACGGATACGATGTTGTCCACCATAAACTTTCTCGACTACTGAACTTTAACTTTCATTCCTAGAAAATTCCATTTTTGAAAACCAACGGATACGATGTTGTCCACCATAAACTTTCTCGGCTACTGAACTTTAACTTTCATTCCTAGAAAATTCCGTTTTTGAAAACCAACGGATACGATGTTGTCCACCATAAACTTTCTCGGCTACTGAACTTTAACTTTCATTCCTAGAAAATTCCATTTTTGAAAACCAACGGATACGATGTTGTCCACCATAAACTTTCTCGGCTACTGAACTTTAACTTTCATTCCTAGAAAATTCCGTTTTTGAAAACCAACGGATACGATGTTGTCCACCATAAACTTTCTCGGCTACTGTACTTAAACTTTCATTCCTAGAAAATTCCGTTTTTGAAAACCAACGGATACGATGTTGTCAAACATAAACTTTCTCGGCTACTGAACTTTAACTTTCATTCCTAGAAAATTCCATTTTTGAAAACCAACGGATACGATGTTGTCCACCATAAACTTTCTCGACTACTGAACTTTAACTTTCATTCCTAGAAAATTCCATTTTTGAAAACCAACGGATACGATGTTGTCCACCATAAACTTTCTCGGCTACTGAACTTTAACTTTCATTCCTAGAAAATTCTGTTTTTGAAAACCAACGGATACGATGTTGTCCACCATAAACTTTCTCGGCTACTGAACTTTAAATTTCATTCCTAGAAAATTCCGTTTTTGAAAACCATCGGATACGATGTTGTCCACCATAAACTTTCTCGGCTACTGAACTTTAACTTTCATTCCTAGAAAATTCCATTTTTGAAAACCAACGGATACGATGTTGTCCACCATAAACTTTCTCGGCTACTGAACTTTAACTTTCATTCCTAGAAAATTCCATTTTTGAAAACCAACGGATACGATGTTGTCCACCATAAACTTTCTCGGCTACTGAACTTTAAATTTCATTCCTAGAAAATTCCGTTTTTGAAAACCAACGGATACGATGTTGTCCACCATAAACTTTCTCGGCTACTGAACTTTAACTTTCATTCCTAGAAAATTCCATTTTTGAAAACCAACGGATACGATGTTGTCCACCATAAACTTTCTCGGCTACTGAACTTTAAATTTCATTCCTAGAAAATTCCGTTTTTGAAAACCAACGGATACGATGTTGTCCACCATAAACTTTCTCGGATACTGAACTTTAACTTTCATTCCTAGAAAATTCTGTTTTTGAAAACCATCGGATACGATGTTGTCCACCATAAACTTTCTCGGCTACTGAACTTTAAATTTCATTCCTAGAAAATTCCGTTTTTGAAAACCAACGGATACGATGTTGTCCACCATAAACTTTCTCGGCTACTGAACTTTAAATTTAATTCCTAGAAAATTCCGTTTTTGAAAACCAACGGATACGATGTTGTCCACCATAAACTTTCTCGGATACTGAACTTTAACATTCATTCCTAGAAAATTCTGTTTTTGAAAACCAACGGATACGATGTTGTCCACCATAAACTTTCTCGGCTACTGAACTTTAACTTTCATTCCTAGAAAAGTCCATTTTTGAAAACCAACGGATACGATGTTGTCCACCATAAACTTTCTCGACTACTGAACTTTAACTTTCATTCCTAGAAAATTCCATTTTTGAAAACCAACGGATACGATGTTGTCCACCATAAACTTTCTCGACTACTGAACTTTAACTTTCATTCCTAGAAAATTCCATTTTTGAAAACCAACGGATACGATGTTGTCCACCATAAACTTTCTCGACTACTGAACTTTAACTTTCATTCCTAGAAAATTCCATTTTTGAAAACCAACGGATACGATGTTGTCCACCATATACTTTCTCGACTACTGAACTTTAACTTTCATTCCTAGAAAATTCCATTTTTGAAAACCAACGGATACGATGTTGTCCACCATAAACTTTCTCGACTACTGAACTTTAACTTTCATTCCTAGAAAATTCCATTTTTGAAAACGAACGGATACGATGTTGTCCACCATAAACTTTCTCGACTACTGAACTTTAACTTTCATTCCTAGAAAATTCCATTTTTGAAAACCAACGGATACGATGTTGTCCACCATAAACTTTCTCGGCTACTGTACTTAAACTTTCATTCCTAGAAAATTCCGTTTTTGAAAACCAACGGATACGATGTTGTCCACCATAAACTTTCTCGGATACTGAACTTTAACTTTCATTCCTAGAAAATTCTGTTTTTGAAAACCAACGGTTACGATGTTGTCCACCATAAACTTTCTCGGCTACTGAACTTTAAATTTCATTCCTAGAAAATTCCGTTTTTGAAAACCATCGGATACGATGTTGTCCACCATAAACCTTCTCGGCTACTGAACTTTAACTTTCATTCCTAGAAAATTCCATTTTTGAAAACCAACGGATACGATGTTGTCCACCATAAACTTTCTCGGCAACTGAACTTTAACTTTCATTCCTAGAAAATTCCATTTTTGAAAACCAACGGATACGATGTTGTCCACCATAAACTTTCTCGGCTACTGAACTTTAAATTTCATTCCTAGAAAATTCCGTTTTTTAAAACCAACGGATACGATGTTGTCCACCATAAACTTTCTCGGCTACTGAACTTTAACTTTCATTCCTAGAAAATTCCATTTTTGAAAACCAACGGATACGATGTTGTCCACCATAAACTTTCTCGGCTACTGAACTTTAAATTTCATTCCTAGAAAATTCCGTTTTTGAAAACCAACGGATACGATGTTGTCCACCATAAACTTTCTCGGCTACTGAACTTTAACTTTCATTCCTAGAAAATTCCATTTTTGAAAACCAACGGATACGATGTTGTCCACCATAAACTTTCTCGACTACTGAACTTTAACTTTCATTCCTAGAAAATTCCATTTTTGAAAACCAACGGATACGATGTTGTCCACCATAAACTTTCTCGGCTACTGTACTTAAACTTTCATTCCTAGAAAATTCCGTTTTTGAAAACCAACGGATACGATGTTGTCCACCATAAACTTTCTCGACTACTGAACTTTAACTTTCATTCCTAGAAAATTCCATTTTTGAAAACCAACGGATACGATGTTGTCCACCATAAACTTTCTCGGCTACTGAACTTTAACTTTCATTCCTAGAAAATTCCGTTTTTGAAAACCAACGGATACGATGTTGTCCACCATAAACTTTCTCGGCTACTGAACTTTAACTTTCATTCCTAGAAAATTCCATTTTTGAAAACCAACGGATACGATGTTGTCCACCATAAACTTTCTCGGCTACTGAACTTTAACTTTCATTCCTAGAAAATTCCGTTTTTGAAAACCAACGGATACGATGTTGTCCACCATAAACTTTCTCGGCTACTGTACTTAAACTTTCATTCCTAGAAAATTCCGTTTTTGAAAACCAACGGATACGATGTTGTCAAACATAAACTTTCTCGGCTACTGAACTTTAACTTTCATTCCTAGAAAATTCCATTTTTGAAAACCAACGGATACGATGTTGTCCACCATAAACTTTCTCGGCTACTGTACTTAAACTTTCATTCCTAGAAAATTCCGTTTTTGAAAACCAACGGATACGATGTTGTCCACCATAAACTTTCTCGACTACTGAACTTTAACTTTCATTCCTAGAAAATTCCATTTTTGAAAACCAACGGATACGATGTTGTCCACCATAAACTTTCTCGGCTACTGAACTTTAACTTTCATTCCTAGAAAATTCCGTTTTTGAAAACCAACGGATACGATGTTGTCCACCATAAACTTTCTCGGCTACTGAACTTTAACTTTCATTCCTAGAAAATTCCATTTTTGAAAACCAACGGATACGATGTTGTCCACCATAAACTTTCTCGGCTACTGAACTTTAACTTTCATTCCTAGAAAATTCCGTTTTTGAAAACCAACGGATACGATGTTGTCCACCATAAACTTTCTCGGCTACTGTACTTAAACTTTCATTCCTAGAAAATTCCGTTTTTGAAAACCAACGGATACGATGTTGTCAAACATAAACTTTCTCGGCTACTGAACTTTAACTTTCATTCCTAGAAAATTCCATTTTTGAAAACCAACGGATACGATGTTGTCCACCATAAACTTTCTCGACTACTGAACTTTAACTTTCATTCCTAGAAAATTCCATTTTTGAAAACCAACGGATACGATGTTGTCCACCATAAACTTTCTCGGCTACTGAACTTTAACTTTCATTCCTAGAAAATTCTGCTTTTGAAAACCAACGGATACGATGTTGTCCACCATAAACTTTCTCGGCTACTGAACTTTAAATTTCATTCCTAGAAAATTCCGTTTTTGAAAACCATCGGATACGATGTTGTCCACCATAAACTTTCTCGGCTACTGAACTTTAACTTTCATTCCTAGAAAATTCCATTTTTGAAAACCAACGGATACGATGTTGTCCACCATAAACTTTCTCGGCTACTGAACTTTAACTTTCATTCCTAGAAAATTCCATTTTTGAAAACCAACGGATACGATGTTGTCCACCATAAACTTTCTCGGCTACTGAACTTTAAATTTCATTCCTAGAAAATTCCGTTTTTGAAAACCAACGGATACGATGTTGTCCACCATAAACTTTCTCGGCTACTGAACTTTAACTTTCATTCCTAGAAAATTCCATTTTTGAAAACCAACGGATACGATGTTGTCCACCATAAACTTTCTCGGCTACTAAACTTTAAATTTCATTCCTAGAAAATTCCGTTTTTGAAAACCAACGGATACGATGTTGTCCACCATAAACTTTCTCGGATACTGAACTTTAACTTTCATTCCTAGAAAATTCTGTTTTTGAAAACCATCGGATACGATGTTGTCCACCATAAACTTTCTCGGCTACTGAACTTTAAATTTCATTCCTAGAAAATTCCGTTTTTGAAAACCAACGGATACGATGTTGTCCACCATAAACTTTCTCGGCTACTGAACTTTAAATTTAATTCCTAGAAAATTCCGTTTTTGAAAACCAACGGATACGATGTTGTCCACCATAAACTTTCTCGGATACTGAACTTTAACATTCATTCCTAGAAAATTCTGTTTTTGAAAACCAACGGATACGATGTTGTCCACCATAAACTTTCTCGGCTACTGAACTTTAACTTTCATTCCTAGAAAATTCCATTTTTGAAAACCAACGGATACGATGTTGTCCACCATAAACTTTCTCGACTACTGAACTTTAACTTTCATTCCTAGAAAATTCCATTTTTGAAAACCAACGGATACGATGTTGTCCACCATAAACTTTCTCGACTACTGAACTTTAACTTTCATTCCTAGAAAATTCCATTTTTGAAAACCAACGGATACGATGTTGTCCACCATAAACTTTCTCGACTACTGAACTTTAACTTTCATTCCTAGAAAATTCCATTTTTGAAAACCAACGGATACGATGTTGTCCACCATATACTTTCTCGACTACTGAACTTTAACTTTCATTCCTAGAAAATTCCATTTTTGAAAACCAACGGATACGATGTTGTCCACCATAAACTTTCTCGACTACTGAACTTTAACATTCATTCCTAGAAAATTCCATTTTTGAAAACGAGCGGATACGATGTTGTCCACCATAAACTTTCTCGACTACTGAACTTTAACTTTCATTCCTAGAAAATTCCATTTTTGAAAACCAACGGATACGATGTTGTCCACCATAAACTTTCTCGGCAACTGAACTTTAACTTTCATTCCTAGAAAATTCCATTTTTGAAAACCAACGGATACGATGTTGTCCACCATAAACTTTCTCGGCTACTGAACTTTAAATTTCATTCCTAGAAAATTCCGTTTTTGAAAACCAACGGATACGATGTTGTCCACCATAAACTTTCTCGGCTACTGAACTTTAACTTTCATTCCTAGAAAATTCCATTTTTGAAAACCAACGGATACGATGTTGTCCACCATAAACTTTCTCGACTACTGAACTTTAACTTTCATTCCTAGAAAATTCCATTTTTGAAAACCAACGGATACGATGTTGTCCACCATAAACTTTCTCGGCTACTGAACTTTAACTTTCATTCCTAGAAAATTCTGTTTTTGAAAACCAACGGATACGATGTTGTCCACCATAAACTTTCTTGGCTACTGAACTTTAAATTTCATTCCTAGAAAATTCCGTTTTTGAAAACCAACGGATACGATGTTGTCCACCATAAACTTTCTCGGCTACTGAACTTTAACTTTCATTCCTAGAAAATTCCATTTTTGAAAACCAACGGATACGATGTTGTCCACCATAAACTTTCTCGGCAACTGAACTTTAACTTTCATTCCTAGAAAATTCCATTTTTGAAAACCAACGGATACGATGTTGTCCACCATAAACTTTCTCGGCTACTGAACTTTAAATTTCATTCCTAGAAAATTCCGTTTTTGAAAACCAACGGATACGATGTTGTCCACCATAAACTTTCTCGACTACTGAACTTTAACTTTCATTCCTAGAAAATTCCATTTTTGAAAACCAACGGATACGATGTTGTCCACCATATACTTTCTCGACTACTGAACTTTAACTTTCATTCCTAGAAAATTCCATTTTTGAAAACCAACGGATACGATGTTGTCCACCATAAACTTTCTCGACTAATGAACTTTAACTTTCATTCCTAGAAAGTTCCATTTTTGAAAACCAACGGATACGATGTTGTCCACCATAAACTTTCTCGACTACTGAACTTTAACTTTCATTCCTAGAAAATTCCATTTTTGAAAACCAACGGATACGATGTTGTCCACCATAAACTTTCTCGGCTACTGTACTTAAACTTTCATTCCTAGAAAATTCCGTTTTTGAAAACCAACGGATACGATTTGTCCACCACAAACTTTCTCCGATACTGAACTTTAACTTTCATTCCTAGAAAATTCCATTTTTGAAAACCAACGGATACGATGTTGTCCACCATAAACTTTCTCGACTACTGAACTTTAACTTTCATTCCTAGAAAATTCCATTTTTGAAAACCAACGGATACGATGTTGTCCACCATAAACTTTCTCGGCTACTGTACTTAAACTTTCATTCCTAGAAAATTCCGTTTTTGAAAACCAACGGATACGATGTTGTCCACCATAAACTTTCTCGACTACTGAACTTTAACTTTCATTCCTAGAAAATTCCATTTTTGAAAACCAACGGATACGATGTTGTCCACCATAAACTTTCTCGGCTACTGAACTTTAACTTTCATTCCTAGAAAATTCCGTTTTTGAAAACCAACGGATACGATGTTGTCCACCATAAACTTTCTCGGCTACTGAACTTTAACTTTCATTCCTAGAAAATTCCATTTTTGAAAACCAACGGATACGATGTTGTCCACCATAAACTTTCTCGGCTACTGAACTTTAACTTTCATTCCTAGAAAATTCCGTTTTTGAAAACCAACGGATACGATGTTGTCCACCATAAACTTTCTCGGCTACTGTACTTAAACTTTCATTCCTAGAAAATTCCGTTTTTGAAAACCAACGGATACGATGTTGTCAAACATAAACTTTCTCGGCTACTGAACTTTAACTTTCATTCCTAGAAAATTCCATTTTTGAAAACCAACGGATACGATGTTGTCCACCATAAACTTTCTCGACTACTGAACTTTAACTTTCATTCCTAGAAAATTCCATTTTTGAAAACCAACGGATACGATGTTGTCCACCATAAACTTTCTCGGCTACTGAACTTTAACTTTCATTCCTAGAAAATTCTGTTTTTGAAAACCAACGGATACGATGTTGTCCACCATAAACTTTCTCGGCTACTGAACTTTAAATTTCATTCCTAGAAAATTCCGTTTTTGAAAACCATCGGATACGATGTTGTCCACCATAAACTTTCTCGGCTACTGAACTTTAACTTTCATTCCTAGAAAATTCCATTTTTGAAAACCAACGGATACGATGTTGTCCACCATAAACTTTCTCGGCTACTGAACTTTAACTTTCATTCCTAGAAAATTCCATTTTTGAAAACCAACGGATACGATGTTGTCCACCATAAACTTTCTCGGCTACTGAACTTTAAATTTCATTCCTAGAAAATTCCGTTTTTGAAAACCAACGGATACGATGTTGTCCACCATAAACTTTCTCGGCTACTGAACTTTAACTTTCATTCCTAGAAAATTCCATTTTTGAAAACCAACGGATACGATGTTGTCCACCATAAACTTTCTCGGCTACTGAACTTTAAATTTCATTCCTAGAAAATTCCGTTTTTGAAAACCAACGGATACGATGTTGTCCACCATAAACTTTCTCGGATACTGAACTTTAACTTTCATTCCTAGAAAATTCTGTTTTTGAAAAACATCGGATACGATGTTGTCCACCATAAACTTTCTCGGCTACTGAACTTTAAATTTCATTCCTAGAAAATTCCGTTTTTGAAAACCAACGGATACGATGTTGTCCACCATAAACTTTCTCGGCTACTGAACTTTAAATTTAATTCCTAGAAAATTCCGTTTTTGAAAACCAACGGATACGATGTTGTCCACCATAAACTTTCTCGGATACTGAACTTTAACATTCATTCCTAGAAAATTCTGTTTTTGAAAACCAACGGATACGATGTTGTCCACCATAAACTTTCTCGGCTACTGAACTTTAACTTTCATTCCTAGAAAAGTCCATTTTTGAAAACCAACGGATACGATGTTGTCCACCATAAACTTTCTCGACTACTGAACTTTAACTTTCATTCCTAGAAAATTCCATTTTTGAAAACCAACGGATACGATGTTGTCCACCATAAACTTTCTCGACTACTGAACTTTAACTTTCATTCCTAGAAAATTCCATTTTTGAAAACCAACGGATACGATGTTGTCCACCATAAACTTTCTCGACTACTGAACTTTAACTTTCATTCCTAGAAAATTCCATTTTTGAAAACCAACGGATACGATGTTGTCCACCATATACTTTCTCGACTACTGAACTTTAACTTTCATTCCTAGAAAATTCCATTTTTGAAAACCAACGGATACGATGTTGTCCACCATAAACTTTCTCGACTACTGAACTTTAACTTTCATTCCTAGAAAATTCCATTTTTGAAAACGAACGGATACGATGTTGTCCACCATAAACTTTCTCGACTACTGAACTTTAACTTTCATTCCTAGAAAATTCCATTTTTGAAAACCAACGGATACGATGTTGTCCACCATAAACTTTCTCGGCTACTGTACTTAAACTTTCATTCCTAGAAAATTCCGTTTTTGAAAACCAACGGATACGACGTTGTCCACCATAAACTTTCTCGGATACTGAACTTTAACTTTCATTCCTAGAAAATTCTGTTTTTGAAAACCAACGGTTACGATGTTGTCCACCATAAACTTTCTCGGCTACTGAACTTTAAATTTCATTCCTAGAAAATTCCGTTTTTGAAAACCATCGGATACGATGTTGTCCACCATAAACCTTCTCGGCTACTGAACTTTAACTTTCATTCCTAGAAAATTCCATTTTTGAAAACCAACGGATACGATGTTGTCCACCATAAACTTTCTCGGCAACTGAACTTTAACTTTCATTCCTAGAAAATTCCATTTTTGAAAACCAACGGATACGATGTTGTCCACCATAAACTTTCTCGGCTACTGAACTTTAAATTTCATTCCTAGAAAATTCCGTTTTTTAAAACCAACGGATACGATGTTGTCCACCATAAACTTTCTCGGCTACTGAACTTTAACTTTCATTCCTAGAAAATTCCATTTTTGAAAACCAACGGATACGATGTTGTCCACCATAAACTTTCTCGGCTACTGAACTTTAAATTTCATTCCTAGAAAATTCCGTTTTTGAAAACCAACGGATACGATGTTGTCCACCATAAACTTTCTCGGATACTGAACTTTAACTTTCATTCCTAGAAAATTCCATTTTTGAAAACCAACGGATACGATGTTGTCCACCATAAACTTTCTCGACTACTGAACTTTAACTTTCATTCCTAGAAAATTCCATTTTTGAAAACCAACGGATACGATGTTGTCCACCATAAACTTTCTCGGCTACTGTACTTAAACTTTCATTCCTAGAAAATTCCGTTTTTGAAAACCAACGGATACGATGTTGTCCACCATAAACTTTCTCGACTACTGAACTTTAACTTTCATTCCTAGAAAATTCCATTTTTGAAAACCAACGGATACGATGTTGTCCACCATAAACTTTCTCGGCTACTGAACTTTAACTTTCATTCCTAGAAAATTCCGTTTTTGAAAACCAACGGATACGATGTTGTCCACCATAAACTTTCTCGGCTACTGAACTTTAACTTTCATTCCTAGAAAATTCCATTTTTGAAAACCAACGGATACGATGTTGTCCACCATAAACTTTCTCGGCTACTGAACTTTAACTTTCATTCCTAGAAAATTCCGTTTTTGAAAACCAACGGATACGATGTTGTCCACCATAAACTTTCTCGGCTACTGTACTTAAACTTTCATTCCTAGAAAATTCCGTTTTTGAAAACCAACGGATACGATGTTGTCAAACATAAACTTTCTCGGCTACTGAACTTTAACTTTCATTCCTAGAAAATTCCATTTTTGAAAACCAACGGATACGATGTTGTCCACCATAAACTTTCTCGGCTACTGTACTTAAACTTTCATTCCTAGAAAATTCCGTTTTTGAAAACCAACGGATACGATGTTGTCCACCATAAACTTTCTCGACTACTGAACTTTAACTTTCATTCCTAGAAAATTCCATTTTTGAAAACCAACGGATACGATGTTGTCCACCATAAACTTTCTCGGCTACTGAACTTTAACTTTCATTCCTAGAAAATTCCGTTTTTGAAAACCAACGGATACGATGTTGTCCACCATAAACTTTCTCGGCTACTGAACTTTAACTTTCATTCCTAGAAAATTCCATTTTTGAAAACCAACGGATACGATGTTGTCCACCATAAACTTTCTCGGCTACTGAACTTTAACTTTCATTCCTAGAAAATTCCGTTTTTGAAAACCAACGGATACGATGTTGTCCACCATAAACTTTCTCGGCTACTGTACTTAAACTTTCATTCCTAGAAAATTCCGTTTTTGAAAACCAACGGATACGATGTTGTCAAACATAAACTTTCTCGGCTACTGAACTTTAACTTTCATTCCTAGAAAATTCCATTTTTGAAAACCAACGGATACGATGTTGTCCACCATAAACTTTCTCGACTACTGAACTTTAACTTTCATTCCTAGAAAATTCCATTTTTGAAAACCAACGGATACGATGTTGTCCACCATAAACTTTCTCGGCTACTGAACTTTAACTTTCATTCCTAGAAAATTCTGTTTTTGAAAACCAACGGATACGATGTTGTCCACCATAAACTTTCTCGGCTACTGAACTTTAAATTTCATTCCTAGAAAATCCGTTTTGAAAACCATCGGATACGATGTTGTCCACCATAAACTTTCTCGGCTACTGAACTTTAACTTTCATTCCTAGAAAATTCCATTTTGAAAACCAACGATACGATGTTGTCCACCATAAACTTTCTCGGCTACTGAACTTTAACTTTCATTCCTAGAAAATTCCATTTTTGAAAACCAACGGATACGATGTTGTCCACCATAAACTTTCTCGGCTACTGAACTTTAAATTTCAT